>NW_026622714.1:0-630748 GCF_028826915.1 Penicillium bovifimosum | reverse complement strand
CTTCTCGAGGTTGGTGCGGAGGAGAGAGCGCATCTCAATAATGCGGTCAGCCATACCCTTAACCTCACCGAGCCACTGCTGGTTAAGCTTAGGGTCGTTCATGATGGTGGAGGCAACACGGGCACCGTGGATGGGAGGGTTGGAGTAGAAGGGACGAATGAGGATCTTGACCTGCGAGTCGACGCGCTTCTTCTCCTCGGCATTCTCGCAAACGAGGGAGAAGGCACCGACACGCTCACCGTAGAGACCCATGTTCTTGGCGAAACTCTGGCACAGAGCAATGTTGTGACCCTCCTTGACGAAGTGGCGGGGAGCGAAGGCATCCTTGTCAGCGTTACCACTGGCAAAGCCCTGGTAGGCCATGTCGAAGAAGGCGAAGTGGTTCTTCTCCTTCATGACATCGCTGATCTGGCGCCACTGGGCCTCGGTAGGGTCGACACCGGTGGGGTTGTGAGCGCAGGCATGGAGCAGGATGATGCTGCCCTCGGGGGCGGCCTTGATGTCGGCGATCAGGCCCTCGAAGTCGAGGCCAATGGTCTCCTTGTTGTAGTAGCTGTACTGAGCGACCTCGAGACCGGAGTCGGAGAAGACAGCCTTGTGGTTGGCCCAGCTGGGGTTGGGGAGGTAGATCTTCTTAGCGCCGGGGTAGAAGCGCTTGAGGAAAGCACCGCCGATACGAAGGGCACCGGTACCGGAGATGGTCTGGGTGATGACGAGACGGTTCTCCTTGATGGCGGAGGAGTCAGCGCCGTAGGCGAGCTCGGCGGCGGCGGTGGTGAAAGAGGGAACGCCGGTGATGCCAGCGTACTCCTTGTCGAGCTGTGATCCGACCACCTTGTCCTCAGCGGTGCGGACGGAAGGCAGGACGTAAGGCTTGCCCTGGTCGTCACCTGAGAAACGCGCATGTCTCGTTAGCAATCGAAATCATTGCGCAGCAAGTTGATTGTATGGGAGCAATACTTACGGTAAGCTCCAACACCCAGGTTGATCTTCTCCTTGAAGGAGTCGGCCTTGAAAGCTTCGGTGATGCCGAGAATAGCGTCCTATTGACCCAGCTACGTCAGAATTGGCCCTCTAATCAATGCGATGATCGCAAGCTTTCAACGAAGCTTACAGGAGGACCCTGGGGCACGTTGGACCAGGCCGAGGCGTGTCTAGCTCCGATCACGACAGTGCGCATGCTGGCCTCACGGGAGGCAGCCGACCGGCTGGCGACTCTGAGAGTGGAGAGCATTGTGTATGGCAGAGGAGATGGACGAGAATTGACAAAGAAGCTAGACCTCCGATATTGGGATGGAAGGGGGAAAGGGAAAGGCCGGAGAAAGAAATAATAAAGGTTCAAGGATCGGAGACCCAGTCCCGGTGTTTTTGCCCTGACTCATGTGATAGCGGTATCGGGTACCTGCCAGTTGGTAGGCGACTCCACCCCGACCGAGGTACCAGGTACAACGAACACCCGAGTCGCACGGCTAAATTGCTCATGAACAAAGTACCACCTCATCTGCTCCTAGTTATGCACCTTCATATGTTTTGATCACTGGCTCGACAGATTGATATTCTACAGAATTCACCCTGGAATGTGACGTGAGATAATGTCGATATATTCAGTACGTACAACCCTTATTGAAGTCTACCCCTTGTCGATGAAGATGTACGGAGCAGATGTATCTCCCGATCTGCAATTGCTCCGGGGGAGTCGAATCCCCCGGTGAACTGATCGAGGCTGTCTGACTCCACATATTTTCCCCTCACGGAGTTGGGGTACAACTGCCTTCTCCTATTTCCCCATCATTCGTAAAGTTTGACGGTATTATGGGTACCTAATTGCTTCAAATAGTGCTTCACAGCTGCAATACAGTACACAGTACACAGTAACTTCGGTTAAATTGGGGATGAAGAAAATAAACTTCTCCCCACATGCGGAGATACAGAAGCGTTCCTGATCAACAAGACCTACACCGTAACTCCGCAGTACTAACTTACGGAGTACAATAACGTCAATACATACAAGCTAGGTTAAGACGCCTCTAGTCCTAGAATACTATAGACCTCAAGTTTGGATATCATGCAATTGGTATTTGGTTTACAGGAGAATGAAGACAAGATAGAATGATCAGCCCAAGCGCACACCAGCCTGGCGGTTCTTGCGCGCAGCATCACCCACGACATTGTTCATACCAGTGTGCTGGCTACTGTCGACGCTGCTCATGGCCTCACGCTTCCTCTCTTCCTCAATCTTCTTGAGACGTTTCTCCGTCTTCATCTTTCCACTGCCCTTGCCATGGAACTGGTGACTGAGTTGCTTGAAGGCTTCCTTCTGGTTCATGTTGCGACCAAACTCATCCACATAGCGCAGTCGCACATCGGGCTTGTATTCGCGGTTGAACACTTCGGCCATATGACGCGCCTCCTGTTGGTCACGCTGCTTGTTCTCCCAGCGGGCGTGCTCCTCCCGTTCCCGGGCTGACATGCGCTCGAGCTTTCCGGAGGTACGGTCCCGCTCACGCTGCAACCGGGCGCGTCGCTCGATCTCAGCCTCGCGGTGTGCTTTTTCGGCCAAGAACTCTTCGCGCTCGCGCATGAGTGCGTGCTGTTTGGCACTGTCTGTGTCTTTGACGAGGCCGCGGGACTTCAGCATTGCCAGTGTGGCCCCAAGACCTTGGTTCAGAGTAGATTCTTCTTCTAGACCGGTGCCCGTGAGATGTTGTGCTTGAGCCTGAGCTTCGACTGCTTCATCACGCTTGATGCGCGCAGCCAGCTCCTCTTCATCTTCAACGTCGCCGTAACGGTCCATGTCGACCTCAACACCCTCTTCCTCAGGCTCTGCTGTAGGGGCTTTATGCTCCTTAGCGGCGACTGATGCTGATCGTTCCTCCTGCTCAAGAAGCGTAGGCTTGTGTAGATTCGACACAAATTCAGACGTCTCATCAATGACCAGACCCTCTCCCTGATCCTCATTCTCCGAGTTTTCAATCTCCATTGGGGTTTGGGATTCCTCTTCTCTCAGCTGCTTGGCAAGTTCCTCGGGGCTGAGCTTCTTACGCTTCTTAAAGGCTGCGCGTCGTTGTAACGCAAGAGAGGCCTGTAGGTCATCGTCGTCAACGAAGGAGATCTCTTCGTTGGCAGGTTTACGGCGTCCAGGAACCGGAACCCCTGCCTTTGAATCAATCTCCATGGCCGATGATCCTTGTGCATCGATAGAGTCCTCGTTTGGAGCGATGTCATCCGCGTCCATCAAAGTCCTCCGCTTCGTAGCCTTCGCCTTCTTCTTCTTAGGCTTTTTAATCTTAACTTCACTGATGTCCATGTAATCAGATGATGGCACATCTGGTTCGATGTCGAGACTGATAATGTTCTTCTTCAGCTGGTTGGAGACTTCCTGTCGCTTGGCTTCGCGTTCCTCGGTCGAGCCTTGCGCATCAAGCGTAAATCTCTTTCGCTTTTTGCCATCGATCTCCTCGTCGTATTGAGAAAGGATCCCCTGGTTTTCCGCGGTAGGATCATAAACGGGCTTCTTTTTCTTGAGCTCCAGCTTTTCTTGGGTTTTTTCCCTCTCGGCCATCTCGATATTCTCCAGCTCGTCATCTTCATCCTCGGCGTCCACCGCGGTATCCTTCAGTGTTAAAATCTGATCTTCATCGTCAAAATCAGCGGCAGAGTGTCCGACTTTGATACCGGCCAAATCAGCAGCAGTGTATTCGATCGCTGCGGCACGCTCCCGTTCTGCGAGTTCCTCGGCTGTCCTGAGGGCGCGTTCCTTCTCGATCTTCCTTTGTCGCTTTTTAGCTTGTGATAGCCAGGCCTTCGTATCTAATTCGTCGCCTCCCGCCTCGCCCAGTGTGGCGCCTTGGAGTTGAAGGTTCCGTTGGGCAATATCGCGTGCTCGCTTGACGGCGGCGTTCTTTTCATCCCGCTTCTTCTTCGCTTCGGCGGCATCTTGGAGCTTCTTCCAGTTTTCGTAGCTTTGCGCCTGTCGCGACTCGAGGGTGCTCGCTGGGTCTTCCTCCTCGCCTGATTCGCTGTCATCTTCTCTGAATTCGGGGCCAGCGCCGGGAACAGGGAGCGGCTTTAGGCCGAGTGCCACTCGGATCTTGTTATTCTGCTCAATAGATAAAGCGTCCGCCATTTTGACGGTGTGTTGAGCAAGACTTAAGGTGATGGGAAGGTAATGATCTTCAGCGCAACACTTCCCAGTTGCTACCCTGATAATCGCAATCTGATCACATGACCATACCACCGCCCACTATACCAATCTTGGCCTAGCGCCATAAAATCCTAGCGGCCCCACTTGGCACATAAATAAGAACCTTTCCGCCCTTTTCTTCTTCCTTTCTTCTTCACCTATATACGGATCTGTGTTTGGATTTCCTGCCCGTAGATTCCAGTCTGACTGGTTTCTACGTGGTGGTTGAGAGCTGAACAGTTCGACGAGCTTGGAGCCATCTTTTTTTGCGTGGATGGCCTTTACGGTTTCCGGTCGACAGATCTCAGATTAATTGTCCGCGCCTTGAACGCAGGTCTTGAGCTCCCACTGGTGAGCTCGGCCTGGCTGCTTGGTGTTGGGCGGCGTCATATTTCATGTCTCTTTGCCGACTGGCCGTTGGCCACTGAGGTTAGGGAATAACCATGACTGCCAACATCTCTTGAATATAATTCCTATTTTTTCGTAGAAGACATCCTTGGGTTTATCAGCTCTGCCAGTGCAGAAATGGGCTTCTCGGGCTAAGCTACTGCGTAAAGCCATTCGGTATTACGCACATACGCGTCAACGCGACGAGCAATGATGTCCAGTCGCATCTCATACTCGACGCGATGAATCCTGTGCAAAACTCTTTCGATGAGGTCATTATCATCATTACCTCTATTTATGCAAGGCAGTATGTAATTTACAACAGCTTCAAGTGTCCCGTCACGCCGTCCACCACACTCTTGGGACCTAAAATTCCCAGCACAGTCTTGCTACCGCTGGCGATCTGGGTGCGCCCAGCATCCTGAATAACACGCGTGCAA
Organism: Penicillium bovifimosum; assembly: GCF_028826915.1. Lineage (NCBI taxonomy): Eukaryota > Fungi > Ascomycota > Eurotiomycetes > Eurotiales > Aspergillaceae > Penicillium > Penicillium bovifimosum. Next base: position 625,738 of record NW_026622714.1, on the reverse strand, counting down.
AGCCCAAGGCTCATAGCCTGAGCCTGCATAACCAGCAGCTCCTCCTCGGACCTGACCTGCAGCGCGATCTTGGCTTGACCGTAGCGCTCCCACCTCTTGAGGACGGGCGAGTTGGGCGCGTATTCGAGGAAGTATTTGTAGCAAGCGAGGGTTGCGTGGCCACATTGGGCGGCAATTTTGCCTATGGAAGAGAAACCCCGTAAGCGCTTGCTATGAAATTGCAAGAAAGAGCTGGAGCGACGTAGATCACATACCTTTGGTCATGCCCAAGTCCATGCGGACGACCAGCACCAACTTCACCTCCTCGTCGTTGTCCTTGAAACTGGACAGTTCTTCGCCGTTGCCCTCGTCTTCTTCGTCGCTCTCTTCTTCAGAGTCTTCTTCGTCCTCTTCGTCGGAGGAGTGTGTATGGACCTTCACATCGTAGCTGTTCGGCCATCCTTCTTTTTTCTCTTTGAAAAGGTTGAGCGTGGACCCTTGGCCGAGGAAGTATCCGGTCACGCCTGCGATAATGGCTGTTGCGACCACATAAGCAGTCGTCGTGGGGGGTAGTCGGTCTAATGGTACTGGAGCGGCCATTTTGAGGTGGGAGGTGGTTGAAGATCGTGGCGTCGCAAGATAAAAAGTTTCTAGACAAACTCGACCGCCCTGTGACGTTTCCGCGTTCAACGCTTCCACATCATCCCGTTTGTCATGTCTCGTTTGGAATAAGTAATAACTATGGCATGAGCTCGTCAAAAATAACATTAATCTAATTCTGATCACACCCAATTATCAAGTATCAGCCTACCTTCGTTCTACTTATCCCAAAGTTCGGTGAAGCATCCAGCAAAGCCACAAGGCCCTAACTCACCCGGGATCAGTCCCCCCATAGATGTTTTTGACCGGCTTTTTCTTACAGCATATATATTCTCTTATTTCTTTATATTATTTTCTAGTGTGGTAGGATCCATTGATTGCGCCAATTATCCGATTAACGCCAGCACTGGCGTCGCCGTCAACAAAAGATGAGACCTCAGCAGCCTCAGCTCAGATTAAGGTATTGGTCTGCATCAAATTAAACGCAAGGGCGTAGATATCTATAGACGCACTTAAGGTCTGAGTATATGGATACATCCTAGGTAGAAACAGATCTCAGCGTTCAACCTGCCAATTCTCATTCCCACCCAAGTACCGGAACACGATTCGCGAGTCCAAATCCCTGCACCGCTCATCCTCGCTAGCACCTCTGTATGTCTCCAGTCCAACATCTCCAAGCACGTTAGTCGACCCCACGCGTCGAGCCATATCCAGAGCCAGCGAGAAGTCCTTCTTCATAAGCTGGACTTTGAATCCATTCTGGTACCCATTCGAAGACGGCGCATCGGCATACACCCCGGGCACTGGGTTGAACCGATCACAAATGGTGTTTTGGGCAGTGCCTGCCGCAAAGACCTGGGAGAGGACTCGCGGGTCCAGTCCGGATCTCATGCCCATGTCCATCGCCTCCGAGCAGGCGATGGCGATGATGCCGGACAAGTAGTTGTTGGAAAGCTTTGCTGCCAGTCCGAGCGAGGGACAACCGCATGGGATGACTTCTTCACCCATGAGACCTAATAGTTGCTTCAGTTTGTCGATCTCAGTGTTTTCTTTGGCGCAGCCGAGGAAGAACGCGATTGTTCCTTTCTTCGCTCCGATCACACCGCCACTGACGGGGGCATCGTAAATTGAGGCAGAAGGGAAGTGCTTTGTGATGTGGTCCTTGACTTCTAGGAAACTTGCGGTGTCAATAGTAGAGCAATCGACCAGAAGCTTATTGTTGACGTCGCTAGAGCAGATTCCATTCCGTCCCATGTAAACTTCCTTGACATGTTTTCCTTCAGGAAGCATGGTAATGATGATGTCCTAGAATTAGAATAGGATTTAGTGCATTGAAGTTTGAAGACCAGCAATCAGGTTGATTTCGGGATGCAGACCGATTTCTCTGCAACGTCCTTTGGGCCAGAGCATGCCAGGGCCTTCTCTGGATACTTCGCACAAACATCATGCATGAGAGCTGTGACAATATCGAAGACGTAAAGCTTCGAATTGACCGGCAGTTTTTCGGCCAAGTTGGTTGCCATCCAGAGGCCCATGTTTTCAAGGCCAATAAAGCCAATACGCTTTGCTTTGTCGGCCGTCATTTTTCGGAATCCTGCGAGTGTTGCGTGGAGAGGAGGAGACGCCACGAAGACGAAGGAACACAAAGAGGAAGAGAATTATGAAATGTACAATCAAATAGTTAGAGTGTACCCTACTCTGGGAACTCTTGCAAGACTATAATCCTTACACGCTGTGTATGATCTGCTTTCGTTTACCCCAATATTGGGGTATACCCAGATCTATCCCCAACTTCTTCATTTCCCCACCCAGGTGACCAGGTCAAAGAAGCCGCCAGAGCCGTACTAGATAACGTGCTTCCATTGTACCCTGTTCTGCCATAGTTCTTTTTAATTGCCGAATACATCATGACAATAAACCCAGCCGAAAACGAGACTTATGTCCAAGTGCACGCTCTTAGGGCTGGTCGCTTCACGCTGCCAGAAGTTCGGGGGGTGATGGACAGGCGGGGTTTTGAGACATAGCGATTGGTTTTGGGGAATTTGATGATGGAAGGATTATTTAAATAAACATATCACATGATATCAGCTGCTATCTAGCAGATTACGGACCTTAGATGCGAAATGGAGGAGGTTGAGGAAAATGCCCGCGAAATACTATGGCGATAGTTAATAATTGTTTTTGTTCTGTTATGACTAATACACTAAGTACGTGAGCCCGCGAAATACTATGTAGGATCCAGTTCAGCTCTCAGACTATTATGACACGCTGCTTGAATATACTTGCCAACCCCCTCCGCTTTTCTGTATCACCGGCGCAATCTCGGCATCCTGTCCCATTTTTCCAATCCCTTCCGCAACGACCAAAAGGGCAAAAGGTCGACCTGAGCCCCTTTGGACGCCTGGGCTCCACAATGGCCGAATACCATCGCATCGAGTACAACTGGGTTAAGGGCGTGGAGTCACTTGATGAATACCGGCCTGGAGGTTATCATCCCGTTATGGTCGGGGACGTCCTACAAGACCGATATCACATTGTAGACAAGCTTGGTTTTGGAGGCTATTCGACGGGTTGGCTTGCCCGGGACACTCGTCTACAGCCATATGTTGCTGTCAAGATCAACACAGCAAACTCTCTTCGGCGCGAGGCAAAGATTCTCAAGGCTCTATCTGCTCCACTCTCTGGGTCTTCGCCCGTACACCCTGGGCGCGGTTTAATATCTGTTTTCCTAGATGAGTTCAAAGTGCGAGGGCCCAATGGAGAGCATACGTGCTACACAATGGCCCCTGCACAATGTAACTTGAGAGAGATATCTTTTAGCCGCCTTTTCCCCCTCGAAGTGGGTCGAGCAATATCATATGGACTTGCGCAGGCCGTTGCTTATACACATTCACAAGGCTATGTTCATGGAGGCATGTTATAACGATGACGATTGTTTCAATTTCGTACAAGTAACTGATAAGAAATATCTTTCATCTAGATATTCATTTGAGCAACATTTTGATCAAGCTTCCATCAAGTTTCGACGAGCTTTCTATCAAGCAACTATATGAAAAATATGGCGAACCTGAGGCAGTACCTGTTACTCGATGTGACGGTGAGCCATTGCCCCCTAATGCTCCGACCAAGGCCTTTTTGCCCTTGTTCCTAGGCAAATATGCGGAGAAGTTCTCATTATCCGACGCGCACGTCCTTCTAAGCGACTTTGGTGAGGCTTTTTCTCCAGCCACGGAAACTCGTCTAGGACGAGACTGCCATACTCCACCCGCGTTCCGAGCTCCAGAAGCCAAATTCGAATCACAGAACCCGCTCGGATATCCCTCAGATATCTGGAGTCTCGCTACGGCAATCTGGGAGATCATTGGAATGAAGGCAATTTTTAGCACCGATTTTGTGCATGAGGATGAGATAGTGTCTCAGCATGTAGATGTACTGGGCCCTATGCCTTCCGATTGGTGGCAGAACTGGGAAGGACGGTCTCGATTCTTCGATGAGTATGGGTGTCCAACAGAGTCTCACAGGGAAATAGATGGCCTACTCTTGAAGAGTCATTTGAGATCGGTGTGCAGAAATGGAGGCGTCGGGATGGAAAGGGGATTGAAGGAAACGAGAAAACTGCTTTTCTGGATTTAATGCGCCAGATGCTGTCATTCAGACCTGAGGAACGACCGACTGCTGAAGTGCTACTAAAGTCGGAGTGGATGGTTAAGTGGGCATTGCCCGATTTTAGGCGCAGCTTCAAGTATCCCCTTTGAAGCGATCGAAACTCATGATCCATAAAACTGTCGTCATATTCTTCTAGGCGCGTTGGATGCTGGCATTTGGGACAGAAATCTTGAGAAATGGTGGAAAATAGTGTATTTCATCCATACAGGGACAGGCACTTGAATACGTGGGCTAATTCTCACTGCATCCTTTTGGCCAGCCGGGAATACAGTGGGACTTTAGAAACAGTATAGTAATGCTGAAGGCATGCAAAGAATGAGCCCTGTATGAGGCAATAACTATGAGCAATGTAACAAAGCCTGGATTGCTAACATGATGATATTGTCACGGGCCAGAGCCCGCTCAGGACCACTGCCAAGGCCGTGGATCACATGACCCACAAAAAGGCTACAAGAGCGCAAGATGTTGATTCTACAGATGTAGGATTCAGGATATATCTTGTGTATTGGATGGATTGATTGACTAGAAGCCGTCAGGGGGCTAGAGAGAGTGTTTTGGCCAGTGCACGGAAGAGTGGTTCTTCCGTGCCGGTCACGTGCCGTAGCCTTCAACTCAACACAAGATCCCCCGATGTATTTACTTTTCCTCAAGTTTAACGTAAATTGCAAACCGCCTTACCGTATTGAATCCCTGTTTCCACCGGTCGCATCTCCATCGAGGGAAATCTTGTTCCGTGGCGGCCAAGAATTTGGCCAGCGTTACCACGCACCTCCTGGAGCGGAATGCCTCTCCAGACACGCTCCTCGATCGCCTGGAGGAGATCTACGGCGACCCGAACCTTCGGGCACGGGCCGCCCGACGGCTGCACAACATCAAGCAGCGTGACGAACAGGCCTTTGCCAAGTTCCTTCCCCAGCTAGAGCGTGAGTTTGCCGACGCCGGAGCCCTGGATTGGAACGACGAGGCGAAACGGCAGATTCTGCTTGGTGCACTGAACAGCACCATGCTCGACGCCCTTTGCAACCGAGGCGTGCCGAGCTCCTTTCAGGCGGTCATTCGCCGGTTGCACGAGATCAGCACCGATCTCGACATGCGTGACTTGGCGAAACGCACCACACCACGTACAAGGAAGTCCCAACCCGATGGGGACATGATGGAGTGGGACCCGACGCCCCCTCGGCCACCAGGATCGCCGCGGTGAGGAACTCAGGAGGCAACCCATCCTCCCGCCCTGAGGACCAGGCACTGATTGGGAAGCGTGCCAAGTGGGTCACGAGTGGAGAGCTGGAGGCCCGAAAGAGAGAAGGACGCTGCCTCCGCCGCGGACGAGATGGATCCTGGATCAATCGTTGTCCCCTTGCTGCCGCCAAGCGCCCCACTGACGCCACACGGCCTCGGGTGACTACCGCCACCACGAGCAAGGAACGCACGCAAGTGCGAACGGCTACTGTAGAAGATGTGTCGTCGGAGGACGAGGAGGAGTCGGAAAACGAGTAGCTCCTGCCCTCAGTCGCGAGCAGGAGCTGGAGGGAGAAGAGAAGCTGTTGAAACAAGAAGAGAGCCCGTTCTACGCAGAAGCCTTAGTTAATGGAATTCAATTTGCTAAAGCACTCGTTGATTCTGGTTGTACTTGCTATGCTGCCGTAAATGGCACACTTGTCGATTCGCTGAAACTCCCGCGCATCCGTGTTAGACCACGTATCCTTGATGGCGTTATCAAAGATCAAGGCCGAATTCGTGCGATGACGTATTTCGATCTCGATGTCCACTCATACAAACAAAGACGAGTGTTTGCTTGGATCATCGAAGACCAGATTGACGAAATGATCCTGGGCTACCCATGGATGAAAGAAGTAGACGCAAGATTCTCGCCTCGAAAAGGCGAAGGGCAGCCCCCAAAGCGCTTCGGGCTTCTCGGGAACACACATGAATCGACCCTAAGACCATTGATCTGCCTCCTGGCTTCTGACGCGGGTATCCTCCCCACCGACGAAGAATATCTCCTCCACGAGCCCCATCCACAGAACAAGGCCCGCCTAGTTCCACCAGAACCAAAGAATCTGGACGACGCAAGATGGTCTCCACGCTGGAGCGACTGGCTGCCTGCAGTCAAGCGCGACCTCCAATCCCTTGAAGACAACAAGACCTGGGAGCTGGTCCCAAGAACGAAGACTATGCATGTCCTGGACGGGGAGTGGGTGTTAAAGCACAAGCTCGGCCCACACTGCGAGATCGTCACGTTCAAGTGTCGTTGGGTGGTAAGAGGTTTCGAACAGATCGAAGGAGTCGACTTTGACGAGACCTTTGCTTCAGTCGCCAAGCCAATGACATACAAGATGCTCTTTGCGATTGCAGCCGCTAACGACTGGGAGATCGAGCAAATGGACGCCCAGACTGCTTCGGAGGGAGAATTGGAAGGATGATGCCAGAATTAAGATAGGTGAAGGGGGAGAGTCTGATATACCGGAGCTGTGGGCTTCGACAGATCGTGGGCCCAGTTTCAAGTACTTCAACTTGGTCTGAGGGTACAGTGGATACTTTGTAGCGGTTGTATCTCGTATTCTTTCATGTTCACCATGAAGCTCTTATTCAGATCGACCGATCCACTATTCCACAGTTGTTGTGAAGATTACACGAAACCAGGCACCTAAAACAGACCCATAAGCCTGATGCACGACTCCAATGCGGATCTGTACTAACGAAACAATACTTACTGGGTGAATCATCCTAATGTGTGTAGATAGTGAGACTTCTTCCCCGTTTCCCCAATATTGGGGAAGGGCAAGACGTGCGGGGTCTATAAACAGCCCAAGGGACTATGAGACGACTAACACATTAGATATCCCGTCAATTACCCCGATCACGCAGCTATAGAATACATTTGTGTCCCTTCAAACTCCTTCTATCATCTCGTCCTTTCCCTTCAGCCAGGAACCACATTGAACATTCCAACCACAAGTCTCTCCTCTCACAGTCACAACCAACCAAAATGCCAACAGACCCAACCCTCACCTCCCTCCACAAAACCCTCTTCGAAGAAGGCCTCAAAGTCCGCCGAGAAGTCGTCGGCGACACATACGTCGACCGAGCCCTGGAAAACGGATCCACCGACTTCTCCCGTGCCGGCCAAGAACTCGTCACCGAATGGTGCTGGGGGTACGCATGGACACGGCTTGGACTCGAGCGCCGTGACCGCAGCCTACTCAACATCGGCATGTTGATGGCTCTCAACCGCGCACCGGAGCTGGCGGTCCACATACGGGGCGCTCGTAATAACGGTCTGAGCGAGGTTGAGATTCGGGAAGCTATTCTGCATGCTACTACGTACTGTGGGGTTCCGGCTGGGGTTGATGCTATGAAGATTGCGGAGAGGACTTTGAATGAGATGGCGGAGAATGGTGAGATGGAGAGGGAATTGGGGGGTAAGGCTCAGGTTTGAAGGAATCTGTCACCTGCATGTTGGGGGTGTAGACAGTATGTGGGATGAGGGAACCGGAATGTAGATAGGCAATAAAATAGTAGATACAAGCTGTTCTAGGTGTTCTCAACCAAATCCGCACACAACTTCAGCGAGACTCGCACAACGTCAACTATAGCCCAAACCTGAGCAGGTCCATGGAAAACCTTTGCCCATACCCGCAAGACATTAGCAGACAACAATTTCATGCCAGACGGGGAAGCGACGGAGAAAGTCGCAGGAACCGCAAAGTCCGTTTCATCCAACATTGTCTTCACCAGCATGACCATCTTATGCTCGCCGGAAGTGACACTCAGAATCGCCTCGGGCGATGACAACGCTTCAAGCCATTTACTTAACAAGAAAGCACATTCGAGCGTGGCTAGGGAATGCTGAATCGACCATCTGAAAGTCTGCGTCTGCGCAACAAGATGAACTCCAATACGAATGGGGATGCTCAAAGCATGCGCCGCATGCAAGACGGCGCGCAAAAGCCTGGGTGTGCGCGAGATTATCTGCGCGTTGAGAAATGCGTTTGATATCTGTGTTGGATCTCGCGTGTGCAGAGCGCGGCCTGGGCCTATGTCTGCGTTGAGACTTGAGACGGATATATGCTAGGCGGAGGAGGGCAGTTGAGTTGAAGGAGACTGGGCCTGCGGGGTTTGAAGGGTCGATACTGGAATATGGAGTGTGTTTCCACATGGATTTCCAGTTCCTTAGCGCATGCTCGATGGAGGCGATGTCGTTTTCAGGGATGTCTTTGTGGCGATGGCGGGTGACTTCGCGGATGAGGTAGATGTGCTGGATCAAGGCGTGGGCGAGGATGTAGTTGGCCAGAGTGGAATTTGGTTTTATGCGAGTTGTGTTGAAGTCGTCCCGGAATAAGAGAGAGAATGCATCTTTGAACCAAATGGGGTGCTCTTTGGTTATCAGATCTTGCCATTTTTCTTCGTTTGTTGCTCGGAATGTTGAAACACGGCAGGGCAATAGCATGCCATCCATGTCAGAACTCAGAATAGGAGAAGTGATGTTGTAGACTATGGTGTGCAAGTTAAAGAAGCAGAACACTATCCATTTCGTTCTTATGGTGCTCTCGTATGCCGCCCAAGTCTCCCAAGTGGCATTTTCTGATAGGGCTGGGCTTCTGAGGCCATCGTCACGGACGAGGGTTGCCAGAATACTCTGAATAGCGAGAGCTTCACGCAAAATTGTCGGATGCTTCGACCAAGTTGCCTCAGCCATGAGTAGTAAGAGGGCTTGAGCGGTCTGTATCGTATCCTGCTCAGATTGGGCAGAGTGGCCGTTGGTCTCGCTGTTGGCGCACTCTGTGGGCAGCTGATCAAGGCCAGCGCTATTTGACGATATTACGAGAGCGTCTTGTCTCCTTATGCGCTCCCTCGCAATAGCATGACTTATGTGGAACAGCTGGACTGTCTTCTCGGGTTCGAAGCAATACTGTGCCCCGATCGAAGCAATGGCCAGTATCAGTTCAATGGCGCATGTTTCCCCCAAAATTGTGGGGATATGAAGAAACGGCATGTGCTCATGAAAGCCCTTGACATAGGCTGTGAGATATCTAGATAAAGCTAGCCTAGAGGGCAGTTGGAACACTTCAGGCACGACTGATGCAAATTCTTCTACCTTAGCAACGAAAATGTCGCGAGTCTTCGTGCTAACTCCTTCAAAGAGATTTGGGGCCCGATCAATCTGAGGAGCTTGTGGTATGTCCTCTTCTGGTTGCAGGGAGGGTAATCGTGACCCCATTCTTGAGAATGAGTCCGCCTCATCCGCCTTCAATTCTACTCCCAAAAACCGGTTGGAGCCAGAATTGTGATAGGGGTCTGGCGGAGCGAATTCTTGTGGGGGCGATATGAATGAAGCGAAGTCCTCTGTGAATGGAGTATGATTATCCATGAAGGCTGCCAGATCTTGAAATGAATCGCTCAGCAGACTTTCAAACTGAGTGGAGAAATCAGCACAGAGGCCGTCAGTGTCATCAAACTGTTGCGTATTGAGATAACCTTGATACAAAGGCTGCGATACATTGCTCATCTGTTCTTGAGTGGTCCCATTGGTTCTGCTTGAGCCGTCATAAACCGATCTAGAAGACTGATCACCATTCTCAATCTCTGTGACTGATGCACCAACACTAGCCGAACGCTCTGGATCACAGTCATCGGTATTTTGCTCTGCCGCTTGATTATTCTGCGTCCATGTTCCAGTGTTTATAGAGTGTCGCGAGCGCTTGGCTGGGCGAGTATATCTTTCACCGTTCTCTTCTGATCCAGGATGACTGAGTCTCTCATGGCGGACCAGCAGGTCACTCCAATGTATTAGCACTGCCCATGACTTTGCGACCCCAGTATATATACCCTCTAGAGAACTCACGAGCGCATTGAGAGCAGCCGAAGGGCTTCTCGTGCGTATCTACCTGCGTCAGTGCGCAACACGGTTATTTGGATGTAGGAACCTACGTGTTCTCTCGTGTCTTTGCAGGTGTTCTAGTCGAGCAAACCGCCAATCACAGTGTCCACATCGAAATCGTTTGAGCGTATGCGATGCGACTCTCGGCTTTGAGGACCCTATATTGGAAGCCATAGCCGGTCAATGGTGTAAAAGACGCGGCTGGGAAGGGCGGTGGTATAACGAAGACTATTTAACGGAAATCAACCTTAGTTGGACTGATTTTCGATTTATTGGAGGTGCCTGTCACAATGTTGACAGTAGATTGGATTGATAGGAGAGCAGGGTCGACCCATTTATCCTTTGCGGGGATAATCCGGGGTAGAGCGATCCACGGTACGAGTGACAGTTACCGAAACTTTTAAATCTCGAATACATCCGCGAGACTCGAGAGGCTGATCCTCCCATTCTTTCAAAGCATACCTCGTCGCCCTTGACTGCTGGGAAATTCAATGTGAGTCCCCAATTGTTCATAGTACGCATGCACATGCAGGTCTCTTCGCCGTGTGCGTTGGCCAATTGGGGCCGCCAAGATACGCATGTTCTTGCAGGGCCCCGATACGGCTGAGTGCCATCTGCAGCAGCTAGGTTGGAGATAGAACTCTCCATTACGCAGTGCCATGTTCTCATGTCCAGTATATTCCGATTGAAATCCCATGACACCCGTATACACTGGATTCGGTAGTCTATGGCCGTCGGCGTCGGGTACATGACAATATCGCATCCGCAACCCACGCTCACGCCCGTGCCCCGCATGTCCCGTATCTCCGATCTCGTGCGAGACTCCAAGCTTTCCACCGAGTTCACTTCCGAGTGTACAACGCATACGTTTTTCGGGTCGACACTTGTGCCAGGCAAGCGGCGCTCCCGGCGGCAAAGACAGGAAGAACGATGGACCAAGTCCAAGCGCTTGGGACACGGATCGTTTGGGGTTGTTTGGTTGGAGGAGTGCGTAGCAGGGAGGATTGGCAGGCTGCGAGCTGTGAAGGAGATTAGGAAGGAAACTGTGGGGTTTCAAGAGGAGGAATATAATCGGGAGTTAGAGGCGATTGCTAAATTCTCGCATACTCGGGTACGGCCGTTGAATATCCTTGATGGATTGCAGAGCGAGATGGTGCTAACGCGATTTAGTATGATGACTTCTTTGTTCGGTCGTTTGGTTGGTTTGAGAGCCCGGAATCGGTTTTCATTGCTATGGAATACATCAGACACGGGGATCTCCAGCAGTACCTCAACCAGCCATTGGCGGAAGAGGAGGCTAAGCAGATAGTGTGCCAGATTCTGGAGGGTCTTGAGTGCATGCATGACAATGGATTTGCACATCGGGATTTGAAGCCAAAGGTGAGGACAGACGAGTATACTTTTGTTGGGATTGCACTGTGACTGACATCTGCCAGAACTTATTTGTCGTCACTAGAGGCCCAAATTGGTGGGTGAAAATCGGCGACTTTGGACTCAGCAAGCGTGTCGAGCGAGGCACGACCGTGCTAAAGACAATCAACGGTACGCCGGGGTATATTGCACCGGAAATTCTCGAACAGATGCTTGAGGTCGACGGGGATGATGAGTGCGGTTATACATTTACAGTAGACCTTTGGTCACTTGGAGTGACCACATTCTACATCTTGACTGGGAAATTACCTTTTCCACGAAATAATGACCTTCTGAAATATGCCAGAGGCGACTCGAGCATGGAAATGCTCTGCGCAGGTCACAGTCAGATCAGTCAAGATGCAACTTCCTTTTTGAAATGCATCATGGCAGCAATGGCGCGGGATCGGGGTACTGCGGAAGAAGCTTTGCGCCATCCCTGGCTGCAGAGTGTACAGCAGACGTCGCTACCAGGATCTCCCCTAAGTGGTGCCAAGGCATCGACCCCAGGAGCCATGTCTGAGTTGGGTCTATCTGAAAGTTCCAGTGAATCTGAGGTTGGGCCAGCAACGTGGACCACGAGGGTAACGTCCCGGTCATCGTCTAGAATGCCAGGCCGTGATTTATCGACACGAAGGAGTCGAGTAACCCGTTCTCGCAGCAGAGATTCGATTCCGTTGATTAAGCTATGGCTCGAAGAAGATAGTCCATCTAATGCCGAGCGGTCGTCTGTTCGCTCTGAGGCGCGGCATAGTCTTGATTCATACACCAGACATCGTCCATCCATCCGATCACCACCACGTCAACACCGCGTATGGAATGGAGAGCTATATGCTCACACCAAGTGTTTTATGAGAACACCGGACGGGTGCGGATGGGTCAGGATGGACAAAGATCTGATTCGTCCTGAAGTCTTGCTAGCATACAAGCAACCGTTCCATGTGAAGGACGACTGCCTTTATATCGAAGGAGAGCTTCTGCAGGAAACGTTGGATTTCTATGTCGACGAATCATGGGAATATACCAAGCCCCAGGCGAAAGAGATACTTGCTGACGTCCCGCCTTCCGCACAACCTCGGAGCAGGAAACCGTCACCGAGTCAGCATCGGAACAATCCAGAATCAAAGGATAAGAGCGCGAAGCTGAAAGTCCCGAGGAAGGGGGTCAGATTTGACACTCGTCCTCCAGTTATATTAGAAGGTCCTTGGCGAAGACGAGAAACGATCCCCTCCCATGCGGATTCAGACTCCGATTCTAGACTATCATCATGGAACCTCCTGCATGATACTGAGTCAGACAATGAAGAGCTCGAATGGAATCGCTCAGATTGGGACACCCAGGTACATACAGGGGCTGGATCACTGTCTGGGCTCCCGGCTGGGCCGCCTGGGAGCATGATGTATGGCAGGTCGCAGCCGGGCCTTGGGCAGCGCGCATATGAGTGGTTGGAACGTATTTTCTTGCCGGCTGAGAATCAGTCATGAGCACCACTACATGGATCGTTATGAGAAAATTATGAGAAAACTGGACTAGTGTCCTGGGTAAGGAAGTACTTTCAAAAACTAGTAATGATTTGGTGAACCTGCTCTAAAATTGTCGTTCGAATGTCGCGAATTTTGTTGATTAAAAAGGTAGCTGGAGAAAAGATCCCAATCTCCGACAAATATCGGCCCAACAAAGAACGCAACCCAACCCAGGTGGTATATCGGACGCGTCACGATACACAACCACCGATTATATACAACCCAAAACACCCAAATAGCCCAAAGGACTAAGACTAGTTCGCGCTACCGGCAGGGGGAGCACGAGGGGCGTTTCCAGTAGGACCCATGCGACGGCTCCTAATTGAGATGTTAGCCTGGTCACAAACGAAGACGACAGATTCATTTCACTTACATGAAGGTACGGCTGAAGAAACTGATACCGATCATGAACAGCCAGCTGGGAACAGCACCGAGAGCCCAGATAACGTAGCCCATAGGGATGTTGAGCTGGTACTTGGCGACCCAGCCGTCAACGGGGTGGAGAGCACCCGCGTGAGCTGGGACCTTCTCGAAGGTCTTCTTGGAGTGGATCTGGTAGATGGTCTCGGGGGTGACGGTAGTGGAGTTCAGGTAGATGTTGTAAAGAGGAGTAGGGGCGCGCTCCTCGCCAGCGGGCTGCTCCTTGGGGACTTGGAAGTACATGACGGAGGGAGCGCTGGCGGACCAGGCGGCGCACAGGACCGGGTTAGCCTCGCAGTCCAAGTATCCAAGGTGAGGAGAGGTGGGGTCGGCGGAGAATAGAAGGACGGATTCCTAGTAATGCGAAACAACGTTAGAGATTGGGGAACTCGGCAGAAGGACGCGTCGAGGATAAGACATCAACTCACCTTGAACGCCTTGTCGGCTTTTTCGCAGCGACCGAAGCAGGTCTTGTTACCACCAGTAGTGAAGATCAGCCAATCCTCAGGCTGGGGAGCCGGGGTAAGGATCGACCGCCAGTTGTCCAAGGAGACCGGGGTGACGGTCTTCTCGCTGACCTTCTGCGCCAGCTGCTCGATCGGGGCAACGGGGGCTGGTGTCGGCACGTAGGATTTGACCTGGTTGAACCAACCCTGCACACGCTCAGCGAGAGGGACTTGCTCCTGGGCCAAGGCCAGGGCAGGGAGGAGGGTGACGAGCGACGTGAAACGCATCTTGAAGGCTGACACGCGGAACCAAAGTCAGTTAATGAGACAACAAGAATTACAAGACTTCAAGTCTCATTCAGAATGATAGTGGATTGAGACAACTCACCTGTAACTGAGAGATGCGATGGCAGCGATAGGAATTGACGAAAGACAAAAGGAGGAATGGTGTTCAGAGTTCAGACCCAGTTGGAACGACAGCTGGCCTGAGCGCGGAGTCGCCGCGGACCAACCACATCGCTGCATTTTCCCCCAGCAAACCCAGCACCTCCTTTCTGTACAATCGCGCCATTATGCGATTTGGTCAGAACATTCTAGACGTTCTAGATTGCCTCTTAGTGTCTTAAAATTACGACTCCTTCAAATTATAATCGACCAGATCTATGCGTGGAAATCACCCGGGCCATGTGGGTTCGTGACTTGCATCAAGCTCCCCGCCCCCACAGATCAGGGTTCCATGCCTGATATGGTAATTTGTTGATGTGACTTGTCTGAAGGTCCAAAACTGATTTTGATGGGCTGTGTCTGTTGATTAGAGTGATATTGCGGACCGACACATCCTTTTCGATTGAGGATATCTAGGGCATATCTACCTAGGTACTGCCGACATCGACCTCGTCCAAGTATTGACTCCTAGGTACGTCGAGATAGTGGACATTTAGGGGATTGTTATTCCCACTGTGCCCCTCTGGTCCCTTTCTTTGTAAGTGTCTTCAAAGACGGGAAGGATAGGTATCTCTTTCAAGGCCGAGAATGCTAGAATCACCAACCTTATACTCAGGCAGAAACCTACAGCCCTAGGTCACTCTTGTCTCCCATTTATCTATCACCGAAGCAAAATTACCAATATCCCTAAAGAAATCAGAATCAATACTCCAAACTTTGAACCGAACAATTTTATAACAATATGTATCGAACTAGAATCTGTGCAAGGCCCTTCACCCAACAACACCAATTACGCCATAACAACCATGTCAACCAAAATTCAAAATTAATACCCTAACATCCCACTAACACCGATACCCGCACTTCCATCGGCAGCGAGCGAAGGACAAATACAGCCAGGCGGCGCGGAAGAGTAGGCATCCCATCCCGAAGACGGGGACGGAGTGACGGATCGACCCATAGCTCGGGCAAAGATACTAGCCGGAGTACTTGAACCCTGGCTTGAGTGGAGGAGAGCGAAGCGGAGGAAAACTTCGGAGATAGTGACGATGATGGAGATTATGATTAGGATGATGATTATCCATGTTTGGTCTGCTCTGTTGTCAGTTTGATGCATTCAAAGATGATTCAAGGGGAGAAGACGGAAAGAGGGAAAGAGGAGAGAGGGTCAAGACGTACGGGAAGTGCGGTTGTCGGCGATTGAGTCGGATAAGATCTCGGCGAGATCGAGGAAGACGCGACATCTTTCGTTCAGGACTTGGATGCGGGGTTTGATTTCTAGGTATTCGCGGACGGCGATGTACAGGGGGTAGAGGGTTGGTTCGCTTTCCCAGAAGAAGTTGGGTACGTCGAGCATGTTGGAGGCTGGATAATGATGGTCAGTCGGTGGTAACTGGGTTAGGGGTTGAAAAATGTGTTGGTTTGGAGCTTACAAAGGTTGACTTCGACACGACTCTTGAATAGTCGACCAAGAATTCGGAAGACCTCTTCGCGCTTCATGCCTAATTGGCCGGTGACTGCCAGTCGTCGGGGGACATCTTTGGCATCCGCCATCTGGCGAGCCATGACTTCCTCGAAGAAACATAGTTTGGTGCTTTGGGCAATGCCGTGACTGATAGCGAGCTTGATCATGTGGTCGCCACTGCGGAGAGTGATCATATCGTTGTAGACTCGCGGACGCGAAATCGCAGTAGAGTACTCGAAATGGAACTCTTCGGTCTCGAAATCTTCCTCGTCGAGAGGCATCGTTGCCAGAGGGATGGGGATGCCTGTTGCCGAGGATGTAGCGAAGGCCAGATCTGCAAGCAGATCTTTCTCCTGTCGCTCGGTGAAGTTCCAGAAAACTACCACACCGTAGCTGAAGACGAACATCTCGGCAACATTGTATAACGTGCGAGCTGGCGCTTGCGGTAGGGAAGCTGGAGGAGCCGGGGGTGGGGAAGAACGCTCTCGGATCAAAGCGTGGGTGTCGTCTGTGCTATGTCTGCGACGACGGAGGGCAGGTTCAGGCGAAGGTTGTCGACTGTCATCAGTGCCATCGGGTTGCGGTAGCGGTGGGATACGCTGCAGCCCCTCAACGCTGGAGCTGGAGCTGACAGCATGCTCATTCTCACCAACGCCACGAACCTCCTCGCTGATACGATTCAAGAAGTCCTCCCGGTTATCACCCCGCGAATCAAGGTCAGATTGTTGAGGGGAGGCTTCATAATGGTGTTCTTCCTCTGGACGATTGCGTCCACCAACCGAATGCTCTTCCGTCTCGACACCGAATTCGTCATGATAATCACGCAACTCATTTCGCTCAATCTCCTCGTCCAACAGCGACTTCCCACCGGGGTATTTGATCACGGGACTGCTGCGCAAACGATAACCATCATGACCAGGTAAAAGAGGCAGATGATACGCCGTGTAGAGACAATCATCATAAAGCTTCGTCCGCCCACCATGCTGCTCCTTAACAAAAGCAGCCAGAGACCCCATCTTATACGCCTGCGCCGTACAGTAAGCCGTAACACGAGCAAGTTTCTCCGTCCGTCGCGCCTTCGGCAGTCTCTCAGCATAACTCTTCGCGCGCTCAGGGCCAATCCGACGTTTCCGCAGAGTTTCCTCCTCAGCCAGTAGCGGCGCAAGATCATTATCAACGCCGAAATCACCACGAAGCCGCTTAGACATAAGCAATTGGTGTCGAATCATTTCCGGGTCGACCTTCCTCTCCTTAGCCAGACGCGCGACCAGCTCCTCATCCACAAGATCCGCACCCTCGACATCATCGTCATCTTCTTCCTCCGTTTCACCCTCCTCCAGCTCGCCAGTATCAGGCAGAAGCACCAGCTTCTCGCTGACCTTGGTTGTCCGAGGCGGGAGGCGCGGCTGAGCGGCAAGTCGGCCCATAGAACCGCTGGATCCTGCCACGGCACTGGAACTTCCGCTGCTCGAGCCGGTCATGAGGCCTGCTGCGGAGGCCAGACGGCGGGACCGCGAGATCGGGGGTGGGCCGCGCTGCTGCATTGAGGGCACGTCGGAGGCGTATTGGAGGACGTTGTCCACGGTGATGAAGCGGGTTGCGGGCGAGCGGCGGCGACGTGGTACTTGGGTGGGTTGGTCGCGGGAATCTGTGACCTGTATTTAGGACATATGGGTTAGTTAAACTTCATTGTGGCTGTTGGGTTTGATGGGCAGTCCCACCAAGACGGTCGGGCTGCGTTGGCTAGTCCCCCGTCCACGGGCCGGGGGCGTCATCGTCAAGCGAGCTTAGAATATGCACTTCAATGGGGTTCGAATGGAGAGTTCCTGGAATTGACAGTGCAACATGGAACGTAATATTTTCTGTAGGGTGAATTATGCCATGTATGATCCTCGGAGCCAGCAAGTTCGAATGAGCTCTGATGCTAAACTCAATTGGGACTAGTCTGTCAAGCGATGGAATGACGTCCACTGTTTCAGTCACGTGCAGGTGATTCGCCAATCGCCAATCTCGTGACACTGCCACGTGCTACACCGCCTAGTTGAAGGAATCCACCCAACCAAATTGGGACTAGCACAAGGCTGTTTAGTCGATCTGGGCCCTGGGGGTAACCCGGTAAATCGAAGATCGACCGGGAATCGGTTCCATAATCCATTACAATGACATGGAACTTGAAATGAGTCTAACTAGATATCGTGTTGAATGCCTCATTAACATTTGAATCTCAAGTATATCGAAATCCATTGTGTTGGGCGGTAAGTCTCTCGCCGCTTAAGGATGAGATCGCTACGAACGCAGGAACAAAAGATGAAATTGTAAAAATGATTGTATTTGGGAACATGAATATGAATAGCTCGACGCTGATGAAAGATAAACATGAAAAACGCCCGGCTTAATTGGCACGATGTGCGATGCCATCTGGTATCAGGTAAATGTTACATGAGTTTGGATGAACTGTGAAAACGTGAAATCAAGAATGAAGGCCGCTGCGCAGCCGGCGATCCTCCTCCCAGATCTCCTCCTTCATAGATTGCAATTTATTGTGCTGCTTCTGCAGCCGGGTCATGTCCGCCTGCGGGGGTTGGGGTTCGCTGCAAGGGAGTCATGCAGCTTGCGGTACTTAGTGTAGTAATTCTTGAATTGTTGGGATTTCTCCCGTAGCTGCTGTCGAGCGAGCTCGTAGCTCATCGGCGGGGACGCACTTCCGGTGCTGCCACCGCTGGAGGAGCTAGCCGCTCGGCGTCGCTTGGCCTCCAAGTCTCCAGTGGGACGTCCGGCCTGGGGCACGGACAGGGAGTCGGCCTCAACCTTGCGCTTCAGAGGGTTGACAGTGGGAGTAGTCTTAGTCACACCGTTCGGCTGGGCAGTTTTGGCAGCAGCCGGTGCTGCACGGGTAAGCTTGTTGTTTTTCGCCAGCTGGGTGATAAGAGGCGAAGACGAGGAGGAGCCAGAGGACTGGTTATTGCTGTCAGATCGCTTACGACTGGCTGAATCGGAGGCATTGGCAGGGGGAGATGAGCCGAGGGGAGACGGCTTCTGTGGCGAGGTAGAGGGCCGAGGGGGAGGACGTTTCGAGGCAGTGACCTTAGCAGCAGGCTTGGTTGATTCGACCTTAGGCTTCGAGGCATCAGGCTTGGCCTTGGAAGTAGCAGGGGAAGCAGTCTCGGTGGTACGAGGCTTGGCCGGTGCCTTCTTTGGGGCCTGGATCTTGGGATTGGACGGCACACGCTTGTCTTCCTTCGGTGGTTGCTTCGGCGCCGGAGCCGGAGGAGGCGCGTCCGGCATGTCGGTATCGTCGTCTTCATCGGAACTGTGGATAAATTCCGCGGACTTGATCTTGCTGTCGATCTTGACCGGGGCCTTCCCGCCAGTCTTCTTGGTGACCCGTCCGGTGAGAGTGCTGTTGGTAGTCTTAGTCTTGGCGGAGCGCTTGGTGGTATCCTTGGCCGGACCCTTGCCCGAAGTAGTCCTGTTCGCGGTCGCGGGTCCCTTTGCGGCGCGGTCGGTGTCATCCTTGCTCGAGTCATCGCTGTTGGTCTTGGCGGGTTTCTGGGGTGGACCAGTATGGAGGTTCAGTCGAGACAAACACTTCCCTTTGCCTCGCTCAGCCTTGGGGAGCAGTGTTTGCCACAGTTTGTCGGATCGAGAGATGCGCATACGATCAAAGGCAGAGATGGAATTCTCAATGGCTTCCTTTCGGTCCTCCGGGGTGTAATTGAAGCCAAACAAATCGAGGTCCTTGTAGACTTTGTCCTTGAGATCGTACTTCTCGGGGTTGATCCGGTTCAACACTCCGAACTTTTCGCCGAGAGCGGTGCAGTCTTGGATGGTGGAGCGGGTTTGGCGCGCGAGGAACTTGGCCGAGACGGCGCGAACGGCGAGCAAATGAATGAAGGGAACCTTGAGGGCCTCAAGCCTCTCACGGTCTTTGTTCTGCGAGACAGGAGCGGATGTTGGAGTCATGGCAAAAGAGGGAGCGAGCGAAGGAGACCTGTGAGCGCCCAAGGTGGGACTGGCCGTGAGGGAACGACTGGCAGCAGTCTTGAGGATCCGGCCCTTCTCCCGTTCCACTTTGGTCGTGGGACCTGTGTGGCCTACTCCAGCGTTTCGGAAGACTCGAAGCTCATCGGGGTGGGAAATTATATGAGTCTTCTTCGACTCCTTTCCTCTCTCGTGTGCGTTCAACTTTTCCTCCAATTCCGCCAGGGCTTGGTCGGTGGCCGCCGTATCAGTCTGGGCCTTTTCCACCTCCAGACTGTGGCTCAGGACGCCTGTGAAATACAAATTCCCTTTATCGGAGGAGCGGTAGATTTCGGATCGGTGTGTTTCGGGGTACGCGTGGAAGGATTGGGACTTGCCCCCGTAGTGAATGGATGGGTGTTTTCCCAAGCGGACTCGAGCCGGTTGATCTTTCCGCAAGGTCTGGATCAGATCATCGAGAGTGCTCTGCACCAGATTCAGCCGCATGATCTGACTTGGCTTGACGGAGGAATCTCCGGACTGATCCCCGAGATGGAGAGACAGCCCGGTGGTGGGAATTTCGAAACCGGTCGACATTGTGGCAAAGGAAGGAGAGGTCAGGACTGGGGGGAAGGGGAAAGAGTTCGAGGTTGTGAGCAGGGTCGGATGGCAGCGTGAGAGCTGCAGGTCAGGCGGCCAACTGCACGAGGGAGTGAGGTTGAACCATACGCCATAAGATCGGGGATGTGATTCGGAAGTATTATGACTGTGCAATGCAGAATGTGTGAATGCAAATGGTACAGAGAGAGTGAGAGAAAGTAAGAGTAAGATTAAACGAAGGTGAGGAGAAGAGAGAGAGGGCGATGAGCAAGAAGCGTAGAGTGGGGAGAGCTGACGGCGATTCCCTGTAAAATTACAGGGGATCCCGATGGGCGTTGGGTCGAGTACATGTACCTGTACTAGGTACTTTATGTTTTGTATTGTAGCACTCTGAATTCATTCTTTTCGCTAGTTCTATTGACTTGTTCTCATTCATGAATAGGACTGTATCAATTAATTTAGTGTAGTTATCAATAGAAATTGTCATGATTTCTCTTAATCTCGGTGTAGACTCCCAGGACTGTATGTATCTGTGACTCCGATACAGTATTGCCCCGTAAGTCATTCTGTCTCAGGGCCTTTTGTTCTTCTATTTGTAAACTAGTTTCCCTCAGATCCCTTTTCTTTTGCATTTCTTTTTCTACGCTTTGTTCTCTGATCCGTCCCTATTAATATACATTATTTTCATAACTACGTTAATTCCAATACCCTCAAATACCCATATAATATATCCGTACAATACACATACCGTGAGGAGAAATGGGTCCCGACTCCCGAGTCCAGACTTTGCTTTCCCCTCGAAGCGGGTGTGATCGGACAATTAATGTTTGGCTCTATTACTGTGTAACTAGTCGCTCTAACTACACAGTACTGTGAAAGAGCTGAAACCAAGGAGCTAAAAGAGGGACATTCTTCCTTCCAAGAAACGAATCCCCAATGACGGCCAATCACCCGGACGCTGACTATTTTTTCTTCCCTGTCCTGAGGAATGCCACAGCTTTGTTTGCCCCTCATGCAAAGAAATAAATGAAATATCCTGTTACTAGTGGACTCTTACTCCTTTTAGGGAGAAACGGGGCCAATTCTGTACATATTAACTACCCGTGATCTCCTGGTTATTCCATCTCTGTTTCTATTCAAGAGGAAGCCTCTATTCATCTATTGAATACAAACAAAAAAGTGCTCATGTCCTGAGTAGATTCCCCTCTTGCTTTTTCGCCTCTCCGCAGCTGCATGGAAGCTCCATTTCTCCCAATGGAGCAATGGAAACACCCCCGTCAGCCTCCGGGGTGTATAGTTGTATTACCCCGTTACCCTTTCGGCTCACCTGGTTGTAGTACTGCGTACCTTGTGGGATCAATTCACCTCTCCTCAATCAGACCCCAGATCAACATTCCCGTAATCATCTCAACCTGCACATGTGCGTAAGTGTAAGTAATGACGCTGGTAAACGTATTTCCATCATAAAGGAAAAGACGCCCCATACCGTGAATCCCTTGCGCCAAAGCTCCCAAGACTGTCGTACATGGATGTAATCCAGTCTGAGACAGGGGCAGTTACCATGGACTGTGTACAATGTACCCTAGCCAACTACTCTCCCATTGTCTGCCTTGCCTCGAATCCGATCTGCATCGGTAGTTTAGTTACGGATCTCCACCATCCGATCTCCACAGGGCCTCTCCCGTACCTATTTGAGAAAGACTCATTCGACACGTCGAATATCGTGTACCACAGTAGATATGTATCGCTACGCCAGTATATATGCGGTAACTCGCTCCGTACTCCAATCTCCAATAAATATTCTAATTGGAAAACCCCCAAATCAACCCACCATAAATAAACAGCACTCCATCCCAAAACAACCTCGCCAAACCGTCTCCGCACCCTCCACATCCCTGGCCCCCCTAGGTAATCTAACAGACGTCTACGACGCCGCAACAGCCAACATAACAGCCTCACTCTCAACCGCACCAGCAGTCACAGCATCCTCCTATGCAAATCGCCGCATCGATTGGCGTCCGCCACGCCGTCCTGACGAAATCCTAAGATCTGACCGCGGTAGCCGCACATCGCCGCCGTCCGTGCCAGTTTCCCCACAAAACCGCTGACCGTCCGTTTTGCAAAATGATTCCGGCGACGAGGCCGAGCTTGCTGGTTCCATCGGGCAGGTTATTGCGTCCGGCGCCGTGGACTGTAATACTGAAGATATGGATGCGGACGGTGTCCTGCCTCACTGCGGACGGTTGATGAGGCGGCGGCTCGCGTTGCGGTTGTTGCAAGGGGGGCGGCTGAGGCGGGTGTGCCTGAGTATGTTTTGCTTACCGCGGATGGGACGGTTGAGAATTGAGATGGCTGTTGCGCGGGGTTCGGGGGGATGAGGTGAGGAAGTTCGTGGAGGGCTTGGGGGCCCAGGCTGTCTCCAATCTGAGTGTAACTTATAATAGTTTCTGTTAGTACTCTGTTGACTTCGGCAACTTGTAAAAATAGTACAACTTCAACCACGGCGAATATTTCCTTGAACCCTGGTCAATCTATGAGGCTATGGTTAGCGCTGTTGGGATCTGAAGCACCGCTGGGACCGTAAGAATATGAAGGCGGCTCTCTCTAGCGCAGAAGATATCGGGCAATGCTGTGATCTCTGCTATGATTATCCACTGCTGTCGCTGTCGCTGTCACTATCATGCCTATCGAGGCCAGACTCCGGAACTGTCAAAGACCGCGACGAAATCTCTTCCAAACCAAAACCCTGGAGTAGCAGATGCAAAATTGAAAAGACGCAATATAGGGGTCTCGATGGGATTATACCGAGTGAAGTGCTGCATCAGACATCAGCACGCATCCCAGTGTAACCCTAGGTTTGTCTCCGGAGATCCCTCGGCGTTTTGTCGTTCTCGCGACTACAGTAGTTACTCGTGCATCTGAGATAGTTAGTACGATCTCCCTCTAGTTTACATTTCCTCTGCAAGTCCTCGAAGAACACGTCTGAAAATGAAATACCCAGGGTTTTGTAGTGAGGCTGTAGTGATGCTGGCTGCCAAATCGTAGACCAATGAAAGCTCACCTGTTACCGCAGACCTCTGGACGCTTGGAGCGGCTGCGGCCCCGGGTGAGGAACCCGGGTGAAGACTAAGAGCACCTAGGTACCCTCTGAAACCACTGGATTTTAGGCGACGAATCGATGATTCGAGCGCCCAAGCTAATCATATTCATAGAGCACTGTGCATTAGCCCAAGCTCCTGTGTGGACCGATTTGTGGCCTCATCTGTGACTTGCGCGCCGACTTGAAAGAAAAGGAAAGCGTACTTGACGATCGCGTGCAGCCCCCAGTCAGCCTCTG
This sequence comes from Penicillium bovifimosum, assembly GCF_028826915.1. NCBI lineage: Eukaryota > Fungi > Ascomycota > Eurotiomycetes > Eurotiales > Aspergillaceae > Penicillium > Penicillium bovifimosum. The sequence goes on along the minus strand of NW_026622714.1, from coordinate 602,007 downwards.
TCTTTAAATCACTGCTAAATCCCCCAGCGCTACACGAATGCTATAATTTGACACGTTATACCCATGGATCAGGTCCCAGTGGCGCATGACAGACCATGCAGCACAGAAAGCCCGCACGTAAGGCCTCACTCTTCTAGCACTTCACAAGGAATGAACCATAACTGATTTGAGCTATGTGCAAATAGTTACGCCCGAGAACTATACGAGGGCAATATTCTCCCTTTCAAGGCGGCTGTCGAATACTTCTGCCTTTCCGGGAAACAATTATACCGACCCCAGAGAATGGATGCTACAAGATCGTAGCCTTTTCAAGTCGACGAAACTGGAAGATGATGCCATTCGCTTCGCCTCGAAGTCTGAACATCCTCACGATCTAGTGGTGGTTTATAACAGCGCGCAGAGAAAGTGGGATGTGCAAGCATATAGACAAGAGCAACACGCGGTCTTCTCTGCTGATACGTCTGTCCCAGCTAGCGATTCGGGGCAAATTGTCTTCATCCGAGGCTCCATATCACCGTCGTGGGTGTCGGCCATTGGGAGCAAATACAATATCGATCCAGAATTCTTTAGGCGACATATGGATTTCCTCTGCGCAAGCATCCACAGACATTCGTACGGTTTTCCATCCCTTCCAAGCACCTCTAACAACATCATTCGACTGTGTGTGAGCACTCTCCTTCATCGCGATGATTTCGGCGGACAGGACCTCCAGTCACAACGATCACATCATTCCGCTGAACTCAGGAAATACAAGATGCGACAGCTCGGCTCTACCAGAGTCTGCTGCGGAGATTCACTGGTACGCGAGTACTCCACTATATGCTCGTCCTTCTCCGTGGTTGAACAATGGATTTCACTTTGTATCGCCAAGACAGGCAAAGGCTGGACCGGTAAGACCTAGGCAATGATATACCCAACGACGAGAACGTTTGCTAATACCTGCCTCCAGTTATTGCTTGGATGGACCAGGGTAGACCCTTACAGGAATCTCCTCCGGGACCATGGACAAGTCACTTCGAATCCCAGGCTACACCACTACCTGTTCTCCAACATCATCCGAAAATGGCGTTTCGAACCACTCACAATCGCCTAGATCAGGAGCTGAAAGCTTCCGCAGAAGTCCAGCAAAGCACTGCCCTTTTGCCCTTACAATACGATTCATTGGTCGCGCTTGTTAATCTAGCCCGTCGTGCCCCTCGAGATCCGCTTGCAATGTGCATTTCTCTGTTCACACATGCGGCGTTCTCCGAGGTGCAATTTTTGAATCTCCTAGAGTCGAAAATTGAAACTCAGATAAACTCCATAACTGAAGGGGTTTCCGCGGATGAGTTGCTGGGAACGCTTCAATACTTCTTCCACATTCTCAACCGACATGCGCAGCAGTTGAACGATAGCACTCGTGCACTCTCCAAGTTGGCTGAGCGCAGTAATCAAGCATTGGACGGACCTAGGTTGGACATTCCGGGCCCGAAGAGTACTACGTCGCCAGCATCTGGCATGGGTATACGTTGGCAGACTCCAGAGACCGAAACGGCGAGAAATTTTGGGTTTAATAGCTCTGAGAGTGCTTTTACAACGAAAGGCCTCTTAGAGGATTATGCACAGCTCCATGTTCGGTGCATGGAGTTGTCGAACATGTGCACTCGAGGTATAACCTTGGCAATGAACAAAGCTACAATTGCGGAGTCTCGCAAAGCAATCGAGCAATCCGAGCGACTCAAGAAGTTGACTTTGCTTGCGACACTCTTCATTCCTCTTACGTTTAGCTCCAGTTTACTGGGGATGAACATTGATCTCCTGGGCCAGAATGCTGTAAAATTCTGGTGGTTTTTTATCTTGTGTATTCCAGTCACTCTCTGTTCCTATATTTTGTTTATTTGGGACTACCAGGCTATGCAGCAGTATTGGGCGAGGCTCCGGAAAAGGCATCGCAGTACGGGGCGTGATCTGAAGGCTGGAGGCAGCGAGAAGGACCCAAGTCATATTGTGTGATACTGGTGTACCAGCGAAGAGCCGGTATGTTCTACAATTGGAGGGATAATCACACAGCTAGATGTTTGCCAGAATACTTAACACTACCTAAAATTTGATCCTGAATGCGTTATCAACGAAACACGCCACTGCTACTGTACTTCTCCCGTAGGTCGTACTCCGAAGAGGCTAAGGTCTAACCCTGGACCCTGGCATATATAGTCTACCCCGCTTCAGAAGTCCAGTCTCATCCTCCTTTCACTCTGAAACGTCGCATCCTATGGCTGCTATAATGACTCCATCATCAGGCCTTGCGAATACTGGCTGCCTGAAGATACTACGAGATTCAGTGAATGATTCCGATGGAGTCGAGTAAGAGAAAAACGCCAAGACTGATTCTCCACTTGTAGTAACTTAAATTTATAGCATTGTCCTGGTTCCTGGCATCGGTACTATCTCGCCAGAAGAATGGCCATTTGCTGACCCAGAATGGCTTTCCACTCTGCCCGGCTCCTGCGGTGAGGCGCGAATCTTTGCATACGAATATCCTTCACCATTCCTAGGCACCAAGCCTTCATGGGAGTCGATGTTGATGCTGGGATACGACTTGCTTCAGCAGCTCGGTGATGCGCGATCGCAATCAGACTTGGATGAAGTATGAAGCAGGATCTTTCAACCGTACTGGGTTCTCATGATTGCTGACTTCCCTAGACTATCACCAAACCAATACTGCTAGTCTGTCACAGCTTAGGTGGTGTTGCAGTGAAGCAGGCATTGTGTGTTGCCCACAACCAGTTTCTTCGGTACGGATCAACTGTCAACGCTGTAGCTGGCGTTATATTTTTGGGTACTCCGCATCGCTATGGCGACAAAGCCACGAGCTTTGTACGGTTTCGAGATCTCTTTGAAACGACGACTAGTAAGAGCCTGAAGATCCCGAACGCCTCTATGGAGCATGAAGGTGCCATTCTACTCGACTTAGCAAGTAGATTCGAAATGGTCACTAACAATACTCCAATTCTATCTGCCTACGAATTGCGAGAGTCGAAAACCAGCTTAAGCCATCGCGTCAGAAGTACCAACAAGTTAGTATTGAGTTCTCGGCTGAGCTATGAATGCTAAATCCCAATACCCAGTTGGTCGACCGTGACACTTGCTCGACTCATATCCGGGAGGAAACAATCATCGGTCTCAACCTAAATCATCATGACATTTGCCAGTTCACCAAAAGCGTAGGTGGCGAAGGCTTACCGGAGCTACATAAATTTCTGTACGAGACTCTACATGATGCTGGGCGTCTTTTCGTGTCTCGACTTGAGTCTAGTAGGCCGCCAACTCGCCTGAAAGCTTCCGAATTGTGCTAATGCTCTCAGCTGAATATCAATACGCAACAACGAGTGCTTACTCACCCACGATGAGTGAACTACCACAGAGAGGTAGGTTAAATCTCATATTTCAGTGTTCCCATGCTGATGCCAATTAGTTGAGCAGTTAGAGCTCACCGAATGGCCGTCGAACCATGCAACTGAATGGCCCTCAAATGGAGCAACAGAAGGAACTTCTCTCTCTGGCTTCGAGATGATACATTCTACAACACCAAACACCGAAACTTGGAAGTCCCTTCACTTGCCATGCTTCCTTTTCAACACCCATACTGCAAACAAAGATTTCTGTGGCCGAGAAGATATCCTTGGGCGTCTTGCAGCCGAGCTGTTGCCTCCGAAAAACATGGTGACAGCGTCTAGAAGCTCTGTGAAACAATTCGCACTTTGCGGGTTTGGCGGCATTGGGAAAACAGAAATAGCCCGTGAGTTCGCCCGACGTCATAAAGACTCCTTTGATGCAGTATTCTGGGTCGTAGCCGACGAGGTTGCAAAGCTCGACTACCATTACCAGCAAATTTCTCTAGCGCTAGGATTGGAAGATCCATCCGAGTGTAAGAGCCAGGTTGTCAGCAGGGAGATTGTGAAAGGGTGGCTTTCCAATCCTCGGAAAGCATCTATCAGCGACAGATGAATTTATTCAATACGGTGAGACTAGATCGGAAGCTACCTGGCTGCTCATTTTCGATAACGCAGATGATCCCGTGATCCTAGCGGACTACTGGCCTCAAGGCAGTGGATCAATTCTTGTCACTAGCCGTGATCCATTGGCAAAATGCATGTTTACAAGACGACCTACTGGGCTAGATCTCGGCCCACTTTCGCAGCGAGACAGCTTGTCCCTCTTCAACCATCTTACGACAAATACAAGCGAGGCAGATGAGGACATAGCGCAGCGAATTTCCGATGCGCTCGCTGGCGTCCCTCTTGCCATCTCCCAAATGGCCGGAATTATCCGTAGGCAGGAGCTCACGTTGTCAGAGTTCTTTGAGCTTTATACAGATCAAGAAGAACACGCCAGTCTTTATGAGACAAAGTTCGATACGAATTTGGTAACATATCGTCATTCGCTTGCGACTGTGTGGGCGTTTGGGAAGCTGAAGCCTCAAGCGCAGCGACTGTTAGAGCTGATTGCATTTCTCGATCCAGATGTCATTGGAGACGACTTGCTGATGGAAGCGGCAGTGAAACTGCTCTCCGACGGGACACCGTTCAAGAAGCTCCACTATATTGAGGCTCGAACCGATCTTTTACAGTCATCTCTAGTCCAAAGAGATAAACAAAAGCAACAGTTATCAGTCCATCGCATCGTGCAAGATGTGATCCTGGCAACGATGGATGTTGAGAGGAAGCGGTTCCTGTTTGACCAAGTCGTACGCATTCTCTGGGCGGACTGGCCTTCGGCTATGCCCAAACCATCCAGAAAGCCAGAGCTACCGGAGCCCAAATCAACCGGGGGCAGGCTGTATGTTGGCAGATGGCCTGCCTGTGCGGCAATTTATCCCCACGTCCTAAAGATACATCAACTCTGGCCAGCCATCTCAGAGCCCTCCGAGGCCACGAGGTTGCTTTTCGCAAAACTACTGAATGAGGCTGCATGGTACGTGATATGTAGACTTTCCGCCCTATTTCATGCTGCATAGCCTAACATGACAAAAAGGTATCAAAAGGAGCGCGGAAGGACGAAGCAATTCGACGGCTTCTTCGAAACTGCGCGCAGCATCTGCGAAACTTCCACACACCCCGATCGCGATGCCCTCCTTGCAGATATCTACTTCTGCCTGGGAGCTATTGCGATGGACGCGAGTGAATTTGACACCAGTCGCATTTACAAGGAACGTTCTCTCAATCTAGTGTCCAAGATCTGCAAAGAACTAGAAACCGCCGACGACAGACTATACCTCGCGTACGCGGAGCGAGGCATCTCACGCATCCAGGACAGAAGGTACGAGGAAGGTGAAGCCGATCTCAAGGAGGCGCTGCGGATACGCAAAGCCCTTGGTAACTACGTTCCGCGCGCGGGTGAGGCCACTCTAAGCTGGTCGCTCCTTGCACAGGGCAAGCTTGAAGAATGCGATACGCTTCTCTCGGACAGCTTGGCAGGCAGAGAGAAGGCCCTGGGCAAGAATGACACGGAGTATTTCCGGACTGGACTGATTCTGTATGCACTTGGTAACCTCCGTGCAGCGCAGGGCTTATGGGATGAGAGTTTCGAATACCATGACAGAGCGTGGCGCCATATGCGCGCGACGGTCGGCGACAGAGATTTCTATACTGCGAATGTTATCCATAAGATGGCTCAGCACCTGTTTCGGTCAGGTCAGCACGAGAGAGCGATGTAAGTGTTTCCCTCCGATATGACTTAACGGGGCATTTTGGCTAAATCTGCTTAGTACGATGGTGAATGCGGCGCTAGACATTTGGTCAGTTGATCCAAGTGCACACAAGAATGAGATCGCTCGCACGACCTTCCTCAAGGGGAAATTGTTAGAGGCAATGGGCAAGACTCAAAAGGCCTCTGTTGCTTTTAGAGTTGCCTGTCGTTTAAGAAGGGAGATCACCAAAGAGGATCGGGATATGAAGACGTTGACGACCGAGGATTTTGATGGAATTATTGCTTTCTGGTCTCGCTGATGCATATACTACATACGGAGTGAACAGTAACTACTCACAATATAACTAGGCATAACAAACCAATTAACCCTCAATCCCATACTTCCCATAAGCAAAATCCTCCAAACTCCCAATACACTCAGCCCAACCATCCCCAACAACCCCCAACAACCCCTCATTCCCAATGCCAAACACCCCCGACCTCCCCGCCAACACATCCCCAACCCTGCCCCCATACTCACCCATCACAACAGAATGCGGCACCCAAACAACCCTCATCCCAGCCCGTCTCCCAGCCTCCACACCAGCAACACTATCCTCAAAAACCAAACATTCCTGCGGCAAAATCCTCTCTCCCCCAGCCCGCACCACCTCATCATTAATAACCCCCAACGCAACCAAATAAATATCCGGCATCGGCTTCCCCCTCCCTCCCAACCGCACATCATCACCAAGCACCCTTCTCTCCCCAAAAACCCTCAACAGATCCCCCGCCTCTGCCCCGGAAGTCTTCAACTCATAGCTACGCGTCTTAGTACTAGAAGCCAAGGCGAGTTCGATGCGCACACCGTTAGCATTGCGCGCACTGCTGAGTGTTGAAAGGAGTTCCGCTGCGCCAGGGAGGGGTCGACAGTCGGGGAAATGGAGATGCATTTCGTTTCTTGATTCTTCGGCGAATTGGGTGCGGAAATGGGTAGTTTGGCAAAGTTGTGGAAAGTGTCGCTGTTTGTGGAGTTTGTGATGCCCATTAGTTGGGCGCGGAGTGAGTCGGGCATGGGTGGGCGGTTGTATTTTTGAAGTAGGCTGTTGGTGGTGCCGGTTATTATGTCTTCGGTGTTGAGGAGGAGGCCGTCCATGTCGAAGATGCAGGCGCGGATTGCGGGGAATCTGGGGGAGTTGTTAGCATGAATCTGTCTAAACTGGGGCTTGGAGGGGATCTTACTCTGTCTCAAGGGGGGCCATTTTCTATAACCTGATATACACAGGCTGTAGGTATTGGTGGTAGTAGGGACTAGGGAGTGAGCGAAATATGGTGAATGAGATCTGAGATGGTTAGGGGGATTTCTCAATGCTTCGGATTAGGGCCAAACTGGGCATGGTCTTTTACTAGGGTAGGGTTAGGGGGGCATAACTGTTAGCCTCGTCAACGTTGTCGTATGATATAGTGACTCTTAACGTCTCCATGGCGACACCCAAGTTCCAATTAAACAAATGCTACTTATGTCTGTTATTGCCTGCAACATCATCGTGTGAGAGTAAACAAGCAAGGCCGAAGGAAGCCATGGGTCATCTGATGATGGAAATGGTGGTAAAGCTAATGGGGGGGGGGGGGGCAGTGGCAATAACAGAAAAGACAACTTCGAGGTAGGCAATTTACGTAGATGTATACAAAGCGTCAATCTCATAATATTATATGCACAACGATCTAACGGAACTGACGCTTTAAGAATATAATCTCAAAACTTGATGAAGGCAACGCCACCGCCCCCCATGTGGGTCAGGTAAGGACAGCTAGGACAGCTAGGAGTGTTCGGACAGGCTAAACAAAGATACAGAGAAAGGAAAGGAACGCGATCATGCTTTGTACAGAGTATCCAAGAACCCTTCCGCCAGACGGCTAACGATAGTCTTATCAGGGATACTACCAGCAACACCGTACAGGGCAGACGTATCACCACGCTGGAGGATATACGATTTTCCCTCGCGCTTGCGCTGCTCGGCCTTCTCAAGCTCTACTCCGATGACTTCAGTCAGATCAGCGATGAGCTGCTCGACAGCCTTGGCGGTTGGGATGGTGAAGGCGCAGTGGATGGCAGGTGGGGACTGCAGGGCGTTGAGATGCCAGCCCTTGGCAGAGAGGTCGTCGGCGATATCGTAGATGTCGATTGCGCCGTTCTTGCTGCGGAAGGCGACTACGCTGACGATGGGGTTGCCGATGACCTCCATGTGTAGCGAGATAATTGAGTCCGTCCGGACGGCTGCTTCAAACTTGCGGGCTGCGTTGATGATCTCCGTGCAGCTGTTAATGTATCCGGTTTCGCCCACGCTCATTAAGCTGGCCCAGCAGCCGGCGATGAGCGCACCGGGGCGGGAGCCGGCTACCGAGGGGAGGCGTAGACGCCGCCGGACCAATCGGGGTAGATGAAGTACTGATTGTTGCGGTATAGCTTGTTACGGTAGAGCAGGACTGAGTTACCCTTGGGTGCGAAGCCGTATTTGTGAGTGTCGACACTGATGCTGGTTACGCCGGGCTGTCGGAAATCAAAGCCTCCTTCTTCTTCGTAGGGTGAAGGGAAGCCGGCTTTCTTGAGGAGTGCAACGACAAATGATCCCAGGCAGCAGTCAACGTGAAGCGGGATCTTGTACCTGACGGCCAGACGCGATAGGCCGGGGATGTCGTCAACGATACCGTGGGGGAAGTTGGGTGCTGAGCCGACGAGAAGAACAGTGTTAGGGTTGATCAAACGACGAACAGCATCCACGTCGACCTTGAACTCTGGCTCGGGGCAAGGCACACGGTGCAACTTGATTTTGAAGTAGTTGCAAGCCTTGATGAATGCTGCATGGGCTGTATCGGGAATAATCCTGGCGTGCAAGTCAGTCATAGCGTCAAATAAGTAGAAAATGTAATGCAATCTTACATCTCGGGCTCAGTAACACCGCGCTCCAAGAAAGCCTTTTGTCGGGCGGCCAAGCAAGCCATAAGGATGGACTCAGTACCACCGCTGGTGGTAACACCGGCGCCATCTTCAGGAGCATTGAAGAGAGCCAAAACCTAGCATATATGTTAGCCAACCAAGATCCTGCACGATACTGCATGTCATAAACAAGAAGTGATGCATACCATAGCGACAACCTCAGCCTCCATCTTCCGAACACCAGGGAAAACATCCGGATGAATTGGGTTCGCGACACCGAACTGTCCGAATGCCTCAGTCTGAAGTTTCAGCAGCTCTTCACCTCCATGATAAACAGCCCCGCTAACACGTCCATCTTCCCAACGAGTATGTTCAAGGCCAGCCAACTTGTCCAGTTCCGCGCGGACTTGTTCCGGCGACCAGCCCTCCTTGGGCAACGCAAGATAGCGCGTAACATCCGGTCCACTGTTGACAAGCTTTGCTTCGAGTTTCGTAATAGCAGTGCTGACCTGTTTATCGACCTGGCCACGGACACCCGGTGTGCGCAGGAAGAGGCCGTAGCAGAAGAGCCGGAGCGAGATGTAGATGTTGCGGATGCTGCCGAGGATGCCGTAGCCGCGGACGGAGTAGAAGGTCTTGCGCACGAACCGAAGAATAAACAGGATAAATACAATATTGCGGATACTAGATTGCGAGTGTGTTAGTACTGAGCGCTGTTTTCCATTATGGCCTGATTTCGCGGGGAACGGGGCTCGACTTACAGGTCGAGATTCAAGGCGGAGAGATGGGCACTGGAGGCCCGGCCGTAGCCGGCCAGCTTGTTCTGAAGAGCGACTGGCATCATTGAAGAGCTCATTGTGACCCCTAGGAATAGTCCTGAGATAGAGATGGGGAGTGGCAATGGGAAGGTTGCATTCCGGTACGTTTTGACAGGTTGGGGCTAGCGTGCCTCGGCTGCCACATGAAACAGGCACTCGACTGACATTCACCAGGAATGAGACAGGGATTTAGTATGAAGAGTTTAGAGACTGTGAATATCTCTTTGTATTTCAATGCTTCACTAGATCTACACCATTGAGCTATTCATGGGTTGTGTTCTACCTCCACTGCTCTATCTCCTCTGACGTAATTAGCCCGGTTTACAACTAGTTAACTTACGACGATATCTGGACCACATGTCAAAAATTGTGAAATACATCGTTGGGCTCTTCTGCGCTTATGTACAAAGAAAATGTAAACAAATCTCCCTCGCTTTTGAGTTTTCATTCAAGACCAAAGAAGAACATAAAGACAATCAGACCCTTGGAGATGAAATGGCAAAAGTTTATAAAAGATGCCCTGGGTCACGTGAAACAGAAAACATGAATAGAAAAACCGTCAATCGTCAAGAAATCCGCCAGGCCCGCATGTTGGGATAGGAGGATGTGCGGATGCAATGCAACTGGCTAGAGAAAGCGTCTATGCTTGAATACCGGCAGCCTGGGCGGCCTTCAACTCGTTCTCCTTGGCAACAAACGCTGCGTGCTCCTCAGCAGTCAGATCAAACAAAGGCTGGTCCTCGCCAGACTTGAGATTGCGGTAGAAGGCACGGATGATGCTGTCGGTATCGTCGAGAGCCATGGGGCGGATATCACCCATGGCCTTGACCTTAGCAGTGCACTCCTTATATTCATCGTCAGTCATCTCAATGTTGAGCTGCTGGGCACGCGACTTGATGGCGTTCCATCCGGTCAGACGAGAAGCAAAGTGAACGTAACGGCTCATGCCGAAGTCGGCGGGGTCGATGATCTCGTAGGTGCTGGGGTTGTTGAGGATAGCCTTGGCGTGGATACCAGCCTTGTGGGTGAATGCACAGAATCCGGTGATGTAGTTGTTGAAAGGAATGTTGACCTGAACGGCCTCGGCGACGAGATCTTCGATCTCCTTGAGCTTCTCCAGGCGGTACTTGCCCTTGACGTACTCACGGTCGGCAACCATCATACGGGCCATGAGACCGCCGAGAGGGGTGATTCCGTTGCGCTCACCGATACCGAGGACGGAAGTATCGATGTGAGTGGCACCGGCCTCAAGGGCGCAGTACGCATTTGCGATGGCGCAGCCGGTGTCGTTGTGGAAATGTGTTTCGATATCGCAGCCGACAACGCCACGCAGGACGCGAACAAGCTCGTAGACCTGGCGGGGGGAAGCACAGCCGACGGTATCGGCAATACCAACACGGTTCACGCCAACCTTGTCAACGGCGGAGTAAATAGACAGAAGATCAACCAGATCGGAGCGGAAAGAATCCTCGCTGGAGAAACGGATCTCAATACCCTTAGACTTGACGAACTCGATAACTTCAATGGCGGTGTTCTTGATGTAGGTCATGTCCTTGCCGTGAGAGTGCTCACGGAGGTAGGAGGAAGTACCAATGACAACATCACTACACTCAATTAGTTTATGTTGAAACGTAAGTTAGAAAATGTGACTCACACTCCATCGACACCGGTCTCAACAGCGATGCGAGCATCATCCATGTGGCAGCGAATGTGGGTGAGGATCTATAGCTTCGGTCAATAACGGATTATCACGAGACCCAACCACAACCATAACGTACCTTGGCCTTCAAGCCAAGCTTGCAAATGGCCTCGCAGTCAGTACGGGACTGCTCTGAGGCACAGGGGGAGGTAAGCTCGATCTATATAAGCACATTGATTAATACTCTGATCATAAACACTGCACAACTCTGTCGCGATGACTCACGTAGTCAACACCAAAGTCATCGAGAGCCCGAGCGATCTGAATCTTCTTCTCGAGGTCGAAGAAAGCATTGGCAAACTGCTCACCCTCACGCAGGGTGGACTCGATAATCTTGAAGCGGGAGACATTGCTCAGGAAATCGGTGACGCCAACGTTGTGGCCGTAGGGGTTGCGGGATGCGGAGGGGTGAGGGTTCTGGCGGGTCTCAATGCCAGTGAAACCACGGTGATCGCCATCTACTCAGCGGTCAGCACTGCCAATGGATAACTCTTGACGGCATGTTCCAATAACATACTTGCGTCAACGACGTGACCGTTGGTCTGCCCATTGGGCTCGGAGTCGGCACCGGTGCACATGGTGGATAGTGGGGGTGACTGAGGCGAAAATGTCAAATTGGGATAATGATGAGAGAATTGATATAATAAGAGAAATTCAAGTCCAGATAGTCAAGATTGAGACTTGAATATTCTGGTAAGTTGGTGGTTTAAATGCTTTTCTAACAGGAAAAAAAGAAAAACCTTGGAGTCATAGTCATTGGCGTTAGTAGCGCCGAAGCAGCGGGCGGTGAACACCGACGTTGCCCCCTCGGTGGACAAAAAATTTCACTTGTGGAGTCTCCATGGTGGGGTGGAGGGCGTATGATAGGATGTTGGAGCTCGACTACCGTACACGGCTAAATTTTACTGGAAATTGATTTGTAGGCTTGCATGCAGAAGTCTATCATTGCCGTTTTCCAGCCTCGGATTGTCCCAGTAGAATCTGTTGAAATCTACCAAGCGCATGTGTATGGACAACAGTACTGTAGATGACCATTCGCCCTCGGCCGGGAGCGACATCGGACCAGTCGTGGAGCTGCCCAGGTGTGGGGTCTGACTCATAGTCTCGCTTTGAAATTGGGACTCTCTCGTCCGTTAGTGAGTTAATAATGAACACCTTTTTGTTTAGATAATTGCACTTTGAACATAAACTTGCATGAATATTGTGTTAATTCACACAGTAGTTAGACAAAGTACTGTGTACTGTAGTTGGAAAATAACCTCGGATTTGACCGTTTTCACCAATCGCCTCCCAGCGTTGGTCAGCATGGTAATGATGTCATCTTCATTATCAGTCTGCTCGTTGGCTGGAGCTCTCCAGTGAAGAGAAATGATCTACGACATAGATCTGGAATTAAATCCACCCCCGGGATTCAGGAATCTGTTTATTGCAATCCTAATTGATATAAGCTGAGTGGTACACTAGGCAGTGGCACAATAGGCACCTGGACACACACTCTGCATAGCCGAGATTAAGGTTCACTCCCATACTTTCTTATTCGAGCCACTTGTTGTATATCGCATCTCCCGTACCCGTGGATAGCCCTATCTATAGGTACTGTACATGTGATGTTGTCTATCTGTGATCGTGCAATATCCATGCATACATAAGTTTATGAACACTTGTACGGACTAATGCATGGAGATGTCATGTCCGTGGACAGGTAGCACCGACTTGAAGAGGCCTTGGCCAACCCCTGAGGCGCCGAACGATTAGGGCTTTTGTTCATTTGGATTGTTACACGCCAGATGGCAGCCACCGCCCACCATCCATGCACTTGGATACTGTAAACCGTCCTTGCGCCATTACTCTGCATAACCAGATCAAATGTGCCTCTCTCCATGATGTTGACCACTGACGCCTCACAAATCATCCTGAATCCGCGGAATTGTCCGCCGCGCAAACAGTACGTGTGACAGAATTTAGGTAGGGCCACGAACTGATCCAGGAGGTAGCAGCAGAGAGAGGGATGATGGCTCCAAAGAATAGCATGGTGAGTTACTGTGGTTGACAGGGCGTAAGTTACATGCGACTGATAAACGAGGGCTTTCGGGAACTGACTGGATTCCGATATAATGAAGCTGTCGACCATTATCACGTGAATTGGCCTGATGAATGGAACCTCCAGAAGCTGGAGGGCACATAGGGAGAAGCTTAGGTCTTTTACACCTCCATTGCCTCGTTGGTTTGGTCCATCCGGTATGCGGAACTTCGGCCTTGAAGATGCTGACAATAGGCAACCTAAAAAGAACTCACGTGTTCCAGCTCCGTACAATGACGATAATGCAAGGGTCGGTATCATGGCGGAACTAGACTTCAGCTCGAGAGCTACGAATAACTACCGAGTCATGCCCGTAGAAATGTACATGCTTGTAGGTAACTATTCTCTCCGACTAGGTCTATCTGATACCCAATATAAACGCTCAAGCACAGGAGATGAGAACAATTGGATAGAAGCAAGAATGATTAGATGTATAGAACAATAACAGCAGCAAACCCATAAACTAAAAACCCAGACACCTGCAGGAGTCACCTATCCCGACTCCAAACCCAAGACCACAGTCCGAACCCCTCTATCTATTCCATGGAGATCCTCATCTGATCGTGTCTCGGTGAAGCCCATATCCAAGTAAAAGAAAAGGGCGAGATGATAGCTATGAAAACAATAAAGCCCAGTGGGAAACACGATCAGACCCGTTCCGGACTCCTTCCAGCGCGCTGGTTTCCCATATAAATACAGACGGACAAGAAAATGCATAAGAATCAATCAAAGGACATATGAAATCAATCGGGAGATATTGATATCTCTCGTGGGAATCATGGGGCTTATGCAATGAAATGATGAAACAAAGGAAAATAAGAATAATAAGAGAACTCAAGCTGTGGCAAAGCATCGGTATGTTCACATCATACAGCTGTAGACCATGAATTATCACCTCGGCCCTTCATTTCGTAGTTCTCGGGCTCAGTGCTCGTAGGCCGCCGGATAGTAGAATTCGGGAAGTACATGTGCGGCGGCATCGACGTCGGGTACGCTGGGCCTGTGGGCTCGGGGTAGGTAAAATCGTTGGCCGATCCGGGTGATGGCATGCTACCGTGGGACGGTGAGGCCCAACCAAGACTGGTCATGTGGGGGCTGCCGTTCACACTGTTGGGACGGTGATCACTATTCGCCGGAGGCTCGAGAGGTTGCGGTGGAGCGTATGGATGTGAGGTCATGGATGGCCGAGCATGGGGCGCACTGCCGTAGCTGGACAGCGAGGGAGAGGTCGCAGTTGGGGACGCCCGAGGGCTGCCTTGGGGGAAATCACCACGCACATGAGGCGGAATAGGTCCAGTGCCCATGTAGTAGTCGCTGGAGCGGTGCATGTTCAGCGGCGGAAGCTCGCCACCTGGAGACATAGAGGCGTGATGTGCGGGTGACGGTGTAGAGTTGATGGACGCGTGCTCAGAGAACATTCCTTCGCCAGGGCGTCCACGATCCTTGTTTTGCCGCAACTGGGCTTCAGTTTCAGCAGCAGCCTCTTCGATGGTCCCGGTGTGGTGATTTTGATGTCTTGTCAACGTCGTACGGCGGGTGAACGTCTTCTGGCAGTTGGCGTAGGGGCATTTGTAGGGGCGCTTGCCGGAGTGAATGCGGCGATGTCTGGCTAGTGAGGACGAGTCGCTGAAGGGCTAGGTGATTGTTAGATCTAGCTAGGGAGAGGAAAAGGAGTGATACATACCTTGCCACATCTCTCGCACATATGCGGCTTCTCTCCAGTGTGTACACGGGAGTGAACTGTCAAGGCTGAGCGCTGAATGAACTGCTTTCCACAGCCAGGCCACTCGCAAGCGTGGGGTCTCACCCCGGTATGAATACGTTCTGAGAAGAGGTCAGCGGCCACATGTACTAGGTTTCACGGGCATACATACCATGTCGAGCAAGGTCACTGCGTCTTGCGAAGCCTTTGTTGCAAGTCGAGCAGTGAAAAGTCTTGGGCGGTGGTTCGACACCCGCCCTCCCCTGAGGGACAGGTTCCTGCTGCATCTGGGGATCGCCAGCGTAGCCCGTAGGGGCATATGCCATTCGAGGGTTTGAGCCCGTGGGCTGCGCATAATAAAAGGAATCGGCAAGTCCGCCGTCCATTTGCATGGGTGGGGGACCGTGGGGGGATATGCGCCGACAGGGTTGTCCGAACCACCTGATTCGTTCTTCATGTTGGGTGAAGCTCCGGTGTGCAGCTGTGCACTCTGTTGAAAGTACTGTTGTTGTAACTGCGCTTCGGCGGCGGCGGCGGCTGCAGCGGAGTTTTTCCTGTTCAGGATGGTCGTGAAGTCCATGACCCGACCCAACACCTAGCCAAGAAGCCGCGGTCAAGGACTGCTTTCGAAGACGTCCTCCGACAGGCCTTCCACGAGCAGTATTTCCACGGAGTGTGATACCTCGATCCAATTGTAAAGTCCTTCGCGCGTAAGGACCGGTCGATTCGACGGTGGCGGCCGTTGGGACGATCACTGGGAGGTTCGGGTACGACACAGATAGCAGACTCTGTAGGTCAGGATAGTCAGCACTGACGTTATACAAGACAGTATATCGGCCTCGATACGATGGCAGACAATTCGCAAGGAGTGTGAGGCGCGTGGGAGACCTCGGTGGACCAGAAACTCACCCTTCGTGGGCCTGGATTACTAGCTCTGTCTTTGAACACGCCGTTCCTCAAGGAGGAATGAGACGGGGTAAATTCTCCACTTCCCTGCAGTGGAATGCAAGGTTGCGTAAGAGCTAGCGGGCAATGATGGTCTCGGGTTCTGCCAGATCCTAGCTCGCTTCCAGAGAATGATGTTGTGGTCGGCTGAAGGCGGAACGCGTGAACGTGTGTCGGTGTAGGCCAACGAACTATTCTTCAACTATCCCTGTCAAAGCTCCTATGTGAAAAAAAAGGTCCATGGTCAGCATCAGATGAATATGCTAATAACGGTTGCCCTCCAACGCTTTCTAACCACAGTGCTTTCGCCGTCTCCCGTGATCTTCTCGCCCCTTGTGCACCACATCTCGGCGTAGAAACCAGTCAGATGCCAAGTCCAAGACAGGCGAGAAAGATTACAAAACAGTACACATATGGAATGACCGCGTTTTCGAGGCTCAAGGGACAGCGCGCGACGTCGGGCAACCAAGGCGAATAAGCGAGATGCGTCATCGCTGGCAAATCGCGGTGAGGGCAAGGAAAGCGAAAACACACCTTGTAGAGATGCTCGAAGCTCGGGCGATCGAGGTATGGGGTGTATGGCAGAGGGTGGCTCGAGGAAGGAAGGCGAAGGAAATAGGTCGAGTGAGGTTGCGGTTGAGGGATTTGCGCGAAACCAAGTGGGGGGTGGAGAGAAGTGGGAGGCAAGAAATCAAAATGACTGACGAAAAAAAGAAAAAAGGTGAAATATAAGGAAAGCCAAGGGTTGAGGAGGAGAGTAAGAAAGGGGAGGGGGGAAAATATTATGTTATGTTATGGAGGTGATATTAGGTGTGGTAGGTGCCACTCCTCTGCATACTACATCATTATTTACTTCTTCTCTTTGTTTTTTTTTCTATTTCTCCAGTTTGGTCTTGATCGGAGTCAATGTCAAATCTTACAGTTACCTACATTTTGTACTATATACTCCCATATGTCTGTATATTATTCGACCTGATATCACGGGCAAGAGTCAAGACCTCTCCTCAGCCCCTACTTTCTTTCCAGAAGGCTAGTTCCCCTAGTCGGACCCAGCGAAGCCCGCTAGAAGGAAACTTGGCCGCACCAGAAGGACCCGTCAGCAGGGGATCCACAACGTGGCCTTCTCCCCGTGAATGGATACGAAAGGCTGATCCGAGCCTGAATTTCCCCCGATGTTAGTCTCTTCGGAGTCCATACTGAATGTTCGAGATTCTACGACAGTACTCCAGTACAACGCATTGTCGATTGGTTCTAGTGTGACGCTTGCTTTTCCATCCCATGACGTGAAGGGGATATCGGGCTAAGAGGAAGCTAAGGTATGAAGGCGTAATCCAGTCCCATTCTCAGTTAGCATGAAAAGGGGGGAATGAATGGCCCAACTAAGTATGGCCCCTGAAGCTACAAGAAACAGTACCTTCATATGCATGAATTCCTCATCTGCCGGCTTCTGCGATATCATAAAAAACTACGGAGTACAGTGATAAAAGCAAAAGAACTCAGTGATTAACCTTGATGACCTGCAGGCGTCTCATGGTGCAACATATAGAGTGAGTGATATAGTCATATTTTCCCTTCTCTGATGTACGATTGGATATAAGCAATCCATGGGGCATGAACGCGGAGATTGCCTCACCATCTCGATAGTCTGTTCCGACTATTGCTAGCCGCGAAGCCGTCGAAGGCTAAAATGGGAGATTTGCATTCCTTCTAGAAGGTTTGACATCACACTAGGGTCGCCTTGTAGTTGTACTCTGAGCATGAAACATCATACATGCGTTACACTGGGTAGGACGAAAAGAACTTTCTTCAACTTCCCTCATGCCCTCTTCTCTCTCAACTCTCTGCTTCTAATTCTTCTAATTGTGGAAGGTGGAGCCACCTACATCGGTAGTCACATCTCCATCTCGCCCCTTTTCCGTTCCGGGGGTAGACAC
Organism: Penicillium bovifimosum; assembly: GCF_028826915.1. Classification (NCBI taxonomy): domain Eukaryota; kingdom Fungi; phylum Ascomycota; class Eurotiomycetes; order Eurotiales; family Aspergillaceae; genus Penicillium; species Penicillium bovifimosum. The sequence continues at coordinate 584,224 of NW_026622714.1, read as the reverse complement.
TAGCCTGGCTTCAGCCTCCAGGAACCCACACTCCACTGCCACAAACACGGCACAGACGACTCCGCCAAGCCTCTCCTGACCTTCTGGAAGGCCACCAGAAGGATTTTCGAATCTCCATGGAAGCCGTAGAAGCCGCAGAAAAACCCAAGAAAATCACGCGCGGCCCCCATCCTGCACGGTGCGGAGCCTTAGCCAGGAGATCCTCCGTGAGCCTGTGCGCTATCACTTTGAGCAGAATACGATAAACAATACTCCGTAACAAGCCCAAAAGCCCAAATTGTGTAAAGGGGGCCCTGGGCGCCACCTGGTCCAGTCATATCTTCTCCCCTTTCAAGACTATTCCCATTATTTAGCATGATCGCCTACTCCTCCCACCACTTTTCTCCTTCCCCTCTTTAAGCTAATTCACATCCCTGACCATCGTGACGAATGTGACGACACCCTCCTGCATACACTTTCCAGGTTTCTAAACCCGGTCCTGCGGGGAGTCGCGGAGATTATCTCCTGAATATCCGTTTGTGCCGAGTTGCTGGTCATGTGTCTAACCCAATGACTGACATATATTTCAGTTCGACTTGATTATTTTGTTTTTCCCTGTTTTTGGGCATCAATGTTTTTGTTTCATTTATTTTTTTTCGTTACTGTAGAAAAGAAATCGCACTAACGCGCAACCAACGCACATTGGATCGCTAGACACGGGGCGATTCCCACATGGTTGTGGCTGAGACGTGTCTTGGTGTATCAGCTCCCACGCTAGTCTCCATATTTCTAATAGTAGAACATTATCCTTCAGCCTGTCTCCGTAGGCAACCCCTGGAGTACTGGACAGGTCAGTTTCGTGTTTTAGGACTGCAAGGGCGGGTGACAAATTGGGAGAAAACTCCGTTCATTTGTATCCTCGATAGTTAGCGACCTTGCTTGAATTCCTTTTTCTTATTGGTATCATACTGTGTAAAGTGTAAACCACAGAAAGATGCAAATATCCACTTCAGGAACAGCCGACGCTATGACCAAAAGGGTCCCATTTTTTTCTGTTTCTGCCGCAGATTCCACTCTGATGTCACGTTTCTCCTGGGGAAACTGAGCACTGGCCCTAACTGGCCCACTGATATTCTTAACAGTTAACGCCAAAGAAATAGTCCGCTATGGTCAGCGCTAGCTCCTCTAGGCGTGGCGAACGCTGCAGATAATCTTCTCAATCTAAAATGACACAAAATGTATCAGACCAGTGGCGTAGGGAGCTAATGAGCTAATGTCTTAGCACTTGGTATGCTCCGCGCTCCACTGACAGACTCGGTCCGTTGGAGTCTTGGAGAGTCAAGATGAAATTTAGACTGAAACAAAACTTCTATAATAACTCCTCTCTCGTTTCAGTCTGGACTGCTGCTTCATCACATGAACAGTTGATTCTGTTTGAGGAAGCCCCTGCCCCTAGGGTGTTTTCTCGCGATTCGGCTTCCCCGGTGATGGCCCGATAGGGATTGTCTCCAGGGTACAGAGTATCCTAGCCAGGCTGCCAGAATCGTTAGCTCCACATGGCCTCACATCCGCTACATGTGTCTATATTGATCGACGTTCCATGTCGATCGATCTTCAGGGGTTCCATAGGATCTTCGCCATGTGGTCTACCCCTAGGTATGGAGTACTCCGTGCTGGCGTCTTGTTACGGGTTGTAGTCTCGAACAGGTCACATGGAGGTACGTAGTAGTAGTACTAGCCTTGTTTCGGGGGCAAGTGCACGTCCGCAGCGGGAGCGGTCTTGCGCTTTTCCCAGGTCCGTGGCTTGCAGCTGGCCCTCAGGTCCGGGCATGAGAACTATATATCTCCTAGGTGCATGGAGGATGCCCGGATGTTACCAAGGTATCAGCCCTATTTGTATTTGTAGGTATTTGTGATAGTCAACGACTTGCCGGGCAGTGTGCAAGATCTGTACCTTTTCCAATGGGAATACTGCCTAGTGTCCATCCCGGAACCTAGAGAGTCTACATTTGGAAATATGGGGATGTTCCATGCCGCGCCACCCACCTATGTTTTCCATGAGATACCGTACTCCATAGTTATGCAGTCTTCTGGGTGAACACGGCATTCGGCCTCAATCTCCACTGCATTTTGAAGGGGAATTCTCGAAACACCGTATCCACTCAAATACCGTATCACTACCTTACCGTTGAGCACAAGACGACTGAATTTTCTTTTGACTTACGAAAATCTAAATACCCAGCAAGCCATCGTGATCTTACTGCAACAGTATGAACCAAGCTTCCCGCCCGATTCTGAAGCTGAAGATGCCGTTCTTCAATGCCTTCTCTTCTGTAGAGATCAAAGTGACATCTGATTTCGTGTCGAGCGTTTGTTCGCTTGAGAATTGGTGAACGCTCTTGTCATTTCATTGTGATATTCGACGACGAATATAGCGAATTTATAACGATCCCAAGAGCAAATGCGTTTCACGGGGCCACAGAACAAGAAGGACTACTCCACTGGGTAGCCCGTCGCTTTTGTGTGTACCTCGCTCGCTTGCTGACCACCCGATCTGTTCCCCCGACGCCAGTGATTCGCAAGAAAGACGAGAATCTGTTGCAGGGTCTTGCTTCTTGCTCAGGATCGACGTAACACTTAACAGTACCATTACGTTGAAAAAGTTTCCCGACACCCGCTAATTTTTAGCGCGTTTTTATAGAACGCGTCCCAACCCCCACTTCTATTTTTTGTCCTACACAACCATGGAACGCTCTTTTGGCACCGTTATTAGTGGCAATAGGAGACCAAATGCGGAGCTATCGCCTGAGCATTGCGCTGCTATCATATCCAAGCATGAGGACGGCCACAAGCCTACTGAACTTACGAGCGAATTCGGCTGCGCGCGCAGCACAATTTACGACACCCTCAATCGCTTCAAGCAACACAACGCGGTCAAATCCCTACCTCGCAGCGGGTGCCCTGTAAAGATTAGCCGTCGCGCTGAACGCCAGATCCATCGGTTAGCTCGCCGGCACCCTAATTGGAGCTACCACGCGCTTCGCTCGCAGCTACCCAATCCGCCATCCAAATCGACCATTCGGTCGATTCTCATCAGGTACGGGCTTCGGAAACGACGTTCGAGGAACCGGATACCTTTAACGTCCTCTGGAGCGCGCTCAGCGCGACGGCTAATCCTTACAGGGCACCCGCTGCGAGGTAGGGATTTGACCGCGTTGTGTTGCTTGAAGCGATTGAGGGTGTCGTAAATTGTTCTGCGCGCGCAGCCGAATTCGCTCGCAAGTTCAGTAGGCTTGTGGCCGTCCTCATGCTTGGATATGATAGCAGCGCGCTGCTCAGGCGATAGCTCCGCATTTGGTCTCCTGTTGCCACTAATAACGGTGCCAAAAGAGCGTTCCATGGTTGTGTAGGAAGCTCTATGGTTGGTGCTGAAATATATTTTTGAAAATGGTAGGTAATTAGTTAACTAACTAGGGAGTGTATGAAGACCTGGACAAAATCCAACAAGCGGGGCGAATGGGGGTTTGGGGCTCACTAATCCCAGGCGCTCATATGCTAACTAGGTGGTATCTGCTGAATCGACCCGTGTGCCTCGGAGCATGTAGCCTTCGAGCGTTCCCCTCTTCACTGGTTGATTAACTAACTACGGGGTGCACAATGCTAACTAGTTGGATTACAGGCAAGTTGAAGGCTACCTAGCCTGATATAATGTAGCTTGACGTTACACTGCTAAACCTGGCTAACCCGAATATGGACTTTGATGACCACGCTAATATGTCCCGCATTTGCTTATATTTCTCCTTATTGGTGGCAGTTCTGTATAAAGCGGATAGAGCCGATATTGTCTCTCCGCATTTTACCCCGCATTCTGCTCCAAAATAGTTATCAGACGCTGATCTACCTTGTGAACAGCTAGTTGAGGAAATGCCCTCCGCGAGGAGGCATTGCCTTTAGACGTACGTCATTTCTTCGAGTGAGCAGGCAGTCCATTTCACGGCGACTCTCATGCAATTGACTCAGTGTCTTGTGGTAGAAATTAGAATGATTAAGAGTGTTTGTACTGGATTTTTCCGCCCCGTCTAAGTGGCCATTTCAAGAAGTCAAGCTACTGACTTTGAAAATACCTCATACTCAATTGGATAAGCCAATATTATGGGTTCCTGTTGCATTGACGTCTGTGCGACTCTTGTTGGGGACTTCGGCTCGCTCCTGCCGCGTCGAGGTATGCTGTGCCTGGCGATTTCGCTATTATATAGCCCGAGGAATGCCACTAAGCTATGGCTTGATCTATTTTGCCGACGTTTCCCCGGAGTATAAGTTGCTCCTATATTCGTTCTTCGTCGCTTCACCTGTTCCCCTCCTAGAGAGGCCATAGTTGAGAAGGAGCCATACAACCAAAAGTCAGCATCAACGAAGGCTTTTATTCAGGAAGATGCGGAGCTTTGCAGGACTCACTGCCCTTGTGGCCGGCCTTGCCTTTTCGTCTGCAACAGCGCAGGAAATTACCAGCGATGTCTACTTCTACGGGGATTCACCTCCGGTCTATCCAACGCGTATGTTGCCCCATTACCCACAACAGAGCTCACGACTGACTATGTCTCGCAGCTCAAGGAGATGGAGCTGGCGATTGGGCTGCTGCTTATAAAAAGGCAGAGAAGCTCGTTGGTCAACTGACAGACGAGGAGAAGGTTAGCCTCACCGCGGGTGTTCAAAGCAAGACCGGCTGCTCTGGATTTGTTCCAGCCATTCCCCGTGTGAATTTCCCCGGACTGTGTGTCAGTGATGCTGGAAATGGCCTGGTAAGTTATTCATCTTTCCGGACAGAATATTCAGAATTGCTAAATTCAGAAGCGTGGTACCGATTTCGTGAGCAGCTACCCCAGTGGTATCCATGCTGGTGCAAGGTGAGCTTCTGTTGAATAGACAGAAAGTGCAGTTGTTAATTGTTTTATAGTTGGAATCGTGATCTTACCTATACTCGTGGCTTGGAAATGGGCAAGGAGTTTTACAAGAAAGGAGTCAATGTATTGCTCGGCCCTGTCGTTGGCCCAGCTGGCCGCGTTGTCCAAGGCGGACGTAACTGGGAAGGCATCTCAACGGATCCATATTTGAGTGGCGCATTGGTCTATGAGACTGTGCAAGGAACCCAAGATGCCGGAGTTGGTGTTTGCACCAAGGTAAGAGCATTCAGCAGACAAGATATTACCGAAAGTTGCAGATTTCACTGACACCTGACTAGCATTATATCGCGAACGAGCAAGAGACCAACCGCAATCCCTCGGGAAATGTCGCCTCTGTTTCCTCCAACATTGACGACCAAACTATACACGAGCTATATCTCTGGCCGTTCGCAGAGGCTGTCCGGGCAGGAAGCGTCTCGATTATGTGCTCCTACAACCGGCTTAACAACTCATACGCCTGCCAAAACAGCAAGGCACTCAATGGGTTGTTGAAATCCGAGCTTGGCTTCCAAGGATATGTCATGACAGACTGGGGCGCCCAGCATGCTGGCATTGCTGCCGCAAATGCTGGGCTGGATATGGTCATGCCCAATACGCAGACTTGGGGATCGAACCTCACTACTGCCATTTCTAACGGTACCATGGAGGCATCAAGGTTGGATGACATGGCGACGAGAATCATTGCCTCGTGGTACCAGGTGAAGCAAGATTCGAAATTCCCAGCACCGGGAGTTGGTATGCCTGCTTCGTTGACCGATCCACATGAACCTGTGATCGGGAGAGCCAAGAGCTCGCGAGATGTTCTTCTCCAAGGCGCCATTGAAGGGCACGTGTTGGTGAAAAACAACAACGGCTTGCCTCTACGCTCTCCCCAGCTTCTATCTGTTTTTGGATATGACGCCAAAGCTGCGGCCGCCAGCTCGGGTTCCTTGTTTGGAAGCGGCAATGCAGCTATTCAGAACTCCACTTTGTTCGTTGGAGGAGGATCTGGTAGCAACTCCCCTTCTTATATGATATCTCCCCTGGCTGCCCTTCAGCAAGAGGCGTACAAGGACGGTACATCGATTGCTTACGATGTCACCTCTCAAAACCCCCAAGTCAACCCCGCTTCCGACGCTTGTTTGGTCTTTATCAATGCCTTTGCCACTGAGGGTAGCGATCGACCAGGACTCTCCGATACGCCAAGTGATACCCTGGTAACGAATGTGGCTAGCAAATGCAAGAACACCGTTGTTGTCATCCACAACGCCGGAGTCCGACTTGTCAATGCCTGGATCGACAATGCAAATGTGACTGCAGTGATTTACGGCCACCTCCCAGGTCAAGACTCCGGAGCAGCAATTGTAGAACTACTCTACGGCCGCTCCAATCCCTCAGGAAGACTCCCCTACACGGTAGCCAAGAAAGCAGAGGACTACGGTGCCTTGCTAAAGCCTGATCTCCCAGAAGGCGAATTCGCCCTTTTCCCGCAATCCAACTTCACCGAGGGTGTGTACATTGATTACCGCGCCTTCGACAAAGAGGGCATCGAACCTCAGTTTGAATTTGGATTCGGCTTGTCATACACTACCTTCGACTATTCCGGTCTTCAGATTAACAAGAAGGGCGCCGCACCCCCAGCAACCCCACCTGCTGCCAAGGTGCAGCCCGGTGGAAATCCTCACCTGTGGGATGAGATTGTCAGCGTCTCGGCAACTGTCAAAAACAGCGGCGAGGTTGAGGGTGATGAGGTTGCTCAGCTATACGTTGGTATTCCCAATGGTCCTATTCGTCAGTTACGCGGATTTGAGAAGGTCAAGATTGGGAAGGGTCAGGCTAAGAAGGTGGCTTTCTCGTTGACACGGAAGGATCTGAGTACCTGGAGCGTTGAAGAGCAAGAATGGGTGCTGCAACGGGGAGACTACCAGATCTTTGTTGGAAAGTCCAGTCGCGACTTGCCCCTTCATGGTAGCTTCTCGCTCTGAGTCTATACAACTCTTCCTAGTGCAACCGCCCCTTTTACAGCAGATGGATATGGTCAAGGGGCAGCGTGACTTGGTTGAAACATGGAAAGAGTACGTCTCCATGCTGTCTAATTGTTTCACTTAAGATATAATCGTACAATATGATGGAATTTTTCATTTGTTCTCACCTATCCTCCGTATGAGGATGAGCAGGCTTGCAAACGGACGAAAACGCCGTGACGTGATCATCTGCACGAAGCCGCCGATGATGGGCCATCGACTTGGGAATTCGCAGAAACGGTACATTTGTTTTGGAAGAATCTGAGTATTGCCCGTGGCGGAGGAAAGTAAAGCATCCATATCACATTATTGAACCCATTAGAGCAGAAAGAAAGGTGTATCTCTAATCTATAAACAACGAAACTCCATGCAAAGTGCAGTGGCATTCTTTTACCCATGCACCAAATTATGGGTTTATCGGTCCAGCGGACCACCGGGGCCCACGGACACTATAAAGTAGCCTGAACAGATTCTGTACATGTACAAGGCAAAGCAGAAAAAGAAATATTTACCTCTTGCGCCATGTCAGCTCCAAGACTTGGTCACCGTTCTTCGAATCGGGCCTGATATACCACTGCGTGACACGTTCATTCTCAAAAATGGCGTCACGCAGCTGGAAGCTCTTCTTGTCCTCGTCCTTGCGGCGGAGGGGACCTAGTTCGTGCAGGTAGGCTTCATCGTCGGCGCCATTGTGCGAGTCCCAGGTTTTCTCCATGGTTATGTCGTCCGCATCGGGATCGACGTGATATTTGATCACAGAAAACCCGTTGGTCAGGATCCAACCGTCGCCAAAGTGCCATTGGCGGAGTAAGCAGCTGGCACCGCACAGCTCGGCGACTACGGCCAGCTTCGGCATGTCTGCTTTGAACCAGGACTTCCAGTGATGCACTGTGAGCGGGGGTTCACGACCAGATTCGAAGAACCCGGAAGCATCGTGCATCAGGTCCAACTGGCGTAGACGGTGATCCACCGTCAGCCGAGTCTGGGTGTAGCGGTAGATGCAGATGGCGATGCGGCGATCGCCTGTGAAATCCATTGCAGAGCACTCATCGTATACATTGGTGATTTCCGTCATTAAAGGTTTCGATAAGAAGACGCCCGCGCCTCCAAATCCGATCATTCCGAAAGTCGCAATCTGCGGGATGGACTCCGACAATCCGCCAATATACATGGAAGTGGTGTGGTCGTATTTGCTGAGCGCATCAACCAACCTGGGCATCGATAGGAAGAATGTATCGTCGTCAATGACGCAGCCCCATTGGGTGGATTCCCGAGCGTGTTCTTCCAAAAGAGGTATAAGCGCAAAGTACCGGTGGAGGTAGTCGTCGTCCGACTGCGTGATATGGAGATTGATCCCCAGAGCATCGGCCTTGGCTTTGACATCACGAACTCCGTTCTCCGAACGATCCGTCTCAATCAGCGCGAACATGCGGGCGCGCGAATATCCGGCCCAGTGTGCGAACGCATCCAGAGAGTCATTCAATCTCTCTATACTGGTCGCGACTCCGAAATCGATGTGTGATGCGTCTACCGATTTCGGCGGTTCGGGAACCTGCAAGTTGATCGGAGCAGGAATGGAGCATCCATCTGCCGCCCCCTCAGTGCCCTTTGCTTGGAAGAACGGCTCATCGAGACGCTGCTTGTAGGGCACCGGTCCTTCCGTCATGTCGAGAACGATTTCTCGGCGGGTATATTGAGAGATCTTTCGAACGTCTAGGGCGACTAATCTATCATAGTCGATTTCGCAGGAGACATCGGGAGCGACGGTGATGTTGGCAATGGTCTGCATTGGCAGTTTCACGGGCTCGACCGAGGGCCAAAGTACCATGACAAATCCTACCACGACCAAAAATGCGACTCCAAACCGCAGTACCCGTTTCCACGCCCATGAGGCTCCTGGAAGAGACCCTTCCCGTGCATTGAAAAGCATCTTTTGTTTTGCTGTGAGATTCTTCGGGTTCTACCACATTGCGGACACCAGTGTCCCAGTTTGAGCGCAATCAAGGGCCCACGGTGGCAGGCGAAAGAAAGGTGTAGTATATAGGTGGCTGAGCGGTTGGTAAGGGGATAAGAGGAGATGAAGAGGAAGAAAGCGAAAATACGAAATGGGATGTCAGCCCAGGGACGATCATGGTTCCATGGGTATGAAAATCCTAAGGACAATTCTTTTTCTCAAGGGGTCTGAGAGATCGGCCATGACGTACTGGATTGGATGGAGGTCACGTGAGCTCCGGATTGGTCTTCTTCATTTAGCTCTTCAATCTCACAATGGAAGCGAGGAACAATGCTCCATGCAAACACATCATCTGGCCTCCTACCCCAGGCTGCTTCCTTACGATGGACGTACATACATACTCTCAGGCGGACACCATCTGGGCCATCTATGTACGTACTGTGTACTCCGTACTATCACCCCCGAAATGCCAAGATTTCTTGAGGTGTCGCTCTGCCTTTTCACTGGCAGTTGAAAATTCCGGTCTCCACGTCCGCGCGTCACCCGCCCCGATTACCCTTGCTGCGGCTCTCAGTTGCTCTGGTTCAGATCGCTTAAATAGCCAAGACAATGTTCCGCCTAAGCACTAGTATCTACTTCGTACAGCGGAGCGATATCCGAAGTATGCATACACACTGGGCTAGCTATGTTTTGTGAGCTCATTCCGATACGCAACGGGGTTCGCCTCCTTCACCGGGCTGAATTCCTACGGGAGCTTGGACTACGGGGCAATTCTTGCCTCTTCCCGCCTGAAGGTCTTCTAGCCGATCTCCGTGTCGATCGGCCCCTGCCGATTTTTAGATACATCCTGCGTAACTACCATAGCCTTCTGATTTCAATACACCGAGTCTCTTGGAATGGAGCATTTTGTTTCGGCTAGCTAAAGCTTGGTCCATTAGAGGCATTCGGGGTCCAATTTCAAGACGGCTGTGTTCATTAGTATCCCGATGTGGAGTAGAACTCCTGTCAGGGATCAAGCATCTTCAATCCGATTCCCATGATGTCTCTGAAGTATGCGTTGTGCCTTACACAGCCACGAATAATCAGAGTTCGGCCCCCTGCCAATTGAGGATAAACACGGGGATACACACTTAGCAACAAACCATTCGGTTTTTGGGTGTCCCCCATGGATTAGGGCAACACAACATGCTGCATGAAAGGAGGATATTGGCTTAGCCTAAAGCATACATACACTTACTGTTGCACAGTACAGCAGCTCGAGTCATGCTTACGCGGTATTGACATTGTCACTTGTGCAGTCAGCAGTGACTTCTTCATATAACCAAGACAGGTTGCGCTATAGATTCTTCACGTTGGTTCCGACGAAACTGAGATGGATACGTACTACGCTTTTCTTCAGGTTCTTCGAGTCTGCATTGGCATTTGGCAACATATCTCCGTAACGGTACTACAAGGTATTGAAGTGGGAAGACCGCAATGCGGCAATGGCGGTCAGACGTGGCAAACAAGACGATGGGATCATGGGAATCATAGAATCATAGGAGGACCACAGACCCCTCATGAAACATTTGGTATAGAGTTACTGATTCCAATTCAGAGGCTTGTCTTGTAAGTGAACGGAGGATGGTACATGGTAGAATCTATGCGGACCACGTGAGATACGGCGGGGCATACGGCATTAAGCGCAAAATCCCTAATGGGGAAAGACCAGTTCCGCACATTGGAGTTGGATGTCAGTTGATCCGGGGGAGCAACCGTGTTCTTTATCTAAACTCATGCTTTGAACTCCGACTTTGATATTGTCAGTTGTTTCCGTCGAAACCAACCCCTAATATCCCTCTCGAAATCCCGAGCGCCCAACCCCGCTATGGTCGCGCAATCGCTGGCCTCGCTGCTGCAGCGGGCGTCCATTGACGACCACGAGGAAGTCATTCAATCGTGCGATGCGGTTCTCGCCAAATCCAAATCGGACTTGAAAGCGCAGCATATGAAAGTTGTTGCTCTATTGAAGCTCGACCGTTACGAAGAGGCTCTGAAGATATTCGAGGCCGGAGGCGATGACCTAAAGAACAGCGCAGGCTTAGAATATGCCTATGCGTCATACAAATGTGGCGAGCTTGAAGAAGCCACAGAAGCCCTGACTCGCACGGCCTCCGGGCGTGGTGCTAGCCACCTCGAAGCTCAAGTGGTATGGCGTCCAGATGTATCTTCTGTTGCTTCAGGACCAGTGCTAATCAAGTTACGCCAATAGCGGTACCGTGCCGAGAATTTCCGACGGGCGGCCGAGCTTTACGAAGAGCTGTCGAAAGATACATCTTACAGTCAAGAGGTCAATGACCTTAATATCAACTCGTGGGCTACCGATGCTCAGCTTCAATGGAAAGGGGAACCAGAATTCGTCCGCCACGACCGATTGTCAAGAGAGGACTTGGAATCATTTGAAACCACATACAATGGAGCTTGCTTGAACATTGCGAAGGGTGCATTCAAGCAGGGCGAGATATTGCTCAACAGAGCTCAGAGTCAGCACCCCGCTGTGTTGCCCGAGACTCGTAATCAGACTGACGCATTGCATAGATATCTGCCGGACATCGGAGGACCTCTCACCTGAAGAAAAGACCGCAGAGCTGCTGCCTATTGCCGTACAGCAACTATATGTCCTGATTCGACTTGGCAAATTGGAAGAGGCCGAGGCGGCTTTGAAAGACATCGCTGTGGAAGAGTACGTTGGAACGGATGATCTCGAACTTACGTATACTTACCCTTTCTTATCAGTATCCCTGAACTATCGACAAAAAAGATCGCCCGCAACAACATCGTTCTCGCTCGCCCGACCGCGGTCAATCCCTACATCCTGTACAAAGCCCTTCACGCAACCCCAGATGCCACCAATAACGATAGGTTATTCGAATACCAGGACCGCGATTTGATTGGCAACTCGCACGCTGCAGACCTCCTAGTTCAGAAATATGATGGTATCATTCGGTCCACGGCTAAGGCTCTGTCAAAACGCCCAAGCCCGTCCACCGACACCATCACCAACCTGCTCTCAGTTTCCAACGCGGCAGCTCATGCCAGGAACGAAACCGGTCCCAAAGCACTCAGAAAGATTACCCCATTACTGGAACGACGACCCACTGACCTCGGTCTGCTCCTGACAGTGGTGCAGCTCTACATCAGCAGCGGCAACACCGCCTCCGCCATCACAGCTATGGAGCGGAGCCTTCGCAGCCTGGAGGAATCGAATGAGTCCATCCGCTTCAACCCAGGCCTCCTCAGCGTTCTTGTATCCTTGTATCAGCTCGAAGGCCGCACGGTGCAGATTCGCAACACCCTCGCACAAGCTGCCGCCTATTGGCGCACGCAGCCTGAGCCTCCCGCTTCCCTCCTCCGCGCAGCAGCCGCCTCTCTGCTGCACTCCGAAAAGCGCTCTGATCTCGCTACTGCTGGCGAGCTGTTCCGCGGCCTGCAACAGCAAGATGCCAACGACCGCGTCGCCATCGCTGGATACGTCGCCTCGCAGGCAACACTCGATTACGCGCAGATCGAGTCCCAGCTCGATAGCCTTCCCGCAGTCAGTGACTTGATCGCTGACGTTGATGTCTCGGCTCTGGAATCCGCAGGCATCGCTCCATCCGCGTCCTCGGCTGCTGCGGCCGCAGCCGCTTTCGCAGGTGCTCGCAAACGTACCGCAGCTACTGCTGACGGTGCCCGCAAACGTGTCCGCAAATCCCGTCTGCCCAAGGACTTCGATCCTGCCAAGAAGCCGGACCCTGAGCGCTGGCTGCCTGTGCGTGACCGGTCTTCTTACAGGCCCAAGGGCAAGAAGGGCAAGCAACGTGCTGCGGCTCTCACACAGGGTGGTCCTGTGAACGAGAAGGCGGAAGAGTCTGCTCCTCAACAGCAGAAGCCTGCTGGCGGCAGCTCTAATGCTAAGAAGAATAAGAAGAAGGGCAAGCGCTAGTGTAATCTAAGTACGCAGATATAGAATATGAATGCTACGATGCGTGAAATTCGAGTTGTATGTCCACTCGATGGGTACAGTCAAAATTAAGACTAAAGTACTAAAGTACCCTATGTCCTTCACGATCCAAGGACTGCTATTACCCGTATACCCTATTACCTTCTACCATGTACCTGTTCTTGTGGGGCCCCCGAGAACCCAGATGAAACCCAATAGCCCCACCTCGGCAGGGAAATCAGCCCAACGGAGTTCTGATGGTGCCACACTGCCTGTTATAGTGATCAAAGATCATAAGCAGCATCCGCAGATCCATCACAGCATCCTCAGCCGTTGTCTTCGCCGCAGACCGAGCACCAACCAGATACGAATGCAAAGCCAAAAACTCACGCTCATACGCCTCGTTGCATGTACTGACCATCTCAGTCCTTTTCACACGAGGCCGAGGGACAACATTCTCCAACTCATTAATCTCATGCTCATTAACATCACCAATCCTCCCCGTCTCATCCGCCTCCTCAACAACAACCCGCACAAATGTCCCCGTACTAATCTTCTCACCGGGCCTTGGAAAATCATACGAAACACTAACAGTCTTGTGCGCCCCATATACAGTCAAATGAGCATCGCAGCGCGGCACAGCATCAATACCAGCTTCATAAGTGAGCGTAAACGGGTGTCCATCACCCACCTCTGAATTCGTATAGTGAAATATAGCAGAGTAAAACGGATTCGTAATAGCCACATTCGAAACAGCATCCGGCAATCCCAGCGACTCACGCATGACCGACAAATCATGACACCCCAGCATGCCGAGGTATCGACAGAACGCGACGCGGTCAGGCGTGAGATCGTCTTCGCATCCGAAGACGTCTTCAACCAGTGCGCGAAACTGCTCTGGATCATTGTGTTCTTTTGTGGCGGACGTGATGTCTATCGTGGTGGGTGAGACGACGCTGTTCATGGGGCCGGCGATGTGTCTACAGCGCGCGTAGTAGATGCGGCCTAGACTGGCGAGTTCTTTCTTGAAGACTTCTGTGTAGCACGGCGCATAGCGACGTGCGCATCCGACGAAGATTTTCGGTTTGTCGGGTTCGGAGTTGGGGGTATTGGTTGAGCGTGTTGTGTGGCCTTTTTGTATCGCTTCGCGGATTCGGCGGAAGCTGCGTATGCTCATTGTGAGGGGGACTTCGACCATTACGTCTTTGCCCGTTTCGAGGGCTGTTATGGTGTATTGTTCGTGGTATTCCATTGGGAGGAGGTTGAGGACTACGTCCACTTCTTTGTGCAGGAGGACGTCTTGTGCGACATTTGTGCTGTATGTTATGTCGAAGCGGGATTGGCATTGGTTTGCTATTTCTTCGTTTGCGTCGTAGATTGCTGTGAGGGTGTAGTGTGTTTTGAGGGATTGTAGGACTGGGAGGTAGGTTGCTTGGACGGCATTGGTCGCGCCTAGGATACCTAAGCGGAGGACCTGGTGAGGCATGCTGGTATATAGGAGAGGGAACGGCAGTTCCTATAATTATAGATCAAGGAGAGATGAAGGATCTCGAGCTATGGGTAGAGTGCTCAGTGTGGCGCGAGACTGATGAGATGATGTATGCAGTATATCGCAGGTAAACCCAGAACTGCAAATGTTTGAGATTAAATCGACTTCAACCCTTAGATAAACGTAAGAGAGATGCTTCGCTGGGGCAAGCCTCTAGACAAAGTAAGAGGGCAGTGCCCTTGGGATCCGTGTACTACCATCCTTCTCAAGGGCAGCCGGACATCCCTTGAGCATGCCAATCTGGTGACATCATTGTCCAGAGGCCCAGGGACCGAAATCATGGTTCAGTTTCAGCCTTACCCCGGATTTGAGCCATGGTTATCTGGATCTGACGTTCTTAATTTAAACAGCCGCAGGTTAAACTGTTGATCCTATTCCTATATGAACATGTGTTAGGGTTTTGTACTACCTTAATATGTTGGCTATGCATGCCCGGACTCTGGGGTGGTACTTGCAACGCGACACTACGATGCACAACATGCTCGACTAATCACTAAACTTTCTGGAAATCTGATATATGCATATCGAAACCAGATTTAACCGCCTCAACGTGGTCCATGGGCACGCTGACCTGGAGGCTGGCGTGCTATAAGACGGCCTCACGTCATATGTTCAAGCGCTGGTTGCTCCCCGAAGGAATGACAGAGGGTTCGTTTCCACCAGCCTGGCCTATAAAATGAGCCATTCAGCTTTGGCATGTTGATACATACCTACCCTCCATGAGGTGACAGTTCGATCCGCTCCCGATGGTGGAGTATTCGATCGGCACCGATGCACATCGCACGGCATCCACCGAAAGATGCGGGGCCCAGACGCATCTTCCTTACACTTGATAGCAACCACTCCTGTCTCGAGCACGCGAAGAGAAAAGGGGTGAGCTACAGTATTTGACCACTGCACTACCCCGGTTATCAATGGGAGGTATACTCTGCATATTTCTCATGGCCCGGAGTCATACTCGGTGAATCGGCCAGTTGGCACTTGGCTGCAGGATATTGCAGCCTTTTGGCCACTTCGAGTGGTCTTCCGCAAAGAGAGAGTGAGACTCAGATCTGAGATGAGACATAGTCACCTGTCTCAGTATTCCTCTCGTATCATCTGGCCAGTGTATCTTCTACAAGTACTCTAGCTGTACGTGATCTACGGAGGTGCAGCTTCTGGAAGCATCGGCCGATAGTGGGGCACCTCAGGCGCGGGGTCGTCAGTGTTCCAGGGCTGTGAATGTGGGACGACGCCTGTAAGCAATAAGGCTGACTCCGATTCAAAGGTTTTAGTTCTACAAAGATATTACAAAATTGAAATAAACTTCGTAAAATGCCGAAGAAAATAATGACGAGGACTACCTGAAGGACACTGAACTTGAGATGTACATTAAATGAACTTGAGCTGTACATTAAACCTACGACAATGGAAGACAGCATGTAATGATGTAAAGGTATTGAAGTACTACCTTATAGGTTGAATTGACATATAAACACATACGGGATCGGGTGACTTCTCTCCAGGTACATCGGAGTACTTTTCTTGCTTGGAGAAATAAGTGGAACGGTCAGGTGCCCCAAGGTATCTCACATACAGCTCAGCCTCAAATAAGAGGGGTCTATCCACATCGGGCAACGTCATTGATTATTTACCTCGTGAGACTCTTGACTTCTGCCTGTTTTCACTTTTTTCTCATCTTCTTTCCTCAAATTTATCATGGGTGTAAGTCTTCACCCTCCTCCATCCCTCTAGTCGTTCTACCAACCCAGGAAGAATCTCCCAATCTGACCCATCTTAGTTTGCTCAGAAACTCGCCGCAGCTCAGAATAGCCAGACGATGGCTGGTAGTGGTACATATGGAGGTGCACCCCCCCTCGGGGTACACTGGGGGACCTCCTGCAGCATTGCAGGCCGGTGGATCCGTAAGTCATTTGCCCAATTTTGTCGCTCGTTTCTACTAAGATTCGCACCTCGACGTCATTTCAAAGAAGGCAAAGTGCTAAGTCAGTCCTCTGCAGAGTCAGCAACAGCAATACCAAGCTTATCCTGGATCCCCAGCCCCTCAGGGATCGGTAAGCCATTTCCTTTAACTGAACTTTTCTGCATTGTGTTTTCTTTCCTCCCCGCGTTACCCCTCCACGGTCATCATTCGGTTCTGGAACAATCCAACCCTTCATCATGTCCGGACCATACCAAGGCTATACTCCGTACGGCGGCTCATCGTCTCAACATCAGCACTACAACCCTTCGCCATCTCCTGCCTCCTACGGCAGGCCTCCGCTATCCAGCCCCCCGTACCCCGCATCGCAGCAATCCCAGGGCTATGGCCGCCCGCCTCCACCACCACCCCAGGGCCAGCCCTATGCCTCCGCTAGTTCGCCATATCCGGGCCAACAGCCTGGTCAGCCCTATGCTTCGCCTAGCTCGCCCTACCCGGGACAGCAGCCTGGACAGTCACCATACCCTGGACAACAAGCCCCACCACCACAGGGGTATCCCGGTCAACAGCAACACCCTGGACAACAGCAGTCTTATGTACAAATTACCCCCTACCCTGGATTATTCCCGCCTTGATCGTTGTCTCGCGTTTGGTGTCATCTTTGCTTTGCTAGCTTTGGTAAAGAAAGGAACGCGCTGACCAAATAATAGAACCAGGCTCCTCCTTACCCCCCTCCCCAGGGATCTCCATATCCTGGTGGGCAGGGCCGTCCTGGACCACCAAGTGGACCACCCCCTGGCCACTATGGCCCCCCTGGTGGTGCCCCTCCCAATGCAGCGCCCCCGGCTACCCAGCAACAGATCGCAGCTTACAGATCGCTTTTGATCTCCACAATCCAAGAGAAGAATCTTCAAAGCTTCTACCCACCGGAGCGACTGGACCGACTTGTCCAGACGCTGGCCGCCGAAGCCCCAGGAAAGCTTAACAAGCTGATTGGCGAGTGGTGCGTACCCATGGAGGTTGCGACCGATGTCATGAAACTGGCACTGTACGACGTGATCCTCTACGTGGATGACAGTGGATCGATCGAATTTGAAGAGAAGGGACTTCGAAAGGACCAGCTGAGACAGATCCTTGGTCTCGTAGCTACTGCAGCATCGACCTTTGACCAGGATGGTATTTCTGTCCGATTCATGAACTCTACCGAGAAGGGTGATGGCATCCGTGATGCAGAGGATGTCAACCGTCTCGTCTCCCGTGTGCGTTTCTCGGGGTTGACCCCTCTGGGAACCAGCCTCAGGAGCAAGGTTGTTGACCCCATGATTGTCCAACCCGCCCGAGCCAACCGCCTCGAGAAGCCCGTTCTGGTAATCACCATTACCGATGGACAGCCGGCCGGCGAGCCTCACGGTGCCGTGGGTGATGTCATTCGCTACGCAGTGGAGGAGGCTTCGCGGACCCGTTACGGCCCTGGTGCCGTTGCGTTCCAGTTCTCGCAGGTGGGAACTGACCAGCGGGCTCGCGATTTCTTGGCTACCCTGGACGAGGATCCTCACATTGGCCACTTGATTGATTGTACCTCCAGTAAGTTCTTTGTGGAGTTAGTGCATGGTGAATCCAACTAACGTCGTATGCTAGACTTTGAGGTCGAGCAAGACGAGATGTCCCGTGCTAACCCACCAGTGCATCTCACTCGTGAGCTTTGGGTAAGTCTGGTGAATCATGATATAGTATCGATCTGACCATTGATATAGTGTGCTAAACTGATGCTGGGCGCCATCGATTCCTCCTATGACACCAAGGACGAGCGAGAGAACGCACGTCGTGGCGGAGGCCCTCCACCACCGGCAGGTCAGTATGGAGGAGGCTATGGCCAAGCTCCCCCGCCGCAAGGCCAGGGGCAGCCTCCCTATGGTCCGCCCCCTGGTGCCCCTCCGAGTGCGTATGGTTCCCAGGCTGGGTACCCACCACAGGGTGGCCAATATCCACCGCAGCCTCCTCAGCAGCAGCCTCCGTACCAGACACAGCAGGGTGGCTACGGCCAGCAGCCCCCTCAGCCCTACGGATATCCGTCACAGCCTGGATCTGGGTATCCGCAGCAGCCATATGGAGGACATGGCCAGCCGCCACCACGCTATTGAGAGTGGGGCATGACGTCATTGGGCTAGCCTCTTGGCATGAGTTACGTGTGTTTGTCGTGTTTGCCATGCGTCTTTAAGAATTGGCTGGTGTGGATTTATGGACTCCAAGTTCTGATCGTTGGAGACTTTATTCTTCCTCTACTCCACATAGTGTACCATGAATCGTGAACGTTTGAACCAACCCAACTTTAACTCAAATGCTATTTTTCGTCTGTTTCAGATTTTTCTTAACGAGGGCTGTCTGGGCCTTGACTCGGGAGTCTCGCAAAAGTTTTACCCGTCCTGGTTATGATCGGCCAGAACTCCACTAGCAATTAGCCCACCAGTTCGATAGGGAGGATATGCTGTGCATAGAAATGGTGTAGTCCAAGCTCCTGTTGCAAGTGCATTTTTGTAAATTGACTTAGTACACAGACACTTCTCAACACTTGTACTCCATTCGGTATTCCATAATCGAATGTATCCTTGGAGTACAGGTACATAGAAGAGAGTCAATTGCCACATTCGGCCAAATTTGTCCCCAATACTGCCAATAGGGTGGGCCCGGGGAATGTGGGCCGACGACCAATAGGAAGACGGCTAGTCCTGGGTTCGGTCTTAGCATTTCCATGGATGCAGCGATGAACTTGACATCTTCGCCCCGGGTGGCTTTCTTAAATTAACTTATTGGGGGGGGGGCGGTGCCTGATGGTTGCATCTTACGCGTTGCCCAGAAACATCCCACGGTTATTGTTGTCGGTATTTCTGTTATGAAGACAGTTGATTGTTTGTCGGAATCCCTTTCCCCCCCACTTAACTCCAGTTTTCCTCGTTCTCTACCTATCAAGTTGGCCATTTTCCACACCTTCTAGACGCATATCGCAACTTGGAACACTAGGCCGTTTTTGGCTTCCGTACCGTTTCTCTTCTTCTTGGGTCTTGGCTCGGTCCTCGTCTCTTCGGTCTCTATTTCCATTTTGTCCTTTTAGTTCTTTTAGTCTCTTATTCACTTCTTCGCTGAGTTCTTTGCTTCTTTTATTTGGCCCAGCACACAATCATTGCGCCCTGTATTTCTATCCTTGCGTCGACGGGAGTACTTTCGTTTACTCAACCCTCGCCAATACCTTCACTTTGCGACAGGGGATTACGTCTTTCCCCGCTGAAAGAACAGAAGAATGATAGTCCGATCCGTGTGATCTACTCAATCAAACTACTTAGTGCAATCCAATAGGAAAAGCCAGTAACAACGGCACATTTCGACTACCTCGGAGGAAAGAAATCACGACACCGAGATCGTCGGGCTCTGTCCCGAGCCCTCGTGCGAGGAATTCGACTGTCGTCATGACCCCCAACGACAAGCCTACAGAACCTACAGAGGACATTCAACCCAGGCAAAGCGATGTCCTCCGACGGCCATCCCTCGTCTCGACGCGGACGCTCTCCGATTCCGGCCGACGGATCTCATCCCAACATGTTCGCTTCTCGACCGATCTCGATCGCGAGTCCGTGGAGGAACAACGACAGACAAACTGGGACCGACGCCCCAGTTCCCGCGGCTTAACAATCGACACGGCGCTGGCGCCTCCGTCGGCTCGACCTCCTCCCTCGCCCACCTCTCCGCTCTCACCATCCAGTGCCGCCCAAAATGCAACCCTCTCCCCTGCCTCCCCGACGAGTCCTGAGTCAGCCGGTCGGGCTCGGTCACGAAACCGCGGATACTCGCTTCGTCGCACGATCTTCAATAAGGCTATAAATCCGACGGTGGAAAAGGATGATCTCGCTCTGGCTGAGCTGGGCGAGGTCAAGGAGCCGGCTTCCGATGTGGCTCCGGCTTCGACACCGGCTGGGGAGACGCTCACTTCCGCCGATGAGAAGCATGCGCTGAGCGTTGCACCGACGGCAACTCTCGATTCGGGTCATAACGAGGATACAATCACTTATCTCTCGTCTGAGCCTTCAGAGAAAGGTCTCAAGGAGCAGTTTTCCAGGTCTCAGGTCTACGGGAGTTGGGCTCGGAAAAAGGCAGCTACCTCTGTCGCTGTCGCGCGCTTCCAGGCCGTAATGACGTCCATTCAGAAATTTGTCTTGCGCATCAAGGATATTCCACCAACGAAAGATGGACGCCACATTGACTTGAATCCTTCCATGGTGGATACCATGCTCGATGAGCGCACGGGGAAGCCCTATATTGGCAACTCTATTCGATCTAGCCGATACAGTCTCTGGAGTTTCTTCCCCCGCCAATTCTTTGCTCAATTCACCAAAGTCGCAAACTTCTACTTCTTGGTGGTCGCCATCCTGCAGATGATCCCTGGCTTGAGTACGACTGGAACTTACACGACTATCGTTCCACTTTTGATCTTTGTTGGTATCTCGATGGGCAAGGAAGGGTTCGATGATGTGCGCCGATATCGCTTGGACAAAGAGGAGAATAATCGGGAGGCTTGGGTACTTCGCCCAGGCCACGGGAAGGTTCAGGACGGCGCCTCCATTATCAGTAACTCGCAAGACTGGGAGCGGATCAAGTGGTCTGAAATCAGGGTTGGCGACGTTATCAAACTTGAGCGCGACCAGCCCGTTCCTGCTGATATTGCTTTACTTCACGCCAGCGGACCCAATGGTGTCGCTTATATTGAGACGATGGCTCTCGATGGCGAGACTAATCTGAAGAATAAGCAGGCTTGCCAGCCTGTGTCCAAGGTGTGCTCGACCGTGGAGGATATCACCAGCAATTCCCTGCATTTCGTCGTCGAAGATCCGAACTTAGACCTGTACAGATTTGACGGCCACGTCACTGTCAACGCTCAGGAGAAGCTTCCTCTAACTAACAACGAGATCGCGTACCGCGGCAGCGTTCTCCGCAACACTGACCGTGCCTTGGGTATGGTGATCTACACCGGCGAGGAGTGCAAGATTCGCATGAATGCCAACAAGAACCCGCGCATCAAGAGGCCTGCTCTCCAGGACAAGGTCAACCGCGTCGTGATGCTCATCGTGGTGTTGGTCGTCATGCTGGCCGTGATTTGCACGGTGTCTTACAAGTACTGGTCTCAGGACGTTGAACAAAAGTCCTGGTATCTTTCCGATGCCAGTGTCGCTTACGGGCCGATCTTCACCTCGTTCCTGATCATGTTCAATACGATGATTCCCATCTCGCTCTACGTGAGTATGGAAATCGTCAAGGTCGCCCAAATGCTGCTTCTGAATGATATCGACATGTACGACCCAGAAACCGATACCCCGCTGGAGGCGCGCACATCTACAATCAACGAAGAGCTCGGCCAAGTTAGCTACATCTTCTCCGACAAGACCGGTACCCTAACCAACAATTCCATGCGCTTTCGCAAGATGAGTGTGGCTGGAACGGCGTGGCTCCACGATGCTGACCTTCAGGAGGAGGCTGCCCGCGAGGGCGACCAGACCAAGTTGATCCACAAAAAGCGCAGCAACAAAGGGAAGAAGGCGATGGGTCGCAAGTCCAATGTTTCTGAGGCCCAGATGCCCCGCCCGTCCAACGTTTCTGGGCCTGCTGATGCTATCCGCCAGCCTGGCCGGTCTGCCACTATTTATCGGACCGAAGAGATGCTCGAGTACATTCAGCGCAAGCCATACACCATTTTTGCCCGAAAGGCGAAGTTGTTTATCTTGGCCATGGCCCTTTGCCACACATGCATTCCCGAAGAAGGCGCGAACGGAAAGACCACTTTTCAGGCTTCTTCACCGGACGAACTAGCTCTTGTTCTCGCAGCCCAGGATCTCGGCTATCTCGTCGTGGATCGTCAGTCCAACACGCTGACTATCCGCACACTTCCCAACGGACCTGATGGAGCCACTTCTGACGAAATATACGAAATTATGGACGTCATCGAGTTCTCTAGCGCACGGAAACGCATGTCTGTCGTCGTTCGCATGCCTGATCAGCGCATCTGCTTGTTCTGCAAAGGTGCCGACACCACGCTGATGCGTCTGTTCAAGCAAGCTGCACTGGCTCACGAGAAAGCGACCGAGATCGAACGACGTGCCAGCAAACGCAAGAACGCCGAGATGAATCAGGTTATCCGTCGCAACAGCGAACACCAAAGCCGCAAGGACAGCGTCGCTCGAAGCAGTATGACCCGACCTAGCTTCACTCGCCAGCGTTCGTCGATTACGGGCCAACAGGGCTTGGCTCTCCGTGCTAGCATTGATGTCTGGCTACGCGATCGGGAGACAGATGGCGGTTTGCTGAACAGAGAGACTGATAGTGAATACTACAGCCCTCGACCTTCGGCGCAAATGAGCAGACCTTCGGCTGCCATCTCCGACTCCGGAAGCTCTACGAATGGGGAGGATGAGGACGAAGATCTTGTGGAGGAGGCGCTGGTTGTCAATGAGACGGCTATTTTCGAGCGCTGCTTCCAGCATCTGAACGACTTCGCTACTGATGGACTGCGCACTCTGTTGTATGGTCATCGGTTCTTGGATGAAGCTACCTACACGACCTGGAAGACTGCCTATAACGAGGCTTGCACCAGTCTCGTTGACCGTCAGCAGAAAATTGAGGAGGTTGGTGAGCAAATTGAACAGCAGCTGGAGCTGACAGGCGCCACTGCTATCGAGGATAAGCTGCAGAAGGGTGTCCCCGAGGCTATTGACAAGCTGCGACGAGCCAACATCAAGATGTGGATGTTGACAGGTGACAAGCGTGAAACCGCTATCAATGTCGGTCACTCGTGTCGTCTTGTGAAAGAGTACTCAACTCTGACCATCCTCGATCACGAGAATGGTGACGTCGAACAGACGATCGTGCATCTTATCGGAGAAATCACCCGCGGCCGCGTCGCACATTCTGTGGTTGTGGTCGATGGCCAGACGCTCTCGACCATCGAAGCTGATGATGTTCTGCGCGAGTTGTTCTTCCAGCTGGCTGTCAAGACAGACTCAGTCATCTGTTGCCGAGCCAGCCCGAAGCAGAAAGCGTTCTTGGTGAGAACAATTCGCAAACATGTCCACGACGCAATCACGCTCGCCATCGGAGACGGTGCCAATGATATCGCCATGATCCAGGAGGCCCATGTGGGCATCGGTATTGCCGGAAAGGAAGGCCTGCAGGCAGCGCGTATCTCAGACTATTCAATCGGGCAGTTCCGCTTCCTCCTCAAGCTACTTCTGGTGCACGGCCGCTGGAATTACATGCGTGCGTGCAAGTATACCTTGGGCACGTTCTGGAAGGAAATGCTATTCTACCTGACTCAAGCGCTGTACCAGCGCTGGAACGGCTACACTGGCACCAGTTTGTACGAACCGTGGAGTTTGAGTATGTTCAACACGCTCTTCACCTCGCTGGCTGTTATTTTCCTGGGAATCTTCACCAAAGACCTCGCCGCATCGACCCTGCTTGCCGTGCCAGAGCTCTACACCAAGGGCCAAAGGAACGGCGGCTTCAACATGAAGCTATATCTCGGTTGGTCTTTCATGGCCACCTGCGAAGCAGTGATAATCTTCTTCACGATGTGGAGTCTCTATGGCCTCGCCAGAGTCAACATCAGCGGAAACGACACCTTCGCCTTGGGTCTTCTCACTTTCTCCGCCTGCATCATCGTCATCAACCTCAAACTCCAAGCGCTAGAAGTCCACAACAAAACCTACATCTCCCTCTTCGCCATAATAATCTCCGTCGGCGGCTGGTTCGTCTGGGACATGATCCTCGACCGCGAATACACCATGGCCTCCGGCAAAGGCGTCTACTATGTCCCCGCCAACTTCCTCCAGCACTCCGGCCACAATCTCCTCTTTTGGGTCGTCCTTCTCCTCTGCGTCTCAGCAGTCCTCCTCTTTGAATTTACCGTCTCAACCCTCCGTGCCCTCTTCTTCCCGACGGACGTCGATATCTTCCAAGAATACGAACAAGACCTCGAAATCCGCAAGCGCTTCGAAGAAGCCGCTGCCTCAGAACTCCAGCAGGGTTGGGATCACGGCACCAAGAAATCCAGCTTCGAAATTGCGCGTGAGAACGCCGAGATCGCTGAACTCGACGCCCGCGAACGCCAGGTCCGCGAGTTACTCGCCCGGCCGCGCGTTATGGATACCAAGCCCGCGACGGACGAGCTGGAGCTCGAGGGGTATACCAGTGCCAGCGCAACTGCTAGTCAAAACGGCAGCGCGCCAAGTCGCACGGGTAATGCGGAGCCGGAACGCGGTCGACAGCCCTCGCTTCTTTGTCCCGAAGACGCGACGGGTCGTCGGCGGTCCGTGGAGATCCAGGAGCTGTTCAGTAAGGGGTATGGTGTTGTACGGAAGGGCCAGTTGAAATGATTCGATTTGTACATGTATGATGTTTTGTTTTGTTTTTGCTTTGACATTCTGCTGTCTCGTCATTCCCTCATAGCGATTGCGTCTGCCCATTTCTGCATTCTCTCTTACGATTCCCAGGTCTCAAAAGGCGTTGATCTCTTTCATAACCACTGCTTCTTGTTGACTTCTCTGTTGGCTTTTGCAGAGTCGGCCGCCAGATCGTTATACCCCGGCTCTTGTTTTGAGTCTGGCTTTCCTTTTGCGCGTTACATATGGGTTTGCATACGTGTTATTCCCTTGCTGAGGCAGTACATATACTATAGCTTTACTTTGCCTCGTTTATTCTTCAATGCAGAGATTTGACATTGTCTAACTGGTCTGGATGTTGGTTGTAGTTGTATACATAGGTTTTTAGCTGGGGGCTTACTCTTTCACTATTGATATGTTTTCAAGGCTGCCTATTGATCGTGTTACCCTAGGGACCGCTGAATTCGAGGTCGATGATATTAAGCACTTCCAATGTGAACTTACTCGGAGAAATTCATACCTTTTGCCAGACACAGTAGGATTGAACACCAGATCAGACGCAGCACGTATCGCTGTGGAATGATGATGATTTTCTCGTTAATACTTTAACTCGAGTTAGCTCGCTCTACATACATGCTGTCGCTGTGGGATTACGGGGGCAATTCGTAGGAATGTAGCCTTGCCAGTTGCCGGAAGGAGTGCCAGTTGGCGGGATGTTTGCCAGTTGGCGAGATGTTTGCCAGTTGACGGGTGGCTTGCCGGTTGACGGGAAGCTCGCTAAACACGCGTCTGGAACTCGGCACCCGCAAGTGAATACTGACAACTGGACAGATTTGCGTACACATGGCCTGTTCGATTTAGGGGATATTTTAACACTTACAGGCACACGCTCCACGTGTTACTCGGGGTTTGGGCCTAGGTGTGGGGATGGTTGTATACTATCAGTTCCAAACAACTTGACCTCCGAATTCTATAAAGCTACTTCTGACCCAATATCATGGACACAGATTCAATGGGCTAACCAAGTGAAGCTCCTAGACTATGAGCCTGCTAGCTGCGTCTTTATGCATATTCAGGCCTTGGTACTACCTGTTCAATGCTGGAGGGTGATCCCCATGTTCCATACACGTGTTTTGGTTTGGCATTGAAAAGGGAAGGAACAATCCACGCTCCGTTCAGTCTCACTGTGGCGGGCTTCAGCTTCAGGACAATCAGGAGACTGGACATAGCAACCGCAACCACCCAACAACAACAACGACATTCACTTGACCACCTTTGGCCACCTCTACTGACCTATATCCAGTCTTACCGTGGCGGGCCTCTTTGGCTTCAGGGCAATCGGAAGGCTGGATAGGGCAATCTGCTCCACTCAATCCACTGCTCCCACTGCATCCTTCTCGGTTTAACCTTGTCGTCTACCATCAACCATTTCCACTGTCTCTTCCACCATCCATCAAGAGAAATCTCTACAAGGCCTTAGGGCCTTAGCCTTCTCAGAAATCATCAACCATCTCCATTCTTCTCACCGATAGCCAACACCCATTTCAACTGTCTGCTATGCCCCCAGTCAATCCCTCTTGCCAGCCTACTTTACGCGGCCTTCAATTTGGCCTTCACATCAATGTTCTACCCTCGACCACCTGCTACTAAAGCAATCTACCTATCCCCCAATTGACCTTCCCGCCTTGCCCCTTACACCCGGAATGTTATCGACTCTCTCAACATGCTATCTGCATGCCTGCTATCATAGCCTTCTTGCCATCTTTCTTCGTCTTCAACCAACCGCCATTGACCACCATCCGACAAATGGCCTTTCAGGCCTCAAAATAATGTCTATGACCGTCCACTACTAAAACCACCAACCTTCCATTTACCTTTCTACCCTTGCTCCTCCATCAACCTTTATTCATCAGCAACTTGATATTGCAACTGACGCTCTCGTTCATGGCCTTCTTCATCATCTACAACTCACTAGCACAACCAACGGGCCGGTGCACTCCGGCCTTTAACCATCCACCCTGTTCTCAAAATGGGAACTCCCTCTTGGCCTGTTCACCAGCCGGCTTTCACTGTCTCCTTACCATTCACCACCCACCATTGACCTACCACGCCTTGTCCACCTACGTGTTATCCACCTAAGCCTTGTTCACCTACGGACCTTTTCGACTTGGCCTTTCTGACCACTCACTACCAACGTCATTGAACAACAAATTTTCTGGCATCGGCATCGACTGCGTGTAATCCACATCGTTACACAAGAAACTTCAATCTTCGACCCTATCATCCTGACCACCTGCGACGAACCACAAAGAAGCATCCTTCTCCTGAGGGGCCTCGGCATTCCAGCTGCCAGTCAATATTGGTTGTGCTGCCACAAAACAAGCTCTACATTCTGGTAACCCGTCAAACATCGATCATCCGCACTCATGGGGACCCCCCCCCGATACTTGGGCCATCATTATGACTACCCGTTGTCTACCACGCCCAGCAGTGGCTCTTTGTCTCCTTGGTTCTTGCGTATCTGCTTCATCTTGACCATCAACCACCATTGGCCATGCAACCCGTCTGTCAATATGTGCCTTTGACCTGTTAATCTTCACCTTTGCCGGCTTGCTCAACACCACCCAGACAAGCCATCTCTCGGTGGTTACCCACGTGTTGATCATCATCTTGAGGACATGCCCCGTGGGCTTTCTATCATCCGCCCTGTCTCCGTGCATCAAGCCAGCCACCCACAATTCCAACCACGCTGCAACTCGCACGGATGAATCTCATCCTCAAATTTACTGCTTTACGCAACTTACCTCTGGATATGGTCCCACTCAGCGCCAGGTCCACCGCCGTTTCCATATCAGCCCATCACGGTCAAACCAGCAATGAATGACCTTATCAAGTCACATTCTTCGGCTCTTCATACGGATGGATGCTCTATTCCAGGATCGCCGAGGGCTTTCGTCTGCGGATGCCTTCTTTCCCTTGACGTCCCTTTCTTTCGGTGCCTCTATTGTCAGGAGATCTGTGCCTACATAAGGAACTTTAGGTAGCTCAATGAATTCTACGCATTTACTTGCTATTGCAGTGTATTCTCTTTAGACCACGCAATTCCGACTTTACTAACTGCATAGCCTGATCTCAGGTATTTGTACCTACTACTGTACCTCTTGTAGTCAAATGGGCTTTGTCATACTCTCTAACTTCTGTCTCCCTGGTCTATTCTACATTGTTTGCTCCTACTCATCATGCACCTGTGGGAGCCGGTGTAATCAATCTCGAGCCCTATAAAGACCGGAGAAATGCACTCTTATAAGGCGGAGTTTCTTCCTATTGGGTACCTGTGGGTTTCTAGCGTCACACGGACTAAACATTGGGAATCGCACAGCAAGCTGGTTCTTGATTGGTTCACGAATGGCTGTTCTTACGACAAGTTGCCTCTGTTGTTTTCTGTCCTTTGGCCTTCGATTGATCCCCCCCCCCCCCCCCCCCCCCCCCCAAAGAAACAACAAACCAACAAAAAAAAAACAATGATTTTGACAAGCTGAAAGGGAAGCTAGAAACCCAAGTATCCATCCAGCTGGAGAGACCAGTACCGGCCATGCCACATTTCGATAAGCTCTTGATCATTTCGACCCCCCCGGGAGCAAATCGCATGGCTTTGTGCACCAACATGAATCGTGCAACTTTTATGATCCGTGACAAGATGGGTATGGCATCGCGCCAACCGGCTTCCCCTCGGCCCTGCACGGCCACTGCGCAAACCAGCGCACTCTAGTAATCACTCACCCGTGAGCGCTGGTTCAACAATTCCATGCAAAAATTCAAGCATGCTGTGTCGATGGGGGATGACTCCCAATCGGTGTCGCGGCTGGCATGTTCGACCTCGTAAGATGCGTCCTCACTCGCCAGACTCGGAACAGGACTAGGTGTGCCAGCTGGTGAACTGAGTCCGCCGGACCGGGCAACCTCCTGCGCTTCGTGCCACAGTTTCTCCCACGCAGCCTGCTGTTGCGGGGTGAAGGAATACTGTGGACTAGCCGGCGACTAAGGCCAGCCTTGTCCAGTCCCGTCCGCTTTTGTTTTGGTGGTTTTTTTTTGGGGGGGGGGGGTTGGTCTTTTTTGACTGTAGAGCCCATCATCGGTAACATTCAAGAACGTTGGTGTTCGAAGGAAGCCAAGGCCAGAGCATTCTAAGACGGCTTCTGGAAAAGAAGGACTCAACATGGGGGAGCACAAATTTCAGCTAACACGTCGGGTGTGACGAGCCAATTCTTGATGAAAAAGAGTGCTGCTATCCAGACAACTAAACGTGAGGAGTCTGAGGAAGGAAAGAGAAAGAAGGAAAGCAAAAAAGGCTCATGAGGTTCGTGCCTCAGGCACGGACAAACAATCACCTTCTCGAGACATGACCTTTGACCTTGGTCCTAGATGTCATAGTACGTGACATCGGGGGCGAGGTGGACGAGTTCTGGATAGGTTGGACCAGAGGGCTGCCTCATTAAGCTGCATAGCGAAGGAAGATGTCGGTATATCTGCCGGAGCCCGGAGGCATCGACAGTGGCGAATTGCGTGCGCTCTAGTCTAGTTGAGAATGAGATAGAGGCAGATGGTGACGGGACTGTCGTGGTGCGGGACATCACCTCTTCCCATAGCTCAACGTCGACCGAAAAGCCAGGGGTATCCTTGATTTTTAGCAGGAGAACAGATTCCGTGGCACCACCCGAATTATGCCGCCACCATCGCGCATCCTTGTGGGGCGACCCAGAGCATTGGGAAGACCCAATTTCAATCACGAGTGATGGCTAGGTTCTTCTGCTGCGAGGAGCTCGGTGGTTCCTGAGGTATCACTTGCCCCTACGATGGCATTATACAACACGGGAGTTTCACTCTGCTTTCTTACCAAGGTAGTAAGAATAGACCGTAAGTCTGTCAGAAGTTCGGCTAGACGCTCGGGACAATTGTAGAGACCTCCATGGGGTTCGTTCTCTAAGCCTTGATAGCGGTAGCTATTCGGCAGGAAGACTACCAGGGTTCGAAAGGTGGTTCTTCCGCGATGCCGGTCCTTCGAAGAAGTTCTGCCGATTCCCATCCATGTCGTTCTCGACATTGGGCAGTTTGCCGCCTCCATTGCCCTGACAACGTTGTGTTGCACGAACACGATCGCCTGCCTAGCCCAGAAGACAGCATCCTTTAGATCTGATGCTTGCTTCTCGATGCCCTTAATGTATTCCTGGCGTAGCTATGGGCACTCCGTCTTCACTGCGAGGGAAAAGTCCGGCTTTCCAAGGCGAATCCCTTAGGGAGGCTTCGACATGCTCGTCAACCTGCTCATAAGAGTTCATATCGTCGATGGTGGTGAGCAAATTGATTCGAACCGATTGATAAACAGTTCACCATCAACCACCTCGAAGCCACCGACTGGCTTGAGATAATCCAGACTGGACGTGTTGGGAATCAGGATGTCGACATCGGTTTAAGGCATTGGAAGCATCATGCGCTTTTCCAGGCATGATTTTCGAATAATACTTGCTCGTCCGTGAAAGTAACTCTAGAGCCACTATGCCTTTCTGCAGAAGTCGCTGGATTTGTGTCTTAGTTAGAGCAGAGATCAGGAGATTGTGCGTGTGTCTCTTGAGATTCACATCGACGTTTCCTGGATGTGGGCAATCTTCCTCTCCGCTTGTGAGATGTTGCGGGCACAAAGCTCTTTGGTATCATCTGCAGGTCACGTGTAATGGTATTCCCGAACAAGTGGTTCATTCATCCAGGTAGTCGACGACGGTTCGTGTGGATGATCATCGGTTCCCAGGAGGAACACACGCATCGTTCTGACGTCGAACAGGTTTGTTGTTGTTGATGATTCGTATGGAGGTTATGGGGATGGATGGGGGACAACTGAAAGGTAAATATATGAAGAAGAGAGAAACAGATCAAGGCTGGCCCACAGTGGGCCAGCGGCTAAATCTAGTGGGCGCCACCCCTGACGTGGACGAATCAGACTGCACAGGCTTTTCTTTCAAGGCTCAAGCAAACACTGGGTGACTGCCCCACTTTTCGGCAATGTTAAGTTAGGAATTCCGTTTGAGGCCTGACAAACAAGGCCGCAATAACTAGACCTCGTGATTTACGACTCTCCTTCCAACTTCCAAGTTCCCCAGTCAGATCTCGACTTGTACAGATGATTTGATTCGTCAACGTCAGTTGTCGCCAATCAAGAGAGGAAATGCCCCCGGGAGGTTTGTATTACATACACCAAGCAAAAGCGGCCCTGACGATCTCTTCCAGGCCCAGCTTGCATAACATGCCGTGAAAAGTGTCGCAAATGCGACCGAGCAAAACCTGCCTGCCAAAGATGTATCACCAAAGGTCTTCAATGTAAAGGATATCCAGAGAAGTTTCGCTTTGCGGGACTAGCGACCCGGGGGAAATGGAAGAACAGGGCAGTCCCTGCTGTGACCCGTGGCCATGCCCTGACGTCGGACATTGGAAGCATTCCTCCAGATCCTACTGACGAGGAGCTCGTCCATAAGCCAAGTGATAGTATCTTCGATACGACGAATGAAGAAGCGCCACTTCCGGTCACCCATCTATGGCCACGGCCACGGCCAGAAGGGCAAAGTGTGGAGTTGGATGATTTGTTGATGTTGGAAAGGACGGAGCTACTGTTGGCACATTGTCTGTGCATCTTACCCTTTCAGTCCAAGGACAATATACTAACTGTGTTATATTTAGATGACCAGGTTATATGTCCACACCAAATCGCACTCCCAGCCAGTGGCCTGGACAACCCATACCAAACTTATGTTCTGCCGCTAGCATATGAACAACTAGGTCTGTTATATGCCGTCCTAGGACTTTCCGCATGTCATCTAGGAATCAAGCAAGATGACATCTATCTGCGAGAGACTTTAGCCGTGGAATACCGAGTCAGAGCCATACGCTGGCTCGGCGATACTCTTCACAATGGCATCTCGGGCCATTTGGATGAGAACGAACGCGACGGGATCTTCGTTATCATTCAAGTATTGTTACTTCAGGATGTGAGTTGACAATCCCTGCACTCGGAACGCACAGCTGAATCTGTGAAGATCTTTGAGTCGGGCATCTCCACCCACGGCGCTCATATCACAGGTGCCTTGTCCATTTGCAACCAGTTGCGCCTGTGTGATACTTTGACCCGGAATGATAGAAGAACTGTGTTCTTCTTGGGAAACTTAGCATGGCAAGCGGTCTCATCCGGTTATTCGTAAGCTCTAAGCTCTGACAATATCCTATCAGGCTGGACATCATCCGTTCACTTACAGACCCCCAACGACTATGCTTCTCCTCTAAGCTTCGTGAAGTCGTTGCGGATCTGAGCGATTTGAAATTCGAGCGCGTCAATGGCTGCCCCCGCGAATTGTTCTTGATCATGGGCAACGTCCTAGAACATGCCAAGGCGCATGCCACGGGCAAGTTAGAAACTCCAGAGTTCGAGCGACTCCTCAGTGCCCACCGATACCAATTATTTTCATGGCGCTTGAAGCCTGATAGATATCCGAACGATGATCCACGCTGGCCCGCAATTGCCGAGGCGTTTCGCCACGCGTGCATCCTGCACACATCTCGCTTGTTGGATGTAGCCCAACCAGCCGAAGCGCCAATAATAAAGGATTCCGTGACAGCAATCCTGGACTCTCTGGCAGAGATACCTGCAGAGTGTTCTCTGATCGAGTTGGCGGTCATGCCACTGTTCATGGCAGGGGCTGATGCTTTGTCCCCGCACGCGCGGCACTATGTCCTTCTGCGGCTTGACCATGTCCGGGTACATGGTGGGCTGGGCAATGAGACGGCGATATCTCTGCTTCAGTCTGTTTGGGACGCGCGAGGGAAGCAAGCGAAAAATGACTGCAGCAATGTTCATTGGGTCTTGTTTGTGGGTTGTTACTTCCCAAATTTATTGATGTTGGTGGCTGATTTCTGCAGACTCGTAATGCCGAATTGGAACGGCAACATGACTATCTTATTATATAGATTGACATGCTTGCTGTTGCCAATCTCACTTCGAGTTCATGGTCTGGATTATCCACTCAAGAAAAAGATCCGTGAATACTCGCCAGTTGGTCGCCAGTTGGTGACCAGTTAGCCAGTTGGCACAACGCGGCAAAGGCATCTCTTATTCCACATCACGAAGCATAGGAGCGAACTCATTGAATAGCTTCCGTCGCTTATCAACCAATTCCTGAAAATTATCTATCGGTTGAACACTGCCACCGAGAACCTCGTCGCTTCCTCTTTGGAGGGCTTGAATAGCGTACTCGGCATACTGCTCGGCCGGCATTCCCATGCTTCTTCCTTTCTCAATACCCATGTAATCGTGTAGCTCAGCTACAAGCAATATACATTATCAGCATTAAATTCTTTCATCTTTTCGTCCTTTGTTAAGGTTTTTACTGGCCAAGACTATAACTTACTCGACACAAGTGGTGGAGCCAGCTCGATCACTCCAACATTCGATTCCCTCAGCTGGTCGCGCAAGCAGTATATAAAAGCGTTCAATGCAGCTTTGGCCGCTGAGTACGCAGGGATCCTTGGCGCTGGCACAAGAGCTAGAAGGGATGTCGTGCTGTCAAAAAAGATCAATATCTCAATGAAACGGTTGACGCCGAGGTTGTGCACTGACAATATAAAGCTCGCTGAACCAGATTTGGACAACAAGAAAGGAGTAAATGCCTGAGTCAGAGCCACATAGCTGGTAAAATTGACATCCATTTCTGCTCTGAAATCCACGAGATCTCCATCTTTGGGATTGGTCAACTTGTATTTGCGCTGTGTGCCATGATTCAGGAAGACACAGTCTATGTCCGGATGTTGAGCAGTCGCACTGTCATTGGGTTTCAATTAAGTACATATACGGCGTATATCTTCCGAACGTCGTTGGTTATACTAACTCTGCCGCAAATCGAGGAATCCTGTCAATGACGCTGACGTCGTAGACCATTGAATTGGCTTTTTCTTTGCCATGTTTCCCAACGAACTCATCGAGGCGGTCCTTTCGTCTTCCGACTGCAGTCACTTTGATTTCAGCCTGTATCAGACGATCGGCTATTGCTCTACCGATCCCAGACGTGGCTCCAATGAGCAAGACATGGTTATACGGGAATGTCATGTTGAGGTCCAATATCGGCAGCACCTCTGAAGGCTTACCAAGTTGAAGAGGAAGGTCTGAAGATGGAATGGTACAGTCGAGGAGTCATCCGATCTAGCGGTGTATACATGCATGGAAGCGGGCTGCCCAGAACCCCGCTTACGCCGCTGTATAAGCGCCAGGGGCCAAAATGCCGTTTCTAACTAATCTTGATGCCTTAATGCCTGACTTTGGCCTAGGAGCCTGAAATTTTGGCCAGTCCCCTGACCGCCTTTTACACCGCACTGTACAATGTAATGTAAATTGTAATCATATGCTTGTAAAATTGAAGCTTTTTGTCCCATACAAATGCATGCATCTCCAGTTTCGAAGGTGGTTTACTCTCCATGTGTGAGACTGAAGCCTTTTTGTCCCATACAAATGCATACATCTCCAATTCAAAGGTGGTTTACCAGCGCTCTCTCTCCAGCACGGAATAATGCACAGGTAAAACAGGTAAACCTCGATGCTTTAATAGCTAATGAAACCTTTACAAGCTACTAATCCCTTACAGTATTTTATTTTAATTCCAGCCATAGGTTAATTCTAAATCCACCCAGACAAACCGACCATGCATCTTCCCGTAACTAGAGATGTATGCGTTTGTATGGGATAAAAAGGCTTCATTTTTATGGCTGGACAGCGAGCTAGCAAAAGTATGGTACCTCGCTTATTAAGTCAAGTGTAATCGGAATTCAGACAGCCCTATTTTTCTGCCCGTTGTAATTCAGGCTCCTAGGCAAAATCAGGCCAAAGTCAGGCCAAAGTCAGGCATTAAGGCATAAAGATTAGTCAGAAACGGCATTTTGGCCCCTGGCGCTTATACAGCGGCGTACCCGCTGAAACCTATATGAACAGGATGGACTCTATCGAATTGACTCTGAATATTTTCACCACAATATACCTATTCATGGACACAATCTGTTGTGGCAATTCAACCTTAACCTAAGCCAACATACTTGATCCGAGAAGTCCCAGCTACCTTGCCATCTCCTTCCCTAGATCCTACCGGTGTCTCTACGTCTATAGACGATGAATCAAGAGGGGCAGCAGCTGCACGGCTCGCCTCTATTTCTGCGGCCCTTTTCTGATCCCGCCATAACAAGAATTGGGTGGTAGCAGTGGCCAAGACTAGAGAGGTTTTAGTGAGACGCAAAAGTACCCGAAAGGGGATAGGACTTCTTACTGAGCAAGACCTGAAGTATGAGAGACCAGGTATACCCCTTGGGGGCCTGAGGGAAGTCCGTAGTCTTCCATATAAAGTTAGGAGCCTTTTGCCCGTGCTCGTTAGTATTTGCCCGAAAGCCTGCAATCAGTAAAAAAGAACGAAGAAGACTCACGACAGCCTGCACAACATATGCTAGGTCATTGGCCATTGCAACAAGTAATGCCCGCTTTTCTGTGTCATCGGAGCAGATCTCGTTGATCCAGCTTAGAATTAGAGGGCCGGCGCCATTCTAAACTATTGTCAGATATCAATACGAAGAAAATAGAAAGGCGTGCTCACGAAGATATTGCTGAGCCAATAGACCACCATGCGGCCCTTTATATTTGTGTAAAATGGCATTTTCATCATCAAAGAGGAGAAAATGAGCTGAATGATTGAGAGAATAGTTAGTGCCCATGTCATGGAAAGTATCCAGAAGATATCAGACCTAACGACTTACAGTAGAAACAGCGCCAATGTAAATAAACGGCCAACGAGCACCGCGACATACGCCATCAGACAGCCAGCCCCAGACTAAAGAGATAACAATGAGGATTGCAGTCGTAGGCAACGGCACTTGGATACAGAGTCAGTGCATCTGCTGGGGTCAAGACATTGGAATCAATCTTACAGTTATTGATCTCCGCAACAGTGTAAGATGTCCCAGGTACAGGGGGAGGATTAGCGTTGAAACTTTTCAGCCAATAGCCCATAGCTGGCTGAGGCAGTCCATTGTTCCAAAGAATATATAGCAATGCTGTGGTGAGCGGTCAGTATAGTCCTAGATTGCTTTTGGTAGACTATAACTTACGAAGAAGATACGTGTGCCAACTCAGCAGGATTCTTGCGGCCTTCGCCTTTGTCCATGGCTGCTTGCCAGCACGACCGATCTTCTGCATTCTCTCAACTGACAGGAAATGTTCCTTCTCGGTTGTCCACCATGTCCTCTGCCCGCTTTGCGGTAGGTTTGGAAAGAAGATATACCCAGCGACAGCTAGTGGTAGCGTGATGATACCGTCGATGATGAATAGCCAGCGCCCTGTTTGTGTTAGTCAAAGGCTGCATTCCTGTTATTGCAATTTGGAGTGGTTGTGACAGTATCTCATCTGGAGTTTGAGAGAAAAGGAAGAAAAATTGCAAAGCACATACAACCCGCATAGCCATGTGTCCCATTCAGGTTTGTATATGCAGCAGCCTGAAGGAAACCACTGAATAAAGTTCCGATCGAACCAGCCAGCCAAAAAATCATGGCTCGTTTTCCAATTTCCTGGGGGGTGTACCACGATCCCAGTAAGTAATGGATACCGGGATAGAATCCTGACCTACAGTCCGTGTTAGAGACTGTCCACATGCAAAGAATATGAGCTGAGAATGAGCGCTTACTCAAAAAAGCCAACAAGGAAGCGCAAGGCGTAGAGGGCTTTATACGACTTGACAGTCGATGTACAGATAGTAGCCAGTCCCCATCCTACCTCCAGCGAGGGGATAACCCATCGAGGCGAGACTCTGGTCAGCAACAAGTTGGATGGGATTTGACCAATAACGTATCCCACAGTCCAGATAGATGTGCCTGTGGTCTTTTTTTAGCAGATGCTGGAATCTTTCCAAGCAATAAAAGGCAACATACTTGTCACCAGCTCGTTGCCATTCATTCCGAGATCCTCTTTCATGCCACTGAGAAAAGCATTGTTGACATTCGTCTGATCGATATTCTTTAAAAAATAACCGAGAGATGCAAAGGTGAGGACGAAAGCATCCACTTTGAAGAGCATCCAGCGTTGATCGGGTGGTAGATCCCATGTATCCCAAATGTAGCTTTTCCATGATTTTGGCCTTGGAACCTCAGTGTACTCAGTGCTGTTGCGCCGATTCTCGGCGTCGATGCTGTATACCCTGGTGTCCGACACTCGCTGGGAATCTCCAGCGGTTCCCATTGTGTTCTTAGAGTTCCACGATATTGGGAACTGAAAAGGCACTCGGAATTTGTGCCATCTCCGCTTGTTTAATACAACCCCTACCAAATGTTCTCAGTAATCCCAGTGATTGCGCCACTAAGGTATACCCCAAGCATCCCGCATTCCATGACACGGAGGATTTAGCAGGAGAATAGCCTTGAAGACCACCAATAGGTAGTACCTGCATGGTTCTATAGGTAGGTGTATCTGGCGGGTCGTTGTCATCTGCATATTGCGACTCTTCGAAAGCATTTTGCGCAATATTCGCGCCATCGACATCAACCTTGCATTCTGTTAGACAGGAGTATGCACGGGCAATGCTAGTGCTCACCCTACTGCTGAGACTGGAAAAGATCTGTGCCATCTTACTGCCAGGGATGGCTCACTTACGTGCTAAGACGCAATCACTCACGTTTTGGCGTGCTACCAACTGGCGACCAACTGGTCACCACTCACCAACTGGTGAGCTTTATTCACGGATTTTCTTAGAGGTTAATCTAAACCATGAACCCGAAGTGGGATGAAATACAGCAGGCACTGCATAGCATGCAGTGCTTATTTTGGAGGTTCGCCTCCCCATGCCGGGGTAAGCTACCAATCGCTATAATACTGACAAATGGGGTCTGGTTGTGGTCCAGGTGTCCAAGTTTATTTTGCATCGTAGTCTTGACTCTTGAGATGGTTGTGATACACAGAGTGAGCCAAAAACAATTTTGATCTCACCTCTCCATAAGCTTCGTCACCTTCTCCCTTACTCCATCCTCCCACTGATCCCACCCAAGACACAATTGCAGAGTATCTCTCCATAAATCCTCAGGATCACCTCCAGCCGGCAACACCCGACCATTCCCTACTTTCCCATTTGTTTTACCCTTCACGAGGCGCATATGCCACGGTATAACCCCAATTCTCTCGAATCCCATCCTCTCCGCAAGCCTGGCACTAGCAAGATTCAACGTATTAGCCGACCAGTGTACACTGCGCAGTCCGAGACCCCCCTTCTCCGGGGCCTCAAGTGCAAGCTGCAGAGAAAGTCCGACGGCATTGGTCGCGACGTGGGTTCGCTGGTACGGCGGGAGAATGACAATAAACCCAATCTCCGTATTCAGATGCATCGCTGAGGTGCGGATGAAGCTCATAGTGCCTGCTAATTCGCCTTCGGGGTCTTCGGGTGACGCTGGTCGTGTCTTGTCTATGATTGCAAAGGAGAATGTCTCTGGGTTTGCGAATGAAAGGATATGGGTTGTGGAGTCGTTGTGGAACCAGGACTTGAATTCTGCTGCTGATGCTGGGGGCAAGAGAGGCATGTACGAGTATATCTCCGGGTGTGGAGAGGATAGGCGGTAAAACGTGTCGCAGTGCTTGTCTGGGTTCAGAGGGACGAGCTTCACGCGGTCGTTTGAAGCGTCTCCGACGGAGAAAGGGAAGACTTGCGATGTTGCCATTTTGGCTGATATTGAAACCGTTGAATGGTGGAAAACTATGTCGTCCGGCTGATGAGAGAATTTTCCAGCAGTCTTCGGCAAGCAGTGGGATCCTGCAGGACACGGTGTTGTCACTTGTCAACGGGTGTTGTTTGTGAGTCAGGCCCCATGGCGGCCGCGGGACCGTAAGGCGTAAGCCCTAGGAGCCCCGCGGGCCGCGGATGTCCTGATCTCGCGCTAATGGCCTTTTCCCCATAATAAGAGTAAGCCATCGGGCAGATCCTCCAATGATCCAATCATCTCTCGTTATTTCCCATGGGAATATGATGCGGTTCTATCTATTCATAACTGCTGGTTTGAGGTTCTTTGGGTAGGCCTCTGTGGAGTCAGTGACAGTCTCCTAGGTATGCAAACGACATGGGCATGATAAGTTCAATCGACTTCCGATCTGCACCGCCGATTAGGTTGATCTCTCAACCTACTTTGTTCCATTTATTCCAAGGTTCAAAAGGTGTTTGTACCACGGTCATTCCATTTCCACAGTGACACATGCTGAGATTGGGCAGCACGTTACGGTTACGCCTCCGCCTCTCCGCTCAACATTCGGGTGCCTCAGGAAATGGCTATCTTGGCTTTGCGATTGTGACCGGGAAACAGATGGCGCAGTAATAGATGGTGATAGTGTACACTTGACATGAGATAACAGCATACCCATACCTAAAACTTCAGCGCCTGACAAGAGCGACCGAGGTTCTATGTCACGGGCATGAGAGCGGTGAACTACCCTGTGAGAGTTTTCCCCCGTGGTTCCTTCTCTTCTTCCATTGGTTTATCACGTTCCTATTCTGGTTGTGCTCCCAGAATCCAGATAGGGATTTCCATTATCTCATCCCCTAAGCCTTCCATATACGGGCCATGATGGTGGCGGGGTTTCAAAGGTCAATGCGCAGACTTTACTGGCACACTCCCCGCAAAGCTCTTCGATACTATAATCTTTGCTCGAAGTAATCAAGAGGTCTAAAGTTTCTTATCAACAAAGTCGATCTCATAAACTAAGATTCCACCCTATCACGTCCATGCAGCTGTCCAGGGGCTTGGGTCCGACAAAGATTTCCTCTTTGGGAATAGCTTATCGTAGCCATGTATAAGCTTCGAGCTGTGTAACAAGGCGACAATCGCCAATCACGGCGTTATATCTAGACCTTCTCAACATGTAGGTATCAGTGCCATGATGCATCTCTCTGTGTTGTAACTCTTGGCTGTACTGGGAGATGTCTATTTATTGCTCTCCAGTCACCCTCTCATTCTAGTCCAAGTTCAAATCTAACATCCATTCGTGATACATACGTCCAAAGTTCTTCTACGTACACACTCTACCTCCTCCACAATGGGTGACTATACACCAGATTTGGCAGCTGCTACGGCGCCTACTCCGACTGAGAAGCGAGTTGATGAGACAGGCGTCACGGCTTCCAGTGGAGTCCTTTAT
Source organism: Penicillium bovifimosum (assembly GCF_028826915.1). Classification (NCBI taxonomy): domain Eukaryota; kingdom Fungi; phylum Ascomycota; class Eurotiomycetes; order Eurotiales; family Aspergillaceae; genus Penicillium; species Penicillium bovifimosum. The sequence goes on along the minus strand of NW_026622714.1, from coordinate 544,241 downwards.
CATCAGCTGCGCAAGGAGCCCTTGAACATCGTTGGTGGTCGAGGAAGCTACCTGCTCACCGACAATGGGCAGGAGATCCTGGATGCAACAAGCGGTGCAGCTGTCTCTTGTTTGGGCCACAGTGATGAACGCGTCCATGAGGCCATTCTGGAGCAGCTGAAGAAGATCCCTTACTGCTACTCCTTGTACTTTACCAACAGTGCTGCGGAAAAGTTGTCTAAACTTTTGGTTGAATCTACTGGTGGGCAGATGTCCCGCGCTTTCATTGTGAGCTCAGGTAAGAACCATAACAGTCCTTTAACAAGATTCGCTGCTGACATCTATGGCGCATGATAGGTACTGAGGCTGTCGAGGCTGCGGTGAAGATGTCCATTCAGTATTTCACGGAGTTGCCTGTTCCCCAGCCCCAGCGTGTGAACATCATCTCTCGAAAGTCATCCTACCACGGAAACACCCTAGGCTCGCTTGCTGTCGGACACCACGCCGCCCGACGAAAGATTTATGAAGGTATTCTTTCGAAGAATATGCACCATGTGGCTCAATGTTATCCGTACAGAGGAATGAAGGATAATGAAACTAACGAGGAGTACGTCGCGAGACTTGCACAAGAATTGGAGGACGAGTTCCAGAGACTGGGCCCCGATACTGTCTGTGCTTTCTTCGCTGAAACTATGACTGGCGCTGTGAGTACAATTGATGTCAGGATCCAGCCTTTGCTAATTTGGTCTTCTTATAGACACTTGGATGTGTTCCACCGCTGCCAGGCTACCTCAAGGCTATGAAAGCAGTCTGCGAGCGACACGGAGCCCTCTTCGTGTTGGATGAGGTAATGTCTGGCATGGGTCGCACAGGCACTCTCCATGCCTGGGAGCAGGAAGACGTCGTGCCCGATCTTCAGACAATCGCCAAGGGGCTTGGCGCCGGTTACGCTCCGATCGCTGGGCTGCTCGTTAACAAGCATGTAGTCGAAACTTTGAGCAAGGGAACGGGGTCTTTTGTACACAGTCAGACTTACCAAGGGCACCCAATTGCTTGTGCAGCAGCATACAGAGTGCAACAGATTGTTCAGGGGGATAAGCTGATGGAGAATGTGCGGGCTATGGGAGAATACCTTTCTCAGCGTCTTCACGAGCGATTGGACAGTCACCCTCATGTCGGTGATATCCGTGGCAGAGGTTTATTCTGGGCGGTAAGTTTTCTTCTTTCCCAGTATGAATGGTCTCTACTAACATGGCTTTAGATGGAATTTGTCCAGGATAAAGAGACGAAAGAGCCATATCCCCCTTCAAAGGCGCTCTCTTGGACTCTGCACACGACAGGACTTAAGCCTGAATATTCAATCTCGTTGATGCCTGGCAGTGGTGGTATTGATGGTGTCAATGGCGACCATATCGTTTTGGCACCTCCTTACAATACGACTCGTGAGGAGATCGACTTGATCGTTGACCGAACTGTTGGTGTCATCAAGGAAGTTCTGGGTTAGGAAGTCCCTGTGGTGTCACCGTGTCACGCATAATTTGCTTCATCCAATTGTAACTGGCTCTATTTTTACACCATATAAGAATCTATATCCCTCGATGAGTAAACCTGATCAATAAGAATGCGAATTCGAAGAATGTTCCTAAGGTCCCAGCGTCCATTTAAGCATCCGATTGGTCCCGAGGGAAACCGTCAGGTGATAGTCATAAGGTTCCGACTCATAGATAAGGCTGCGGGGAAGCGAGACTCATACATCACTCTCCTCCGGGGCTACGTACTTCTTATGAATTATATCGGCGTCCCTCCAATCAGTGAATCAATCAATGAAATGCCTCGGGGCGAGAGGTTCTCCCGATCTCGTACTGGTACGGTGGCTGATTCTGGGGCGAAGTGCGGGCACTGATATAGACGCGGAACAGGATGTCTACAATGCCGACAGAAGCACAATAAATGCGACGAGAAACGGCCAGTGTGCTCAGTCTGTGTTTCACATAACTCAGAATGCACCTATCCGTCAGGGGTGAAGTGGGTTCGACAGAGAGAGCCAATGACGACAAGACATAAGCCTCGGTGCAAAAACCCCCATCAAGCAATTGAGCAAAGCACACTAGGCCGGCCTTTGGCCCTTTTACCAGAGAAACATTTCGAATCCCAAGAAGAAAAAGTCGCATGGGAATATTGTGCGTCGTCCATTAGAATGTCATGTCGCCCCAGTTTGCAAGTCTAACTGGAAATACTCTGCACAGACGTAAGACTGGTCTCATCCAATGTTCCTGCCCTAGATGGCCCGGACAACCCTTATCGGCAGCTCTCAATCCCAGCCCTGTCGTCGCCGATTCTCCTCGAAACGATAGTCTGCATATCAACAGAACATATGCTCAACTTCGGCTTGGCCAGTATTGACCTCGCGGCCAAGCGTCAGCAGCGAATGATAAGAACACTCGCACAAAACCTTCTCAGGATCGATGCTGGAGCTGCCAGTGATTCAGGTCAAATTGTAGCAAACAACAAGCATGAAAGAGAAGCAATACTCACAGCCGTCGTGCTCCAAGGTATTATCGTTGCCCAGACAGCAGACGGCGTATTGGAGCCTCATGTCAAATGCGCTTCGTGGCTCATGCAAACACTGGGCTACTTCCATGAGTTACCACAAAACCCTATCGCACGCATGACTGTGCAGCGATATGGTATGGTTGACGTCATGTTAGCAATCTCACGACAACGAAGGCCGTACGCACCGCGGGATTTCATACTCCACCAGCCCGACCAGAATCGCTGGGATACGACCGAGCCATCATTTCATAATATGACAGGATGTCCACAGCCACTTATGTGCTACCTCGTACGGATCGCACACTTGGCCTGCGATGTGAGTGACATGCTCAACAACAACACCGAGGAAGGTGCTATCCTTAGCGAAGCATTCCAGGTCGACACGGAGCTTCGCGTCTGGGGCTCTAGATACCACGGCATTCCTCCAGTCACAGGTGACCGCACGCCTCTGGACATCCTCACTGAGTGCTTCTATTGGACAGCGCATTTACTGCTTGCTCGACGGGTGTTTCGAGACCAGACATACTCGCCGCGCGTGCAGCATTTGGTGCATGTGTGCTTTGGCCTGATGGACCATCTATCAACCGGATGTGGACCCGACTCGTCGCTGCCCCAGCCGTTTTACCTTGCTGCTAGAGAGGCAATTTTGCGCGAGGATCGTGAGTGGGTTCGACGGAAGCATGAGTCTATGACTGCTTATTATAGGGAACAACAGCGGAACTCGGCGATGGAGCTTATTGAGAAGATATGGGAAACGACTGACAGGCTCCGGGAGTGGGATGGTGGAACCCGTTGGGCGGGCAAGGGGACTGGACTATCAATTGTGGATAGTTATGTGCAAGCGCTTGATCGAGGGTCTTGTTTCTTCATCTTCTGACCACGTTGGTTTGTTTTCCTATCTTTTCGAGCCTCGCGATCAATCATCTGTCACTCAGATCCAAGGTTTGTGTGGCTGTGTGGCTTGGGTAACAACAATGAACGATCTCAGGGGTGATTTCCTAGATCGGACAGCCGGGATCTCGCATGTATGTCAACAATAGGATCAGGCACCAACGTGTTACGCCTGGAGGCTTCTGCATGTGTAGTCTAAGCAGAACAGAGTAAACAAATGCTAGACCGAGACAATGACCAGGAGAATAGAGAATCGGTTGAGTCGCAGTACGATGTAGATACGCAGAACACAATTTGCGCCGACGGATGATCCCAAAATACTCATCCGAGGGCCTCTTCAATCGAAACAATTTCGATGACCGAGATGTGTACTTCGTACTGTTGCAGCTTCGTACTTTCAGTTTAAACGCAATAACGAATGACCCGGATAAGACGGATAGCGTAACGCCAGAGAAGAACCAGTCCCTGAACGCAAAACTGGCCCACTGGTCAGGGTCTGGAATGACCTGTCATGTCTTCGAGGCCAATCATAATCAATGCCGGGGCGGGTACCTGAATGTTTCCCCTCTGACTATCCACGGAACTGCACGTGCAACTGCATGCTCATTGGTTGAGTCCAACTGGATTAGCCCCTAAGACCGTGCGTGTTCCATTGTGGCGCCCATGGTTAACCACTAGTTGAATCAGGGGAAACTCTGGCCACGAAAGAAAAAAAAAGCAAAAAAGGGCCTTGGCAGTTCTTCGATCACGGTGAGGTTCTATTTAATTTTGCCGAACCTCAAACGCATTGTCAAATGCATTGACGTCCATGGTTGGCGATCCAAACCAGTTCAGTGCCGGCGCTTTAGATTTCCGCGGATCTCACGTGGATACCGTTCGGCGGCAATTGGCTATTTGGCGAGAACTCCTAGGATGTGTTCTGGGTTCATTCGACGCCACCATGCTCCATGAAAGGTTCCTGCAGCACGGAGTGCGCTGATGTAGCACATTCGACTTGCCCCTGAGGGTCACACCAATGCAGTTGGACAACTGCACAAAACATACACAGACAGTAAGGGGAGGGTCAGCGCACCCCCTCTCTCGAAATCATGGAGGCTCAGTCTGCACCCTCATTGCTCCATGTTTGTTAGGCACATGCAGGTTCAACGCAGGGGCCAAAAAACCAGTTTCTTCCAGTAAACTGGACCCAGATGAGAAGGGTCGCAACATTCAGTCCTAACTCCAAACCCATAGAAAAAATGGAGATTCCTGCGACTAAAAAAGAAACAGACAAATCGAGGCCCTGCCAGTAACGTAAACGATGGGGGCCCCACGAGGTGCCAATAGCCGGAATTGCTTTTAGCCAACAGCGGACAGCCCGTTCGTGCCCAGCGAGAGAGAATATTACTAAGTTCGTTCGGTTCCCCACGCGTAGTCAGCATCCCATCTCCTGAGCCTCTTTCCTCTTCTTACCTTTCGGTATTCCTTATTCCCTCCATTCTTTTCTTGTTTGCTAGGTCGCTCGTTTCATTCTTTCACGACGACCCTATCACTCTTTCTGCTTTCATTCGTTTTCTCGAGATCGGTTTCCCCCCCGTTCCCGCCCCGTTGATCGATTCAACCTGGGCATTGCCATTCTGTCAACTCGAACACCTTCTAAAGGATATCTTGTTGAAATAGGGAGAAGATAATTCCCCTGCCATTCGTTTTAAGCTGCCTAGGCCAGCCTTCTTATTTATTCCCTCTTTTTGCTGGACGCCTCTGCGACGCGCCCTTACAACCCAACCACCCAATCTCTGACGTGGACACCCTCGAACGCGGTTCGACCCTACGCCAGTTTCTATTCATTCAAATCTTTGCATCTTTCTTTAATACTCTCGCGCCTGTGGCTGCTTCAAGAGGATTAAGAATTGCGAGATCTACTCTGTTACCGCACCAGGATCATACCACTCCCATTATTTGTCGGCCGGATCGTCACACACTGCACACTTCATTTCTCCAAGGGAAACATATACGCAAACCCCCCAAAAAAATCATATTGAAACATCTTGAACGCAATTCCAACCTTGTGTGTCATATTTTTCTACGGTACCGCATCGCACTATGTCTTCGTTGACAGAAATGCATTACCCGCCAACCGGCGCAATTCCCACGGCAACATCGTCATCCTCGCCTCCAGCATCCACACCCTCTCCGGCGACCTCCAGTGCTACCACGGCCCAATCCTCTGCGACGCGCCGTCCGCCGCGCAAAAGCACTCTTACTCAACAGCAGAAGAACAACAAGCGCCAGCGGGCAACTCAGGACCAGCTAGGTCTCCTGGAGGTGGAATTCAACAAGAACCCAACACCCACTGCGGCCACCAGAGAGAGGATTGCCTCCGACATTAACATGACGGAACGTTCCGTTCAAATTTGGTTCCAGAACCGGTAGGTATCCATTCAGAGCCTTGTTTTTCCATCTTACTGACCCAAATTAGTCGCGCTAAAATCAAGATGTTGGCGAAAAAGAGTATCGAAACCGGCGAAGGATGTGATTCTATTCCAGAATCCATGCGACACTATCTCGCGATGCAATTCGACCCAAACAAGCCCGGCGCAAGAGACCCCTTTGGACGCGCAGGCGCATATGGACCGCCTAGCATGTATGCGAATGAGAACAACCCATCCGGCAAAGTCGGTATGTTTAATATTTCTTCCCTGTTGCAACCTTTGTTCAATGGCTAATTCCACTAGTCATCTCTCACTTCACTTGTCGTTCCTTGACTGTCGGAAGCTGGCGGCGCATTGGCCAGAACGCCATGGACCTGGTCGTATTCTATTCACCCGACAAGGCATGCATGACCTATTATATTAACAACGACGCTGCCGGCTATAAGATTGAATACCCTTTCTCCTATATCAAGAACATTACATTGGAGACTGGCGATTCAAGCCCTGGGCCCAATGGGGCACCATCTGGACCAGGTGGTCTTGTTGTGGAACTGAACCGTCCACCGCACTTTTACATGGATTCGTCCAACTCTGGAGGCTTCTACCAGTGTGGTGATTTCACCGAGGAGCAGCAAGCCAGTCAAATCATGGTTCACCGCCTGGGTGGCCATCCCAAGGTCCTAAGCGTTCAACTTGCGAAGCTTGTTTCCTTGGAGTCCTTCCAGAACCGTCTGGCTTATAATAACCCCAGCTTTGCAGTTCCAGCTGCAATGTCTCCACCGTTCATTCAGCGCCCTGCATCTCAACCTAACCAATTCGCCGCTCCCACTTATATGAATATGTATCAGGACAGCAACCACTTGGGTTTCCACATGCCAGCTGCTCGTGGGCACAAGCGCCAACGAAGCCGTTCTGTTCCTGTTGCGATTGACATTTCAACACTTCAAGGTCCAATGTCTTCCTTCCATGTGCCGCCACCTCCTGCTTTTAACCACACCGAGGCAGGCATCTACGCGCCTGTTCCGCAGTCAGTACATCATCTCCCAACTGACCTACGCATCGACACCCAAGGATATGGGCTTGATTTCCGAACCAACTCCGTGTCTGCGACAACTACAGGTTCGCCTCCCGACTTCGCTAGTCCAATGTATAGCAATGCCGGTCAAGGAGAATCAACGCCTGTCGCCAACATGGCCCCTCAATTCAATGTCCCCTTCGTGTCTTCAGGGTCAACGGATGCCTCAACCATGGGATCTCATGCGCCATCCCCGTACTCTAGCATGAGCCCTGCGGATCCATTGATTGCAAGTCATTCCCCGCCAATGTCCAATATGTCACACGCCTCGTCGGATATATATGGCTTTTCGCATGACCAGCAGACCAGTTACGATGACGGTTTCTCAACGAACGATATGTATTCAAAGCATCACGTCAACTTTGGCGTTTCACACGACAGCCCCAGTTTCGAACTCCCCATGCATGGCCTCTCCGCTCACCCCTCTCCTGGGATGGGTGATTACTCTCATGGCATGGCCAACCTGGATGAAATCAACTCACAGGGTATGCCAACCGGGTCATGAGCGTGGTGCTCGGGGTCGTTGATGTGTTTCTCCTTTGTCTCTTGATGTTTTGCGGTCTTTTTGGGGTGTATGCGGCGCTTATGCTTGTCGATGGGTTCGTTGGGGTTCTTCCACCTCGGGAGATCTCTTTTTCCAACGTTGAATGCTGTTTTGGTATTGGGTCTCGGTATTCTTGCACGCGGCCTTTGACGGTTCTCGTTGGACATTTCGTGGCTGGTGATGGCTGAGCGATTTTACCTTGGTTTTGATGTTTCTTGCGCGGCATACCCTTGCGTCTTGTTGTATTAATACCCTTTCTGTTCTGGGGCCGGTCCTGAAGCGCTTTTTTGTTTCTTATTCTTTGTTCTGTCCCAGTCGGGATACAGAACATTCTTCTTCTTTTTCCCGGTCAATTTTACCATTTACTTTTCTTATACCGATCTACTTGCCGGGATCTTTCATCTTTCATCTTTTCCCCATTTTTGATTTACGTGGTTATGTCAAACAGCCCGACTTGCACGGTGACTCCATTTTTCTCCACTTTCTCATTTGTTTGCTTTGCTCTCGCGTTCCTTCGAGGATTGCTGTGCTATACTGATACCTGGCCTGCGCTCCTGTTGGGCTACAATAGTTCGTCTCCCGGGTATAGTGTCTGAAGACTTTTTCGCACATGAGCTTGTCCTGTCGGCACCTGTTGGGTCTGACATTCAGTCAGTGCTATTCCTGTGGGCTTTGCAGAGTTGTGATATCCTCTGCGCCAGATCATATACATAGGACGGCGTTGCACCGGCGGTACACGAGTGCCCAATGAGGGTTGACGCTAGGCTCTGAATCAGTTCATTTTGTATCGCACACGGATTTTATAGATTGTAGCTGGAGCTTAGTCTGATTCTAGTGTACAAGGGCAATAATGGCCAGTAGTATTACAAGGGTATCTCAACTTTGAACATCAACCCAGCATCGCATGCCTCATACCTGCTTCTCCTTCTCCCACCCCTTCGGTAACGGTGCCTCATACCCTCTCGTCCTAAGGAACTTCTCAATCCAAACCTCCATCTTTTCCAAAATATTGCGCTCCGGCTTCCCCGCCTCCCCAACATCAAACACCCCTTCCTTACACCAAACACTCCAAGACCCCATCATGCCCGCCATAAGCACATCAGTCCCCAGCCGATCCCCCACAACGGCAATCTCATTCGAAGACCCAACAACCCCACGCTCCCGGAACCACTGCACAACCTCATCCCCACAAAAAGGTTTCTTCTCCGTGCCGGCCGGCAGCCGGAAAACAGGAATGCGTAGATGCGCCAACTGCGCTTCCAGCTCGTCTACCTCGCCGTCAAAGCTCGCGTGGCTGCCGGCGCGGTTGGAGACAATCAAAATTGAGTTTGGGTTTGTAGTTTGGTTGAATAGAGAGGTTGGTGAGGTGCGCAGCGAGGAGAGCTTGGAAAGGATCTGTGGAGGGAAGACGGTTGTTTTCGCGGCGCAGAGCGTGTTGTCTTTATCCAGCACCAGAGCGCGAATAGTGGGTGTGCGGGCTACTTTCTCCGGCATTGTTGGGGATGGTTTTCGAGAATTCACTAGGTGTGGTCCTAGGTTCTCGGGGAGGTGCGTGAAGGTTGGGATGGTGAGGTGTGGAAGGAATTGGGTTGGTTGTTTGAGGAGGGTTTGCACGGCGTGGTTGAAGCCGCGCAGGTTTGAATTTGGGGAGCCGGCCATTGTAGAGAGCTTTGCAATTGTATATGTTGATAGGAGAAGTGAACTGTCATCGGAGTGTTATGTTGACCTTTTGCTTCTTTTCGATGTAAGTGGTTTGGTGAGGAGCCCAAAGCGGAGAGGACGAGCTTAGCCGCAAAACTCGCCTTTCTCTAACCTCGACCATCTCCGACCTCATCACCGTCCCACCATCACCCCACGAACACCCATTGCCTTGTTCTGTCCCCTTGTTATACGCCAGGGCAGTTTTGGGTCTTGATTTTTCACTTCGTTTCACTTTCAATCGCTCGCTGTCACACATTCAAAATGGGCAAGCTCACCTCCACGATCGGCATCCCGATCAAGCTCCTCAACGAAGCGCAGGTGTGTTACACTCCCCTATGTCTTGTGGAGGAAACGGATGCATGCAGTTAGATATGGATGGAGTCATCGACGATCGCATGACATAGGGCTAACGTCGTTTTTTAATAGGGCCATGTCGTGACGCTTGAGATCACATCTGGTGTCGTCTACCGAGGGAAGCTTTTGGAAGCCGAGGACAACATGAACGTTCAGCTCAAGGATATCACTGTCACTGCTCGCGATGGCCGTGTCTCCCACCTCGACCAGGTCTACATCCGCGGCAGCCACGTGCGATTCTTCATTGTGCCTGACATGCTCCGGTACGTTGGACCTGACACCTAGCTTTTTGATCGCGATTCTCCAAATGCATTTCCAGGTCCACTAACTCAATTCCTCCTCTAGCAATGCTCCTATGTTCCGTTCACGAGGCCAGCGCGGGCGCGGTGTCGGTTTGGCGCGTGGTAAGGCTACAGTGCAGCGTGCGCGTGGCCAGCGCGGTCGCGGTTAGGTGTGATGTGGAAGAGATGAAATCGCAGTTTCAAGACCTCACAAAGTCAGAGTGGTTGGCGTTTTTTTCTTTGTTTTTTTCTGGTTCCAAGGGGATTTCTTTTTCGGGCTTTTTTGATCTCACGACTTCTTAGAAAATTGGCTGCTATGTCTTGTGGAAGCCTTGCCAGATCATTGTTCAATGAATGAATCAATACCCGACATTTATCTCCTATGTTCCAGGCTAATGGCGTATTCTCTGATCTCTAGCGTTGGGTTCTAACCTCTGAGCCCTATCAAGCATTTGGCGGTCGCTCCCACACAGGTGCAAATCATGCGTAACACGAAGTCCATACAGAAAGTGAGCTTAATGCCTTCATAACAATAGGATATCAGTAGTAGACGTGGTAGGCAACCTGACACTATCCACTAAGCAGTGACATGTGTTTATCCACTCCGCAACTTTTTCCTCGATGCGGGGGACAACTTACCCTTCCAACACACCACCCTCTCCAAGCAACCGCACCCAATACCCTGAATTGGGCCAATCTCCACCCTCAAGTACACAAAGAGACGAATTAGACTGGCTATTACCCAGAACAGCCAGCACAATGACCTCTCCACCCACAGACCCCGCCTCCGCAAACCCCAAAGCCAAGAACATCCCCAACCCACGACGCCTCCTAATCCTCACACCAACCTCCCACTCCCTCTCAATCATCCCACCACTCCTGCACTCTCTAACCGGCGTCCCCGTCCTCGACCCGCCTCAACAACCAACAGCCCCACCCCAATCCGAATCAACAGACCAAACGCCAACAACCACCTTCGCCGGCTACACAACCCACAGCCCCCTCCGCCTCTCAACAAAATACTACACAACCGAAGTCCCCGTCTGGGTTGACGAGATCCCCCTCGAGAACCAGCATGCAGATACCCCTTCCGCTCCAACAGCCGAGCAATGGAAAACAGAATTCCTAAGCGCAGACGCCGAAATCGTCCGTGAAGCCGTGGGTGCTCTGGTAGTCTGCGCGCATAACCCAAGCGATGCACCCTCCCCACCGCCCGGTAGTGAGGATGTAGACCCCACGCAGCGGGGTGATGTGCGCGCGCTGCGGGATCTCATGCGCGGCGTCGGCGCCGTCAAGGAGAGGATTGATGAGGAGCGCGGTGGGGTCGGGGATGTGCCGGGGGTTTTGGTCTTGGTAGGGGGAAGGAAGGGGATTGCTGGTCAACAGATGTCAGAGGGTTCGAGTGCAGGGTTGGGGCTTGGTGTTGATGATGAGGATCTTGGTGGGAATGAGGCGCCGTTTTCGGTTGCGTGGTGGGAGGATCAACTTTTTGATATGGGGTTGTTGGGGTGGGAGGTTGTTGAGTGGGATCCGAAGGAGGTTATGGAGGTTGAGACACGGAATCAGTATGGAGGTGGGTTATGCTTTTTTTCGTTGGGAGCTTGTGCTCTTGGTGCTAACTCTATACAGAACGTGAGGGTATGCCTCGCATCAGGGAGGTTCTTGAAACGCATGATTGGTCTATGACTAGTGGTGCCTCTGGTCTTGGGGATGATTCTGGTGTGGATTCGGAGGATGATCTTGAAGATCAGTTATTAGGTATGAGTAGCTCGCGTGGGTTTGGTGATGAAGTCTCCGAATTGGAGCGCGAGATGTTCGGTTTGCGAATGGCTATTGAGCGTGGAGGCGGGGATGGTGATGAAGAAGACCTTGGTCATGATGATGCCGAGGATGAGATTGATGTTGAGAGTATGGAGGCGTTGATGATGCGCATGCAGGCTATCAAAGGTACGATGTGGATGACTCGTTATACTTGCCCTTGATACTGACTCGGCTGTTAGATATGAGCTCTGAGCTACCAGAAGGAGAGCGCAGACGGTTCGCTGCGAAGGCTGTGCAGGATATTATGCGCGATCTCTGATTTTCTAGTTGTATCTCAACAGTAGAATGATCACATCTTCTCTAGTAGATCCAGCATCTCTTGGAGGGACTAGACTATACAAGTCCTGGAGATATACGAATCTCATTACATACCAACAGAATTGGCCTGCTTCACCCTAATTGACACTTTCTACTCCCTTGCAGCCTGGCAGGTCAAAGGCGAGCTACTAATGTCGAGATACCCAAAAGCGAGCACAATCTACATTGTGACCAATCAGATCGACCCATGACAGCATGTAGTTTCGCACCGCCACACCGGAGCTGTGACACCGCCTCAAAGTGGCCAGACCGACACCGCTCTGTGACGTCAGGAGATTCCAAGGCACGAAGCTTGAAGATCGATTGTTTCGTATCTGGACTTGGCCTAGTTTACTGCGTCTTGCTTGCGCTATTAGCCTATTCTTGGCTCCTTTTCTTTAATATCGTTCATAATTCCCCACACGTGTACTTGAAACGCCTCTTCGTCATGTCTTGAGCTTTTGACGCCTGCCCAACCTCGAATCTATAGACTATACCCACTTCCTCCCAACGCGACGTGAACATAAACAGCCATCAATTGGAAGGACAACAGAATTCACAGAATGCATTTTCCGACGCGGAATTGCACCCCTATCGTGTCTGCGGCGACAGGGAGAATATTGCAACGCGGAGCTGCAGCTTCGCCTAGGTTTGGCCCGGCGGGGCTAAAGACTTGCGCTGGAATGAATGGATCCATTGCTTCATCGAGGAATATGCGTCTATTCTCGGGGATATCCATTGGGAAGGAAGGACTCAAAACTTCGGCCACACTGTTGACGAGGCCGGGATGCGTGTGGCCGACTGCGCTTTCGCGGGATCGGACGTGGATTCAGTCCAGGAGTTTCAGCAAAGCAGATCATACATTGGTTCCAAGGAATGATTGGAAGTCCGAGGAGCTGTTGGAGAAATTTAAGGCTCAGGGGGGAAGCAGCCGAGTGAGGAGGGTGAAGGGGAAAGGGATCCGACCAGGGAGACCTCTCCTCAAAGGATGACCAAAGGTAGCAATGAGTCAATACACTTAGTGTTGGGTGATAATGCTGACTGTTGTAATAGGCAAAATGTTGACGACGCCATCGCGGCTGTTCAAGTTGATCATTCCTTTAACGACAATTGGCAACCAAGGCCATGATAAAGGTAATGTCCATGTCTGGTCCACACCGAAATCCGCATGAATATACTAACACCTAGTCAGAAATCGAGCCCATAGCCATCCTCGTCCACCCTCAGCAGCCTCTCTCATACCTGGAGCGACTAATCCAATCCGAACTACCCCCAATCAAAGGTCAAACCGACAAGCTCCGTCCACCAGCAGTATCATTCATCGCCCTCCAACACGAAGACAACGCAATCAGGCCCAAAAAGCGCATCGAAGACGAGATAGACATCGAAGCAACCCACAACCACACAGACGCGGACTACGTCCCCGGCAACGACGGCGCCGGCGGCTCCAAACCTCTCGGCCACGGCCCCATTCAACACCGCCGCTCCCGCGAAGAAGACGTCGAAACCTACAGCTATCCACGCCACATGAGCGAGTCCCCAGCAGACGGCGAACCCGAGCGCTTTGTCCGCTGGTCCCAAGCCACAGAGGTGGGCGACTTCATCCGGGATGCAGCTCGGGCCCAAGAGTTTATCATCACGATCGAAGGCGCACCGTCGGGTCTAAGCCAGATCCGCGTTGCGGTGCCGTCGTTCAACGAGCGCACCTATTACCTCCGCATGCGGCTGCGCAAGCTCTCCCGCCGCATCCAAACGATGGCGGATGTCAAGGAGAAGTGCGATGCGTTGGCGCATCGGGGTGCGCAGCGGGTTGCGATTGGTGGGTTTGGGATTTTGGCTGTCTGGTGGTTTACCGTTTACCGGTTGACGTTTGAGACGGATTTGGGGTGGGATACTATGGAGCCTGTTACTTATTTGGTGAGTTTGTCGACGTTGATGGGGGGTTATTTGTGGTTTCTGTATCACAATCGGGAGATTTCGTATAAGTCTGCGTTGGACTTTACGATCAGTGCGAGGCAGAAGAAGCTTTATCAGTTGCATAAGGTGGATTTGCAGCTTTGGGAGACGTTGATTGATGAGGGGAATTCGTTGCGGAGGGAGATTAAGAGTATTGCGGCTGAGTATGATGCTGAGTGGGATGAGCGGGCTGATGAGCAGGATCAGCGGGTGACGGAGGTGTTGAAGTCGGAGCGACGACAGAAGCAGGAGAAGGATTCTGATGAGAAGGAGACTGATGTTGATTGATCTTCGAGTACTATGAGCGTTTGTACATTGCATTAGACATCACATTTATTCCTATACCTACAGTCCGGTCATACCTTGAACTCATTTATCTCAAACTCCTTCATGCAAAATAAATATTAAACAGCTTAACAGCCCAGATAAGAAGCTAAACAAAACCAAGCCCTAACCTATATCGTCCCATTTCGCACAGGATCATAATACCCCTTCTTCGGCGGCGCCGTCTCCTCCTGTCTGCGTTTATCTAAAACAACATTAGCCCTATCCCTGCCAAACCAGTAACCCAGACCCAGTACAAGATACATACCACTCTCACCCCCAGACGCCTCCCCCTTCCTCCGATTCCGATTATTCCTCACATCCCGAGACCGAAAAACACTATACAACAACCACCCAGCCACCCAATTCGGTCCGTACTCGCCATTCGTCGCGCCGCGATCGAATAGTACCCTCGTGAACGGCGCCGCATTGTGCCAGATCTCTTGGATAGCCCAGCGCTGGCAATCCGGTCGAATATGATGCCAGAAGAATGGGGGGCGGGTTGCCGGGTCGGCGCGGACGTTGTCAAGGAGGACGGATGTATCTTGGTTCATGCGGTTGTAGACGATGATTGCTTCGTCCTGTGCGTAGGATTAGGCATGAGTTATATGTCGGAGGTAGGTGGGTTGATGGGGGTAAAGGTACTTACCCGCATGGCGCGGTAGTATTGTTCATGATTCGGGTCCTGCGGGTTTAAACCCAAGGCGTGCATGAATTCTTCTTTGGAGACGCGAGGGCCGACGGGCATTGTGTATACTTCGTATAGAGTCGAGGTTACAGGTGGATTGGTGGTGGAAGGGAAGGAAGAGTATATAATCTGATTTTCTTATAGATCACGAAGATGGATGAAGTTGAAGAACTAATACCCTCCCTCCTTCCCCGGCTCAGGACGGACTTTATATCACTTACATTCAAACAGATGTCCGCGCCGTTAGCTGGCTAATTGCACGGGGCCGAAAGCCGATACAATCAGAGTGTTTGGGTCGGAATGAGGCAGGAAGAAGGCGAACGGACCGATTTGCGCGAGACAGCCAAAAAAAAGAAACAGAAACAGAAACAGACGCAATCGGACCAAGCGGGGAAGGAGGGATTGGGAAATAAGGAATCAAACTCGCAATCAGATCGATATACAGCAAGGATTTGAGATTATTGTTTATTTTCTTTTACTGCGTAGTGGGTACGACATGTAGAAGAGAGAGTAGTCGAATGTTGCGGGCTTTTCTCGTTTTGGAAGAACCTGTTCGTTCTTGTTCTCGCGCTTACAATCTATTTCTGGATTTAGACGCTACCGTGCTTGCATCTGCGGATACATGTAGTTGGGGGCAGTAGTACAATGCACATATGATTCACTGCCGTTGATATACAGCCCCGGACTAACGTCTTCGTGTCATGCTAGAGCAAATGAGAACCTTGCAAACCGTTGGTAACTCCGGATCCAATCCAAGGGGTGTATACAACTCCTTCCGGTGAGTAGGCTGGGCCCATTGGCAAACGAGGATATATCTACATCTCAGCTCGGAGAATTGGAGGAATACCTAGGAAAGGAACCTATATAGGTGGTACAAAGTTTGGATCTCCTGTTCCTGCTCGCTGTTCCTCGCTCACCCCCTCGAAAAGCAGGCATTACGGGTCAGAATGACAAGTCGAATCAAGCGGGGCAAATCACAAACAGAGTCATCGTACACCCGTTGCGTAGGGATTGAGGACTGAGCGCCAATAGCTATAGACAGGTTAACTGCGTTCTGGTATATCGAGGACGGATTTGTGAGCTCAAGTCTGCTATCCGAGACAGAACGGAGATATATGTATACTTGCATGAGGAAAGGTTTGAAATTTCGAGGCCAGTTTGCACATACACAAGAGTCGGATAGACCTTATGGTACTCGGAAGGGAGCGACACAGCGACACTAACGGGAACTCCGACCTCCTTACCACGCACCCATGTACGAATCCGCCAGGAAAGGAAATAGACAGAGCTACCAGCCAAAGCTGGAAAGCTGCATTCCTTCAACCGAGGACGTGCATCTGCAGTCGGGCCGCTGTGTGGAGAAAAAGAGACACACAAGAATGAGATAAGAGACAGCGCTACTCCGTAAACAGAGTCAGAGAAACCGTGTATGTGCGAACTCGGGCATCGAGGAAGCTCTGAAACATTTGAACCCAACTAAGCACCAAGGCGAAACATTCACGGTCACCCTTGCTAGCGGAAAACATAAAGGCAAATAAGGCACATGTGCCTACCCGTCGGCTTGTGCGAGCTATCCTGCAGAAAACCAAGGGGCCCGTTGGTTATGTTGTGTGACCCGGCAGAGCGGACTTCAGTCCAGGATGCAATTTAGTACAGTTGATCTGACAGACCGGAATCCAAAACGGTGCCGTTGCTTGCATCTGCAGCGGCTCCCGGATGCGAGAACAGAGCGCGTATTTGCTTCCGTTGCGGGGAAGGGAACCCGGTTCGTTGGGGACTCGATTTAAATATTTGTTTTCTCGTTTGTGGGAGATGAATAGGCGATGAGATGCGTTGATTCGTGGGTAGGGTTGGTTTGAAGTGAACGGACAACGTGGCAATAAGTGAAACCCGTTGAGCTTGGGTTTGTTCCCCTCGAGCTACTTCGAGTGAAGGTCTGTCTTTCGTACCTTACTACTTGAGTCTGGACCATCACCTAGTTTCCCGCGTGGCTGTAACTATGTTAGGTATATTCGCTGGAATATATAGAACAAGTTCCCCAAATACCGGCTGGTAATGGAAGCATGTAAACACATCAAAAGCGGTCATGGGCTCGTATCCTTAAGACACTTCATCCATGGATACCATCCCAACCGGTCACTCTGAAGTCAATCCCCGTTGACGTAGCATTCAGCGACGGATAGCACATCGTACACGGAGAGAAGGTCAGCCAAGGCAAAAAGTTTACCCCAGTTTGAAGTTCGAGACTGCATAGTCCCGCTGCAGCATTGCATGCCAGCACGGACAACTGAGATATCGAGATCAACCACCGACACGGAGAGTACTGCATCTGCCAGTGATCTCAACGATAGCGTCTATGGGCGCACCATGTAGAGCTTTTCTTGAAAACGCGCCTGAGGAACTTGATGCGCCATCTCTCACCTTGCGGGGGACTGTGAGAACCCCGTTGAAGGTCGACGTCGCACCGTCTCCAGACTGCGGGTCCCCGTTCTTCGCTGGACACTGACCCATTGCGCATGCAAGGTCGGATGTAGATGTGCATACGGCCGGAATGTTGTCTGGTAGTCATATTATGTAGACGTTAGAGGATGAGAGGGGGTCGATAATAGTGATTCTGCGAAAGATAGGAATTTGAGAGTCAAAATGTAAGGCATTGTGGGTTTCCATAGCATCGAAGCTTGTAGTTATCACCGTTGTCCCCTGGACTAGACTATAAGTTCTTTGACCTGGTTAACAGCAGCGGTCAAAGGTCCATCGAGTGAGATGGACCAGACGACCTGAGAAGAAAGAATACACTGTGAAGAGAGTTCGATCTCGCAGATCAACGACCAATAGCCTTTGGCGATCGATCGATGAAAGGGGATATATATTGGGGGAATACCATCCATGGAGTGCCGAGTGCTGTGCATTCGGCAATGCATATAACTAGTACGTTCACTGATGTCCAACGACCTCCGTCTAGACTCTAGGCTGTAGTCAAGTGTTGAGGGCTTAGTGGGTATTCGTACTGTAGCCAGGCATGCGAGACTCGACTTGATCACTGGCCCTTGGGAAGACTGGTGTGGATGGCAGAGGACTTTGATGGTGTTCTGATATTGTATTGGCTGGTGGGTCATGTGTCGATGTTCTTCCATTCTCCTGAAAACCAGGCAATGGTATGTGCTCAAAGAGTAATAATTCTGACAAGTAGTGAATCAAACCCACAGCCTCGAGGTTGAGGTCATATGACAGCCGCATAAGGTTGTGTTCTGAATAGGCTCATGTTTGTCTCGAGATGGATGTACCCAAGAAAGTTATATTCCCATCAACCACCACCATATCGTGTGCAATTAATCTATAACTTCGCAAACAGGTAGCTAGCCATCCCCAGATTCTATGTATTAAATTTGAATATCCCAACCCCCCTATAAGGCCTCCAAGATGCCGATCTAAATCTCCCAGTGACATTCCCCGTGACCCATTTGTTCCCTTATGAGGAGGAAATTGTACTTATATTTAACCTTCCCCCCCCCAGTGGTCTAGTGGTTAATAGGGTGTCTAGGGCTCCTTCGATGGGAAA
This sequence comes from Penicillium bovifimosum, assembly GCF_028826915.1. Taxonomy (NCBI): domain Eukaryota; kingdom Fungi; phylum Ascomycota; class Eurotiomycetes; order Eurotiales; family Aspergillaceae; genus Penicillium; species Penicillium bovifimosum. The sequence continues at coordinate 525,807 of NW_026622714.1, read as the reverse complement.
CCACGATTGCCAGGCTAATGCTAGTCCCTCTTCGTGATCCTACTCTGCTAGCCGCTGCCAGTTGGATTCGTCTGTGCCAAAGCTCTCTCGAAGCACTACGCTAGGCAAACCCTCCGCGCTTTGACCCAAAGGACTTCTGTCGCAGCGGACGGCGTTACTTAGGAGGGAGGCCGTAGATTAGTACAGAGGGTGGAGGTGCAGGCGATGAAGATTGGAGAAGCCTCGTAGCCCCCGCGGGGATATTCTGATGGTCCAGGAGCGGTCTGGAGTGCCTACCCACTGGTAGGTAATGGGGACCCCATCCTCTCTATCTCCTTCCATTTTGATGCTATTCATCTTTCCCTTCCTCTCCCTCTTTCGATATTGAGGTTACCTGAACTTCCCCTTCCCTTCCCATCCCGTTGTATGAAGCGATTAACTTTTCTCCTGCCTTCCCTATCTTGATGCTCAAGTTTACCTTTACTCGCACACGAGCTAAACCATTTAACCATCCTATGATTTTCCAATGTACCCTGTTTTTAAATGGTATTTTATAACGTTTCATTACCAATTTCCCATGAATGTATGGCATGGCACTCGACGATGTGACAATCTGGTGGATTTGTATGGCAGAGATAGATGTATGCATTTGTGTCACGATCTAGGCTTAGGGTCTTTTCTCTTGTATGCAAAATGGAGATTTGAATATAGAATCTTGAATTCTTCAACTCGATAATTGTAAGAGAATTCCAAGAATGGAGAACTATGTACATTCATTCGTACACCAGGCGAGAAAGACATGCGGCGATGTTGAAGAGGATAAACACCCACATTAACCCGAAGTTGCACCAGGCGTCCTTAGTGGGCACCATTTCCAACTTCCCCTCGCCGCCCCCCCCTGCTTGGGGATGTCCAGAGTGACGTTGAACTTGGACTCGATGCCACGGCGGGTATCGCCGCCGCGGCCGATGAGCATGCGGTGCTGGGCGGTGGGTCGTCAAGTATCCATCCACAATCCACCTGGAGAGCCGACTAAGTCAGCATGGTCCAGTCCCGTCCGACTCGTCGATGACCTCGATGACTTGGTCCTGGCGTTCCTTGACGAACTCCTCGATTGCGACCCCCCGCCAATCGTCGTTTTCCCGTCGAAGGTCTGAACTGGAGTGTGGGGAACGTTTCTCCTCGTAACTGCTGATAGGCGTCGGAAACTGACTTGCCGATGACACTGCCGTCAGTAGTCGACATAGAGCACATTAAAGTTATGGTAGCGAGTAATGCTGCGAAATTGAGTGGCGTACAGATACCACTCCACACGCTCCACACATAAGCTTCGCCAGTCTGCTTCGGGAAGTCTTCGGAAAGTCTTCAACCAAGATGGGATTCATCAACCCCAAGTGGCTCCGCGGTACATAAAAATCCAGAATCGGGCGGATGGAGGCTGCAGAGAACGGAAAAATCTCACGTACACCGTCAAGACACCCACTGGCGCCCAAGTCCTCCTCGATAATGTTCACGGATGGGTGAAGCCTGGTATGCTCGGTGCCCTGTTGGGTTCCTCTGGCGCCGGTAAATCCACCCTGCTCGATGTGCTCGCTCAGCGCAAAACCCGAGGGTACTATCAACGGGTCGATCCTGGTCGACGGCCGCCCGCCGCCCGTCTTACTCCAGCGATCGACAGGGTGCGTGGAACAGCTGGATGTCCATGAACGTATGGCGACCGTCCCTGGTTGCAAAACCCAGTATCCTGATCTTCTTGGATGAGCCCACCAGTGGTCTCGATGGCCAAAGCGCGTACAACACTGTCAGATTCCTTCGTCGACTGGCAGATGCTGGACAGGCTGTTCTAGTCACCGTTCACCAGCTGTATATCGTTAGTGAGGAACTGATGAACGCGATCAAGGTTGTGCTACTCACAGGGAACGGGAAGACCAGAGACAGCGTCCTTGTCATCGAACTCGAAGCGGAAACGCTTGGTGTTTTTGCTCAGGATCTCAATGTTGGCCAGCTTGAGGTCAACCCAGTCCTTGCCGTTGAAGACCTTCGGGCGCTCCTTGGGCTCGGCGACAGCGGTGTTGCTGTAGCGGTAGACACCAGCACCGAGACCGGCAAGACCCACGGCGACATAGATAGGTGTCAAGTTGGCCGTCTTGGGGCCCTCTTCTTCAACTGTTGGTATTGGACAGGCGGGATGCCTGTACTGGGACGCGCAGGGCATGCAGCAGCCCTTGATGGCTATCCTCAGCCGACGGTCATAGATATGCCTACCTGTCATACCAAAGGGCAAACACGTTAGCTGTCAAGCAGTTCATGTCGTTCGAGTTCAAATGGGTATCGGTAACTTACTTCGGCGTTTAGTCGAGTCCGTTCATCGTCCGACGGCTACCGTCGGATCCCCGTCGAGTAGGTGAGCCGACTTCCATCATTTGCTGCTCACACGGAGAACAATCGGAGCTCCGTTCCTTGTGGATGATGTCAAGGAGAAGATGCCCAATGATAAAAGTATGTACGGAGTACGGGAGGAGGAGAAGAAAGAAAAGAATTGGACTGGGGAAGATCCTCTATTTATGTCGATTGATCCAGACTAGGCAACACGTCCACGCGCATGAGAATCAACAAATACGGCGGGAGACTCGCCAAATATGGCGGCAGCTCTCGACCATATCCATGCCTCGTCGGGAAAGAGAAGTCTCCGGCCATAACCTCCCAGCCGCGCCGAGCAGAACACACGCCAAATTGGGCAAAAGCTCTTGACCATGTCCATATACCTCAGCAGGAAAGAGATGGCTCCGGTCACGAGGTCCCAGCCGCCGCGATTCAGGACACGCCGAATTGGGCGGGAGCCCTCTGTGGATGTAGTCCGGAGCAAGCGCCGGCGAGGTGCTCCCAGCCGCCGCGATTCAGGCGACGCCGAATTGGGCGGGAGCCCTCTGAGGATGTGGTCCGGAGCAAGCGCCGGCGAGGTGATCCCAGCCGCGCTGGATAGGGTCATTCTTGATTAGGCAGCGCTTTTCTGAACTACTACTGGCACTGCTACCTATGCGACTCATCAAGGGAAGACTGCTCTTTACCGGGATCAGCCTACATAGTTTCGTGACGGACGGCAGCATTATAATATCAATGATCGGCTATGATAACTCTGTAATGGCTCGTGCAGGCAGACAGGCTCGACTAGCGCAGCCTCCGTTAGAGGTATGATATCAAGAGTCAGGCAGTCTTTGTGGCATCAGGGCCCGCAACTATGAGAAGGGTTCATGATGCGGATGATGTGGATGTCGGACAAAAACATGGCAAGCTTGCAGCAAGAAATGGGAACATGTATCGCAGGCTCTATTACAGGTACGATGTTCAGGTTCAGGCTGTCTCTGCATGTGCAGTGTCAGGGCCTACAGCTTATGATGCAAAGCTACAGGATGCCGATGAATGGGGGTGATGGAAAGTGAGAGGGAGGGAGGGAGGAGGGCATAACAAAGCACGAGACAAATCACGAGACAAATCACGAGACCAGCAAACCGCAAGAGCTACCATTGGGGCGCACTGAATATGACATCTTGGAACGACACAAGCGCCTGCTATCTTGTACATGAACGGATCGTTTAAGGCGAGTGTATTGGAGGATTGTGTCGCATTGTGCTTTGAGGCTGCCTTACGGGTCACACTTCACGACGACTCCGTATCCAGTGGCCTTCGTGTCTGAACAAGGGTCTAAGCTAGATGGAGAACTCACCAGCTTCCTTTTCTCAAACGGTTGGTCTTCTCCCATTTTCACTCCGGTATCTACCTACATGACACATGGGATTATGGAGTGTCCTGGGTTGACTGGTGAGTTGGCTAATTGATTGGGACCAACTACAAGGGCCATGGAATGGTTTCAGTCAACCATGAGTTATGACCAAGTGAAATGTGTCCCGATGAGTCGTGGGGTGCACATTTCGTACTGACGTCCATCTCAAACCGAAGTAGAAGCTGAAAGACGGCTCAGCAGAACACTCAGACCAGCCGCAGACCGGAGAGGAAAATCAGTCGTTTGTTCCATGACGAATGCATCAAAGGACATTCTATATGCATCTCGTAAAGGAAATGATTCAAAAGGATATAGTTACAAAACAGCCTAGGTTAATCAACACAGCTTCCACTGAGCATATCCCGAGTCAATATAGAAGTCCGTCTAGAGCCTGAACAGATGATAAAGGCAGGCTACTACTGTAAGTCCTGTGTGGGTGTGATAGCAAAAGAAATCCGATTCACTCCTGGAGTCCTGGAAATCTACCTGAGGTGTCCCGCTCACTAACCCGGAACGAGTTCAAAATATCAAGGCCGGCCCTCAAGTTTACATCGGCCTCAAATTCCTGTCGCACGCAGATATGGTTCTCATCAATTTCATTCCAAGTAAAGCAACAGTACGAGTGATCTGGGAGTCCAATCTCCACAAATCCACACCACAGGATCTCGTGGAAATCCCCCAGTTGTCTAAATGCAGACAGGCACCAAATCCAGACTGACTGAGGGCTCGAAATCAAGCTCGAACGGATTGAAATCTGCCTTGCCTTCGCGAATGGTCTCCAACAGCATAGGTCCCTGGAGAGGGCTCGATGGAACGATTCCCGGCTCACTCGACTCCGGCAAGAATTTGAGAGTCTTCAGTTGGGCTCTTTCCTTGATGGCTGGCAAACTGCCAGGTCGCGTCCACCGAGTCAGCTTCCATCAAGCTCACCACGGATCGGTGCTGTTTCACGTAGTGGTATGAGAAACTCACGGCCTGGAGTCTTACTATACGCACGTCATGATATCTGTTGTTAGGTTGAAGTCGGGTAAGGCGTATCCGGGGACCCCAGAGTCCCGCGCAAGTGGCTGAAAGGAACAAGCTTTTTAGAGCGCCACTTCTCGGCTTGATGCTCGTTGATCTGATAAGATCACGTTCTCGGGGTTTGCTTTCTATCGTCTGCTACGATTTGTATCTGATCAAAGCCAAAGGTTTGGTGACACTTTTTGGTCTTGTGACAAGTAGAACTAACTACTCTCCGTTATTTTGCAATGTACACAGTATATACTGATGCCATTCGCAAGAACACAAAGCAGAGAAAATAGCTGAGGGCCTGACATAGGCACTGGGATTTCCATATGTCGCTATTGTTCAACTCCTCGAAATAGTCACGATTCTCGCGCCTGCACCTACGTGACAGACCAAGAATATCCTTTTCCACACCTGTGTCGGGGCAGGAGAGGAAATATGGCGGGGGAAGGTTGGTTATGTACGTGTCAAGCCAGAGGAAGAAGCCAGGTGGATGGGAGAGAGAAAGAAAAAATGGGATAAACAATGGCAATGAGGGGGCAACCATAAAACGAAAACAGCCATTTGTCATGCTCCATCCGTCGCTAAAAAGATAAAGAAGGCAGGGATATCAACCAACTCGCATAACCACTTATTCCTTCGCATCTGCCTTAGTGGCTTCCTTGGGAGCTTCTTTAGTAGGCTCCTTGGCAGTCTCCTTAGCCTCCTTGGTCTCCTTCTTGGGATCTTCCTTGGGCTTTTCCTCCTTTGCCTCGGGCTTTGCTTCTTTCGGCTCCTCTTCTTCGACCTTCACCTCCTCGCCGTAGTACAATCGGAGGACCTTCTCAACCTTGCTGTATGCGGCCTTGACTTCATCCAGGGTGTTTCTGATAGCCTTGAGGCAAACCTCCTGGTCTGGTTCATCCATAGTGCCTGTCTCGTCCTTCTTGGCGCCGAAGTGCTGGATCTTTTCACAACCATCCTTGACCTTAACCAAGCCGAGTGTGGCGGAGGAGCCCTTGAGGAAGTGTCCGAGATCAGAGAGTTCAGCAAGGTTCTTGTCAGTTCTGGTGGACAACGATTAGTAAAGAGTTTCCAGTCAAAGATGCGCCAAGTGGTCGCTCACAATCTGTCTTCCATTTTTTGGAAGGTGTTCACGGCCTGCTCGAAGAAACCATACACGATGCTCTTGCTGAAGTCGCGATCCTCCTCGTCGTCGTCCATCTCAAGGATTTGTTCGAATGTGCTCTCATCAAGAATTTCCTTATAATCAGATATCTTGGGCGGTCCCTGCTTGGCCTAGGTTACCAGGTCAGTCGACCGTCTCTGTAGCCGAGGCACGCATCGAAGACTTACCGACTCGGCCTTTTTGATATCGGTTGATGCCATGGTTTGCGTATGCATGTAAAAGAGATCAAAGAGACGTTGGGATGAGGCGGTGCGTGGCACAGATCGTCACGGTATAATGAAACTGGCGTGTATAATCCGATCTGATGCTTAGCGAATCTGGATGGAATTCGGTTGTGGTCTGCTTGAAAAATCCCAGTTAGCCCGAGTTCATTCCACGGTCGATCCAGATCTTGGACAATTGTAATGTGGCAAATCAATGTTTAACGAGAGGTCGCGAAAAGCAGGATGGACAATGACACGAGGACGTCAGAGGTCTCCACACAACGCATAAGGTCTTACAAAGCCAGCAGCGTGTTACGGATCCAGGCACCACGGTGGCAAGGGTCTTCCTGGAGGCTGTTGACGCGAAAGACAGTGAGAGGTCTCCGAGGTCTATGGCAAGTGAGAGGCTGCGAGGTACAGCGGCCACCACATTAAGGGATCCAGGCAGCTTAAGCACCAGGGCTGACTGGCAGTAGGTGATAGAAGATGGGGACACCAACCAAGACAAGTCACGGGGCCGAGGTGAGTGGGGGGAGGGTAAATGTGTGGGATAAATCAAGCAGGAATTTGAGGGGAAAGAGGAAAAGGAAGTGAGAGAAGGAACCAGATGTGGAGGCTGTATATGTGTAGCGAAGTGCAAACAATGACCATTCAACCCATATACTCGAACGTGATCCAGTCACAGACGTGGAAACCATGACTAGCGCATCCCACCAGACCTGCAGCCAAAAGCCAGGGTCCCACTTGAGAGTGAGCAAGAAAATGAACGAGACAAATAGGACGACAGAAATCAATCATGGTGGGAGTAATCTCAAAAAAGGGAGGGGCAGATTAGAGGGCATTCGGAGTTCATCCCACCTTTGGAATATTTTTTTCCCGTTCCTTCGAAGCTCGTGGCTTGAGATCACCAGTCTCAGTACCAAAAAGAAGCTGACAAGGACAATTTGGGGAGGACCCAAAAGAGAAAAGGAAGGTTAATGAAAGAAGACACGTGCGGTAGGGAAAAGGGGAAGTTGAAGAGACAAGGGAGAGGGGGAAGAGTGAGAGGAAAACGGAGGGGCGGAGAAGGCGTTAAGTGGGTAAAGGCGACACTTTGCCCATTTGACTATATGTTGTATGCTCCCACTGGGAGGCAAACACTTAAGAGGGACTGTAAAAAATTGCAAAAATTACAGACAATATCTCCATCCTATTTACTTCACCAAAATAGAGCTTTTATACGTTTATTACATCTTATACCGAATTTTTCACTTGTAACGGAGAGCCTTGGCATAGCGAACCGGAGGGAAAAGGATGAATCGCACTGGACTGGTGATTGTATTATTAGCTACTGTACCTATACGATGACTCTTATTGGACTCGAAATGCTGCGGGGAGTGAGCATTAGTCTAGTTTAGTCTGGCGCATAGGGCTAAGGGCTCCGAAGCGCAGTCCGAAACCATCGCAGTTAGCATGATAACTGATTCGTTTCTTTCCCTTGGACGCTCGGAGTGGGCTTGTTGGTAAATCTGAGATTGTGATATCGGGTTCTCAGCCATGATCGTCGCCCAAAACTGTAACATGATAACATCTCACTCAAAATCTTCCAGACTCTGTCCAAGAGACCGGTAACCCCAGTGGAGTAACCGTGGCATCGCCTCCGAACTGTTGGGCCCACCAGCGAGACGAGAAGCGGAAACGAACGGTTTGACCCCTCGGGATCAGCTGTAGCTGTACTGAATAGTACATGTCTAGTGGAGTCAGACAAGGCGGAAAATAATAATCAGAAAAATCGCGACGTTCTCTGACCACAAAGGACGGCGCCAGTGCCAACCAGAGACAATGAAGATCTGGTCGCGGCAGGGGGTACCGGCGAATCGACATCATTGGGGCGCCGATCTCAGCAAGGAACGTCATTGGGTCTGTCTTTTCCAAGCAAATATTTTGGACGGTCAGACGCGGAACTGCGAACTAGCGAGGGCCTTTCTGGACCTCGGTGGCATTCTTCAAGAATTCTCATCGGTGAAGAATTGCTCGGGATTGCTCTCAGATAAAGGAAGCATAGAATAGAAGACACCGAGTTGTCCTAGAAGACTTTATTAGCCGCGAAAGGGGAAAAAATGTATGGGAGAAGGGCGCGACAATCCCGGCTCCCATAGCAGATTGTCCTGGGCCAAGTGCGAGATGAGAACCTGATTCAGTTGGTCTGGACCCTCAAGGACCGTGTCCAGTGACCCGGTACGCTCCCATTTTGATCGCGTGTTGCATGGATTCTTCATCTGACGTAGATTGAACTCTGTGTCGGCGAGTTCAACGACCAATGTAAGAGCACATGGCTCCACGGTTCCTTCTTTGTATAAAGGAGAAGGGGGGTAATAGGTATTGTTCGGCTAAAACACGAGTATGCTGTCACCGATGACGATGGGTCTCTTGGTGGTTTTGCTCGACTCTCATTGCTTTTTCTCGGTCTGGTTTTGGTTTTGCAGTCTTCAAGGTCAACTGGCGTAGAAGCTAACACGTCATGTCGTTTGTAAATTGAAGCTGAATCCTTCCATTCATGCCTCGCGCGATCCGCAGCCATCTTTGTTTATATAGTGAATGGGGGCATTCTTGCGTCTCTTCCGTCCTTTTGGTTTTGCGCGATGTGGTTGGCCCAAGAACCCTCTCTGCCAATGATAGCATGTAAAATCTGCCATGACATCATGAGTGGGGCCATATCGGTCATATCTCAGCCTGTCCTAGCCTCTGATGTCATCCCGGCGTGACGTAAAATTACAGCAGTTACGTCAATTACACAGATTACATACATTGACCCATGGACGATCTACTGACCACGAGGATGTCTTGTTTACTTCTATTCTTGGCCGTGCAAGGTCTCTCTGGCAACGTTATGTAGTGCAGGGTTCGAGAATTATAGTACTCCTGAGTCCTGGAATCAAGGCTCGTTACACATGCTTATACATAGTACAGCACTGGACACCAATGTAATTCCCACGGCCCGGCCCATGCAGGGCGAAGCCTTGTCCATGATGTCAGATCGCAGATATTCATGAGCCGGTGCCCGGGGGCATACAACCAGATAAGACACGGCTAATTGAAGGTTGACATGAGGTGGCTCTTGAATAAAGACCACGCTAGTTTCACTAGGGCTAGTTACACCAACCGAAGGTACCACTGCCTATCTACTGTGTACACTTTTCCATCAATCAACTTCGAACCTTGAAAGGCCTCAAAATGTTAGCACACAATTCCTCCGATGTCTCATCTAGCCTTTCGTGTATGCAAATCAAGGCCAGTTAAGCCAAATGGTCTAGACTACACAGAATACGAGATGGCACGCGCTACAGGACGCCTTTAGCAGTAGTCAGGACAAGTTCATGCAGCTAGTTACTAGGTATACACCCCAGGACCAGCTAGTAGTATTTGTTTTCCCGCCAGCCAAGAGCGCCTCCCAGGAATCCATCCGCTTGGCTTGAGAATCATACTGTCATACAAACGAACCATATACAGATCAAAATCAGTGAATCAAATTGCTTCTGTCTTCGGCCGAACCCTTCGGCAATTGCTGTCATGGAAGGTTCAGGCTTGCAGACAGTGGGGCATCTAGATCCGACGCCCCGGCTGCGGGTTATCTTCAGGTAGAGGACAAAGGGACGAATGAAAGCATGATTCCAAAGTTTCCACACAAAATATGCCCAAACCAGTGCATTCACACACCCTCAAATCTCGCTCAGCTCTATTCAAAGTGACACCAAAATAAATCTGGAGTACCCCAGATCATAAACACACATTCTTCTCCACAGCAAATCTCCAGTCTAGAAATGCTGACTAATGGCCCCGGAACAACCTCGGCCCAAGATTATTTTTTGTTGATTGAGATCTCCCAACGGAAATCAACCAAAATTCTCGAGCGCGTCCATCCGGGGTATTAACATCACCAGTCGCCTTCACAGAGGTCAACAAGAGCCAATACCGGTCAACACAATGGCCTCATCCAAAGCAACAAGCGCCGCGCGCTCCGGCCCTTCAGGCCTAACAAGAGTCTACCTCTGGGCCTACAACACCCTCAACTTCCTCGCCTGGGGTAGCTGTCTCGCGTACACAGCCTCCCTGCTCCCGCCTCATGTATTGACCAACACCCTGCCCAAGGTCTTCCACTTGACCTTCAACCCGCTGCTCCTGGCCACGCAGTCTCTCGCCCTTTTGGAGGTCGTGCACAGCGTGGTGGGCATCGTGCGCGCGCCATTCATGACGACTGCCATGCAAGTTGCTAGTCGAATTCTGCTTGTTTGGGGTATTATGGCGCCGTTTGGTGGGGAGATTATTGGCGGGCGCAACACCCAGTTGGGTGATTATGCTTATCTGGGATGCGTGACTGCGTGGGGTATCACTGAGGTTATCCGTTATGGATTCTTTTCCATTACCCTGTCTGGAAATTCGGTGCCGAGCTGGTGGACTTGGTTGCGGTATGTTTGAGCGAATATCCGGTGGTTGTTGTGTTCAGCTGGCTGACGAACTTGGACAGATACAATACTTTCTACATTCTCTACCCTATCGGTATCTCCAGCGAGTGCATGCTTATTTACCAGGCTCTTGGACCTGCTGGTGAAATTAACCCGCTGTTCCGTTACGCCCTCATCGCTATTCTCGCTATCTATGTGCCTGGTATGTTGCTTGCGTTTGTAGTTAACGGGGTCTGGTACTGACTAGCATATAGGCTCTTACATCCTGTATACTCACATGATTGCGCAGCGACGCAAGGTTCTGCGCGGCAAGAAGAGAGCCGATTAGATGAGCCTCGGTCGAGTGCGATAAACTACACTGAGATGAGTGGGGACGATTTCACGATCTGATTTCTAGCCGGTGTGATATTGTTGGAAAAGGGATAATCCATAGAGAAAACTGGTGACATGTCTTTGCACCTGTACTTAATACAACTAGTGAAAAAAAAATTATATCGTTACGTCGTTAACATGAATTCCAGAAGCTAAACAGAAGACAACAAGACTCAAGTTATTAAACCATTGCGCCACGCCTGAAATCTTCCTCGCTCTGAAGACTTGTCGAGAGGTATCATATCAAACATCCGATCATCTTGCGTATCTCCGGAAGAGATAAACTTCTTATTTCAGCCTAACGAAGCTTCTTAGAAGCAGTGCTGGCTGGACGCTTATCACCTCTCACATAAGCCATGTAGCCAAAGCTACCCAGCACAACCAGACTTATGATGACAATGTTGCCTTTTGCATAACCCGTTAGCTTATCTACTTGTATCACAAGGTCTTGAAACTCACCGGCAACAAATGAACCAACTCCACCAGCAGCTTCCAGGCTGCCCTTCACCATATGTCCGATCATAATAGGAATACCAGCGAAGAAATCGAAGACGGCGTAGAGGAGCGAAGAGACTGTGTCTATCGCGCTTTTGAACACGGAGAAGATTACCTCGAAGACAGAGGTGATCAGGTCCTTAATGGAGGTGATGATGGAGGTCATAGTTGCGAATATCAGATTTGCGAGCTTGGGTGTGTGAAAGTTGTATTTGATGGTGTAGATGTGTGTAGTTTCAAAAGTGCAGTGGTGAGGTGAAGATTGAAAGGGCGCGATGTAGCTGCAACCGGGTCTTTGTACAGCAATAAGAATGCTAGGCTCGATGACGAACCGTGTTCACAAGAATAGCGGCTTGCTTCTGAATTTCCTGAATATCTTGGAATGAAGCGGGATTGGATGAAATAGATTGTCTCGTGGTCTTGTTTTGCCTCTGTCGCCGGGTTGGTGATCGCTGATGACGTAGTGTATACTCAACGCGTCTTCAGGTACGTAGGGTACTTTTATTCAGCAAGTAATAGAATCTTGTAGTGTACAGTGATGCTGTATCGTGTAACGGTTGATGCGCGCAGATAGCGCATGGCTTCACACCATCCATCCCATGGGAATGTTGGCTTACAACCAATATGACGTCATTTTATAGTCGCTGTGATGTACTGTCTAGATTCCAGGTGTAGAAGTTTCGACGCCTAGGTATTGACAAGAGGCTACGCAGATGAACCAGTAAGGAGGAAGAGTTTCCAAATGAAGTACTGAAAGAATGACATATTGATGGCCCTATCGGCTGTACGCAGTACTGTATAAAGCTGCCAGCATCGTAGGAAATTGTCAGGCAGAATATGTTTGAAGATAGTGGATTGAAATGCGGAGAAGCGGTAGGTAAGGCTGGCGGTGATACAGGCGGTGAAAAATACTATGTGCACCATCTTCATCATTCTGCCACCCTATCTGCACCCATCAGTGGTCATAGAACTGGTCTTATGTTAGTACCCAGTCGACTAGCCGTTATAAATTTGTAAAATGTATAAGCAGCGGAAACTGAAAAGTGAAAGTCGCGTGGCTAAGTTGAACAGATGTCCGAAAATTAATCGCGTCTTAACAGTCGTTCTGCCTTGGCCGGTTGCACCAGAATCGGAAGAACCGGAAGACAGCTTAGACAGGTGTGTCTGTCAACTGGTTGGAAGCACCAGAAGCTGCGTTGATCCATGGATCTTAGTATCATGCTTGTCGAGAAAAGCGGAAGACAAAATCTACCTGTACAAATGCCACCGAGCACAAATGGAAGCAGTACAAAGTGAAGTTTACTCTACTCAAGTTCTGTTATACGGAGTCTGAGAACATGTGGATGATAATATCAATGTAGTAATTCAATTGTCATTAAGCTGAATTGTCATAACAGTCGTCCGTGTGTGGGTGAGGAGCATCGCTCATAGCACCTAAAAATAGCAGAATTGGTATCTCATCGTCACACAGCGGTCACATTTTCATGTTCGCTGATTTAGTGCTTAGCGGCCTCTGTAGATTAATATCATTAGCCTTCATTCCATACAACACTTGTATCAGATGTTGAAGCTTACCCTTGTGGACATCAGCCTTGGTCTCGTGGGACTTCTCGTCCTTCTTGTCGACGAGGGCGTCCTTTGCGGCGGTGGCACGGCTGCCGAGGCTGGTATCGGAGTCCTTGGCGACGTTCTTGTTGGCCTCCTTGGAAGCGGTGGCACCTCCGCCCTGGACGGACTCAGAGACGTAGTTGGCGGCGTTCTATGACGTTGTTAGTATTGGACATTGGTCACGACGGTGGGTGGTTGATGTTGCGAACCTTGACGGTCTCCATTGTGAAGTTGTAAAAGTTTTTGAAAGTTGGTTTGAAAGTGGATGTAGAGTTGGAAGATTGAAGAGCTGTTGATGGAAAGAAGAATTGTAGAAGGAGGATGGGCTTCTTATAGATAAGTTGGCTGAAGGTTTGATGGCAGCTCCGGATGGTATGACGTCAGGGGACAAACAAGAATCAAAGGGGGGCGATGGTGATGTAAGAGCGAGATTACTTGTTCTTCTGACCACAAACCTCGGTGATGTAACGGGCATTTCCAAGGCTGTTTCCAGGCTTTTTTTAATAGGACGGCCATTATTGTTGCCCTTGGTTGTTGTTGTCGGCCGACCGTTAAGAGGCAGATAACTATGACATACTGTAGTTGGCTATTGCGGGGCCGATGCCTTGAATTCTGGAACCGGTCGATCATATTCCCCAGCTAACTAATAATTTCAATGATGATTGTTGCGAATAGGAGCATAGTTGCAGCTTAGGGAGGAGATAATCTTAAAGCAGGTCCAGTAGCTTGTGACAGTAGATCGTACATTGCATGATGTAGATGTAGATCGACGTACGATCTACACCACGTCGATCTCAGTAATCAATCACTCCCTGCTTGCAGAACATCTAGATAAGACAGCGGAGTAGACAGCCGAGCAGGCAGGCCGAGGTTGTGGCGACAACAGCTCTGGAATACACAGTATGACAGAAGGGATGTCTTCATACATGTGAAAGGCCACGCAACGGTGTGTCAATTCGCCATAATCATGACGGTAAACCCCGATACTTGTAGAGTACAGATTCAGTTGCCGACCCTTAGGCTGCTAGAGAGCAAGTTTGCTATTTGCACTCTGCTCTCGGCATAAATATGATCAAGACTGTAAGTTGATGCAAGGGAAACCCAGTAGGCTCTAAATGCAACTCCAACTTTCCATAACGCTGATATTTCGGTATCTTGTTGCATTTAGCACCAAGGCACATGGATAGACTGAGCTCGCTATTCGGGATGAACCATTCAAAAGACATAAAAGAGCGCAAGACATACCTATGCCTTTTGGGGTTGCTTGGAGAATTTAAATCGCTGAATGGCATATCACACGTAATGTGAAGGCTTATTCCTATCAAGTATTGCAAATTCGAAGTATGAAGCTGGAATGCGCACAGAAAGGTAGCTGTCGAAGTTCTCAATCTATAATAACTTCTGATCATATGACCTCAATCCTCTACTCCTACAACCTCATCACCTCTCAACAACATCTCCAAATCGCACAATCTACTATCTCACGTTACATACTCCCATCTATCATCATAGTTTCAGTATCCAACCGCCTTCGACAGCTTCAACATGTCCACTTCTGTTCTCCATGTTCATTGAGCAGCCCTCAATTTCCTAACACTGACAAAGCAAAGGAAAATGAATTACAGTTCCTTTATTCGAGGAAGTCGATTCTCCTTGGTATCGATAGAGTAGTCACAATGGAATTGTTTCTATTACTGGTACAAAGCCGTCTTCCAACATGGGTTATATCTGGCGAAAGAACTTTATGGACGGTGTCAAAGCGTGATATCAAAGCATGCATTGTTGTATTTGAGGCTCTTTCAGTTCCCTATTTGTCCTCGTCCTTGTTCCTATCATTTCCCTCATGAAAGGAGCACCAGGAAGTATCAAAGAATTGCGCACTTTATGAAAACCACACTTGAAAGCAATAGTCTTCGAAGCGAAACTTGAACAAGAGCCACCGAACTCACCAGATACATGATATAGGCTCAAGAGCAAGTCCACCGATACTTGGACATCATTCTCAAGAACAACTGTCGCAAGTACCAGCTATCAGAAAACTAGTACACAACGTCATCAAACATCTATTTAACTATCAAACATCTATCAAACAACCGTCAGCCTCAGACACCCTTTCTAACATCTTCTAAATCAACCTTCGTGTCAGTATATTAAGATGCCTGGCCTCAAGTTCCGCCCATCCTCAAAACCCTCATTCATTGTGAAATTCTGGGCCGCAATTGGTATTTCGAACCAACCCGAACTTCAACGAGCAGTCACTGAGTACGTTAGAAAGATCTACGCTCCAATTCTTAACGAGTATCTCACTACGGGTCGACCGATTGACGACATGTTCAAACGTAACCACGCCATCAGGGAGAGATTGAGAAGGGATCTTCGGAACAGGTTGGATGAGCTGCCTGAATTCGTCCAGGATAGGCATTATAAGACGCACAAGAAGCTAACTGAGATTTTGATTGATCTTGTTAGATTTTACAGATTTCAGAAAGATGGATGGAAGAGACATATGGAAGTCGACGATGTCGCCGCTACTAGCTCCGCTGCTGGTCCTGCCCCTATCCCAGCTCCTGCTCCTGCTCACGCACCAGCTTCAGCTTCAGCTGCAGCTCCTACTCCTGCTCCCGCACTAGCTCCTACTCATGCAATGGCTCCAGCTCTAGCTCATCTCCCAGCTGCTGCTTCAGCACCGGCTCCTACCTATGCACCGGCCACCACCCCTATCACCGTCCCAGCTACTGTCCCAGCTCAGGCTTGCACTGCCAGTACGACCAGCACCTCTCCAGTTCCGGCTCCAGCTCCAGCCCCTTCTTCAGGTCATGTCCCCACCATCGCGGACCTGCTAATGTTATACGTCGACCCCGACTTCTCTTCAACCCGCGCACAAATCGAAGACAGCCCCGACTACATTGAGTTTGGAAACGTCCACAAATTCCAATTGGGGAATGCGGCTGAGCAGGCTACTACGCCGGCAGACGAGGAAATTATCACTCCGGAGTTGAACGAAGATCTCCAGACGTTCGAGGCTGGGCTTGAGACTTTCTACGTGGATTATGAAGAGTATGAGGGTGAGGATGTGCTTTAGAGAGCCATGGCTCAGGTAGGTTTTTTTCTTCTTTGTGCGTCACGTTTAGCAGGGTTTTGAACTCTTTTTAGCGAGGACGATGGTATCGATGGAGTTATTTTGCTGGTGTTTTCTGTTTGGGCTACCTAGAGAAATTTAAGCTTTGCACTTGTGTGGAAATCCTACGCATGACAGACTATATGGACAAACAATGTTAAATGTGTAAAGCCTCGAGCTTGATAGAAGAGAGACAGCCATGTAAATCCGGACCGTCGGTACCGCGGTTCACTATTTAAGCTTATTTCCACGAAACCTTATCCGACCCTTGCAATATTCTGGAGAGCACGGAAACAGTACATTGCCTAGCTCCAGTTAATATTTGCAAGGTGAATATTCAAGCTCAGCGAATCAATCATGCAGAGCTTCATTCGCCAGCACGAGCGGTCAATGGGGACGAGCCTGGGCGGGAAATGTCACATGTGTTGCTGCATCCTTCTCTTTCTTCTTCTTTCACACACAGTTAACAGTATCCCGCCAGCACAGACTAATTCCTCTCTTCTATTTCCTCTCTGAATGATACGAAGGGTCTTCACAAACCCAAACATGGTGTCGAGGACCATCAACATCACTCACCATCCTGCCGGTGGGAATCAACTGCCCCGAAGAACGAAAAACGAGATACACAGGCGCCATTTCTTGCGATAGTCCATTGGGTGTCAGGAACGCCCAATTGAAGCACGCTCTGCATGGCCATGTCGCTGAACTAAGATTGAGAGCTCCTCGCTGACACCTTTCTCAAAATGACAGCTAGATCTGTGGATAAAACCGTCCTGTCTTTGACATTGTGGACTTCATCTGCGTTGGATGAACCGTCATTGGGTAGTATGGTTATTGTGAATGGCTGTTCCCGTGCGGCGGCAGACTTCACCGGGGATAGGGCTAGGCGAATGCGAATGTTATCATTTGATAACACAGTAACCGCTTCCATCTCATCTAGATCTAGTCAACGCAAATCTGAGCCGACAACTAAACCCACAGCTTTTCAATCTATCGAAGAAACCACCATCCATCACCATCATAAAACATTATAAATCATGACCGCCATTCATTCCATCCCTCTATCCACCCAATCCCCCTAAATCAAATCATCCATTCCCAAACCCCCACTCAGGACTACTCCCCCCGCTCCAACTCCCCTCACTAAACCTCCCTGTCGACGACGAGCCCGACCCCGACCCCGACCCAGACCCCGATCTAGAAGACCGAGAAACAGCATCCTCCTCCCCATTCATATTCTTCCCGCTCCCCTTCCCCCTCCCACTCCCAATCGCAACCCTCATCCCCTGCACAATCCCCCCATCATCATGACCAGCGGGATACATCCCATCATTAACCGAGAAGTTCCGACAAATAAGATACGCGCGCATGGCCGCGCTCTCGCGGGCTAGTGTTTCGCTTGCGCAGACGTTGTCTGTTTGGTATTCGCGGTTATTGACGCGCACTGTGCAGGTGTAGCCGGTGCCGCTGGTGGAGGCATTGTAGATTGGTTCGGGCCAGTTGCGGCGACGGCAGAGGCCTGGATATTTACATGACTTTTGTTAGTTTTGGTTTATTTTTGCGTTGGGAAAGGTGGCTTGGATGGGGGGACGGGTACGTACTGGTCAAATAGAGGATATAGTACATCTTTTGGATTTGGACTGGTGGTGAAAAAGTACGTGGAATCAGGGCGTTGCCAGTGATCTCTACACACGGTAATTTGTAGATTGTGGTTATTCTGGGCGCATTGGGATTGGGTGTGGATGTGGGAACGGTGAGTTAGGGCTGGATATGCGGATTGTGCTGCGTTTGTTTGTGCCGCGTAGATGTGCTGGCTGCTGATGGAAGGAAGTACGTTTATGATGCGTGTGCTGTGGGGTCCTGGGTCTTGGGTCTTAGGTCTTTTAGCTCGAGTATCAGGAATGCAGAGAAATAGGAAAACAGAGACGAGCGTGAATGGGGGATGTGTTGCAATATTAGAATGCTGATTCCATGTATACAAGTACGGATAAAATTCACCCACCCCTCCGTACAACAAAAAGATATTAATTCTTTTGAGGGGCACTTGGAAAAGATTTGTTTCTATACAATATACAATCTACCTGGGGAATAGACATCGGGTGGGGCTTTGCATTGATGCACTTCACAGGTCATACCGTGAGCTGGCTGGTGTACACAGTACCCGATGGAGGGAGATGGTTGTAATTGCGACAGCGCACAAAGAGAGTTATGTACTTTGGATGCAGACGTCCTGAAGCAGACGAACGGTTGTAATTACACCGGAATGGCCAAATGTCATCTTCAATAGCCATTGAAGCGAGAGAAGAGAGGTTGTGTACAGTAGGCCAGGGAATAGGTCCGGGTATTGACTACCTCGACCATGTAAACAATATACACGAAGACAGATACAGAAGATCTTGGATTGGACCGAGGATCTAAAGAAACAAAACAAGAACTGCCAGAAGTAATGGTAACAGTACAACTTTCTCTTCGGCGGGTTTCTACTGATGCGCTGGCATAGCTCTTTGCCAGTAGAATTCAACCGTGTTGAGGCACTTCCGAGGAGATTTCGTCCTGCAACTCGCCGATCAATTAAACATTCTCGGAGACTAAGAGATGTAAACGGTGCAATCTGCAGGTTTACTGTAGATAAAGCATTGCATCTGGTGCCAGGGCTGGTATATGTAGACTTCCCGTTGTAGGGAATTAGATGGGATTGGGATTCTGGAATTGGTTGATATGCTCCGCACTTGCGTATATTCTTTCTTCTTTTCCTCTCCCTCTCATTGAGTGTGCAGTACTCTGTAGTAACAAAGAAAGTGAACTTGCCGCCTCGAGACCTCAAGACACAGACGCGCAACAGTTAGCGTCAAGAGGGGGCCGTTCACGTGCAGAACGCGTCTGGGGAGCATGAAACCTCTAGGATTCATGTACAACTATGTATGAGTCAATCCACCAAAATTGTACATCCAATACCGAATAATGGAAAACCAAACTAAACGATCACAGCAAAGTTACTCGACAGGCATCGGACGCATTGATGAGCTGGCATTGCAGGGGAAACGGGCGTTGAATTTTATCTGCATATGCTGGAGCCTCGTTAAACACTGACCATTTCCATTTTCCCTCTTCGGCCTCGTGCAGCTCTCACAACCGTGGCGAATACATTCTAATCGAGGGGTAAAATGGTCCAATTGAGGGGGCATGGATTTACTGATCGACAAGAACGACAATGCCTTGTAGGGAAATTGACTTTGAGATCGATCCACTTTTAGCGCTGGGAGGTAGATGGGAAACTTCACTTATCGGTGAATTGATTGACAACACTTAAACGATGAACGCAAATCCGAATGCTACGTGCTATGACCTAGAGGGCATACTCGGGCCCCGGACGCGCCCAGACTCGCTAACCGCATAGACCCTGACCCCCCCAATTCATCCCTTGCGTCGTGGTCTCGTTCACATTCCTGACCTGGAGATTCATCCTCGTGGCTTCCATGCTATGACCGCGTGGCTGGGCCTTGAAGGAATCGAGACAAGATAAGTCGTGCATAATGCGTACGGAGCCCTACCCATGGTACCATATTGCTCCAAATCTACTGTTGTCTGACGGCAGGATCATCTGCCCTAGCGCTTTGCTCCGTGACTTCTTGCAACCGACCGGCCCATACTCCGGCTACACAGTGAGGGGATGGGCCTCGGACCAGAGCCGCATTTCCTCCGCCGCCTTGTGCGGAACCATATACAAGGGATGGAAAGGCGCCAGTCGATCACCCCTTGAGAATACATTGTCTGCAGATCGGTTGGGTGAAGACTTCCAAGAGAAGGAAGATGAGAAATTCTTGCTTGAGACACTCGTGTCTGTGCGGTAGTGGTGGTTTTGAGTTGCGCTCAACCCCGCCAGGACATAGCAGGTGTGGTATGAATCGACGTGTCTACGGTTCGATCAGCTAGAGCTGCGGAGGGGAGATCGGGGGAAATTGGGTTGACTTACTTGCCCGGCTTGTCACGGAGTCCGCCGTTGTTACCTTGGCAGCACGCGAGGATGTATCTGGTAAGCCCTTCACGGCTGGAAAGACTGTTCGCTGGGGGTTCGGTGCTAGTCGGCTTGCCGGCCAGAGATGATTCAATCAATGGCCAGCATCCACCGACCCAGTGACTGTAACATCCATCTACCAGCTTATTGGTTCGTCCGGAATAACCGCCTTCAGGGGCGGACTGACGTGCAGACAACCATGACACTAATAGGGGCATATCCATGTGCCTGTCAGAGCCATTAGCAATATGAACGAGAAGAGAGTATAGACTAGACTAGCAACTCACCTGTGGAAGATCTCCTCGGGAGGCGCCAAGATAGACAGACATGCCAGTGCACAAAAGGCATATGCACCATGGGCCTCCGATCCAGGGCTCCCAGAGATACCTCCTTCATACGTCTGGCCTAGAGCGAGTGTCAGCCCAGTTTCACCATCTCCCGCGGTAACTCTTACATCTGGACAAATACTCCGGTAGTCCACTCGTCAAAGTCTCCAATCCAGCATCCCGCGCTTGCGAACCAGGAGCCAGCGCCAGCGGCAGATCCAGAAGCGAGATAATAGTCATCGCGCAGTATGCGCCACTGCAATAATGATAAGTCAGATCAAGTCCGAGCTTACATGGTACGCCAATTCGGGTCCCCAGAAAAGCTCCCAGCTGGACGGAACTTACCGCACATCTTCCTCCCCGCCCTCGCAAACGCGGAATCCTCCATCAGGCTGCTTTAACCGGCCGAGCCATTGCCACCTGCAAGAAAGGGAGAAAAAAGGTTAGAATCCAGGATCCTGGTCGGCACAGTATTGCAGATGCACATGCAGTAGTTCTGCCGGTGACAACTCACATCGCGTGTCGATCAACCAATCCAAAAGCTTCCTCGCCTCCAACCATGGCCAGCGCTAGGACGGCTGCATAACTGCCCGCCACATGAGATGTCTGGCCGTGGCCGCCGCCAAAGCCCCCTGTGGGGTTCTGCATTGGTCGGAGCGTAGCAACCACACTGTAGATGAAGGTTTAGAATGGCATTCTTTGTTTTTTTTTTCCTTTTCTTCCAGATTCATGTATAAAGAGATGATCGCTTCCGATTGAGGGATTCTCCAGACTCTGACATCTCCATTGTGTGGATAGAAGAGGGAAAAAAGGTAATAAATAATAGGAGAAGCAAGGAAGCACTCACCGTTCACGGAATCGAGTGGTATCCTCTCCCAGCATCGCCAGTCCCGCCAACCCCCAGTACAAGATCCACGGGCGGCTGGCATCCATCGCGACAAAGCCTTCGGGATAATCCTCCAGCGAGTCGTAGAGGTAGCTTACATGTTCATCGCGCTGCAGAGCCGGCACGCCGTGCTCGTTGAAGTCCTTCTGGCTGCTGTGAATGCCTTTCAGGAATGGCAGGCATTTTGCCAGGGTCGCGTTCTGCAGATCGAGGGTCTCGGTGACGAGCGGGTCGCGGATGGGCGGCGGCTGCGTGAACATGGCCGGGATCCCCGGGCGCGCTGCTTGCTCGGTCATTTTCGTTGATTGTGTCGAGGTTGTGGTAGTTGGGCTTTGGTTTGAGCTTTGGTTTGTCGCGCTCTTCGGGAATCGAACTTTGCGTCGAGATTTGCCTGCTATGAGTGGCATCGACTGGAGGTGGGGTTGGGGGATTTTTATGGTGGTGTTTTTACTGTCAAAGAAAAAGAACCTTGGAAGGATGTTCGAGCTGTTACTATTGTTCTCGTGTGGTGAATGTGAAGTGCCGATGGTCTAGAAATTGCTCTTTGTTTTCTCCCCGCTCGGGCTTTTCATTTTGCGGGACTTCATTCTTCTCCGTACAATATGAAGTCTACGTACAATTCAGATGGAACTAAAGCATTCGTAGTAAATGTACGATGACTTGGTCTCGGGTAATTTCATGGGTTCATGAGTCTCGAGAACCGAGCTATCCCAATAAGGCTAGCAGGTCTCAAGTTCTCTCAACAGGAGAGGTTCAGCACAACGTTGTCCATGGATACTCCGTTCGAGACTCAGATGCATGTCAGAAGTAAAGGCAATGCGATGTGACGGGTTCGGATAATGCACGCGATGGTGGCTGGTGAGTTGGAAGTTCCCCTTACTGCAGGCACTTAGAATAGAAAAAGATGAGCTGTCAATTTTCTTATTTCCTTTCCCTGCCGCCATCGTCCCAGAGAGTTCACGATGCCAACTTGGCACGGTCTCAACAATGTTAGCCTAATAGCCTTAGGATCTTGATCGACATGGAAATCACGGCACTGTCATCCTGAACTGTTCAAGTGGCCCCCACTGACGACCCTTTTTTGTGGTATGGGCCTATGGGGACATCCGTATCACGGGCATGGAAGTGGACTGGGGGAGGAAGCTGATTGGATCTGATTAGGGAGAACACTTGCTTGTTGGGGCGTAGGCTCAAGCATCACAACGGACTGTCAGATCTCGTGTTTTATTGCCACGCTCTCAACGTACGGCGTTTTTCTTACCCCCCCCCCACTGATCTCCCGTTCCACGGTTGATCCGACGGGACTTAGATATGAGAGTCCAAGATAATCTCCCTAAAAGATAGATCGAATGTAAGCAAGATAACTAGTACCGAGACATAGAGAACAAGAAGAACAAGAAGAAAAAGAGCAAGAAAGTGCAGAAATAAGGCAACCTGTGGGTTTCCCTTTTAGGAAAGGAATTCAATAATAGGAACGAAATAAATAAAAAAAGAAAAAAAAAGAAAGATCATGGGATCACTGTCTCCTCTCTAGTCTCTACTGTGTACTACGGCCAAGGACGGAGTACATCCAACGCTATCTCCAGTGATCTCCACCATACTAAACTACCCGTGGAATTAATTCCTCCCTCAAGACTGGCCCTGAACTCTCCACGCATCTCCACTCTCCACAACTCCCCTAGCGTATTCCTTCACCGCTGCTTTGTCCCCCCCCACCGCCTCACTCTCCTCCCTCTTCATACTTGTGTGACTCTTCTGAAGAAGGTCCTCTCCTCCAGGCTGGTCCTTTCTTCCCCTCCCTTTCACTTTCCTGTGATCATTTTGACTCGAAAAAAAAGCCATGTCCAATGTCGATTTGTCCAGTGATGGCCTGATAGGCGTCGATTACGACTCCAGAGGCTATCTACAGCATCAGTCATGGCCCGTGGTAGATCAAGCGCCCCCACGGTCAGATGAAGCCCATGGTCTCTCCCCGTTACAAACCAGCGGTCACCCCCTGGAACAGTCGGTGACCCAAGATCCAAACCTCATGGTCGACTGGCACTTTCAACCGCTTCATACTCCTCACCACCACCTGCCATATTCATCCGAAGACCCGTCCGCCGCGCCCCAGTATACGACCAGTTATGGCATGTCAATGCAGTCCTCACCCGTCGATCTCATGTCTGGCCAGGGCCAGATGAACGCTGGCTTATTGGATAGTCCATTCCTGCCCATGTCCGCACCGGTCGATATGGTGCCATTCACCTATCACGACTTCCAATCAGATCTGATGACGTTCCCTAACGGACTTCCGAACGGACTCCCCACCAGCCTTTCGGATCTCTCTTATGCCCCGCACCCGGTGCTGGAGAGCAGTTCCCCCACTGATACTTATTTGGAGGTCCGTTCCTTATCCAGCAGTGACAACGGCTGGAGTACTATCGACCACCGCCGCTCTCTCGATTTTGGTTATCCCGAACAAGGTGCTTTTGTCAATCCCACCCAGACTTTGCACGACCGTAGTCTGTCCGAGTCCTCATATTCCACCTCATACGGCAGTTTTGTGGATATCACGAATCCGATCGGCTCTCCTGGTTCAGAACCCAACATGGACTTGCCGTGCTATACTCACAGTCATAGCCACGGCTATAGCCACAGTCACAGTCACAGCCATAGCAGCTCCATTGGCATCCACGGTACCTCCCCAACAAGCAGTGCAATCGTCCGTCGGAACCCGTCTTCGCAAGGCTCTCGCTCCCCGTCCGCTGTCAGCCCCGTCGGAATGGTGCGGCCGATCCCGGTTCCGATCAAAAAGTCGACATCCCCTGCTCGATCTGCTGGGTCCCAGGCCTCATCCGCTTCACCGCCAAGCCGCAAGCCGTCCCGTAGGAGCCCCATTGCCGCCAAGACCGCGGAAACCAAGGTTCGCAAGCAATCTCAGACCGGAAAGCCCGAGACCACCGAGAAGCGTGTTGGCAAGCGAAAGGGCCCCCTCAAGCCCGACCAACGTAAACAGGCAAGTGAGATACGGAAATTGCGCGCCTGTCTGCGCTGCAAGTTCCTCAAGAAGACGTGTGATAAGGGCGAGCCTTGCGCAGGATGCCAACCGTCACACGCACGGTTATGGCAGGTGCCATGTACTCGCATTGATATCAAGGAGATTGGCTATTTCATGAAGGATTGGAAAGCGGATTACGAGCGTCACATCACCATGGGTTTCTCGGTCGGCAACATCACCGGATTCTCCGACCAGGAACGTACTCTGTTCATCACCCACGGTTACGGACAGATTTTGCCCATCAACGCCCGTGAGGTCTATGTTCGTGACGAGCAGTGCTTCACTGTGGACTGGATCGAGTCGATGCAGCGTGATCCTACACAATACGAGGTCGAGACTGCCAAACTCTCCGCTGGTATGGAGGGCATTTCGCACGCCATGTTGTCGGACTACCTGGACCGCCACATCGATGGCAATGGCACCTTTGAGAAGTTTGTTGACGATTACTTCGAGGGTACCCCCTTCCTGACGCAGATGCTGAAGACGGCGTTCCGGTTCTACTTCCGCACCAAAATGCCCGTCATCCGCAAGGCGCTCAAGCTGGTTGTGGCTTACAACCTCACTATGCATGTTACGATGGTCGAGGGCATCGGCGAGGAGGAGGGCTTCCTGGGTAAGATTGAGAATATGGGCTCCAAGTTTTCCGGCAAGACCATGGCCCCTGTCATGATCAACTTCCAGATCAAGTGTGCCATGGCTAGCATGTGGCGTGAGCTGCAGAAGGATGTGCTCGAGGAGCTGTCTGCACTCTACTCGAGCGTGTACAGCGGCGACAAGCTGAAGAACTGGCCGACAATCTTCATCCTGGCTTCCATTTTGCTGGCTGTGTGGGAGGAGATGCAGTTCGACAGCCACTACCGGACTCCGGACCAGGCCGCCGTCGACAAGTTCTGCACCGACATGGAGACCACCCCGGTGGGTGTCATCGTTGGACTGTTCCAGGCCATCTCGCAGAAGCTACCCCCCTTCACCGAGTGGGACTCACAAAAGCACCACCACCTTCTGTACTCCAACCCGGATGTCTGCAACACCATGACCGAAGTCCGTCAACATGTTGAGCAACATGGTAAGATTTACCTGTCTTGTACTCACCGTTCACTCCAAATACTAATCCATCTCGCAGAGAGCTACCTCCGCAGCCGTTCCAACTCCAAATTCAACCGTGGCGATTTCGACTGCCTCTCCAATAAATTTGTGTCGCGACTGGTCATTCGCGCCAACTAAACTACGACCCCGATGCGCACACGCATTATGATGACGATATATAACACGACTTGCGTTTTCCAGCGAGTACAGTTCCGCGCTTTTGTTTTTGAATTCTCGACGATACAAACTCACGAGCTGGATGAGAATATGCGAACGAATGTCGTGACGATGCCGCGCATCGATTTTCACTCTTTAACGATGACTCCGACGAGCTCCCTCCCAGCGAGGTCATACCTTTACACTTTTTGTACGGTGGTTCCCAGAGAACCGTCTTTCCTTTGATCTAGCTATTCATCAGCCGTGTTTCTTTTTGATCTTGTCTTTTGTCATATTTATCTTTTTATTTCCTTGATCATTGTTATTTTTTGCATTTATTTTTATTTTTTTGCTCTCGTGTTGGTGTATACCTTTCTTCGCATAGCTTTGTCTCCAGCGATGAACGAGGACCACGAATGTCATGACTGTGTACGGCCGAAGGTGTTTCTATTGTTTTGTTTCATTCTGCGGCACCTGGCACCCGCTGCAAACAGGGCCAAGTGGGAATGGCCCTGAGAAAGTAAACGACGGGGCGTTGCAGGCTGTCTGAATCCCCCGACTCACATTCTTTGTGGTTGGCCTGGCCTTTTTGCCGGGGGAATACGGCGTCGGACGGGGATGAATTTTGCCAGCGTTTGTTCATATGCCGATTAAAGGACTTTAGGCTCTATGATATCTCAAGTATAGCTTTACCTTACACTCTTATCTTCACTCCTATTCACTCCTATCAGCTTGATTCCGACATCTTGATAATCGTAGAAGTTGGCGGTGAGCCCGGATGCGGGAAATCGGCTTGATAGGTGTGGGTACAGGGTACCCGGCGGCGCGCAGCAGTTGCCGCACACAGCCCCGTACCAGGTACCTTCTGGCCACACTAGCGTCTCCATTTCCCCATTTAGGTCCACCCCCTCTTTTCGCGATAAGCAACCAGACGTCATCACCCTGGGCTGTCACAGGTAAGTGAATATAGACGGATAGAATGGGTGGGAAATACGGCGTATATGCTATAATGCTATTTAAAGAGAAAAAGAAAGACTCAGGGTTCCTGGAAGATCGTAGAATCTTAATAATCCTACCACCAGTCGGAGTTTTCTAGTGGGTGGCGTCTATGAAGTGATAGGCTGTTCTCAAGCACCTGTTTGACTCATCCGGCATCTTCTGGCATTTTCAGCCTTCCAATCGAACGGTCGTCAGTGACGCCTTCTGACTAAGACGCCCCCTCTTCCTTCCACTGTTTCCTACATAAGGCCTCTTCCCCTCTCAGCCACTCTCTTCTTCCTTTACCATCCATAACTCTACTCTCAGGGCATCTTACCCTTTCCCTTTCCACGTATCCCATTCACATTCACATCGATCGTCTAGAATCTCGCCAACATGCAGATTTTCGTCAAGACCCGTACGTTTGCATCCTTATCTAGCCGCCGTGCTGGAGAGATGGTTACTTAGATTGCCACCTTTCTCTGCATGGTCTGTCTTTGAACTTACCTACTAACTGCTATCTGTCTACAGTGACTGGCAAGACCATCACCCTTGAGGTTGAGTCCAGCGATACCATCGACAACGTCAAGTCCAAAATCCAGGACAAGGAGGGCATTCCCCCTGACCAACAGCGTCTGATCTTCGCCGGCAAGCAACTTGAGGACGGTCGCACTCTTTCCGACTACAACATTCAGAAGGAGTCTACTCTCCACCTCGTTCTCCGCCTCCGTGGTGGTATGCAGATTTGTAAGTTTGACTTAAACAGGCCACCGTCATGTTCTTTTACTAACATTCGCCACAGTCGTCAAGACCCTCACCGGAAAGACCATCACCCTCGAGGTCGAGTCATCCGACACCATCGATAATGTGAAGTCCAAGATTCAGGATAAGGAGGGCATCCCTCCCGACCAACAGCGTCTTATCTTCGCTGGCAAGCAGCTCGAGGACGGCCGTACTCTGTCCGACTACAACATTCAGAAGGAGTCTACTCTCCACCTCGTCCTGCGTCTCCGTGGTGGTATGCAGATTTTCGTCAAGACGCTCACAGGCAAGACGATCACACTGGAAGTCGAGTCGTCAGATACCATCGACAATGTCAAGTCCAAGATTCAAGATAAGGAGGGTATCCCACCTGACCAGCAGCGTCTCATTTTCGCAGGCAAGCAGCTTGAAGATGGCCGCACCCTCTCCGACTACAACATCCAGAAGGAATCCACCCTACACCTTGTCCTCCGTCTCCGTGGTGGTATGCAGATCTTCGTCAAGACCTTGACTGGAAAGACTATCACGCTAGAGGTTGAGAGCTCAGACACCATTGACAATGTCAAGAGCAAGATCCAAGATAAGGAGGGTATTCCCCCTGACCAGCAGCGTCTTATCTTCGCTGGTAAACAGCTGGAGGACGGGCGAACTCTTTCGGACTACAATATTCAGAAGGAGAGCACTCTGCACCTGGTGCTGCGTCTGCGTGGCGGCCAGTAAATGGTGACATGAGGCTTTTCTTTTTGGTGGGTTCTTGAACCTGCATGGCGTTCGGTCGTTTTTTCGAGGCTGAGGCCTCTTTGCAATGTTAAGGACGGCTTCTCTCTTTACTTAGGGCTCTTATTATTATCACGCATCCGTGATCGGTAGTTCTTACAATCAACCCTACAGCATTCCTACTCTTTGGCATACATACCATTCCATCGTGAATTTAGTCTAGATATAATTGCCAAAACATACTTAGGTATCTGACTACCTAGCCAGCCGAAGGGATTGTCTGGATAGGGCCAATATGTTGTCGCTATCTTTACAAGGTACTCCGTAGTGCTCAATAGGTATAACCGTACCCGTTCGGAGTTCCCCCTACGGTCTTGCTATTCTCCCATCTTGGTCAATTTCATCAACTTGTAGCCGTTCTTGCCACCTCACCATTCCAATGGAGGTGACAGGTCGGCCGTCGCAGAGACCACAAAGCGTTTAAGTCTTCTAGAATGTTCACTGTCCTTTGCCTCTTTTTCCAGGTTGCCACTCGCGTGTCAGGAACGATCGTGATTGGTGACGTAGGCGCAGTGGCAGCCTTATCAGTGATTAAGTAATCGCTCTTATCGGCGGGGGACCGGGCCTACGATTCACGGGCAACACGGTTCAAAAGCGTGAACCTCGAAGTGCAAGCTCCAGAGGATGCGAGCCATCATCCGGGATGCCCGCTTATTTCTACCATCTTAGCTTCCAACTTCTTTCCCACAGCCCAACTAACTCACCTACCTCAAGTTCTTCGTCCCTCGCAATACAATCCGCATGGGAAGCTTTACAACCATTCCAGCAACGAAGCCGGTCTTCAAGCTCAGGCCGTCTATCACCCACAAGAGATAACCACGCATCAACGAACCCCGAAAGCTCCCTGGCGCATCGGCAACGTCTCTCCTCTACATTCACCACCCATATCCCCACCACGCCAGCTCGAAACACTCCCTCCGATAGCTCTTCTCCCTACGAAACCTACACCAGCCCCGCCTCCCTCGAAGACGACAAGCGCTTCAGCGCCATCTCAATCGATTGCATTGATATGGTCACCCCAAAAGATCAGTCAAAACGCACCAAGAGGGCCTCCGTGGCCGCCACGGAGCCGGAGAACCTCGTCGCCGCGGGCATCGGCACCGACATCTTAGGCGGCGCCCGCACAAAAGGTCGCTACATCCCACTCGATCACCAGCTTTCTGATAGTGTTTGGGGAATTGTGCATCTGTACCGGGACACGCAGGAGACGCCATATCTTGGGAACGAAGATGATTACCCCACCGATCTCAAAGGCTCCGCGGCTGCGGCCCGCCAGCCTGGTGAGCAGCAGGCTACGGTGAGAACTGCGACGGCGGCCACCAAACAGACTTCTGGGAAGGGGCTTTCTGCGTATCCATTTCCTGAGACTGTCTCTTCCTTTGCGCAGAACCCTGATGAGGACTGTACGACGCTGTGCATCCTTGCTGTGCCCTCTTATCTGTCGCCGTCGGATTTCCTCGGATTTATGGGTGAGAAGACTATGGATGATGTTAGTCATTTCCGTATGATTAGGACGGCGCGTGCGAATCGGTATATGGTTTTGATGAAGTTCCGCAGCGGGCGGAAGGCGAAGGATTGGCAGAAGGAATGGAATGGGAAAGTGTTTAACAGCATCGAGCCCGAGACTTGTCATGTGGTGTTTGTGAAGACGGTCGGAATCGAAGTCGTGGATGCTGCAACACCGTCCGAGCATGGGGCGTTCTCCGATCTTCCCTCTCCCTCTCGGCCTCCCATGCCTTCCGCCGGACAGGTAACTCTCACCGGCAAACCTCTTGCACCGCCAACCCCAGCCCTAATCGAATTACCGACTTGTCCCGTCTGCCTAGAGCGAATGGACGAAACCACCGGCCTACTAACCATCATCTGCCAACACGTCTTCCACTGCACCTGTCTCGAAAAATGGAAAGGCAGCGGCTGTCCCGTATGCCGCTACACCCAAGATGACTGCCGCAAGTCCAACGCAGGTTTAAAACCAGACCAAGAACCACAAGAATGCAGCGTCTGCCACTCAGATCAAAACCTCTGGGCCTGTTTAATCTGCGGCACAATCGGCTGCGGCCGCTACGACGGCGCCCACGCCTTCGCCCACTGGAAAGAAACCAACCACGCCTTCGCAATGGACCTCTCCACCGAGCGCGTCTGGGACTACGTGGGCGACGCCTACGTCCACCGCATCATCCAGAGCAAAACAGACGGCAAACTCCTCGAACTTCCAGCAGCAGACCACAGCGCCCTCGATCCACCCGACTGGGGCGACGCGGTGCCCCGCGAAAAACTAGAAAACATGAGCATAGAATACACACACCTCCTTACCAGCCAGCTGGAAAGCCAGCGTGCATACTTCGAAGAAGTCGTCGAGCGCGCCGTCGATAAAGCCTCGCAGGCTAGTGCTGCGGCCGCTCTGGCGGAAGTTAGTTCGTCGACTGTGGCTTCGCGTCTGGAAGAACTGCAGGCTAAGTACGATGTATTGACTATGGAGACATTGCCGGGTCTTGAGCATGATTGCGCCAGAGCGGAGAAGAGGGCGGAGAAGTTCGAGGCCTTGGCCAGGTCTTTTGAGAAGAAGTATCAGGAGGAGAAGGCTATGAATGGGAATATGTTGCAGAGGATTGAGGGGCTTACCAAGGAGGTTGAGTCGTTGAGGGTTGAGAAGGCGGATCTTGCTGAGCAGAATCGGGATTTGACCTTTTTTATTAGTGGGTCGCAGAGGTTGCAGGGTCAGGGCGAGGAGGTTGAACAGGGGACTGTTTCTGTGCCGGAGGTTGAGAAGAAGAAGAGGAGGGGGAGGGGGAAGAAGTAGGTTCGTCTTGCTTGGTGACTTGGAGGTTCGAAGGGGTGTATCCCTAGGCCCTAAGATGGGATACGGATTTGTATAATAACGAGACAAGGAAATGAGTTTATGAATATGAGTAACGAAGCTGTCTCTACAATGGATCAATACAACTGATACATAATACATCATGCCTAACGAAACTAATGCCAAATCTACTATTATACAAAGTCTCAACTTATATACAAAGAGTTCCCCCACCCCAAATCCAGATACTAAAACTCCCTCCTAACAGCCCAAAAATAATTCCCCCAATCCTCACTCCCTTTGACCATCTTCCACCCAATCCCAGGAACATAAACCGCCCCCACACACTTCCACCTCATCCCCTCAACCTCCGCCCTCCCACCACGATAAACCCCCGAATCCGCAACCCTCATCAACCCCTCCTGCAACCAGCCCTTAACCTCATCCGGATTCACAAACTTGCTCCACTCGTGCGTACCCCGCGGCACAACACCAATAGGCCACGGAGCCTCGGCGATAACCTGGTTCAGCAGGAATGATGGCAATGTTCGTGAGATCGTGGACCCGATTAGCCAGCCACCGGGTTTGAGGGCTTTGAGACAGTTTGTGAGAAACGTTAAAGGAGTTGAGGTTTTGGGGTCGATGTGTTCGAGGACTTCGAAGAGGGTTACGATGTCGTATTGTGCTGGATTTGAGTTTTGGCTTAGGTCTTGGCTTGAGCTTGAACCTGGGCTTGAGCTTTCAGTTGTAGTCGGTGCCGTTCCGGCAATCACATCCTCCAACGTCGTATTCAAATACCTAAATTTCCCGGAGCGAAGATGCGCATCGACAGTAGGATCATTGCGAGCGTGCGAACGCGCCATACGGATTAGATCCGTTGACGGGTCGATGGCTGTCATTGTAGCGGCTAGTGTTGGTGTTGGTGCTGTGTTGGTGTTTAAGGGGATTGTGCGCGCTAGGGACTCGGCGAAGATGCCCCCGCCGCAGCCGACGTCTAGGTAGTTGAGGGTTGCGCGGGGCTCCGTTGTTGGTGATGGGGAGCCTTCGGCTAGGCAGGAGGCGATGAATTCGTGGCGGAGGGGGTTCATTAGGTGCAGGATGCGTGAGGGGCCCATTGGGTCCCACCAGGAACTGGCCAGGGCTGAGAAGTGGGTGAGTTCGTCGGCGGAGACGGAGGAGTGTTTGCGGGTTTGGGGGAGGCTTAGGGTCGGGTGGAGAGTTGGTAGGCAGGTTTGGCGGAGGGCATGCCGGGGGAGGGTGAGGCGGAGGGATGCCATTTTTGTTGGTTCAAGGTTGTTGTTGTTTTCGAGATTGGTGACGTGAGGTTGGTGAGGTTTTGGTATCAGCTCCGGGTTGGTGCTCTGGGAGCTGTTGGTTTGTGTGGAGAGTTGAGGAGGATCTGTGTCGAATGTCAATTGGCTATTTAGAAAGGGTTGGAAGTGAGAGTAGACATACTAGTGGAACATTTTGTGAGCAATTGGGCAGAAGCTACGGAGAAGAGAAAGATGAAGCTCTTCGTGAAATTGGAGATTCGCCGAGACAAACATGCCAAGGATGTTTGTTTGGTCTGAGGACATCGATGCTCATAGTCTGAACTTCAACTCTTAAAGCCTCTCAGAGATCATTCTACGTACCTGCGTTCAAGGTCATGCCTTTTAGGTGGTTTCATCTTTTTACACAAGGCTATCAGTATCATTCATCCAAGGCCCCGCACTTCAACCTGAGTCAACGAGCGTATGAAGCCAGCTGTTAACTTCTTGCCACTTGCCAGTTGGCAGCATATCACAAGCCTGGTGGCACGGGTTTGCGACTCAGATGATAAGAGTCCACAGGGTGAATCTCAGGGATGTGTTTGGATCATCATGGCGTGGGAGGTCTACACCAACTCATCCCTCAGATCCAACCCTATGAAGATCGAAACACATCCCTGAGACTCTGTGGACTCTTCTTATCTGAGTTGCAAAACCTATGTCCCCTGGCTCGTGACAATGTATCAGCCCCAAATACATGGCGAGATCTCCACCATTCCTCTCGAGTATCGACTGCTCAGGAAGACATCCAGCCATTGCGCTTGATCGTGGTCTATTCAACTCAATCCATATCACAACCGTCTATAAAACTCCACTTGGTATCATAAGACAAAATCCACACGCCACCCAAAATACAGCAATCATCCCAATAAACAATTTCCAAACCCTAATTCCTGCACTGATCCATGAGATGCCGACTCTTGGCCATCGACATCAATATCCTCCCCACCACCGGTATAATCCCACACATGCTGGCCAGACCACGAAGCCAACTGATCCGGCACAGCCGCACCGAGTATAGGAAGGAAGTTCCCCGCGGTGATCGTGCAGTCGAGTCCAAGCACGGTCCTGCAGCGCTCCAACAAGGTCGGAAAGAGGTAAGAAGGGGAGCCGCGGATTTGAGAAAGCGTGTGCAGAATACCCCACAGCAACTCATTTGGATCAATAGTCGACTCGGCTAGTCTGTGGACGGCTTTTGGTCCGAGTGATCTTGCCACGTCCGCCACGGAGACGCCCAGGTCGAAGAGTTTTTGTTCCTATATGACATTCAATCAGTATGCGAAAGCTGAGTGTAAAAGACTCCGGCTTACCATTCCAATTCCATGGGCGTCGACGGCTCCCTGGGAGGCTGCCCCGATCACACTCATCACGGCTTTGCCTACCACCACCGGGAGATGAAATGGTAAGACTGCGTCATCACGCGATGCACTCTGCGTGGCATGGCTCATAGACAGCTTCCACATCATTGCCTGCAGCCACTGCTGTGTGATCAGGATATCCACCTGCTGGATCTCGAGCACTCCGTCTAGAGAGATAGGCTTGCACAGGCTCGATTGGATGGCAGAAGTGGGCGGTCTTTCTAAGATGCCATCCCCGCCACCAGCCGAGATCCAGTCATAAAGACTGGGGGTGAGATTCTCAAAGATGTTGATCAAGTTGATAAACCCATAAGCCAAGATGGGATCCTCCGAGCAAAGAACCTGAGGTTTATGAATCGAGCTGCGCAGCATAACCGGCTTCGATTGCTGGAGAGCATATCCCCTGTAATCACAAATCAGCATTGGTCGTCAACACCACCGCAGTATCACTCACCTCTCCGTGATAAACAAAAGCCAAAAAATCCTCCGTCTCTCCTCCGCCTCCTCAGCCTCGAACTCAGCATACGTCCCCTCCCGATGTAAGCCAAGCGTAAACGCAAACGAAGTGGCCTGGCACAGAAAGAACCAAGCATGATCCTGCTTATCCAAATTCCCATACGAAGCAAACAAAAAGAAGGAAGTCAAAAGCGACTCGGTCCCAACCTCCTCCAAAACATCAACCTCCCTTCGCGCCCGCACAGCCTCACAAAGCAATTCCTCTCCAGACATCAACGACTGCCCGTCCCCAATACGCCGCTGCGCCGAATCCGTCACCGGCGCAGTCCCATCCAGCTTTAGCTGGATATGCGTTGCCGCACACAACGAGGCAAGAAATGCATACCGACGGGCAGTCAGCTGCTCCGGCGCATGGCAGTCCAGCCGCAGCTGGTCGCCGCGAACAACAGGCATGATTGGGAACAGGTACTTGAGGTAGACATTGACGTGCGCGAGGAGGATCTGCGGCGACAGCCGCGGGGGTTGTGGTCTGGCATAGCGGTAGTTGTAGCCGTAGCCGATGGCAGATTCGACTGTTGAGTCTGTTGAGCCGGGGGAGGAGACGAGTTCCGGTGGTGGCAGGTGCGAGAATGTATCTGAGAAGTCTCGGCCGACGAACTGCGAGTCGGTGATTATGAACTCTGGGGAGATGGGGGAGTTCTTGAACATGTAGTCCGGGATCTCTTCCAGATCCGGGCCGGACCCGTCTGCGTCGGGATTGGGGTGCTCGGGATGGTCGAGTCGGGAGATGAGAGGGTGGATTGGGGCTAGGGGGTAGAGAGTGCGGAATTTGGGGCCCTTTCTGCGGAGGACGTCGCTATATGAGCAGGAGAGAAGTAGCCGTTGACATTTGTCGCATGGGAGTTCGCGGGAACACTTTATCTTGCGGCGGCGGCAGTTGTCGCAGGCTTGCTTATAGGTCTTTTTGGTTGACATTGTTGGATCTGGGGTATATGTCTAGGTAATGTGACTCGACTCAGCAGAGGAGTGGTTCATGTTATGATTTTCCTTGCAGTAATGATGCGATGTTTCATCGGGGACTTTCGAGGTCCATTATAAAACAAATCCCGGAAACCTGGGGAAGTGCGTGCGCGGGGGAAGGGTCCTTGCGAGTGAAGAAAAAAACCCCGCAAAGGCCCCTGCGGATGGCGTTCATCTTGATCTTATTCGCATTCGTACTTGCTTTGGTCGTTCCAGGCATCTTCTAGATCAGGGGTCGTTGCGACCCTACTTTATCTCGGCCCGACATCTCGCGCCAACCACGGATTCCCCTCAGCCTTCCCCACATTTCCATGGACTCGCAAGATTGACATGCGTCTTGACTCTTTCAGGGAGTATTCCGATTGTCGAATCTATGTCATCCTGCTTCATCCTGCAAAACACTGACAGCTCCATCATCTCGGCCCGTAAGCCAAGGTATCCTAATCGGATGGGCCAAGTCGGCTATGGTGGCCTGACATCTTCATGGCGTTGCTTGAGCCGAGCTAAGATCAAACGATGCGCGATTTTCTGGCCCTGCTTTAACCTGTTTGAATGGGAGTGGACACCGCTAAGATACGACAAGCGCTTGTCTCCGCTTTGGTGTCTTCCTCGGACCCAATCAAGCTGTTCACTCTTCACGGCTTCTTTTACTTCAAGTATCGTCTAAACGGAGCCTCCGAAGTACCGAGAGTGCTTGTTTGATCCCTCTCGGCTTCCCGAAGAAGGGCTTTTCTTGATGGATATCTGCCTGCTAAACCAATGCGCTTGAGGATGAAGTGTATACTGTCGTTACACTTTCGAAAAGGGAACCTCGGTTGATTGACTGATCAAGATATGTACGTGGGGTCGAGAACTCAAGATTATGAGGTTCCCACGGACACTCCCTCCAGAGTTACTCCAGAGTCCAGACTCCCCAGACGTCTTCCAGGCGTCTCTCGGTAGTTATAAGATTCTTCACTAGAGAGAAAGGGCTCACCGCAGACAAAAGACGGGGTCATGACGAGATTCGGCCGTAGCATAGGAAATACAAGGGGCCAATGGACACGGATATTTATCGGACAACTGGCCAATCACAAGGTCTTATATCGTGTGATCGGCAGTCGTCAAGGCGAGGTGGGTTTTCCCTATTACTGCGCCAAGGAGACTGCTAACCACTTACGCAGGATAATGTGGGACGATGGAGTACTTCCGACTCTGCGGACTTGTATTTTTCCGAGTTGGATATTGCTACCTACAATAGACATACACATTTCGGTATTCCTACATGGGCAGTACCTTCCAGCGGCTTCGCCCGGATTGGCATGTTTGACCAATGATTGGACATCGAATCAACGAGTTTGACTGTCTGAGTACTCTCCAGGGAGTACTCCTCCATTCCATCGGCATGCAGTAGCAATCGGATCGCACGGGTAAACGCAAGGGGCCCTCCCCGCAATGCGCAGCCCCAGCATTCCATAATTTAGCTTGATTTAGCTTGGAAGCTTGACCAACCCCGCAAAAGAACTCGGCAAACGATGTGGACCACCGGACAATCGACGGATATTTTCAATCGTATTCCGGCCTCGGGATGGTGATCGGTTCCTGTCAATTCCTGTGCAGCTGTTGTGCAACGAACCTCCTTGCGCTCTGGACCTATAAGAACGGGGCTGCGCTGGACAGATCGTTTGAGAAACGACGAACTTCCCTGCTCTAAACGCCAGGAACCGGTCGCTATGGTCGGTGTAAGAAACCTTCTCGTTGGTACCTGGCTCCTGCCAGCTGCCTATGGTACTTTCTCAACATCCGCCGCGGGCTCTCGCTCTGCTGCTTCTTCGACTATTTCATCGGCATACTCACAATTCACTATTCCGAGTGATTCTGATTCGGGCGCGCATCTAATCGCCAATATCGATGACCCGGAAGCTGTTGACGCACAGTCCGTGTGTCCAGGCTACAGGGCTTCCAACGTACGGGAGTCTTCTCGCGGCTTGACTGCAACCCTGAAGTTGGCAGGGAAGCCATGCAATGTCTATGGTACGGATGTGGACTCATTAGATCTTTCTATTGAGTACCTCGCTCATGACCGGCTCAATGTTCAAATTGTCCCGACTTATCTTGATTCTTCCAATTCTTCTTGGTTCGTGCTGGATGAGCATGTCGTTCCCCGGCCTAGCTCCGATAAGCATGCTTCGGAGAGAAGAAGTGACCTTGAGATTACCTGGTCGAACAAGCCGTCTTTCCACTTCAAGGTCACTCGTAAAGCTACTGGTGATGCTATCTTCGATACCACTGGCTCGGTCTTGGTATTTGAGAACCAGTTTGTTGAGTTTGTGACTTCTTTACCAAGAGATTACAACTTGTACGGGATTGGAGAGCATATCGAGCAACTGCGCATCTTGAACAACCGCACTGTGACTCTCTATGCATCGGATATTGGTGATCCTATTGATCTGTGAGTTTCAGACGACCAGCGTGGGGTTTCTCTACAACATTGTCAATACTAACTACCGGCCAGCAATCTTTACGGAACCCACCCTTTCTATCTAGACACCCGTTACTACGAGGTCGACCACAGGGGCCATCACACCCTCGTTGCAGCTGACAACGCGGATCAGTCTAAGGATTATGTCTCTTATTCGCACGGTGTCTTCTTCCGAAACGCTCATGGTCAGGAGATTATCA
The DNA here is from genome assembly GCF_028826915.1 of Penicillium bovifimosum. Classification (NCBI taxonomy): domain Eukaryota; kingdom Fungi; phylum Ascomycota; class Eurotiomycetes; order Eurotiales; family Aspergillaceae; genus Penicillium; species Penicillium bovifimosum. Next base: position 488,005 of record NW_026622714.1, on the reverse strand, counting down.
TGCAGCCTGAAGGTCTAACATGGCGCACCCTGGGAGGCAGCATTGATCTCACCTTCTACTCTGGTCCCACTCAGGTAGAGGTCACCAAGAACTACCAGCTGAGCACCATTGGCCTGCCGGCATTGCAGCAGTACTTTACTTTTGGATACCACCAGTGCCGCTGGGGCTACCATAACTGGACTGAGCTTGAGCATGTCGTCTCCAACTTTGAGAAGTTCGAAATTCCTTTGGAGACTATCTGGTAGGTTGATCGCTCGTTCCCGCCGTTTGGACAATTGCTAAATATTGACCAGGAATGACATTGATTATATGCATGGCTACCGCGACTTTGACAATGATCAGCACCGCTATCCATACAGCGAGGGTGAGGAGTTCTTGGACAAGCTACACAGCAGTGGCCGTCACTATGTCCCCATCATCGATGCTGCTATCTATATTCCGAACCCTGATAATGTCTCTGATGCGTAAGTCTTTCTGGTCCTGTCTTCGAGGGTACCTGCTGATGTTGGCAGCTATGATACCTACACCCGCGGGCATAAAGATGATGTCTTCCTGAAGAACCCTGACGGAAGCGAGTACATTGGCGCTGTCTGGCCCGGTTATACTGTCTTCCCCGACTGGCACAACCCGAAGACAAATGATTTCTGGGCGAACGAGATCGTGACCTGGCACAAGAAAGTTGCCATTGACGGCATCTGGATTGACATGAATGAAGTCTCCTCCTTCTGCGTCGGCAGCTGCGGATCTAAAAACCTGAGCATGAACCCCGCTCACCCTCCCTTCGCACTCCCCGGCGAGCCTGGCAACGTGATCTACGACTATCCCGAAGGATTCGAGCTGAGCAACAAGACCGAAGCCGCAGCCGCGTCTTCGGCAGCGTCTAGCCAGGCTGCCGCCGCTGCAACCGGTGACTCTGGCCCTTCATCCACAACCCCTTATCTGCGTACCACACCCACTGCAGGAGTACGCAACATCAACCACCCACCTTACGTGATCAACCACGACCAGGACGGTCACGATCTCGCCGTCCACGCCGTCTCACCGAACGCCACCCACTACGACGGCGTCCAAGAATACGACGTACACAATCTCTTCGGCCACCAAATCCTCAACGCCACCTACCACGGCCTGCTGAAAGTCGACTCCAACAAACGCCCCTTCATCATCGGCCGCTCGACCTTCGCCGGCTCCGGCAAATGGGCCGGCCACTGGGGAGGCGACAACGCCTCGAAGTGGGCCTACATGTTCTTCTCCATCCCCCAAGCCCTCTCCTTCTCCCTCTTCGGCATCCCCATGTTCGGCGTCGACACCTGCGGCTTCAACGGAAACACCGACGAAGAACTCTGCAACCGCTGGATGCAACTCTCCGCCTTCTTCCCCTTCTACCGAAACCACAATACCCTCTCCGCAATCCCGCAGGAGCCCTATGTCTGGGACTCCGTAGCCAAAGCCACCAAATCCGCCATGCAAATCCGCTACGCCATTCTCCCCTACTTCTACACTCTCTTCCATGAGGCACACACCGAGGGGACGACGGTCATGCGCGCTCTCGCTTGGGAATTCCCAACTGACCCTTCCCTCGCCGCCGTCGACACACAGTTCCTGCTCGGTTCGGCGCTCATGATCATCCCCGTGCTTGCGCCACAGGCTACTTCAGTCAAGGGTGTCTTCCCGGGCCTCAAGCACGGAGAGGTCTGGTATGACTGGTACAGTCATGAAGCCGTCGATGCGAAGCCAGGCGTTAATACCACTATCCCCGCGCCACTGGGCCATATCCCTGTTTTCGTCAGGGGTGGCAGTGTCTTGCCGATGCAGGAGCCGGCGTTGACGACTAAGGAGGCGCGTGCTACGCCTTGGTCTTTGCTTGTTGCGCTTGGTGGACATGGGGCTGCGTCTGGGCAGCTGTATCTTGATGATGGGGAGAGTAATGTGCCGGATGAGACCCTTAATGTTGAGTTCACGGTTGAGAGATCGGCTCTCAGTGTTAAGGCGAAGGGGAGATGGGAGGAGGTGAATCCGTTGGACAGGGTTACTGTTCTTGGTGTTGAGACAAGGCCTGGTGTTGTTAGGTTTGGTGGGGAGGTGGTGTCTGCTGAGCATGTACAGTGGAACTCTACTTCGCGTGTGCTTTCTGTGGGTGGATTGCAGAAGTTGACTGGTAAGGGTGCGTTTAGTGGGAACTGGACTTTGAAGTGGTAGATTGTGGGTGAGATTGGTTGTGATTTCTATAGTCTTTCAATGACAGTCTCGCGTTGATGCATTTCTAGACCCTCTTGATACAAATCCATATCCATCATCGTCATCCTCATCCTCATCTCCGCAGATCAGAACTTGTGGGAGTACACGATCTCGGGCCGAATACACCAACGTTGCTTTCATCACATATCTACTTGGGATCCCCGAAGAAAATCAGATCAAGGATCGATTGGCATCACCTCAAACAGGCCGGTAATCACGGACGCCCGTCCCGATAATCCCTGTTGGGTTGACAGGGCTGTGTGAGATTTGATTGGACGTGTACAGGGATTGTGAGTTATGTGGGATTTATTTCTCGCATCATCTGTACATTTCCAATCACAGGTACAAGTGCATTGTGTGCATATTCCCTGTCTTTGGTTCTGGGCTGAATGTTCGAGGGTTAGATTTACTGTGAACTAGTCAACTGGTGAATAGTTAGAGGGAAAGGTGAGATTAGAGTCTGGACTAACCTATGCTGAGGCTATGCCATGATAGCACTTTCTTTCTCTCTTTCTCTCTTCCATCCACCTGACTGTGCATTTACGTACTCTCCAAGTCCTTCTACTTCATACAATTAGCCTTCTACCTGGCGGCAGTCACAGAATTTCCCCATTCACGCTCGAGAAGAGATAGTTCCTCGCTGCTGAGTCTCTTCACAACCTTACCGATGACATTCCCCTCTCCAAAATGCCGCCACATTCACTATCATGGCAGATAGAATAGCAATCATCTACGCAGGGCAAGAACAAGCTGAACAACACTACTCCGGCGGCGAGACCCAGCTAACGAAGTGTTGTAACCTTGGAACCCTATCCGATTGATAAGGTAAGGATGACTTAACCATGTGGGAGAGACAACCTCACTATCTATCTAGTTAATCCTTACTACTAATGTCAGCACTTTCTGTTCAAGTCGAGATCACTTCGCCAATTGACCACTATGCCGCGGCATTCAGACCTGTCCGATAACTCGGACTCACCTGCCGTCAAGTGCTTCCAAGAACTACCTGATGACACATACGAAGCCATCGGATCGGATGCCAACACTATCCGGAGGATCATAAGACAGCAACAGAACCTTCCTATCGAGGTGATCAAATACCTACATTTCACAAACGTGCCACCAACCATTGCGGAAGAGTTTTCCTCGAGCTCCGCTCGATCTATGTTCAGTTACGACACTCGATCTATGATAATAAAGCTCGTGACCGGGGTCCATCAGGTAGCTTCCCGCGGCCTATTTTGTGAAGTGCAAGATGTGGTACGCGATATGAGTCTACATCGGTCGATTCTCGTGGTAGGGTCTGCACGCGTGCGAGGTGTATCTTCTTCAAAGGAGGCCGATGAGTCGTGGGCCCTTTCGCAACCTATTCCAGGTCGCGATGCAAAATGGCCGACTGTTGCGGTCGAAGTTGGAGACTCTGAGTCCTATGGAAAGTTGAAGGCAGACGCAGAATGGTGGCTCACGAACTCCAGGGGCGATGTGAAGCTTCTACTCATCGTGTCTATCAATCCAAAGACACCCAATATCACGTTTGAGACAGCTTTTTCAGACGCGGTCGGCTCCTTACCACACCATCAGCCCTGCTACCTCCCAACTATACGGCAGTCCATTACGATATCCCGTCACGGCGCACAGATTACCGCCAGCCCAGAAGTACCCTTGACAATCGAGTTTGAGGAATTATTTTGTCGACGACCTGTCCCGCCGGAGCATAACATTGATATCTCTCCTGATCAGTTGAGACATATCTCAAGCGACGTTTGGATGGAGCAAGGTCTATAAGTCGTTCTTACCTTAACTCTCTTGGCTTCGTCTGAGCCTTACGCCAAGCTTCGTCGTGATGCCCAGTACTGGGTCAACCCAAAAAGACAGAAAGCCAACGTGGCCATCGGAGTCAAGATTCATCCAAAGAAGACAGAGATTACGATTGACCAGTGGCAAGGGAGCCATGGATATCCCAGACCCGTCAACAAGACACACTTGACCATCACAAAGTCGAAGGGTAAAGTTCACTTCAACCGCAATCATCCTCCTCCTCAGCTCGTGATGGGGTTGGATTAATTCTTTCGACGACCAGCGGAAGACAACAGGGAGAATGACATCGTCATTTCGAAGCAAGAGCTCATTGACTTCACAACTCTGCTGTGGGCGGTACAGTTTGAAGGAGCTCAGGAATGAAAGCAGGATATAATTTTGCTGTATTACACTCTGGTAGGTAGCTTTTTCATTGCTGTGGCCAGAAGCCTCCGGTTGGGTCTTTTTCAAACAATGGCACAGTACACAATATGTGATTCAATCGTCGCCCTAAGCGTCCAGCACATACCTGGTCTTAGTGTGCCCCCATTTGGTACCTTTTACACTTAGAAGCCGACAGATGGCGCCGTCAGTCTTGAAGAGGATAAGCACTACTATGTATAAATGCAAGGCTATTCATACCTGCTAGCTCCATCTATTGCTACTAGTTATCTAGAAGGCAAGTAAGATTCTCCTGGTGGGATAACTATGCATGGTAGTATTTTGTAACCCTTCAGGTCAACTGGCGAGCTAGAGCGACGCAGTGCCTTCTTGCCTTCTAACGCTTCGAGCCAACTGGCGAGCTAGCGCGATGCAGTGAGTGTCTCCTTCCCTTTTCAACCATTGTGATAGAATGTCAATCCACGCCCGACACTATCCAGATTACTGCGACCAGAGACTGACGTGCCCAGAATAGCCTATTTACCATCACCATAGGTTCCCCAAGTACAGTATGTACCTGATCTAACGCCAGTCAGGTACCAGTGAATGACCCATGCCTAAAATAGAAAACAACCCCGATCGGACCAATAGCGAAAAGAGGCCAGCTTGCATGAAAGAGATTGGTCGCTGTCACGAACTGCTCTCTTGGCGATAAATGCAGTGACACGGTCGGGTTGTGGAAGAAGCAATTATTACGGGGATTCAGATTGTCGGGATGGTGCTGGTAGGGCTGTGTCTATTTTGTTATGGGGGAGTATGCATACGGCCATTTTGGGATCGAGTTTTATGAACCATGGGTCCTTATGCTGAACCCTGGATTTGGAATAGACGGAGTGGGGATATTTGTCTTAACTTATTTTTAATCCTTGTTTTAAGAATTGAATTGATCTAGAAGAATACCTGTTAAAGAGAAATGGGAGGAACAAGCAAGCTTAAGTGTCACGAGAAATAAGGTTAACAGCACACTCAAAATTGAGACCAAAACAGTACCTGTGGTACCTGTGGACAGAACCAAGGATCGGCGAACCCGCCTACCGGGAAATGACAAATACTTCCAAAGATCTGGAGTAATTCTTCCGGTGTACATGTATCTAGTACAACTGACTACTGCAGTAGACTAGACCTCATTCCTAAGAAAATAGACCAGTCATTTCCAGGGCCGATCCTAGTTCCTGTTCTGCGAGATCCGATGATCTGCATTCCCTTTCATGCACGATCTCGGGATCTCGTCATTGAGACTGGGGCATGGCAGGTATGACGATCGGTTGGAATTTCAATTACTTTTCTTTTTTTATTCCTTAGATCGATACATATTGGCCTGTACTCCGTACTGTTCAAGGTTTGTTGTATGGATTGGGAAAGTTTCAAGGATATCTTCAGATCGCGCCCTGGAATGACGGGCAAATCGAGAGAGTTTAAGATTCTCCAGATCGAGGTCCACGAGGGACACGAGGCTGGTTCCAAGGGTTCTTATTTCATGCCGAACTGAATGGTCAATTATCTGACTTCTATCCAGTTGTCTGGATCTATCTGAGTGGATCACGGAATTTAGTTTGCACTCGGCTGCAATAAGGCTGGCTCACGAAAGCCCGGGGTTGGCTGCCATCTTGAGACATTTAGGCTGTGAATTGGGCCACACTGGGACAGCTGCCAAGGCATCAGGATTCGGGCGAAACGTCCGATCAAGAGGGGTAATTTCTCACCTTCCAATGCTAGCTGTTGAAACATATGATCAATAGAATAATCTGACACTTCTGGCCTTACCCCACCAATCACAAAAAAGTCACTCTCGACCTTCATTGTTCCGCTTTGGCATTGTATATCTTGCAGGCCCACTTGGGCACTAAGGAATCTCCAAATATCGAATTGTCAGAATGTGACCATGTACATAGCTGGTAAAGTGGGTCGGTCGGCTCGGGATATGCCTGTCAAGCTGAGTAGGAAGAGAAGCGCGGTAAACTCAGACCTAATACACTAAGGTCAAAGAGGTCGGTCCTAAGAAATCAGAATCGCTCTAATGTAAGTGCCCTGCTGTCACATATGCTCCCTGCACACCTTTGAGATATCATATGCGTGCTTCCCTCCAATCAGGGTACCAGCCATGATTACCAGCTCACAGTGCATAGAATTGCGATGAATAGGTAATGCGGGTTTCGGGTGATCCCTGCTCTGACGTTGCCCTACGGCGTATACAGTAGAGTAGAGAAATAATAAATGGAAAGAATAGAAAAATTGTTGCGCCACATCTCGAAGGAAGTGGAGATACCAATTAAAGAACCCCTAGGCGATCTCATCCCTGACCAATACCAACCCCCTCTCCCCGTTGCGGTCTTTGTTTGGTCGATCGATCTCCGTGCCCGCCGATGAGAGGCTCTGGAGTCTGGGCAATCTGCGATCGCGACTTCACTTGTTGGCTTTCTTATTCGCTTTGGACCTGTGTGATGGTGTAATGTCTTGTGGAACAGAGCTCGGCGATCTTTTCTTTTGACTCGGAGTAGTCTTTTATCTTACCGTATGGAGTACAATGCACAAAGTTCAAGTCATTGATCAATGTCCGGTTGTCTTTTACTTTCCATGGGACTGACTGGATCGGTAAGGTTTCCCATTTCTTTTTCTTTTTTTCTTTTTCCCTCTTTTACTTTCTGCCACTGGATCTCACATCTCCCCACAGAAAAAGCAATGATGTGATTTGATTTACAGATTTCATTACTACGTTAGAGAAGTGATCAGCTTTTGCCTGACTCGGACACATATGACAGTATTCGCTCCGGCTGTCACAACCGGGCTCTTCTTTTTGTTTTGTTTTGTATCCTTCATATCCTCCATTATCTTGTGCGCTATGATAGTATTCTCGATTCTATTCCTATCATGTAGCTATAGAAGACATTGCTATGCTTTAGCAGGGATGACCGGGTCCAATTTTCAAATAAATCGGAAAATTCGGAAATAACCAAAATTGGTAAATCCATCTATTTTCCATTTCCATTATTTATCATGACCCAAGGGATACTTTCCCCTTCGTCCAATCACACCCTCCGAACTCCTCCCCCCCCTCCCAATCTATGGAACCGCAGTTCGTGAGAGAGATCCCTTCTTTGGCATCTGTCAACCTTAAGCTAGTGATTTTCCATTTTGACACTCAACTCCACACGATCGTCATTTTCGGCCCCTGTTCTTGCTTTTCCATGGATATGTAACAGCTGGATGTCTTTTTTTCGATTTAATGAGGTTTGTTTCTTTTTTTTCTTATTTCTTTTTCTTTTCTTGCATTCGGGTTCGACAGGCCCTTATTTGGAACGCATTTCCATCTTTGCCCTCATTCCCCAACCTTGCATATAATCTTGGCCTTCTTTCTACCATGCCATCGTAAACGCCTATTTCTCTTAGTATTTCCTTTGACGATTCGTCCCTTCTTCAACACCTTCCTCGACATCTCGAGACTCGTCTTGTCTCATAACTTACCCTCTGATATCGAGTCTGAAGTCGACCAGTACAATATACAACATAGTTCTATCTGTGCTGCTGTGAACCATTCCACATCCGGGACATCTCAACCTTTGTCCCACTCACACCTCGTCTATGTCCCAGTCCCGAGAGGTCGACGAAGAAACCGATATGGCTATTTCGTATACAACTCAGCCGTCAACGGGACACCCTCACCAAACCCTCCCCTCATTCCGCGAGGTAGACAAATCACACACCCTACCAACAAAATACACCATATACTAACTTCCTCCAGCTTCTCCCCGCCCACCTCCACGATGAAATAGAATCAACACCATACTACCCCCCACAAGCCCGACCCCCCTCAGCCCACGATATGGCAGACCCCCGCTCAATTCCCTACCCTCAACCCTCAACCTCATACGAATCCCACCGCGAATACACAGTCGCCCGCGACCAACAACCCCGCATGTCCGACCCAGCCCACCACATGCGACTATCAGACAGCCGTGCCCGCGGGCCCAGCCCAATTCTCCCGCCCATCCGAGACCTGGACTCCATCCCAGGCCGAAGCATGAACACTCCACCCTCCAGGGAAGGCTATGTCGAGCGCGCCCCGCGGTCTGACCCTTTCACGCAGGATTACCGCCAGCCCGGCGCGGGGCCCGAGCCGCGCGAGTTCGCTCAGCCTATTATGCAGCCGCCGTATGGACATTCGTTTGAGCAGGAGCAGATGTCGATGATGGGTGGTGGTGGGCATGGACAGGCGAATTTCGGGATCATGGGGGATCCGATTGATCCGAAGACGAAGAGGAGACGGGGGAATCTGCCGAAGCCTGTTACGGATATACTTCGGGCTTGGTTTCATGAGCATCTTGATCATCCTTATCCGAGTGAGGAGGATAAGCAGATGTTTATGACGAGGACGGGGCTGTCGATTAGTCAGGTGAGTTCTGGCTTGAGAATTGGAGATGGAATTGGAATGGTTGCTAATTCGATACAGATCAGTAATTGGTTCATTAATGCTCGCAGACGACAGCTTCCTGCTTTGCGGAATCAGATGCGCAGTGGTGTGGATGCTGAGTCGAGACACTCGCCTTTTAGTGATGTTGATGGCTCGGAGCATTTGGCTTCTCCTCATCGCTGATTGGATTCGATCACGGCCTTTTTTTTTCTGTTTCTTCTTTTTCGACATTACACGGCATTCGCAACAGCGTTTTCACTTTACGACTGGGAGGTCTATCTTGTTTTCTTGCGACCATTTACGAGTCATGGGGTTCAACGGCATAGACTGGCTTTTTCTTTTCCTTATCTGTCTCCCTTTTAATGTTTTCTTCTCACTTCTTCTGGACTTCACTACATGTCGCATTGCCGTCCGGTACGGGGACAGAGTTAGACATGACATTTCGATACCCTTCTCTTGGCTGCGTTCACCAGCGAGAACGTCTTTTGGCGCTGGAACCAAATGGCAAGGGTTATGTTTGGGAATCTCATCTGTTCACATATGCTATGTGATTGTTACATTTTGTCTTTTCGACTCTGTGCTTTCGACTGACAGAAGTCTGCAAAGTGCCTGCATTTCCTAGGTGTTAGGAACCTCGGTTTCTCCGGTTTTATTTTCCTGATTGTGATGATCATTTCATCCACAGCGCAGAGTGCCACAATTGCGGGTCCGAATATCATCCAAAGAATACTGCATGCGGATCCCAGCTGTCCACCGCACAACCCGTCCCCACTACGCATCCTCGGTACTTGGGCTCCTTTTTCCCTACTGATCTGCGATATGGGTTACTTTCGATATAACATACAAATTCTAGGGTCTTCGGACTTCGAGTCTATAGGGAGGGACAGTTCTAGAAACAAAAATAGACTATGAGACTGCTCTACATTTAGAGTATATATGATGTCCATTGAAGCTTACGGTAATATTGAATCTAGAATTAGGCAAGAAATATCGAAAACAACTCGGGTTACATACCAAAAAGCGATTTTCAAAGGTGAAACTGGGGGAAGCTGAACCATGGAACGGACTGTCACTAATTCGCATTCAATTTTGGGTTTTCCAGACCCGCAAACTAGCCCTGACATCGAAACTGATACTCAATAATATTTCCCAATGGGATATTCCTTAACTCCGAATTCCCCGATCTGGAGATCGAGATCGTCCACTTTTGACTTTTCTCTGACGTCGGGTTGTCAATCTAAAGCTGTGGCTCTTCCTTGACAGCGCTTAGTTGACCGCGCGTTTACATGTAATCTGATGGGATATTATTCATTGCAGTGCAAAACTTCACTGTAAAGTTAATATGCACACTAACTATATCCTTATCTTATGGAACTCACAGGATTTAGATCCATCTCAATCCCTTGTTGAAACTAGGTTGGTTGAAAATTGAAATAATCCAAAATTCCCAGTACCGATTCCAAGAATCCACAGAACCACGGAACGCCCTTCCCTCCAGCCACGTGAATCCTGCAGGCTTCGATCAGATCGGATTTCAGTTTTGGCGTTCTGACCGGCAGCTAGAGGCTGGGGCTATGAATATACGCTTTTATTTTGTGTGTTTAACCTCTGCGATGAAGATCCACAGGATGAACTTGTGACTTGGTGGGTTGCTTAAACTTGTTTTCTTTTCAGTCTTGCTCCGTTGTTGCTCCGAGAATAATCCGTTTAGCTTCCTACGGGGTATTGCAGATCTCGGCGGAGTTCTGCCGAGGATTGATTTTCATGCACAAAGTGGGACCTATTTTCTTAAAGTATGGAACTTGGGTAGATGTTTTCTTCATTCTTGGGGATGCCCTCGGCGAGGGGGAACATCCACTTCAAATGTTCTTGTCTTCCACAGCACCACTCCGCTGTGGTTGACCTTACATTGTGAAGATTGAGAATGTAGATCTGGATACAAGAAACAGGATTCGGGATGCAGTTACATACATCTACAGACGTGCGCACTGCAGAGTAATTAACTAAGTTAGATGCCACGCACGGAGTTAATACCTACATGTACAAATTCCATCGCCCCACAAAGACAGCGGTTATGCAAGCCACTAGTACAACATAGTTATGCATATAGTAACCAAGAAAAGAAAAAAATGATTATCCGGAACCAACCACTGGCCCTTCATGCACCGCACAGGTGTCGTGCAGCGTGCATTAGACACTTCCAGGTTGTAAGTTGTAAGGGGAGGGCAAATCAGATTCAGTGGAAATCTTTATCCCCCTAGACTGACCCTGTCGATTTAGCAGTTTACAGACTAGACCCTGGTTTTGGTTTTGGCTTTTTTTTTCTTTTTTGGTACATATTTCATCTTGGGAATCTAGAATCTCAGTAATTTGCTCGTCGGTACTCGGGTCCGATCTGACTCGCGCTACTCGCGCTTTCGCTACGGCTGCCCGCATCCGACCCGTCATAAAGCGGTGAATTAAGCATCTTTTTGGATATTCATTTGTGCGGGCTAGATGGAGTGTCTAACTGTGTTATATTGTACATATTCGACTACGTTAAGTATACGTAGTACATCTGTAAATGCAGGTGTAGCTGTCTTGGGGGCTACCTGGTAGCGATAGTAGGTGTGCGCATACTATGCGCTGGTTGACATAGCTCGGGAATTGGAACTACATTAGAATATACGAACAACACATGTCTGCTACCCGCAAGGTAATAATGCTCGTATAGATGTGGCGCGTGACGATTTTCTCGGAGCTGTCAACTGCGGGATTTGTGAGCTGTCTCATGTCAGCCCGATTTGGGTTCCGATGGTTCGTGTAGATCGAGGTTCGTCCGAGCGTCGGTCTCACCGTATATTTTTCACACCTTATGGGCTGAAAGTTTGGAAATGCATGTCCTGACATCTAAGTTGTATATCATATACACGTGTTCAGTGCATGCGTTTTGAATTGGTCCGGGTATGTATGTGCATGTAGATACACTGTAGTTATGTGACATAACATATTCCATCCTATCCATATATGGTGTTCAGTCCTCGCGTTAAGTGGAGGATCCGATGTCAGTGATCTCTATGTCTCCTTAAATGTGTTGTACTCCGTATAATTCACGGAGTACGGAGTACGCATGATCTCCTTTATGTAGGGTCCTTGCATTATTTTATGTACGGAGTATTCAGTGTGTAATTGTGCAGTGGCCGTCCAAGCTCGGACTATTGAATCTTAGTTGCTGGAGATTTAATTTCTGATCGACGGACCCACCGTTCGAGACTTCTTTCGGTACGGGAATCAATAGTCTCGCTAGCGTCCCGCTTCTAACGTGGTTTGGATATTTTGGGTTCTTTGCTCGGGACTTGCTTTCCTTTGTAGGTGGCGAGCATAGTGTAGGTGGGATACGCGCTTGTGCTAAATTTCTCTAGAGATCTGGCCATATGTACGGAGTAACTATACTCGATACGGAGTACAGACCGACTTTTAGACGCCATGTACCTACGCTAACGTGTACCTTGCAGTTCAGATCTGAGAATGTGGACTTGAATCTGAGATCTTATGCATAAAAACAGGTTTATGTTCATGTACGATATGCCGGAATGCATGGCCACGTTGGAATGCTGGAATCGACACCAGGTCGGAGTATGTGTCCGTCGATTGACTTTGCGGTGACAGCCAATATGTACTCGCATTGCAGTCGACTAAAGTGCTTACAACCTGGACTATGTAAGTAGCATGCATATGACAGCTCTTGTGGATAATGCATATATGTTATGACGTCGCCTCATTTTCTCCATTTGTCCTAGTGGTTAAGCCTGCAAGGGTAGGGACGACACTGGTTTATCTCAGATCGGAGTGGCCCCCGCCTGTCTGTGTATATTATGACTTACATAGGGCATCTGGTATGATGTTGTGCTACGTGGTTGTACAGTATGTAGTCGATTGCAGGGCACGGTGGCGAGTGCCACACCGCTAGTTTACTTTCTGTTTGTTTTCTTTCTTCATTCTCCTATTCCCATGGAAACCTAGTTGTATTAGCTGGTCTACGTAGATGAATCAGTATGTGATTGAAGGTTGGGCCCAGGCACACAGGCTGGTCACCACTCGGTGTCCCCTATGCAAGTGTCACAATTTCACCACGACTACGGATTAGCGATATCGAATACTTTCTGTGTATGCCTAGGATGGAATCGTTTTCTCGCGTGTCTTTGGCGGGTCCTCAGGTGCCACCGTGTTCGAGGACTTCATATCACAGCTTTTTCAGCACTGCGGAAGATGGTCAGGACGTAAATCAGTTCGTTCTGACCATGGTAGCCTATGGACAACGCCTCGGTTCATCATTCAGAGCGGATGATGCAGATGTGTGCTGATGTAGGGGTGAAATTGGTCTATCTGCCACCCTACCCGCCGGACTTGGATCTGATCGAAGAGTTTCGCTAAAGGAAGTCTCATAAAATCATCAGGTAACTTGAGTACAGTAGACTGGAGACAACTTTCATATGCACCTTCATGGTGTAAACTAATTGTCATGGTGTCAGTCATTGCACCGAGGGTCATCAAGAACTTGTCTCGCTAGCGCTCTTACAGACGGCTCAAAATGCAACAATCTTCCAATGATTTGTCCAATGTCCTCTGGTGTGAGATCGGGACTCAGCGGACCATCAAGGTATACGCAGTATACTTCTTCCAGCTATTCCTGGAAGTAGGTTGGGCTCGGTGCTTCCTGTGGCCATGACGTTCCCTGTGTTTATCGTATTCCATTCAGGAAGTCTTCCATCTAAGAGGTCTGCTTTGATTATGTCTGGAACGTTGGGATCTAGAACCCATAAACTAGACATTTATGAGATCCATTTGGGTCCTTTAGATCGGAGCTATCGAGCATGTGCACCGTCTGTTTCGGACGAGGGTGATGAGATGCAAGTTTTTTCGGAGTCGGGAGCTCTGCGTGTCACTATTATATTAGCCTTCTGCAGCACATTTCTCTTCTCTGTACACAAGCAGATTCCATGGATGTCATGGAGTTAGCAAGAACCACCACGGGTCACTCTAGCTTTCAGAGATTCCCCTGGGTGACTGGGTGGTGACCACCTTGTCTGTAACAATGAAGTGGCCCAGCGTCAGCGGTAGCTGGAAATGAAGAGGGGCTGGCCCGTCTCAGGTCTGACTCTGGGGTGCTCTTGAAGCATAGGTAGTAGTCCTGTGCACCTACCTGTCTTGATGGCAGTGCCAAGATATATACTTCAAACCAACATCCAGTCTTCCACAAAATACCCGAAATAAGCGGCAATAAGCGCCTGAATCAGGTTTCGCATACTTTAGAAAGTCTATCCAACGCGGAACAATCAATATAAAAACCTTAATTCACCACATCCTGTCCGAATAAGTTCCGACAGCCCCAAACACGTGCAAACCGAGTGGGTCTTTCTTTCTTCACACTAATAATGCAATTTTGGTTCAAATTAACAAGTAGGCCGGCTGGCCCAATGGCAAGGCGCTTGACTACGAATCAAGAGATTGCAGGTTCGATCCCTGCGTCGGTCAATTTTTTTTTGTTTTAGATGTATTTGTTGCGTCCTTGATAGTTGGGAATGGTTCGAGTGTTGTGCGGCATTATGGGGGAATCGGTCATTTTTTGTGGGAGTCTGTGCCATTGGAGAGTTAGAATTAGCGCAGAGAATGAGAGCAGAGTTATGAAGGTGACAGAAGTAGGTAGATTGTCCCTGAAGATATCGCTCATCCTATGCATGTACTTCGTACCGATATTGTGAATGGAGGAAGGAGGTCTGAGTGCAGCGAAGTGCAGTGAACGTTATCACTGTACCTGCCTACACGGAGAATAAACAGACCCGACAACCAGCGACAGACACCGAAGCGGGGTTTTGATCCACATCAAACAACGAGATATGCAATTGCACTGCGTATTGCTGCACATCATACCCCGGTCATATTGGAAACCCTAATCTCCAATGGTTTATCAACGCAAGCTTAGAAACGCCAAGGGCTTTACTCATGATATTCAAGGTTTAACTAAAGCCCTCTACCACGACAGGGGCTTTGCCTGTGATTATGGAGTTCCGTTGGATGCGTTGTTGAGGGGAATGTCCCTGGGCTTGAAATTGGAAGTCGAATAGGGCATAGTTGGTGCTTATGTCGGCCCGCATGAAGCGGGGATGCTATTTTAAACGTAATAGGGTTTTATTAGATTGAAGCTAAGGTGGAACTGCGATTGTACATTATCAGGCGTTATAGGTTATTATGGGTAATAGGTTCATGTTTGCGTGAGATAGGAGTCCATATCTTGATCACGTTGGTTTGATGGAAGGTGATTCGCTTACACAAAATATGTCCAATTCGTCCGCGGAGAAGTTCTTCATGGCTGCATGAATTGAGAATTGAAGTCTGCTATCAAAAGGTTTCATAGCAGTTTAGAACCCCTCGGATTCGATCACTACTAGTCACGCCGATCATTGAGAAAGATTGCTACCGGCTTCATGTGATTAGAGGAAGCCCTGAACTTGTCGCACATCGTATAGTTCTCTAACTGATCTAGTATCTTGGCTAAAGCCTAAGATCGCCGAGTTTCTATTGAAAGTACCATTAGTATGGGAATCACGTACAAACTGTACATCCCAGACTGGCTTGGTATGCTTTCCGAGGCGACCCCGCGCCCAAAAAGGATTAGGGCAAAAGTAAACAAACCAAACATGTACACAGCCTGAGAACTTCTCTTCCTTCCAAACAATACACACAGAATGCCCCAGGATATGTTATCTCGGACACGGGTGGGTGACTTCTCTTTCTAGAAAATGGTCCCAACGACCGCCTCACATCCAGCTAAGAAAGTACGCCAAACAAGTCTCTTATCGGCTGATACCCAGATCGAGAAGCACGTACGCTTCGCTTGCGGGCACCAGACCAAAACCCGACTAGCCTGCGACCCCTCAGCGGAAGCGGGCATTTATGTATGTAGACCCGGACCCGAAGCCAGTGCATGCAGGCGGTCTTCATCAGAGCCCGTTGGTCGAGAGCCCCTGCAGCGAAGATGTAAAGAAGCAGGAAGGAAAAGGGGGGGAAAGTTTAGCCGGCCAATGAAACGCCCTTATCAGACGGGCGGCTTGATCTGACCGCATTGCGTTGCTAATCCACGTCCATTCCTCACTGTTAATTTGAGGAGGGGCTTTGGTGGCTTTCGGTGGCTTCCCGCCTACGCGCCGTGATTGAAAGCTTGCTACAGCCTACTGCATCGCTGCGCTGTTTAGAGCGGGCAGGATTGGGTTCGAGGACATCGTTGGGATTTCCAAGTGATCGACATCGTGTCTAAATATGTTACCTCCGAGGGTGGCTTTGACCGGGGGATTGGAAAACAGCGGTATCTCGAGGTCAGTGGTCATTTGACTTTGCGCAGGTTAGCACTGCCTTGAAACTTTGTCGCATATCTCGTCGCATAATCCCGGCTCGCAGCGCAGATATTAGAGGCGTATCGCCGGATATCTGGGCATAGCTTGATCGGCGTTGACGTGAGAGAGAAGTAACAAATTAATTAAGAGATGGGAGCTCGCACGATGCAGCTCAATCGGGCCGATAACGAAGCCGAGGATGTCCGTCAAGGTTGTCAAAGGGCTGATGTGGATCAGGGCCAGTGGTCGATCACCCCAGAATTCAACCATTTGGGCACTACGATTCTAGCATATTGTGATAACTAAACTGACCGCCTGTTTACCCGAGGCTCTAGCCTGAAGACCCCCAAAAGGGGAGGAATCCCGGAGTGAGTTTATATTCATTTTTATAGAGTGGATCCCTTCACCCCTGGTCAAAGAAGCCTCGGGTGACTTTAATCAATTCATCCGCATTGCCAGTCAGCGGTGCGCGATTAGCAATCCCTATAACATGTTAGGTTGCATTTGATTGATTTTTAGTCAACGACCATGGAAAATGACTGTAATCTTCTTACTGTGTAAAGATTCGAATCAGCACTCACTCACATCTGTTCACTTTTTACTTTTCCTCGCAAAGATAAGTGATTAGTTAACGAACCCATCCAGATCGACAATCCTTCAGCTAAAAGAAGCCACAAACCCTCGGCGTAAGACTAAATAGGCTTAAGTCGACCAAAAGCGACTAACTGGGGCCGCTAATGTACCGAGTCATGTACTAAGCAGCAAGCGACAGGGCCTAGAAACCTACAATGTGACATTGCTGCGACCCTCCAATCCTGATAGCCATTCCTTTGAGACATTGCACGTGCTAACCAATGAGATTAAGGCTATCTTTCCAACCTTCACTAGGATGTGTATGTCCCACTGGTCAGCTTAGGAAGCTGGCAAATGTAAGTCTCTAGACCTAGACCTTGAATGGTGGAATTTAAGACTGCAATGACAAGAGAGAGAAATTAATTAAATTAATTAGAGATAGAGTCAATAAGCAGGGATCTCACGATAACCTCAGACTGTAGATAGAAGGTGCTTAGGTGCCCCCTCATCCAACGGTTTTCGTCGGAGATATCAAGCCTAAGAGCAGGTTCCCCTCTCTGGACCGTTTCTAGAAGTTCTATTTTACCCCAGAGAAAGCAGAATTGTGATTTACATCTTGATATCGTCAGTAATCCGAGTCTTGTCGCAATTGGCTAAACCTCCTTAAACCTCCCCTACCCGTTATTATAAGGCTGGGATCATCCGTATGAAAGTGATCTTCACCTTTTTCTTTTTTCCCTTTTGGTTGATCTTCTCTTCCCCTCTCTCCATCTTTGTCGATCAGGCATAGATGATCCCCCATAAAACAGTACCTCCAGTAACTCCAGATGACGCGAACCGGCCCTACAGATAATCCCATATGGGAGACCAAGGGCATTGCCCCCGATGACGGCAGAATTGACTCGGTCGCTTGTCAGGATGCAAGGCCAAAGGGGCGCATTCGTCGGTCAATGACTGCCTGTAATACCTGTCGGAAGCTCAAGACCCGCTGCGATGTGGATCCTCGTGGGCATGCTTGTCGGCGGTGCTTATCTCTGAGGTTGGTTGCCCTTTTCGGTTGATACTTTGCTTATAGTCTTATGATCTATATACTGACTACCAGATCAGGCTTGAATGTGAGCTCCCTGAGACAACGGAGAGGTTCCAGGACAATGCATCCACCTGGTCCGATGCTACGGCCGCCATCCCCTCGATCGAAGAACGACTGGTTTCTCTCGAACGCGGTATGGGTGAGATGATTCATCTCATGCGCCAGATGGTCAACCGCTCCCCCAGCATGTCCTGCAGCCCAACCTCCCAGCCAAGAAGCAACAGCGTAGACGGATCGGGTTCAGAGAGCATGTCTGGATCTTTTTATCCACTCAAGCCTGCGCAGCTCATCCGGGATCTACAGGCAGAGTGCTTCGGAGAGAGAGACCACTCTGCCGAGGCCGATATCCTCGGAGACATCGTCACCCAGGGCATCGTAGATGCCAAGCTCTCCCATAAAATGATTGAACTGTGTGTCTGACTTGTTTGCGTTTGTCGAGCTTCGCGCTAACCATATCGCTAGCTTCGTGGAATATTTCGGCCATTGGGTCTCGATAAATCATGCATCCAGCATTCAACGCTCAAATACACTCTTATTCAACACCGCATGTCTAATGGCTGCTCGCTATTTGCCCGGACTCCCCCAGCACACCGTCCGCGATATCGCTCTCCACGTACAGCACGCCGTAGCCAAGATGCTGTGGAAGCCTTCGCCAATGACGGGCGATATGCTGCAAGCGCTGACATTACTTTGTCTATACTCAACCTCCATCCACAAAGATGGTTTGATGGATGACTGGTTGCTGAGCGGGATCTCAATCAACCATGCTCTCGCCTCATTCAGCTTCCTCAATACCCGGCCTGGAGATAATCCCAACCCGGATGAGGTACTCGCTCAATTGCGTCTGTGGAATACTCTCTGCGCAACCCAACTACAGTATGTTTCCACCTCATCACCCAGTGGACTACACTCTAACACCGACAAACAGCTCCGCCCTCGCAAACGGCCGCACAGTCAACATCCAGCCCCAATACCTCGACCAATGCCCCCGAATCCTCGAACACGCCGCCGCGACCGCCGAAGACGGCCGAATCGTCGCAGAAATCCAACTCTATCGCATCGCCCTCAAACTCCAAAACAGCCAGCACCGCCTCCAATTCGCAGAACCCGAATACGAAGAAATCGAGCGGTGGAAGATGGAATGGGCCCATCTTCTCAGTAAGCCTCCCTTCCAACACTCCCCTTCCAATAACGTGTCACCAAATCAAATCCAAGATCCTAACAAATCCCAGCCTCAGACTCAACCCTCGACCTAAACCTCTGGTTCTGCCAACTCCTCCTTCACCGCACCGCAACCCGCTACACCCCAGACACAGACCGTCTCCTCCCCGAAATCTGCAACACATCCCGCCTAATCATCTCCAAATTCCTCCAAACCCGCTTTTCCTCCGCCCCAGCCCTGATAGACCACGTCTACTTCATCGTCGGCTACGCAGCCCTAACACTATGCGACTACAACATCCCCGATCCTCTCATCACGCAGGTCCGCGGTTTCCTGCTGCATCTTGCGCCGGGAGGCGATAACCTTCCTTATCAAATTGCTTGTATTGTTGGCGAGGTGCAGAGACGCTATTCCGAGAGTGCGGGGAGTAGTCCTGTGGACACCAAGGGGCAGGGGCATGGCTTTGGGGGGCGGATGCAGATTGCGGGGATTATGCCGCCGGCGGAGGTTTTGGATTCGTTGGTTGAGGGGTATGAGTGTCTGGAGCAGTTGATGCCGGGTTATGCGCAGGGCTTTGGTGAAGGGGAGTTGTTTTCGGGTGTTGTTGGTGTTACTGGGGGTGCTATGCCTGTTGGGCTTGTGCCAAGGGCTTTGCATGATTGGTAATTGAATTGGGATGGGATTGGGATTGGGTTGGGAAATGGGAATGGAAATGGAAATGGAAATGGGTGTTTTGTTTTGGGTATACTACATTAATCGAGTATGTGATGTGGGAATAGGTTGAGGGATGTGAATATGGTTATTATGAATGCATCCACGTGTACTCACGTGGGTATTCGGGCCCTATTTGGTTCTGGCGCTGGCACGTACAGAAGCAGATACAGCCCGAAGTCAAATATTGGAGATTCTCGAGACTTGTTTGAGCAGGCTTTTTATGAACTACTTTACTTATTCAGAGTTTGTACAGTTCGCTCTACTGGGGATTTTGCGTACAACCCCAAAAAGAACAAGGAAGAGAAGAAGAGACAATGAATGCGGTATGTATTGGCTAGATACTACCTGGGTATAGAGACAATGGGATATTTACTAGGACCAGGCCCTCACTATCATTCCGTCGCTTCAAGCAGATGGCTCGACAGGATCCAGAGTGTTCTGTTGAATGGTACTCTGGAAATTCGGGTGCTTGAAGTCGGGTGCTTGAAGTAGGAAAAACCCCAAGCAACGAGGAAAAAGGCAAACACAGCACATAGCCCGTGATCAGGTATGGTCTTGCAATGACGACGCGCCAGCTGATCACCTGCGAGGCTCTAGAAGACTCCTACAGGGTCCCGCCCTCATACTCTTATTGTCATCGGAAGTTGACGAATACACGATGGCTTGTTTCGCTCTTCTTGGATGACAGCGGTTTTGAGTGAGAGTTGCAGTTACACCATCGGCTTCTGGGACCGACGGAAGGTGGGCAGAATGACCTTCTCCTCAAAGCTCACCTCCCGTGACCCCGAAGGCGGAAGGAACTACTCATTGGCCGATGAGTGGGGAGACGGCATGATCGTGGCACATCACACTGACGGTTGATATCGTCGTGGCGTGTCCAAACCTTCCAACGGGACCACGAAGGCTGGAACCTTGTGTCCTTCTCTTTCCCGCATCCGTCGGGCCACAGACCAATTTGGACTCTCTGACCGCCCAAAGCTCGCCTCCAATTTCATTGTTCGTTGCTCTGGAAATATAGTCTCTGATGTAGACTAATACACAACGACCATAGTGGACCAATGCTCCGGGTCCAGAGTACTTCTTCAGGTGGACGCGAGTAAGACAGAAATGCCGAGAGTCGCAAGATGTCCTCATGAGGGTGACAAAGAAATCTCCTTTTGCGTGCTGATGGGCAGCGGATTCAGAAGGCCACTGGAAGCCACAGTGCCTCCCGCTGGCGGAAAAGAAACGTCCAACGGGCGTCTGTCACGACAGAAAGTCTGTATATAGGTCCAACTTCACTGCTCAAGAAGCCATCTGTAGATTCCTCTTCCTCAATGGTCGGCATAGCTCGTGGAATCCAAATCGTGTCATATAGCCAGGGAGTCGGGTTGGCTCAAAACCATGGAGGTCAGACAGCAAAGTCTCCGGGATGGAGTTGTTGACACAACATGGGCATGCCTGGTCATCAAAGGAGGATCTCTCTCCACCCAAGGTACACGCGAACGCGGTCGATCAGGTGGTGGACTCAGCATTTTGGGCAGGATGGTGATGCCTTGATTCGCAGAGACCAGAGTTGGCAGAGGCCAGAGCATCTTCAACATCGTCGACATCGTCGATATCGTAGGACTTTGACGAGAATGGCTGCAAGCACGAGGCGAAGGGCGGAGATCGCTTAGTCCTTACACATGGCAAGTCTGTAAAAAGAACAGAGTGCATTTGACGAAAATAACAAAGCTCAAGAAGAAAAAGAAAAGAGATCAACAGAAACTGAACAGCCAGAACAATGCTCTCGGTCACGATCAACTCCTGAGGTATACACGCCACGACCATGTGATCCAGGCCCCGAGTATCACAACCAGAGCCTTGTCGCCGATTGTTGCTGAGGCCGCCGAGTCCCATGAGGCGTAATGGTTGGACGTCCCGCTTCCGAAACTTGTTCGACTTGAGGTGACTTCTTTAGTTATCCCAAGTTGGTGCCCATTTCCATTCCAAATGAAGGGACGGTTCTGATAAGGTGGTTGACAGGCCTTCTCTCCATCTCCTTATGTATGCTGGGGAGTTGAACAGAACACAACAGAACGGGCGCTTCTGCTACACACATTCCTTTTACTTCCACCAAAAGGAAGTAATGGTGTTGTTGGGATCCTATCTTCCTTTCCTAGGTCCCTGGTTGCCCCCGCCATCTCTGCAGGTCCGTCGCAGATAGGCAAGAGAATGCAGGAAGTCAAGCACTGTTCATACTTGGCCATGGGTTGTTGAGGCAGTGGGTCAAAAGACCAAGTCTGTTTCTTCCCGCTATACGGTACTGGAGACCCCGCTGGATTGTTTAGCAAGGGCAATTCGCTTAAATCAGTTCCTTCCCTCCGTTGATCAGGTGGGTATATCGGTGCCCAGCACAACCAGAACAAGGGCCGTTAGCCCCACAGATAAAGGTGCCAGTCTCCCGAAAAGTTCTGAAAACGCCAGCGACCCGCACAGGCAGCCTCTTTCTCCGACAAGAATGTCACTAGCAGTTTCTTCTCCCATTATCTGCTTCGTTCGCGCTTGCCATTACCCTCTAGGCGCCTTTATGATGTGCTCATATCGAGGCCAGTTGGCTTGGATCGGATTCCTCGATTGATCATCATGTGGGTTCTCGGTGCCCAGCACAAATCGTATAGTGGCGACGCACAAACCTCACTGGATCCTGGCCTGCATGCCATCGGTGATTCGAGACGAGCCAAGCAGCAAGCCATGTATCATGGATATGCCGCAGGGTCCATCGAGAAGAGCGATTGTAGTCTCAAATCGACACGAGAAGCAGCGTCCCGCCAAATGGAGTGGCGTCGAGTTGCGCCTATCAGCTCCATGTCATTAAAGAAGGAGCGAAAGAAGGGGGCTATGGTATAGATTCGAGAATGGTTCTCGCACCTAAGCAGAAGCTGCAAGGCTACCTCTTTCACGTTTCAGTTTCGCGCTCCACCGGAGCAGAGGCCACAATCGAGCAACTTCGCCAGTCCCCATATGACGCCATGAATAGCTCGTTGAGTTGGTATAGTAGTGGGTTGGGACAGGCAAGCAGGACGCAACATGTTGGACAGGCGATAGCTGGAGATCATCCGCTTGGTCCTTACACTTCAGCCGTCAGACATTCGAGAAAGAATGAAAGGAAGTGGACCGTGGTATAGGTCAGAGAACGGCTCTCCGCAAACATAAGGCAGAAGTCTCAAGAAGCCAGGCAGAAGTTTGCCTCTTTCTTGCCACGTTCCAGCGGAGTAGGGCTGTCTGTCAATCGACCCAACCAGTCCACCTCACCAAATTTGGTGGAGAGAGGAAAGCAGAACGGAACATCGCTGCCACTCGCTGGCGAATGCCCCGCAGATTAGGGATGACACCTCCACGGGACATGAAGTTGCTCGCCACGTCAACTGGCATATCAGCCATGGTAAGAGAGCCATGCCTATGCCGCTCTTGGATACCGTTGGTGATTAGCGTAGGAGTGTGATCAACGGAAGGTAGGTTTAGCAGAGCACAGGGTCCAACGCGGACGGGGAGGAGAATGGCCATTATCTGCGACCTCCCAAGCTGTGGCAAACAGGCTTGCGGCTGAGAAGCGTGAGCGCCATGTGGAGTCCATTCAGGCAATCTAGCAATCCCAATTATCGGCAAGGGAGCAGAGTCTCCACCACCTTGCGCATGTCGTTTCTCCAGGCCCGTTACCCATGTTCCAAAAAGGTCGCCACAGGAAGGATTTTGGGTTGTTGGGACTTGGGAGCCCGGTATCTAGGTATAGTCCGCTCGGTCTGGCCTCCTGATATGTCGGAGGCGTCTGGTCCGTGGTGATCATGGGTCTGGTGATAGAAGACTTGTGAGCTTTGAAGGGGATCGGAAGTGGGTAAGTGATGATAAGGAAAACGGTTGGACTTGACTATGTATAGATAGGTGATGAGATGACGATGAAGGATGGAGTAACGCGTTGATGAGAGATGAGAGGTTTAGTTCATACCTATAGATGGGCCATGGTGTTGATCTGAGGATGCGGAGACGAAGTAAGCCGTCGATGGCCAGAGGTAGGAGGCTGGGTTTATAATTATATAGATGGAGATGAGGAGATGGAGATGAAGGAAGGAGTTGATGAGAGGTAGGAGAAGGGTTGGGTTTATATAGACAGAGATGGGTGATTGTTTGGCATATGCAAACTGGGAGTCATATGGTCAAGGGGTCAGGGTGAGACTGAGAGCAACTTGTCACATGATCTTCGTCTCAATAGAAAGTCTCTGATAGAGAGGCTGTTCATATGACAGATACATGTCTCTTACTGCGCGGTGTCTGCATGATTATGTGCAGATTACCCTGTTGAAAACTGTTGCGTGGTAGTGCGGTGCTAGATCTGCGTGATTAGCCACCAGCTATTGAGAGACAGGATACCCGCAGCAACCTTCGACGGGCCAAAGGATTTTTACGTTGAGAGGCATTTAGACTGAGAGCTAAGTGAACAGGAGCCACCGAGCCAGAGACAAGAGACATCGTACGGGCTCTGATTGTGTGTGAACGCCGGACAGGATTGAGCATGTTTGAGTGTCTTGGCAGGCTTGAATAGTCTAGGTAGCAAGAACCTACGGGAGACAGTCAGTGAATTATCATAGGAGACGAATGATTGTATAGATAATGTGTATTTTTGAGTGACTGGATATGGCAGAAAAAGGAACCAGTCAACAATGAAGTAAACACACAATAGATGACCACCCCGCTAAATAACATGATCATGTAAAAATATCACGAAACAAAAGACCAAATGACAACCCGGATGTTGTGTACCATTGAGGAGCACGAGGCGAAAGAAGAGTAACCGTAAAGCTTTCATGCAGGCAGACGAAACCGATATGTACAACCTGTAAAATGCGGGTTTTTTTGCACGAGGGTAGTCGTGACGAAAAATATACACAATCGAGACATCCATGCAACTCAATTTTGGTGTCCATCTGGTATGAACAGATCACCAAGTTTCCTGAAGAATGTCAGTAAGAGTAATCGCAAGAGAAAGAACCGGAAACAAACTCACAGCAATATACTGCCCCGCCTCCTTCTTCCGCTGCCAGAACATATTGGCCTCCTGGGCATTGAGATTGCCCTTCGCCATAGCAACATCAATAAGCGCAGCCTCAACACCCTCACCCATGCCCTTGCCCGATCCGCAAACAAACACCCGCCCATCCAGCGAGTTGATAACGAACCAGACAAGATCAGCCTGGTGTCGAACCTCCTCCTGTACATATCGACTCTCGCCCCTGCGGCTCTGCACAACAGTGCGCACCTTATCCTCATGCACACCCCACTCGCCAGAGTAAAGCTCGTCAAGCAGTGAGTCCCGCACACCTTGCAGCACCCACACCTTGTTCGCGCAGTTTGCGGACTGCAGTCGGCGCTGCACAAACCCGCGGAATGGAGCGATGCCCACGCCCGCGCCGATGAGCAGCATCGGGCCGTCGGAGGCAAAGCGTGTTGCGAGAGGGTTTGCCATCAGGCCGCGGAACATCGGAATGTGGAGGTCGACTTTCTCACCCTTGGCTTCGGCGGCGATTAATTGCTTTGCGAGGGACTCGAGGTAGCCGGACCCAACACCTGTGCGGGTGCCGCCGCGCCAGTCTTCGGACTCGGCCACGGTAACGGCTATTTCGATTAGACGACGGCATTCGCTGCCTTTATATCGGCAGGAGATTTGGGGGTCTTGGGAGAGAGAGTAAAAGCGGGGCATCAGAGTGTTGAGGACGGAGAGTAGGTGGTCGAGAGGGGGTTGAGAGGAGGGGAAGGCGTGAAGGAGTTGGGAAAGGGTGACGAAGGAACTGGTGCGCAGATCGCAGAAGGCGCCTTGGCCTTCGGCGGAGGAAAGGTATTCCAGGATTTTCTTCTCCTGTGCATCGCTGCTGTGCTCAGCGAGAAGACGGAAGAGGGGCTTAGTGGGTGCGTAACTCTGGATATCGGAGCACCAGCTTAGCACTTCGCGTCGGGTGGTGATCAGCTCGCGGGGCTGGTCGTCGCCCCAAATTGTCGGCCATCGGCCCTTTGTGGTGCGCATGAGGACTTTCTTGTCTCGCATGGAGTTCGGCACACCGAGGAGGTTGAGGACGTCCTCGACTTCGGAATCTTTGTTCTTAGGGCACACACCAATTGCACCGCCGACTACAAAGTCGACCATGCCGCTCTCTGCGGGATAGTCGGTGACATCGATGTCGAAGTGGTAAGTACGCTTCTCGGCACCGGGCCCTGTCAACTCACGGGTATGGAACAGAGGCGCACGGTAGACCGAATAAGGTGGGTGAGGTTGCACAAATTCGGGCGGGTGATCTGCGGGACCGAGAGTCATATCAACCGCCGTTGCCGGGAGCGGTTTGAACGAAACTGTCTTCTCTGGGAGTGGGGCAATGTTGGAAAGCTCACTGTCCATCGTGAGGAGGTCGAGGTTCAGCTTCAGGCTATCGAAAGCCTTGTTCCCAACAGGTCCAGTGATAGAGTTGAACCCTGAGATTGGTCCATCTACAGGACGCAATGCCTGCCCTCGGCAACAACCACCGCCACAGCAGAGGGATTGAAGCTTCTGAGTGCCTGATGTGCCCACATTCTCCAACACCCGCCTCATATCATTGGAATTTTGTGATATCAAGACGGTTGATGCCCGTCGTCTTTGCCGACCATTTTCAGGCTTTCGGTCTGCTAGTTCTTCCTCCAATTGCGACTCGCTGGTTGGCGTCAGAGGGGTATCCGGGGACTCTGAGCCGGCAGATTCAGTGCCTTGCGAGGAGCTTGAGGAGACGACATTGAAGCTTATGTCGGTTACCGAGAGCGAACGCACACCTCGGGGCTCTTCCGGAATTGGGTTATCTGGGTGGGAGGTCGAAGAGATCGGTATTTCCTGATACGTGCCTCTGGGAGGGCGTAACCCCGTTGGAGTTGGAGCATAAGTTACGGAGGGCATGATGGATTGAAGGGCATGAACTATGACGATAATGTCAGAATTAAGTCACGGTACTTGGTCGATACTTGACTGTGTAGTGCATACCCATGAGGAAGTTTAGAGGCGTGGTTCGAATGACCGAAAGGTTACGCCAGATTCGAGGCAATAAGGAAAACCGAGGATATATGAGTCGAGACGTGGTGGTATATGAGGGACGTAAGAGGCCCCTTGTCTCTATTCTATGAATAAATCATGCGTCGGACAGTCGAGTTCATTGGGAGAGTCAAGGGTGGAATAAGGATGGAGGACATGAACCCGAGCAATTTCTTGCTGGGAGGATAGCTCGGTTCGAAAATAACGGTATATGTAATATGAGATAAGACATGAGAAATACAGTCTTACAACAGGGAACGGGGACAAGATCGGAAGCAGTCAGGGATTTATCAGATTCGCCACATTCTTCGTCACCGGTTATGTTACGCGGTTGGTTCCGGCTTGGTGGATTCTTCAAATGTTCGTTACGGTACTTATGAATTACCCCATTCTTGATATTGACTACCAGGGATCATAGTTGTCAGCAATAATAAACAATCAACTACTGGATATGGTGCTGACTCCATTTGGGGTTATTGTATCCATCTTGATCGACGGTGCATATGAAAAGAACAGAGTGTACGGAGTAACGGCGTACTACACCGGTATTGACGTCAAACAGCCGAGGCGGGCCCGGTACTGGGTGTAAACAGAACCGTACAACAGATCGGTAAGTTAGACGAGTTTCAATGTAGGCTATTTCTACATATTGTATCTGTATCTTGCTACTTGGTTGTACAACCACATGCGCATTCTACAAGGATAATTTGATTGGAATTGGAAGCATTGGAAGCATTATGTACACAGTACTAGGTAGTAGAGCTCCGAGGTCGGCCGTAAATGTCACGTGCTTGTATAAAACATGTAACAATATCGTACCATACAGTACCTCGGTTATCAGATCAATCAGATAGCGAGACAGCGCGGAATCGGTCGCCCCTTTGAGTATGTAATCGCATCTGATAACATCACAGTAACAAGTCATCCCCGCATGTCACCTGGGCAGCATACGCTTGTTATGTTGTGCATACCTTCTACGATCCACATCTTACATGTACGCGGAATCCCAGACAGGGGGTCCCTCGAATATGGACAAAACATCCCATTCTTACAAATGGGTCTCTACTCATATTGATCACCCCACTTTCCGAACAGCCGGTCTAACCTTGTGTCTCCTGTTGGACTTGGCTCATCAGTCATCACAGCCTTTTAGCCTAGCACAACATACATACATGCCGCTCGGTAGCCCATCGATTGCCCGACCGACCGGCCCAGGAGGGGAGACCAGCCCGGGCGAGATCAATCAGTGGGTTATTCTGAGTGGGCTAGGCCGCTAACTAGGGAGTTCTACTGTGTTAGAGAAGCAGAATCCAAAGCAGATCACCCTTAGGGCTTCCGCCCGGGGGCCGGGGGCGCTCAGGGGTCATGGATTCAATAGTCGCTCATAGCCTGGAATCACTCCCTACATCAATGTACAAAGTACAGAATACGCATTCGCGAGCTGACTAGCTCGACCGTGTGTGTCACTACGGCGTATGTCTCACTCTCGCTAGTGGCGCCGTATCTCGGCTCCTGGGCCGATCCACTTTGTGTCTTGTTTTTGCGGCTTGGGATGGCGTTTTTGTGTATTGGACACTGTACAATACGAAGTAGCGTGCTTGGGTAAGGGGAACGGCACATGACACGGCTAATCCGTGGACCGTTCCATCTGATAACTTAATCTCAATCCCGGCGGGACGGTTAAAGGCTTTTCCTGAAGACCTCTCAGGCTCTCACTATCATCACGAATAACTAGGGTCGTCAATATTTGCTAGTCTATTCGATCGAAATGCATGAAACAAGTGTAATAACAACAAAATCTCGACCGTACCTACATCACACATCGTAAGCACCTATATACGTCACATCATCACATCATCATAATCCAGTAGACCATCTCCTGAAAGCCAAGCATAAACAGAAAAGGGGAAAAAATAAACAGAAAAAAGAGGAAGTCTGCAGCCCACTCTCACCCCAACCCTAACTATTTTCGTCTCTGTGAACTAAAGCCACAGGCGGGATAAAATAATCTTTCCCCCGAACAAAGTAATAAATCGACGCCGATCCAACGATGCCGACATACATCGCCACACTCCAGTTCATCGTTTCAAGCGTGACATCCGTTGACAGAGGGAAGAAGGCAAAGACAAACAATGGACACAGAAATGCCAGGGCCCCGAAGTTGACCGCCATACCGTATTTTCCAAGTGACCACCGGTGATGCGGAAGCGGCTCGCCCCGAACGCGCTTCAGGAATACGCAGGCGATTGAGACGATGTACGCTGATAGCAGGGATGTGATTGTTAGCGAGGTTACGGCATTCAGAGCCACCTGCGACCCGAGGTTGACCATTGATAGTAGGATCGTGACAACTAGAGACACCAACACGGAGTTGAGAGGAATGTTCCAGCCTGGTGTGACCTGATATTTGATGATTAGTACTCGATCACACAGGTTAAGAGGCAGACAAGTGACTTACATATGCGAAGAACGACGAAAAGGGCAGGCCCTCGTCACGCGCAAAAGACCACAGCTGCCGCGACGCCGTGGCTACTTCGGTGATGGTACTGGCGATTAGGGTTACGACCACCACGGCTGTCATAGCGTTTGTTGCAGCGATGCTTCCGGTGGTGTTATAGAAGATCTGAATGAATGGGAATCCTGTCGGGGTGTTCAGGGCTTTGTCGACGTCGCCCAGTGTGAAGCATAATGTGACTAGCATGATGAACCCTAGCACACCGTTGACGGCGACAGAGGACATCATTGCTTTGGGGAGTGTTTCAGATGCGTCTTTAATTTCTTCGGCTTTTGGATGTTAGCAACTTGCACCATGCCAAATGACGCCAATCCAGAGGGCTCTTTCTTACACATATGAACAGAGCAGTCATACCCAAGCATGGATGTAATAGTCGTCGACAATCCGACCAGCGTCGCAGTCCCAGGGTTATTCCACCCGCCGCCGTTGTTGAACGTGGTGAAGACTGCGTGGGCATTGTTGCGCGGCGCAAGTACCCACAATGGGATGATGATGGCGAACAGACCAACAACGTGGATGATCAAGATCAGTCCTTCCACGAAGGGAAGGTTCTTGGCCAGGAAGGTGTTGAATAGAATTGAGAAAGTCGAAATGGCAATCACTAGCATAGTACCGTGCCATCGCTGGAAATCATAGTCTGGTTGGTTCAAGACGATCAGGCCTTGGATGATTGTGCCAGCAAGGTAGGCTATGGTTACGATGGCGCATTGCCATCCCATTGCAGAAAGCCATCCTGAGGATATGTCAGCTGATGAGGTTTATTTAGTGACTAGCTACACAGTATTTACCTGTGATATAGCTTAGGAACTTTTGCCCCCTCTTGGGTGCGAATTCTGACACCCAATGATACTGCCCACCAGCAGTGGGGGCCCTATTGTCAATCAATCAGTACCGACAGCTTGCCAAGAAGCCATAACACATCAAGCACATACATTGAGGCCATCTCAGCGATGCTGGCGTAGACAAGGGTGAACCCTATTGAGACGCCGATGAATCCCCATATCAAGCCCGCTGTACCGCCGTCGGTCAAGCCAGCCGCCAACAATCTATTAAGGGAGTCAGTGGCCCGCATGATCATCATATGCAGGGATGAACGCATACGTCAAGATGACTTCCCATGTGCAGATCAAAGTGCAGCCAAATCCAACAATGGAGATAAAGCGGAAATTTCTCTTCTTGGTGTCAGCAAGGACAGTATCGAGAGATAGAGCAGAGCAAACTTACTCGAAGAACTTGCACTCGACCAAGAGCATTCATATCCCGCTGGTCAGCCAGAGTGCCCATATACCGGGGCTCAACAAGGCCTTTCTGGCCGTACTCC
Organism: Penicillium bovifimosum; assembly: GCF_028826915.1. Lineage (NCBI taxonomy): Eukaryota > Fungi > Ascomycota > Eurotiomycetes > Eurotiales > Aspergillaceae > Penicillium > Penicillium bovifimosum. Next base: position 457,310 of record NW_026622714.1, on the reverse strand, counting down.
TCGTCGTCATCGAGGCCGGTCATGGTCTGCTGCGAGTCAGGCCTGGATTTCTTGAAAACCGTCATGTTTGCGAGTTTTCTAACAAACAGACAATATATTGAAGATGAAGATGAAGATCCCCCGCGGGAAGAAAAGATAGAAGTAAACCCTATATACCCTGGCAACTCGAACGCCCCGATGGATCGTGCAAGTGAAGTATATAGTGCGCGACAACAGAACCACCTAATAAACCTAACAGAATCTTCTTAACCTAAAGAAGCAGGTATTAGGAGAAACTCCAAGGAGCTGGGATTATCTCTGCATTGCAACGGAAGCGTGGTTTCGACGTGGGAGCAAGACATGGCTAGGGAAAAATTCTCGCCATGTGGACAAAGAACTCTCAAACACCTCGAAATGACACATCGTTGTTTGATGGAGGCTACTGCATCTCACACCCAATTGAGAATGGAACTGTTGAACTCATATTTTGGGAGGGCTGTCTATCCCTTGTCTCGTTGTGCCTGGAATGGGGCTATTGGGACCTTGCATGCCAAGGGGGGCGTTTGCACATCTAACATTGGACGTTAGACTTGAAGACAATGTTGGAATTTGGACTGCTTTCTGGGGTTGTAGGGCTACTCTAAATTTCTACACATATGTGCTATGTGTTTCTCTTGTTGTTGGACTATGGATTCTTTCTTCTCTTTGGGCGTGAACAAAAGGAGATGACCAAGACGATGTATTGAAAAAAGAAACAAAGAAATCCCATGTATGTAACCCTTGAGAACGGGCTTTGACATCGAATTATTTACATTTCTGATGTATCGCTCGAACTAAATTTCCTATTAATCCTGGTCGCAGATCCCTCCCTTGATGCTTATCCCCCAGACACTTCCGCCACACGCCATGCCCAGAACAAACTGGGCGCCGGGTGGTCGCACTAGCCCCTCGCGTTGTTTGCTTCGAAGCAACAGACGAGCCTATCGGAATACAGCCTGCTGAAAACCCATGCCAGAATTTACAAGGGGGCACATGCAGCCATGCTGATCTACGCTACAGTGAGCCGCTATGCCCTATAATGCACAGCATTAATCTGGCTTTGGGAGTCGCCTTGAAGTGAGGGAGAGAAGGCAAAACGCCATTCCAACCCAGATGACCTCAGCGTCAACAAGAATTGGCAATAATTCGCAACGCCTACAATGCATATTCTGCCGTTCAGGTGAATAGGAAGCCTTAGGAAGGGATTAACCATCCACGCACGGCGTCGGCGCCAACATCTACCCATCCCGTAGGTACCCAAGCCCTAACTTGTATCCTGGGAGAATACACCATTCCATGTTGTCCGTCCCCGAACTCGATAACCCGTAGCTTCAACGGCTATCGACATATGATCTGGCAACCCAGCAACAATCACAATCGCAAGCAGCCGTAGCCCAGCTACTCGGGCCTTATCGCCTCGAACTCGCCGCCCGCATACCTCCTGCTTCTGCCCCAAATTTAACTGAGTATATACAAGCACAATATCGAAACCAACCCCTTCTTTCATCAGTCCCGCCTTTCCACCCCACATGGCTCTCCAATCTGACAGCCTTCCACGGTTCATCCTGTGTCTGTGTTGATATTCTCCTTCTCGTATACATATACATGGACTCCGTCCTTGCACATGGTATATTCGTTGGAACTAGCAGGATCATTGTCTAGCCTCCGTTTGAGCTGGCTCCTGCTTCCCCCACCCCTGCCATGGGCCCGTATGTGCCACCGGGCCAGTCGCCGCCCTTTGAGGTTGTCGATGAATTTCACCACGGCGCGTGGGTGATTATTACAGCAGCGCTGGGGCTGGTTGTTACGCTTGTGTGCTTGTTGATTCGGCTCTATGTGCGGCTTATGTTGATTCCGCCGTTTGCGCGGGATGATTGGATTTTGTTAGGGGCGACGGTGAGTTAGGGCTTATATCGGGAAGGGAAGGAGATGCATGAATAGAAGGCTGATACAGGAATTTGATTGATATACAGGCCATTGCTGTGCTGCAGTCTAGTCTGATCTTCTACGCCTGCTCGCGCGGACTCGGCACATCCATCTCGCTACTGAAGGATGGTCGCCTCCATCAGATCCAGGCAGTAAGTCCCATTCCGGCTTTTTATTTCATCGCTTCCCTGAACCAAGACTGAACAGCTAGTTGCTCGCAACAAGCGATGTCATCTCTTTGATAATCATCTATCTCTCCAAATGCTGCGTCGTGGCTATCTATCTCCGCCTTACGCCCCAGAAACCACATAACCGAGCATCCTGGGCGACCCTAGCTCTCTGCACGGCCTGGGTGATCCCAGCAGTCTTCATCATCCTGGTCAATTGCGAACTAAATACACCGTGGCGGAGTGACGGGGGCCAATGCCGCAACCTGGTATGTACAAACACAAGCGATATATCTCAAACCTCAAATCCACGAGGCCGTCTCTAAGGTTGATCATAATTAGTACAACCGATGGCAATTCATCGCCGCTGTCGACGTCATCACAGAACTTCTCCTCTTCCTATTAGCTATCGTCCTCTTAAAAGGCCTATTCATGTCCCTCCGGCGCAAACTAGCCGTTGGCTTTGCTTTTATATTCCGCTTTCCGTGAGTAACACCCACCAAAATGATAGATCATACCTACATCGGATCCCGGGAGAGGGAAAAACACACCAGTTTACGAAACTCACCTCGTCTCAAATACAGTATCATAATATTCTCCCTATTCCACATCGCAACACTCCGCACAGCCCTAAACAACAAAGACACAACCCTCGCCGCCGTCGAACCCACCGTCTGGATGCAAGTCGAGGTCCATTACGCCCTAATTGCCTGCAGCGTTTTCTGTCTCAGACCCTTCATGGCTGCCGTTAGCACCAACTACGGTACGGCCGGTGACTCGACACTGGAAAGTAGCATGTCCAGATCCCGCGAGACGAAAAATAGTTCCAAATCTGGCTCTGTTTCTGGTTCTGGTTCGAATTCAGCTTCGAGGGCCATGTCGCAGAGTCGCGTGCAGAGGAAGAGAGCTGGAACCGGGTCACATCCGCTGTTTTGTCCTGTTGGTGGTGGGGGTTCGACGAAGAATCCCTCCTCATCGGGTCCTGTGGGGGCTGATGCTGGGCATGCGCCGGGGAATAATCAGCACAGCGCTGGGGATGGTGCCGGGTCGAATCCTGTGCGCGTGCCGATGCGTCGGTCGTTGTTCGCGTTCAGTGAACCCCGTAAGAAGAAGAGTTTCTCGAAGCTGGAGAAGGGGAAGAATAGAGTTAAAGCCGGGTCTAGGGGGTCGTTTCCTGTTGCTTCGGATTTGATCGAGCTTGTGCCGAGGACGCATACTCGGAATCCGAGTGCTGCGGGTGCGGTTGAGCCGGAGGAAGGGGAGGGTGCGGATAGGATGGTTATCCATAAGGAGGTGAGGTATTCGATTCAATATGAAGATGAGGCGGAGGGGAGCGCGCGAGAAGAGTTGAAGAATTCTGTTGATGTTTCTACTTATGTATAACAAGAAGAGATGGCTGCTATAATGGTTCCTAGCCAGGACACATGCATCGATACATGTAGACACTTTCAATAATGGATATTATGGATAGAAGCTAGTGATTCCTTTGCTGCGGTGAAAAGAAAGTAGACGCGAAGAGCCCGAAATTCCAATGCCTGTAACGCCAGACCCCATCACCCAAATCTATATTGCGAAGAAGCCAGCTGTACACACATAAACATGAGATATCACCGACCCGAGGCTTTTGGCCGCTTGAAAGGATGTGCTTCGGTGCTCCTAGAAAGAATTAGCTTGGGAAGGCAAGATAAACACCCGGAGAAAAAACATACAGCACATAGTCATCCAGACTAATATGATCCGGCTCAGAGAAAATGAGGTAGAGGTACTTCAAAGTCTCCGCAAGCCAGAAGCTCTCCATCTTGTCCATGTGTTTTGGCCTTTCATGACGCACATCGTTGATGGAAGAATGTCCGTACTTAGTCCGCGTCGCTTTATCGATGTTCTTAAACATGCGCCACGCGGAGTCTTGGAGAGTCTTATCTCCAGTGATCCGATACATGACGAATAGGGATTCGAGGGCTTCAGGTCTGTACAGTAAATATGTCAATGAGCCGAAGTGCATCAAACGAAGAAGTGAATCGAACCTAAGCTTATACGCCGCGTCCTTGATATCAGTCACACCTGGCGGCAGACCCAGGGTCTTGATGCGTTCCTCTGCCTTTTCGCGCATCTCCTCGTTTTCGATGGTTTGCGAAATGACATCTGACATCCACTGCTCTTCATCCCACGGGCACTTATCGGCTTTCTTGCAAGGACTGACTTTGAAGATCTCCGGCATGATACCCGTGGGCATCACGTCGTATGCCCAGACGCAGCCGTCGGTAAGTCCCTTAGCGACTTCCATATCTTCCGGGCGGTTGAAGACCTTGGCTCCGATGGCCACGGTGCCACCCATGAAGCATTTGAGGTGATCAGGTGTGTATTGGAAGGTCTTTGAATCGCCTCTCATTGCAACAACGTTGGCAGTGAAGAGGACCTGCCGATTCTCGTCCTTGGTCATTGCTCTAAAAACCAGGTTCTCATTGAATGTCGCAATGGCCTTTTCATACATCCGACGATACTTGTCGGTCTGTGCACCTAGGAGGATGTGCTCTTTGGGTAAGTATTCGTAGGCGGAATCCGCACATGCACCAATGGTGAATTCGGAGTCGTCAAATCTCATCTGGTCCGTATCGATCCATGTTGGCCACAGACCAGGCATCCGGGTCTTGTCTTGGCCGACCTCGAGCTCGTTCATGACCCGCTGCACCGCGTCGTAGTACTTGGGATCTCCGGTCAATTGGGTAAGGCGAGTGAACTCCATGGTTAACGAGCCCATCTCTGCCAAACTGGTGCGCACTGAGGGGTAGATTTCTTGGTTTTTGGCGGACCTTCATTTCGTCAATCTCGATATCTGGGTGTTGTATAGGTCCTGCATTTCGGCTTACCTGGTCCAATCCCACCGCACTTGGGGCATGCGATTATGGGTGTCGAACGCATTGAAGATCATCTCGCCCAGTTCGACAGCCTTTCTCAGCAGGATAGGATGTTTTCCCTCGGTCAGGTCATGAGCAGCAATGAAGCCGCCCATGTAGCGAATAATGATCTCAAAGACAGGAACCTGCCTACTCTTGGTCGTTGTGAAGTCGATTTCGTCCAAAGCCTCCAGTGCCAGCTGAAGCTCATCGTCCAGTCCCATGATAATAAGCGCATCCAGCGAGTCAACGAGGGTGGCACCCCAACCGTTGAAGGTATCGTCATACCCTCCAGTGCGAGGTTTCAGCTCGTCTCGCATCCATGCGAAATCCTTATATCCATTCCAGGAGTATAGGAATGCCTCCTTCACAGCATCTCGCTTTTTGAGTCTCTCGTTGCGCTCGCTGGGGGTTTCTTTCGGAAAGTCATGCTGGATGCGGGGGATTGTCACTGAGCCCTGTGGTAGCGGGATATATTGCGCAACGGGGTATCGCGCAGTCACTTTATCCAGACGGATGGCATCTTGCCGGATAGTGCTATCTTTTCTGGAGATTGGCTTTGTGAGACGACTCCGGGGAGTTTGTGTCCTCGGTAGCCAGAAGAAGAGAATGTACGTTGCAACGATCAGAAAGAATGCGGTTGATATAGGTCGGGTTTTGCGCTTGGAGAACATAATGAACGCAGTCAGCTGATGCCGATGCTGCAACTAGAATCACGAAAATAACAAAAGAATGGCCATAGGAAATCCAGATTAGGAGTGAAGGTGTATAAGTCAATGACCGGACAGAATAGAAGTAAAGACCGGCATTGGCGTTTCAGAGAGAATTGACTCCCTAACAATGCAAACCGCAAAAGGGAATGGACACATTTTAACACCATGTGGAACAGTGGAGGGCAACGTCATGCATTGTGAGAGATCTCTACCTCAACGAGAGATCAGACGCGGCCTGGCCTGTGATCTCCAGTGATCGTCCCTGTGGCTCCATGAAGGCATGATGCCCGAGACATTTGAACGATGATTGGTGTAACCTCAATGTTATCCCTTTACACGCAACAAGGGTGAAAGTTGCAGGGTCGAAGCCGTTATTATTAGAGTCTTTAATGGTGTAAGTCTAGACTTTACTCCAAAGTGCCAAGATGCTCAGTCTTATTCAGGGCTGTGCTCCCCTGTTGGAGGGCGCCACCAACCCCACTGCGGCCCCTGACTCCGATGGGCCCTGGTCCCTGGAGCTCTGGAGTCGATCTTATCGATTTCTAGAACTCTTCGACAATCAATTAGAGTATCGCCTCACTCTGAATAAAGCATTGTCGTGTCACTCGTGTGCCCTTCCAAATATCATTGATCTTGATCGGACATCCATATGGTCAAAGGTCCTGCTTTATTATGACGGACTGACAGTGACTGTATCGAAGACTAGGGGACAATTGGCGGACAACGGAGCGTAATAAGGCTGTACTGCTGAGCCCGACCACAGGTCCCAGCTTCTAGAACTAGTTTCAAAGGTTCATGGAAGGAGAGCTCGCCTTGGAGGTTTCCAATATCCCATGCTCTGTACGGAGTGTAGAAAAGAAGCGTGTTGACACCAAACAAACTTCTTCCTTAGGCTTCGGTCCAGATGTTGGTGTTTGCATTGTTTGCATACCAATGTGATCATGGGCTTCTGTCTAGAGAATTGCTAAACCACTTGTAACGCAGTCTCTAGAACAACCCCATACATAAAAATCATCCAAAGGTCGGTAGCTGAGTCTTTCTTATTGTCCGTACTTATACTAATCATGCTATAGACTGCCAAGCTCCCGTCTCGTCTGAGAGGCACTATCTCGTCTCTCCTTCTGGCATTGGACCTGAGCATCATTCCTATTGAAAGAGCACGACATCTATATTGCATGATTACTATCTGCCATCAGTCACTTGAATGATATTCTAGCTGGTCTAGAAAACGCCGAAATCGTAGCAATCACCGGCCCTATCGTCTCAGCTCAAAGCATCATCAACTCGACCGTGCTGTGACCATCACCCTATCTTCCTCTTTGCACCTGGCACAAGAAAGGAAACATCAAAAATGCCTATCACCGGGTAAATCAATCTTCCCACTATATTTAACTTCCTAGACTAACCCACAAAGCGTCTACTTCATCCCCTCAAACCCCAATTCCTCAACAGCCCTCAGTACAGTAACGGAGCGCCTCCGCGCCGCCTTCCCAGATGAAGACATCGCTCCAATCGGCCGCTGGGCCCTGGAGCAAAAGCTCCTCCGCGACACCCTAGGCCTCCTCCCCGCCTCCTCAACCAACAAGAAACCCCCAAACCCGCGCTACATGCAGTTCCTTTCATTAAGCCACTACCCCACCCACGGTTTCATCTACACCTCTGAGCCAGCAGACAAACCACCAGCACCAAACCAAACCCCAACAGGCCCGGTAAACGGTATCGCGCCGGATCACTCCCCGGCCCCACCAATGGTCATGACTACCATCCCCCCTGCTTCCTACGGCACCCTATTCCAGCATTTTACTTACGCCTGCCAGCCGTTTTGGAGTCATAGGTTCACGCTCGCTGTGCCGAATGGGGTCGTCTATGATGTTGGCGATTTCCGCGTGCGGCTTGGCGATGTGCGTCAGACGGTCCCGACGGCGCGGGTGCGTGGTACGCTGGTTGAGATTGAGTGGCGGGGGCCGTCGGTTGTGGAGGCGATTCCTGTTGCTAGGGAAGATGGGTCGTTTGGGAGTGTAGCTGGAGCGGGGGGTATTGATCTGGAAGCTGACTCTGGCATTGATATCTCTGCTGCCGATATTGAGGAGTCGGATATCGATGCTGAGTATACGGCGACTGCGTCGTTGATTCGGGAGTTTTGGGCTAGGCTGGGTATGGAGGGCCGAGAGGCTATTCTCATTCCTGGTGTTGGAAGCGAGGTTAAAGAGCGGTTGAGGCGGTGGAAGAAGGCTGGTTCTAGGACTGATATCGGAAGAGATGATGCAGAGGGAGAGCCTGATCCGTGGTCTGGGGCGGACGTTGCGAGGCAGTTTATGGAGGTCTTGAGATTTAATCGATAGTCGGGAATTGACTGGCATCCAGCGGTTGAACGGCTATACAAGATTGGGATCATGCGCTTGCTACAGAGTTTCGAGGGATGTCTATCGGAAGGTGACCGTGTTGGTACAAACCAACACCAGGGACTAACATGGAGAGAGCGATGGTTTGTAGATTATAAATACTAGGTTCGGAACATGGCCCAATCCATTCCATCTGCATGCCACGGTACACGCTTGATCGTAAATCATCCAAGATGTGTAGTGTAACGAGCATAAACTACGGGAAATCGGCACTGGATGATTGAAATGAAAGAGAAACATCCTCGTAACGAAGCTCCTATGTCAGCTAACATGAAAAAGGCGTATGATAATTGCAGCGCTTATTTTTGCATCATCAGCTGGACGAACTCGTTGTCTGTGGAGATGAATATATTAGTATACGGTAGGCAAGCAGACTCCAGGATTGTTTCGCAAACATACAGTCGATCCGGCCATCACCATCCTGATCCGCCTCGCGGATCATCTCGTCAACCTCGTCGTCAGTCAGCTTCTCGCCGATAGAAGTCATAACGTGGCGCAGCTCAGCGGCAGAGATGAAGCCGTTGTTGTCACGATCGAACACCTTGAAAGCCTCACGGATCTCCTCCTCAGAATCGGTATCCTTCATCTTGCGAGCCATCATGGTGAGGAATTCTACCGCAACGTCAATAACCGTCTCGTTTCTCAAATCATCGGGTTATGGTCTAGTACCGGGGAAGTCAATGGTGCCGTTGTTGTCGGCGTCAACCTCGTTGATCATGTCCTGCAGCTCAGACTCGGAGGGGTTCTGGCCGAGGGAGCGCATGACGGTACCAAGCTCCTTGGTGGTGATTTGTCCTGGTGTAGTTCTAGGTTAGTATGCTCCATCGTAGAATTCCCAAGCAGACGACGCTGCTGTCGACTCGAATGAACTGTCGGGCGTGATCGCACTCACCATCGCCATCCTTGTCCTATTTCATAACAACCTCCCGGTCAGCATGGCCCCGGCTTCCACGTCTTTAACTTTGCATGTGGGGGTACTCACAAAAAGGGAGAATGCCTCCTTGTACTCGGACACTTGCTCTTCGGTCAGGGAATCGGCCTATGCCACGGTCAGCGAGGTCCAGAGGTTCAGTGTCGATACCCCGCAATGTGGGGGAGTGTCAATTTCGACAGCACAACAGAGGGTTTCCTGTAAAGTTGGCAAATTATAAGAATACATACCATGATGAATGTAGATGAGGAAGAATGCAATCTAAAGAGAAGGAGGGGTCGAATATGGAGAAGAGAGTAAGGGGAATTAGCCTTACCAGAGGTACCAAAATAGCGTGCCTGAGGTGCCCAGTCAGCGTCGTCAGCTCAGGGCGGTGGGGGCGTCTAACACCTCCAGGGCTGAATGTCTGACTGCGTATTCATCCTTCGTGATTTCCTGTTCGATTGATCAAGGAGTCAAGGACCGCGATTCTTGTTTGCTATAACAATGACCTCGGGGTATCATCTTTCACAAGGCATATGCAACGCCTGGTGGACAATGGAGAGCTTCATGTCAGAGGTTCAGGACCATGCTGAGCGAGCTAACAGTGACAGCATAAAGCCAGCCTTAAGAGGCCCATTGCGCTAACGTTAGCAAGGTCTTGGCTTGAGGCGTACTTCTCCTATCTTTAGGGCTGTTGTAGACTGCGGGTCCATAACTAACTACATGATATCGACATACCTAGTGTGTCGCCTGAATTTACAGATGTTGACCGTCAAATGGACTTTACAATAGCCCACATACGGTGGATCTTCGAGAAAATGAGTTCTTATTGCGTTGTAGGACCTTCTGAATGTACGTATTTGCCTGCTAAAGCTCAATGTAAGAACCTACAGGTAGGCAGGGTACGGTGTACTCGATATGAAAGGAGAGCTTTCTTATATAGCAGAGCACACGACCTACATAATGACATTACACGATGAAGAGCCCTAGTACATGTTACAGTGCAATAATCAACCTTCAACGCCATACTTATGATACTTTTCACGAAGGACCGAAGCTGCAGCCCTGCAGGCTCCCAACGGCGATAAATACTTACACACTCATACCAAAATTACCAAACTCCACATAGACAATACCACATAATTACACGATGAATACCGGGCATATGCGACCCCTTCCGATGCACATGTGGAGAGCTCCTGTCACTCACCTCCGACTACATCGCGGCCCCAAACTACCAGCCTAATCCCCTCAGCTGATCATGAGTCTGATAAGCTCACCGCGCCAATAAACCACCTATCTGATCCGATCCTTCCAACGCCCTCACAATGTGGCGGGATCGCACCAATCTGTATGCAGCCCCATGCCCTACGTCAGACGCAACCTTGCGCCCCGACAAGAAAGACAGCACCACCCAGAAACCCTAGCCTACAAAGCGAATCCCACTAATAAATCCCTCTGGCACACAGCTACCTCTCCTACCGCCAATCCCTAATCCACCACCCCGCCAAAAAGCCACAATTCACACCAACAAATGGCTTCTCCGACACACCTTCCCACCCGGAAGAAAACCGGCGCCTGATTTCCGACACTGACGAAGATGGCGACATGGTCATTGAAATGGACCTCCTCCCACCGCGCTGGGCCGACGTGCAGGAAGAGGTCTCCGAGCTGCTAGCGGAAATCGCCCAGAACTCCGCCCAGCTTGACAAGCTGCATCAGAAACACCTGCTCCCGGGTTTCGGCGACGAGGATTTGCGCAGGAAGGATGAGGGCATCATTGAGCGCTTAACTCAGGATATCACGCGCTCTTTCCATGATTGTCAGCGCTCCATCATGCGCATTGAGACTATGGTTGCGGAGTCGAAGGCACAGGGTGCTGTTACTAGTGGCGAGGAGACTATGGCGAAGAATATTCAGATTTCGCTGGCTGCTAGGGTGCAGGAAGCTAGTGCGCGGTTTAGGAAGAAGCAGAGCACTTATTTGCGGAGTATGCGATTCCCTTCTCTCTTGCTTTTCTTTTTCTTGTCCCGCCCTGGTTTGTTTCAGTCCGGCTAATGTGTGACTTGTTGTGCAGAATTACGAGACCTCGAGGGAATTGCGACGCCATTCGATATCACACCCCCGCAGGCCCAGAACCCATACACGGATCCCTCGATGATGGAGTCAGATGCCGACAGGTCTTTCTCGCAGACGATGTTGCAGCAGACTTCGCAGCGGCAGACGGGTGTGAATGATGCCGCTATTGCGCAGCGCGAGCGTGAAATCAACGATATCGCAAAGGGAATCATTGAGCTCTCGGATATATTCCGGGAACTGCAGAGCATGATCATCGACCAAGGAACCATGCTGGACCGTATAGATTACAACATCGAGCGAATGGGTACCGAGGTTAAGGCCGCAGATAAGGAGCTGAAAGTGGTATGTCTTCGCTTTACCAGTTCTTCTCTCACTTGGATTCAATTTGACACATCTAGGCTACGAGTTATCAAAAACGAACCACTAAACGCAAGATCATGCTATTGCTTTTCCTGGTCGTCATTGGAATGATCATTCTATTGGTTGTGAAGCCCAAGGGCCACAGCTCCAGCTCAGCACCGCCGCCTCCAGAGGATGAATCGTCGAATAATATCCGCTCTGTGATGGCTTACCGAGGGAGGAGACATCGATTATCAAATCGGTTCGTGCGAGATCGATGGTTGGATCCAGATATATTCCGATGATGTCTCTTAGGTTGCAAATAGCATTAGTTCCTAGACAATATGAAGGAAACACGAGACATTCTTTTCGCATATAGTCGTAGATACCTACCAGGTGCGACTTGGAAGCGGCCTACTTCCCGCCACCTATGGGTGGATACATGGTTTACACGGAGATGCTCCCACAGAAGCGGTATACCTAGAAGAAATCTCGTTACTGGCCTGGATTTAGGCCATTTGCTTCATTATTCGAGCCATACGTTTAGTCACTTAGTACACAAGATCAATGGTTCCCATGGTTCAACCGGAGATAGCGTAGAAGACTGCTAATTGGCAAAGATTGGAAGGTAACATCCGTAAAACACATTCAAGTTCAGCCATGCACTTTGCCATAGTAAAGCATGACCGGAGGTATCCGACCTCATATGCACTTACTTGCCCTGGTTGGCTAGCAGGTCAGCAACATCGGCATCTAGATCACCGCCCGCAAAAGCCGCGTAATCCTCTTCCCCATGCGAGATCTTGCGCCTCTTTGCATGGCCATCGGCAGCAATATCAAAGGCATGCTGTGGCTGGGCAGTCGCGGAAAGATCGTTCACACCAGTCCCGTTGTCTGGCTGCTGGATATCGGGGATGTTCATGTGACTCCATTCCGAGGCGTCGTCGTCTGCCTCTTCAGTAAAAGGACCGTGGCGAAGCGCTTGCTTCTCTGGCTGTGGAGATCCCACAGGTGTGATAGCTTCCACTGGGGGAGGTGTCAAGGCTTCGATTTCGGGGCGAGCAGATACATTCTCATGTCCACTAGAATCGCCATGGTCTGCAGGGGACTCTCCGCTTGGCAGGCCGCGCAGGATCGCATCTTCAACCTCGCGCTTCTTGTTATCAACCGAAATCTTCTTCTGCGCGAGCTCTGAGCTAAGGGCTTCCTCTTTCGATAGCTCCGCGCGGTTGGTCTCGAGGATCTTTTCAAGCCCGTCGATCAAAGCACGGCGCGACTTGATAACCTCAGAGACGGAGTTCTCTGCATTGGCGAGAGTCTTCAGCAGCGAGCTGAGACGTGCAGCATGAACAGGCAGTGTAGGCTTCGGGGCATTGGGATCATGGAGCTTGTCGAACTCTGTGGTAGCGAGTGTGGAGGAGCTGCTGGAGTTGACAACAGCCTTGCTGACGGCAACCTGCAATGGGACGAGAGGTTGTAGTTCATTAGGGGTGGAACCCGAAGAAGTATCCTTGAAGAAGGAGCCCCCGAGGGTTTGTTTCTTTGTGGTAGAGCGAGTTTTGTCAACTTCTGCAAGATGGGTCAGTTCGGTTGGTCCCCACTTGTCTGTATTGCTGTTGACATGGCTTACCGTCGATGCGAGCTTCGACTGCGTCCAAAAGAGCTCCGTCAAACACATTGCGTTGTCTCCAGACCTCCACTACTCGGCGAATTCTTTGTTGGTAATCCGCCGACGACCCTTTGTAAGCTGTTGTAGTAGCATCGACGATGATCTAAAGTTCTGTTAGTCGGAGTCGCCGCGGCGGATCGAGGGGGAAACGGACCGGCGAGAATGCAATAAGGAAATCATCTTTGCCACGGGCTTTAGATTGCTGGGCCACCTCTGTAAATATAGTTAGCAAGTGAAACTGAGCTTGGGGTGGATCGTATGTACCATTGGCTAGGTAGATCAAATTGAGCCGCTTGGGAGCAGGCGAGTCGCGAATCTTCTGTAACCAGATCTGTCCAGTGCGTTCTGCATGGCGCCTGAATTTACCACCAGAAGTTAGCGGGTCTCATTTACAGAGAAGGGGGTGTTGATGTACCTGTGGAACATGACCCACTGCGCGACGGTCACAATGCTCTCCTGGGTCTCGTTCAGAGCCGAGAGCTTCGCTTTAACGGCATCATCGGTGAAAGCCATGATATCAGAGTCAATGAAGGACTTGGGTTGTATCTTTAGAGACAAATGAGAAATGAGATTATCCTAGGCGCGCAAGTAGCAATCAAAGTGAAGGACGCAAAGGAAATAGGTAGCAATTGACCGCCTCTGGAACGGTGAGAGCTGCGAATCGCAATTGCAGTTAGAGGTAATTGCCCGTGATCAAAACCAGAGGAAGAGCAGACGAAGATCTTAATTACCAAGCTCTTTAGCACGAGTGAAGCTGAAGTGGCTTGTACCCCAAGCTTGAAACGTGGATAAGCCTACCGCCCTAGCAACGGCAGAACAACGGACCGCCGAGCCTACTGCGGTCACACTTGTCAACACCTCTACTTCTTATCACTCTCAACAACCCAATCGCTTTATTCCTTCTGCTTGTGACGACCTTCCTAATCCAACTTCCTCTATTCAATCGTCTCATCAGCTTCAATCAACTTTCAGAATGGCGGATCGTTTCCCTTCCCTAGAGGACTTCTCTGAGGGTATGCTTATCCCGCCTTACTTGCTCTCCTTACGCCGGAGCTAACATGTCACCCGCATTTAGGCCAAACCGAAGTCGCCAACACCCAAGACGCTACCGAAGATGATTTCCTGGCCCGTGAGCGCGCCGCACTCGGCGAAGATGCCGACCAATTCGCTACCACCCACGACCACGTTGCGGATCAGACTGTAGGCGGGGATGATGACCTGCTTGGTGGAGGCGACGAGCCTGTCGAGGAGATCGGCCACTTTGAATCATCATTCCCTTCCGTGGAGACTCAGAATCAGAACGAGGTATGGAATGACTATTGGTTCCATCAGGGTGAACATACAGTATGCTGACCAGGGGTTACATCTATACAGCGCGTGGCTCCCGGCGGCACAATCACTGGATCCGGCTCACCTTTCCCCCGTACCGGCTACCCAAGCACACAGGAACCCGAGGATGAGGGAGATGCAGTCCGGTGAGTTCAATTGCTGATCCCGGATCACGAGGCGCACAACCTGCGGCATCCTCAGCCATCATGTTCTGGCTTGCATCACCAAACTGACTTGTTTCTTTCAATGATAGTGAATGGCGTGAGAAGCGTGACGCTGAGATTGCCCGCCGTGCAGAGGTCTCCGCTGAGAAGAAGGCCGCTACCGTCAAGAAGGCACAGGAGGATATCGACGACTTCTACGTTTCCTACAACAACAAGGCCGAAAAGAACCGCACCCACGCCCGCGCCGAAGCCGAACAGTTCCTTGCCAACCGGGAGGATACCTCCGCCGGTGGTACTAGCTGGGAGCGCATTGCCAAGCTGGTCGATGTTTCAGGCAAGGGCTCCGCAGGCGGTGCCAGCGGCTCTGGAAAGGAGCGTTTCCGTGAGATGTTGCTTGAACTTCGGAAGGACAAGGAGGCTCCTGGTTCCAGCGGAATCTAGGTGGTTTGTTTTAGCGCGTGGGATAGATAATGGATTCCCGGTCAGGACGGTGGTGCCCCCATGTTTACTGACATACTCTCGTACGATTTGATTTTCTTTCTACATTCCCCTTCCTGCATCGCGTGGCAGTCGGACTTTTCTTTCTGGCAGCTGTATCTCTTTATTCTCTTTACTTTGTTTCATTCTACGCAGCGAAGTCGCCAGGGGTTTTGTAAATTAGTATCTCACCGAAATCGACATCATCGATATCCAATCGCGGATTTTCTTTCACGCTTCGAGTACTTCTGATTGGAGTTGTTGGGTATGTGGAAGGTAAAATGTAGAACGTAATTCACAATAGACAGGAATTGGCAATAAACCAAGAGTAAGAAATGCATAACGTTACATCACATCATCATCGACGTTGGGATATCTTAGTCAAGTTCGGTAACATCACCGCCAGGCTCTCCGACTTCTTCCTTACCCTCAGCTTCCAGTTCCTTCAGCTTCTTCTGCCCCTCGGCTGTTGTGGCATCCACAATTCCCTCCTCCAAGCTGAGCATGCCTCCATTACCCAATTGCTCCACAACGACCTCCGCCTCCTCAACGGACATCCTTCCGAGGACCTTGTTTACCTCATCCAGGGACTCGGTCTCCAATGCCTTCTGCAAGTCTGCGGGGAAAGCGTCGAAGAGCTTGCGCGATTCAATCTCGACGGGATCCTGACTGTTGGCGGCGGGGATATTGATGGTGATCTTAGTACCGGGGTCAACAGCGTGCAGCTGGATTTGCTCTACGCCCCCAGATTCGTCGGATGCCGAGCTGTTCTTGTTGAGCTCAGCGGAGCGAGTCTTGATGCGGTTGTATGTGTCATTGACGTCGTTGAGGAACAGAGTTGCTGCGCGGTGGTCCTTGGTGGTAATGCTGGGAATAATTCGTTAGAATAGATCGTGTGAAGGAAATTGAGATCAACATACCGAGTGAAGAACAGCTGGATACCGTCAGGACCGAGCGAGCGGCAGTATTGCAGAAGCAGACCCTGGTGCACACACTGGCGAGCATACTCCTCGTTACCCTTCATCTGGTTGTTGAATGCCTCTACAAGCAAACCATCGGTTTCCTTCTCGGCGACAATATCCGGGTTCGCTGAGATGAACTGCAGGTAGGCCTTGTAGTCTCCAGGCTTGAGTTGAGCAAATTTCTTCGCCAACGGACTAATCTCGACATCGGCAGGATCGTCATCATCGCCTTCATCATCGGCCTTGGTCATGGAGCTTGCTGCGCCGGGGTTCAGGAGCTCGACGGAGGTCTCCTTTGCTTTGGCAGCAGCCTTCGCTTTCTCCGCAGCCTTGGTGATATGTGACTGATTGAAACCTTCATGTAGCTTATCACTAGTGATTTTAGAGCTTTCTTCCTTCTCAAGTTGCGCAAGCTTCGCGTCCAGTTCTTTCTGAAGACCCTGGATCTTTTCGAGGTGCCCATTCACACCTTGAATGTATGCCTGGAACATGTTCTCAGGCTTGGGATCTTTAATATCCGCCTTCACTTGGTCCACTAGGGAGCTCAACATCTGGGAGAATTTAGGCTGTTCCGGCGCGTGTGTGTATACTCCCTCCGGCGGGGTAGGGGCCTGGTCTTCGGCGGGGTTGCTCGCGAATTCCATGATTGTGGTGAAAATGAACTCATCGGGGGAAGCAGATGAGTCCTCATGCTTCTTGAGAGACTCGAGGAGTTTATCGATGCGCGACAGCAATCCATCATTGATAATTCGCTCGTACTTGAGGGTCTTGATCTCGTGGCGGCGCTGATCTCGTTGCTGGTGAATCTGAGCCTGCTTGGCCCGGATAAAAGAACGCTTATCGACATTGGGATGGACTTCGATGTCCGAATCATCAGAGAGCTCCAAGGAGTCCCATTTGCTGTAGTCGAGCACCATTTTGTGAATCTGTAGATTGGTATGAGGTGGGGTGGGTATGCAGGGCGCGAATGATAGACGATGGACAAACGTTATCCTGATTTAAGCACAAGTAGAATTGGAGTGGGTGTCCACAAGATGATCTGAAGCAGTTCAGAACAGTGAAACTGCAAATAAACACAGCTTCTGGCCCCCTCTCAGACGAAGTATCCAGACCACTCGATCAGCTTCCATGGGCGGTAAGTCGAGGCAAATCCAATGGGCGGTCAATATGGGCAGATTCGGCCCCGAAAACCGCCTTGCTGATGACCACATGCGTCGGCGAAGCTTAACCATATCTTCGCACAATCCACCGCACATTCCACGGAGCTCAAATGCGTGCCATGTAATAATCGCAAACTCGAATTTAACTCACTCAGATATGGCATGTCGACGTCTCATTCGGTGACATCATCATAATTCTGTGCTTCGAGCGTCTTCCGATCCAACTCCGAGATGCGCGGTGCCAGACTGCCCATGTCTCTGGCCGTGGGTGTCAGCCCACGGCAAGCCCTAAGACCATACGGCTATTTCACCCCCGATGTCTTTACCAAATCGATCCCCTCTAATGTCCTCCACGGCGAACACAATGGGCTAAGTCGTCTCTATTCAACCGCCTCGGGTGCTTTCCGGAAAGCTCACAACCCACTCTTGCTCCAAATCAACACTCCCAATAATACCAACTCTTCCTCTCGCATTACCTCTCAAGCCCGCCTTCTCTGTTCGACACCACGTCTCCTCCAAGCGAAACCTGCCGTCGCCAAAGATTCCACCCGGACTACCCCGGAACCTCTCGAAGAGGATGACAAGGGCTTCGAATTGTCCGAGCGCGCAGCACAGGCAGCTCAGGTGAATATGAGCGCCAGACTCAACAAGGATGGCGGAAAGAAGTCCGGGTTCGGCGAAATCTGGCGACTTTTGAAGATCGCTCGGCCTGAATCGAAGGCGCTCAGCTTTGCCTTCTTTTTCCTTCTGGTATCCTCATCGATCACAATGGCAGTTCCCTTCTCCATCGGCAAAATTATGGACAGTGCAACTAAAAGTGCGGCTGAAGGTGGCGGCGAATTGTTCGGCCTCAGCATGCCCATGTTTTACGCTGCCCTCGGCGGAGTCCTATTCCTCGGCGCTGGTGCGAACTATGGGCGCATAATCATTCTCCGAATTGTTGGTGAGCGAATTGTTGCCCGGCTGCGTTCAAAGCTTTTCCGTCAGACGTTCGTGCAAGATGCCGAGTTCTTCGATGCAAACCGAGTTGGTGACTTAATCTCGCGCCTTAGCTCTGACACTATCATTGTTGGCAAGAGTATTACGCAGAACTTGTCTGATGGACTACGAGCTGGTGTCAGTGGCGCAGCTGGGTTCAGTCTGATGGCCTATACCAGTGCAAAGTTATCCATGATTTTGCTTGTATTGCTTCCTCCAATTGGCCTCGGTGCTCTCTTCTACGGTCGTGCCATTAGAAACCTCAGTCGCAAGATTCAAAAGAATTTGGGCTCTTTGACCAAGATTGCCGAAGAGCGGTTGGGCAACGTTAAGACCAGTCAGTCCTTTGCTGGCGAAGTTCTTGAAGTGGGTAGGTACAATAAGCAAGTGCGCAAGATCTTCGAGCTTGGCAAGAAGGAGTCCTTGATCAGTGCGACTTTCTTCAGTTCGGTAAGTTGACTCTTCTGATTCGGGCGATGCTTTCTTGCTGACAGATTTCTTACTAGACTGGCTTGATGGGAAATCTGACCATTTTGACACTGCTGTATGCTGGTGGTGGGATGGTTCAATCAGGTGCAATCACCATTGGAGAGTTGACCTCCTTTTTGATGTACACCGCATATGCCGGCTCGAGTATGTTTGGCCTATCCAGTTTCTACTCAGAGCTTATGAAAGGTGTGGGTGCGGCGAGTCGACTCTTCGAGCTACAAGACCGTCAGCCTACCATTCACCCTACTAAGGGTCAAAGGGTTGAGACCGCTCGCGGGCCTATTCGATTCGAAAACGTCACGTTTAGCTATCCCACCCGTCCTGCCGTGAAGATTTTCCAGGAATTAAACTTTGAGATCCCTCAAGGGACCAACGTTGCGATTGTCGGTCCATCTGGAGGAGGAAAATCAACCATTGCGTCCATTCTGCTCCGGTTTTATCAACCCACTGAGGGCCGGGTCTTGATCAATGGAAAAGATATCACGGAGATGAACGCCAAGTCTCTTCGGAGAAAGATCGGTGTAGTCTCCCAGGAACCCGTGCTCTTCTCTGGAACGATTGCCGACAACATCTCCTACGGCATGCCCCATGCCACCCGCTCTGAGATCATTGCTGCTGCTCGCAAGGCCAATTGTCAATTCATCAGCGACTTCGTAAGTTTGCTCAACTTCCGTGTTCATGACCCACGCTAATTGTTTACAGCCCGATGGCCTCGATACCCACGTTGGAGCTCGTGGGGCCCAGTTATCAGGTGGTCAAAAGCAGCGCATTGCCATTGCACGCGCCCTCATCAAGGACCCCGATATCCTGATCTTGGATGAAGCAACTTCCGCTCTGGACGCTGAATCCGAGACCCTCGTCAACAGTGCGTTGGCCGCTCTGCTTCGCGGTAACAACACAACGATCAGCATTGCCCACCGTCTTTCCACCATCAAGCGTTCTGACACGATCATTGTTCTTGGCAATGACGGCAAGGTCGCGGAGCAAGGTCCCTACGAGGAGCTCAGCGCCCGTCCAGATGGTGCTTTCACGAAGCTTATGGAGTGGCAAATGAGCGGAGGCGAGACACACCCTCCTCCAATTAAGGCTATTGAGCCAGATCAGCTCTGGGAGCTCGAGAAGGAGGCCGAGCCTGAGCTAGAGGAGGAAGAAGAGGACGAGGATGAGCCCGTGCCCCGCAAGAAGGAATAGTCGTACTCCCTCGCTCTTACTGATACCACTACCCTCGTACACTGATATTTTTTCTTGTTGAATATGTATTAACATACGATGTTCCCCATCTGTACTCTCCTCTCACCTCCCATCTCCCACCTCCTGTCGGTCTTCTCATCTCATACTCCCTCTAGACATTCCGCATTTTGAATTTGGCGATAGACACTAAGTTCTCAGCAACTGTGTACAAATGTTGATATCAATTTCATTCTTTTGGCTTCTACTTCCATAAGGTGCTCAGTAGTGTCACAATATAAGAGTCGGTGAGCCCCAAATAAGTGCACATTCGTGTACTCTTGCAATGAACAGGCCCCAACTATCAATCGCCCATGAGGTGGTCCCGATCGGACAACGATCACTTCCTATAATTCCTCCTCCAACCCACATCTTCCAAATTACGCGAAAGACGAAATGCCTGTCCATATCATTGAGAACGAAAATCCCGAAATACCTGCTTGGGGAAGCATTGCAGTGGAAGTCTTTTTCCTCTCCGAATGGGATAAGTCTCACCCAGACCCCTCCGAGTTCCCCGTCGACCGTCGCCAAAGGCTTCTACGCCAATTTCTCGCGTTGGGATACGAAGGCAGACTGGTGATTATATTCTATTGCCCTTAAAATATTCATAACCTTGAACTAAATACCAACCTATTAGCCTTACCAGCCAGGCAATTCATCACCCACTCCTACTGAAGCCCAAATAGATGAGATTCTTCGGCCTATACGGCCTGAGGCACTGCGCAATTGTGCTCATAATACTGGTGCTGAAGTTGGCTGCTGGCTTCGTCTCTGCTACACCAATGACGAGGGCCATAAGGCTTTATGGTCTGCCAATGAAATTGCAGAATGGGTGACTTATGGGGGAGCAGTGCTCGACGATGAAGGTTTATTCAGTGGCCTGGATCTGGCAGCCGCCCTGGAACTATTTCCTGAGCGTGTCACAGATGAGCGTGTCAATCTTGGTCTCAGAGAGGAGAGCCTCAGGGAGGCTGTAGATGCTGAAAATTACCCCTCTGAGGAGAACCCTCTTGAGAGGTATGCTTTCTATCAGGCCGATTGTGTTGTTACTCATATCTTTGTGGAGGATGAGGTGGCGGTCAACGGAGGAGGCCTGTTACATGTATTTTTAGATGATTGTGGGAATGTGGTGAGGCAGTGGCGGGTGGAGGATGGATCAGAGGATAATTACGATGGCGCTTGGCATGAGCGTCTTTGGAAAGAGGCCATTAGAGATGATTGTGGAGAAATTGGCCCTGCATATCATGAGGGTGGAAGCCGAGGGCCCCCTTACACTCTTGGAAGTCCTGGGGCTGTTAGGTAGTCCTTGGCGTCCTTATCCGCATCTTATCGTGTTATCGGGCTTAGTCACGGGCCATATGCACCTGACCCCGACCTGAACGACGCATACAGCTCTTTGCTATGAGATAACCCCCTCTTCTTGACACAACCCCTAATTATACAAGGGGGAGTGACTCTACAGCAATGGATCGTATCCGCAGACTCATCGCCCGTCGGGTGGCGTATGAGCGACTACCAGAGTCCACCGCAGAAGACGCCGATGAGACGAGATACACACCGCGAGACCAGCAGTCCCCATTCTCAAGATTACAATATAGCATTTTCTTCCTCCTAGGAGTGTCTATGCTATGGGCCTGGTAGGTGATCCAGAGGAAATAAGCTATATGCATGCATTGGAACGACCATGGAACTAATGCAGAGAACAATCTAGGAACATGTTCCTTGCCGCGGCACCATATTTCTACAGCCGGTTTGAGTCGGACGACTGGACAAGGTTGCACTACCAACCCTCGATTCTTTCTGTGTCGACAGTCACGAACCTCGGTACCGCTTATGTCCTGGCAAAGCTACAGAAGAATGCCTCGTACCCGTGGAGAGTGACGCTCTCGCTGTTGATGACCTGCGCCGTGTTTTCGATCCTCGCCTTCTCGGCGGTCGTCATGCATGATGCGTCGCCGCGAGTGTACTTTGCATTCCTGATGGTGATGGTCTTCGGCGCCAGTCTGGCGACTGGTATCAATCAGAATGGTGTTTTCGCTTATGTCTCGAGCTTCGGTCGACAGGAGTATACGCAGGCTATTATGGGTGGGCAGGGTGTTGCGGGCGTGCTGCCTTGTATTGCTCAGATCTTTTCCGTTCTGGCGGTGCCATCGAAAGGGAGTGAAGGCAAAGATGATGGTCCCAGTATGCCTCATACGACTTCATCGAGGTCGGCGTTTATTTACTTTCTAACATCTACGGGTGTCTCGGTTATCGCTCTGCTGGCATTCCTATATCTGCTCAGGCATCAACCTGCTTCAAGGCAAAAGGTATTAAGAGAGAACGATGAGACTGTCACGGATGAGCACGAACAGGCTAAGACAGTCAGTCTCTGGACTCTGTTCGTGAAGCTGCGGTTCTTGGTATTCGCCGTGTTCTTCTGCTTCATGATTTCTATGGTGTTCCCCGTTTACACTGCCGAGATCCAGTCGGTCAACGACCCTACCAGTTCACGGATCTACGATCCCAGTGTCTTTGTGCCTTTAGCACTGTTGGTCTGGAACCTGGGTGACTTAATCGGAAGATTGGGGGTGGCTATTCCGGGGATATCACTGGGAGAGTATCCTCAAATGGCTGCCGTTGTGGCCATTGCCCGAATGATGTTCATTCCCATGTACCAACTCTGCAATATCAATGGCCATGGTGCTGTTGTCAAGAGTGACACATTCTACTTCCTTGTTCAGCTCCTCTTCGGTGTTACAAATGGATACCTGGGAACAAGCTGTATGATGGGTGCCAGTCACTGGGTTGTTGCGGATGAGAGAGCAGCTGCTGGTGGCTTCATGAGCCTGATTCTCGTAGGCGGATTAGCTGCCGGTAGCTTGCTGAGTTTCTTCGTTGCCAGTGGTTGAGTTCGGTTTCATATAGATTGGTTTGGTATAGTTGTCTTAGAGATCACGACTAATGACGAGTTGCAAATACTATTTTATCATATACATGTGGTCGTGACTTCCTTGTATGTCAAGAGATCATATGTCCGTTTGCCTAGGAGGTTGGACCAAATTACACCACAACGCTAGGTAACGGTAAATTCGATGCGGAAAACGGCTACTCTTGACGCTGTCTTAGGCGTCCTTTTTACCAGGTTCTTAGTCATCAACCAGGCAAGTGATCTGTTTCTGTGCAATATTTCCGTTTTCTCCCCGAGCACTCATGGTTGCTCAGTGATCTGCTTACCCTTCACTCGGGACTCTCAGGGTAGACATCCAGGCATGTTGTCATGTCTCGCTTCTTATGTTATCCAATTGTAGTCGCCAATTGAAAAATAGGAGAGGTCTTTCTGTTAGTTCTGGACAATACTCAACGCCGCTTTTCTAATGCTTAAGAGATCCTGCCTCTGTCAACCTTAGCTCCTTTCAGTGTACTTCGTGTATGATCCTTCTGTCCACTTCCCCAGACCGTGCGTTGTCAAGTAATCGTAGTGTCATGCACCCTTTGCCATCTGTTGACTCCATTATCTGATTGGTAGCGTCACAGAAAAAACCAAAGCGCGACTTAACGCCTTATACACGTCAATCCCAAACATTTGCGACTCGAAAATTGAGAAATTACCTCAATTAGAATAATTTCCTTAACCCCGTGCGTCAGAGTCTCGACTACCACCTACCTTATACTGGCCGCGTGTGGCCTTAAGTTCAAGATTATTACCCAAGACCTACCCTTATGAGCCTAGGCCTAGCTATACTAAGAAACAAGCTGATAAATCCAGAACGGCGAACGGATAGTAATAAACGGGTAGTAGTAAATAGGTAGTAATAAACGGACGACGGGTAATAACCGTTTATGTCACAATAAGGACGGCTAGCAACGAACGCAACAGTGAAAGTCACAACAAATGAGTAACAACAAACGGTTAGCTACGAACATACGAGATTCCAAAATTCTAGCATCAAAATAGCCATTGAACAAGATGTATAATATCACTGCACGTAGACGTCTATTGCGCTAAAGATCGTAATCAGGCTATGTCACATGACTCACATCAGCGTCAGGTGGTCGGGGATAATTCTTAATGCCTACAGTCAATATGGGAATGTTTCTTTTTTCACACTAGCACGGGACGGTATAACTGCGACCACTATGTCCTCGAACATAAAGTCTGAGCTAGACAAGGCCTCTAGCAGCAGCTTTCTCGGTGATCTAGGACCCCCGATCAGAAGGTATCCGTACAAGGGGACTAAACAGTTTTTAGAAACTGTAAAGATGGAACTAAGTCGCCAGGAAGAGGAATTCGAGGCCAGTGAATGGGTGCTCTTCACCAAGGTTAATGAGCAGGCCTTCAGTCGTGACTTCCTAAACTCGGACGACAATATCCTTCAGCGTTGCTGGAATTCTTACAACTCTTCCCAACACCTTCTTCTTGTCAAAATGACAGTCTCACGCGCTCATGAAATTGCGGCACGCGTATTCGAAAGGCTCTTTTTTGATTGTCTTAAGCCAATGGGCCTCGATGACTGTCTTCAAACCTTTGGATCCGCCATTTGCAAAGCAGAAAATGGCTCCGCTAAACAACCCGACTGCCAATTTTTACCAAGAAGGCTTCCTCGAGCTCGAACGAAGAAATGGCCCTCGGTTGTCGTGGAAACGAGCTTTTCAGAGTCGCCTTCCAAATTGACGTCCGATGCTCGGTTCTGGCTTTCCGAATCAAACGGTGATGTTCAAATGGTCATCACAGTCAAGATCGGTCGGAGCTCGCCCAACATCGTGCTGGAGTCATGGGAACTTGTGAACAATAGGGTCCAACGTCAGCAAGTCATTACCATAAGCAAAGGCGATAACAATCATGTCTACCTCCGGGGCCAGCCGCTTATTATCAGCTTCAATAAGCTCTTTCTTCGCCCACCGAGCATCCCGAAAGAAATAAACATCAGCCTTGACGACGATATTTTGAAGAAAATTGCTAGGCACGTCTGGGAAGAGCAAGGTTTTTGACGATGGCTCAATCAAAGTCGCTCATGTTATATCTCTTTCAGAGGGCGAGACTAAGTTACTACTATAGCAATATGGGGATCCGTCATATCCTAGCCTTCGATCCCAGGAACGCCGAAAGTAGGCAGCAAGCAGTGCGGTTATAGTCGGAGCAACTTAAAGATTGGAGAGGAAGACTGAGATCAAATAGGCTGATCAGCCTGAGCATCGGGGTGAGCGATCAGTTTGCTCAGTGAGCTGCTCATGTTCGCTCCGGAAGCCGATCACATCACTTCCTGAGGCGGCAGTTTTACCGTCACCTAGATTACGTTGTCAAGTCCAAGTTTGCCGGCTGTCTCCTTCGTCTTCGCAACTCGCATCAATGGTCTTCAAGATGTAACTAAATGCTCCAACTATAAACCGTAGACAGAACGTGATGGACTCTCAACTCCTCCCAGCCCTCTTCTAAGCTCCTCGTAAAGGTATAGGCCCTACTCATCCCATCCCATCCCACAACCGGCTCCCTGCTCTTCTCTGTTTTCCATCGCTCACTTACTTCACCCCGTCCCTCCGTCTTTCTCTCGCACACCGCTCGTTTGCTCGTTTGGAGCCTTCATTTCGTGTCTATTCTTGAAAAAGGTCCTTTTCGTCGACTTTAGTTTTGTATTCTAATTCTCCCCTCTTGTCCATAATGGTCTTTTCTGATTATGTGGCTATGGTCGGACTGAGTCCTGCCCTAACCGTCCACTCCTTCTGGAGAGTTCTATGTTGTCTCTTTGCCATTGTGAGTACTGAGACAGAACTATACTAAGCCCAATCAAAGGAATCGTATCTCATACAGTTCATAACCTACAGTTGCCCATCTACTTTATCGGCTGGATTATCTACACACTCTTTTTCCACCCTTTGAGCCACTACCCCGGCCCCAAGCTAGCTGCCATCACACCTCTGGTCCATATCCTCTGGGACATCAGAGGCGAGCAGCACTCGATCATCAAGCGTCTCCATGACAAGTACGGAGACGTAGTTCGCATTGCACCTAATGCGCTCGCTTACCGCGCCGCATCGGCCTGGAAGGACATATACGGTCACCGCAAGAAAGGACAGAAGATCTTCCTCAAGGACCCGGCTTTGTACACACCCACTCCCAACGGCGTCAATGCAATCATCACCGCCAACGAGGGCGACCACACCCGCATGCGCCGTTTGCTCACCCACGCCTTCTCCAACAAAGCCCTAGGCGAGCAGGAGGAGATCCTCCAGACTTATGCCGATATGCTCATTGAGAAACTGCACGGTCTCATTGGTAGTTCCGTGTCGGTTGATATCGATATCACGCGCTGGTTCAACTTCACTACCTTCGACCTCATCGGTGACCTGGCTTTCGGTGAGCCCTTCGGATGTCTCTCGCATAGCAAATACCACTGGTGGGTTCTCATTATCTTGGATGCCGTCAAGGCAAGCGCATACCTGAAAATCTTTTGGTTCTATCCTTTTCTCGTGCCTTTGGTCCAGGTCTTGATTCCAAAGCATTTGATGGAAAAGCGCGAGGCTAGTTTCCAGCTCAGCGTCGATAAGATCCGTCGTCGGCTTGCAAAGGGCACTTCCCGTCCGGACTTTACTTCGTACATCCTTAAACACGCCAAGGATGGAAAGGGCTTGTCTCCGTCGGAGATTGATGCCAACTCGGCCGTGTTTGTTCTGGCTGGTAGCGAGACTACGGCGGCTCTGCTCTCCGGCTGCATCTATTTCCTGATGTGCAACAGAGATGCGTATAATCGTCTTATTCTGGAGATTCGCAATGCTTTTACCAAAGCTTCGGATATCAAGCTCTCGGCTCTCACTGACCTTCCGTATCTGAATGCTGTGCTGACTGAAACGATGCGCATATACCCGCCTATCCCATCAATGCTGCCTCGCATTGTGCCCGAGGGTGGTGCAATGATTAATGATAGATATGTCCCTGAAAGCGTGAGTGGAAGCTTACTCTTCAGACATTGTTCTTCCTTCTCTAGGTCATCTCTTTGTCATCGAACAAGAAAAAAAAGCAAAGACAAAAGACATTCTACTGACAATACAATGGCAAACAGGTCTCAGTCTCCATCTCCCTCTACTCCGCCTTCCACGCCGCAACACATTTCAAGAACCCCGAGTCTTTCGTCCCAGAACGCTGGTTGAACGAGTCAGACGAGTACAACTCAGACATGAAAGAGGCTTTCCAACCCTACTCCTACGGTCCCCGTAACTGTCTTGGCCAACAGTCAGTTCCCTCACCTTCTTCTCTTACCAACTGCCACATCTCTTTCCTCACGTATACTAACAAGACAATTCCCAGCCTCGCCAACGCTGAAATGCGCCTGATCCTCGCCAAATGTCTATGGAACTTCGATCTCGAACTTCTTCCCGAATCTCTGGATTGGAAAGATCATAAATCCTTCTCGCTCTGGAAGAGGCCGGAGCTTTGGGTTAAGCTCTTCAGAGCTGGAGGGAATGATGCTATGTAAGATTCTTTTATGAAAGCGGTATGTTGTGAAAAACATGTCGCGTCATGACACGCATGAAGGATTCGTGTGTCAATTGTGAAAACGAAATGTGCGAACAAAATGCGTTTGCATCAAAGATCTCTGTGGGCTCTTACCAGCTGCTTGTTGTCTCGGACTCTCGGGGCTGGCTGTTTGCTTTTGGCTTCTTGCCGTCGTCCCCCTGGGATTTCCGAGGTAATGGTAATGGTAATGGTGATTGATAATATTTCCGGGGCTATTGTCCCCGGTTGAAGAAAATTTAGGGCTATGCCAAGGTCTTTGGTTAGAATAGAAAGATACATACTGCATTTCGAGGCGACGTACTCCGTGCAACTATGGTAGTTGGCATGGGATGTGGTCTCTAACAAACGAAATGAGTTGTGTCCATCTTATGAATGATCCAGTGGAAGATAAAGTAATGTGTAGGTATATAATGATAGAATTGTATGTAGAAGGCCCAGATCATCCACATACATGCCCGTCCCTTATGCCGGGGACTCCAATGCACCAGGTGTCCAAACTCCCAAACCCCAATATGTATAAACGGTCTTCTGACCATGGAAATAGAAACCAAATGTAACCCCACAATGCATAAACGCTTTGGTATCAAGAATGTTTAATAGAAGTCTTCCTCAGCCAGCCATTGCGAATCCATCGCATAGGCAACCAGATCACCAGCACAGCACATATCTTCATGCCCGTGCTCCAAATCAAGAAGTTCAAGAACAGCCTTTAGCCTGTCCTCGAGTGTGTTCTGGAGTTGAGATATTCCAGCCTGGAGGTCCATGGTCTGACGCTCCCTGATGAGCAAGCCGGGCTGGTTCTGCTCTTTCCCTTTAGCTGTCTGCGGGTTTGCGATCTTCCTGTTGGGCGAGCGAGCTGCAAGAGCCACTCGCTGTAGCTGAGCAGTGGGTGCTTCTGGCTTTCGGTTTTTCAAGAGGGTTTGTAGCATGAACAGCAGCCAGACCAGGTTGGTTCGTGGGGCGTACTCTTCCCAAATCCCTGGAATGGTCGACACCTTCTCTGTTTCGAGGGGATTGCCGGTATAAAGTGCTGCTCGCATGCTAATCATAATGTCAGTAAATCGATCGGAGAGATGCAGTGTGGGCTAACATACTATCGGTACGTGTTCCGCTGCATCATCTCATCCTCATCTTGGCTGATTCCATCAAATATCTGCTGTTTGTCCAGGTCGGTGAAGGCAACAACTGGTTTCGGATTGGCGGGATCGTCACCCTGCAAGAGCTCCGCCCGTGAGAGCGAATAATCGATTATAGTGGTTTGCAGGGTGCTGATGCCAAATCCGCTGGAGGATGAATGACGAACAATTTCGAGCTCGGTGGGAGGATCCAAGCGACCGTCATCCCGCGTCGAACGAATGCAAACATTGCCCAAATGAAGATCGCGGTGCTCGAACTCCGCAAACAACTCCGCTCGGGCCAGAGCCATTGCAACTCCCCAGAAGATGTCATAAATCTGGAAGATAGATGACCAGGCAAACTTCTCTAGCTCGTACCCAGCATCATCCATCTCCAAGATGGCCCAAATCTGACTATCAGGGTATGATCTTTTGCTGGATGGATTCGGGTTCAGGGCCTCTTTATTCGTCTTCTTGTACTGGTCCCAGGCAGTTTGGAATGATGCTGGGTAGCGACCCTGGACTACATGGATCTCTCTGAAGCGAGCAAATCCGGGAACCGGATCGAGGTACTTGAGCATCTTGACTTCGGAAACGATGTCGTCGATGCTTGTGTGCTTCTTCGACCCAACACCCTTCTTAGCCCGCAGCGGCATGACCTTGAACACTCCGTCGCCATATGATTTCAATTTGGCCAATTTGGATTTGGATACCGCTGGTCTGCAAGTTTCTTCTCGGAGATGGAGCTTGTAGACATCCCCAAAGGACCCCTCTGCGAGTTTCGCGACGTAGAACATGTCTTCCGAATGCGAGGCCCACGAATCAAACTTCTGAACTCCTTGCGCCGCAATTGGTGATAGCGCCTCTTTCAGGATTGGGCGAACATAGTCGTTGACTGCACTGTCAATGACAGATCCTGAGAGCAGCATGGCCGCTCGATCCTTGCTTGTCGTTCTGCGTCTGTCGAAAGGTGTTTGCGATCTTTCTCGATCATCGGCTGGGTGCTGAAGCGTAATGTCTGGTATCTCTAGTCTGGTATGTGGTAGCTCGGTGGGGTTTGAGCAAATTTGGACCTCTACCATCGTTTCGGTAGGTCGTGGTTTAGGCTTTGTTGATGGTTTGGCCCTCGATGAGGTTGACTTAGTCTTCAATGGCGGCTGAGTCGTCGATGGCGAGGATATGATAGAGGATTTGGCGATGGGAGAATTTGGGAGGTCTTCTATTGTCGACACAATTGATTTATTAGAAGTAGTTTGCCTCGATGTTCGCTGTTCGCTTTGTGTATTGGTCGCATCTTGAGGTGCCGAGTCGTCCTGGATCGTTACTTGGGCTAGTTTTGCTTGGAGGCCTTCTACGGGATCGGCATAGCGGACCTCCGTAAATGTGGTGTCTCTGGCTGGACTCGGTTGATCAAAAACAGCTCTAGGAGCATTGACTCTTCGTTTGCCATAGACTCTTCGCTGAGTGACCATTTTGGGTTTGGATTGTTTAGGTTCCGTTGTGTAAACCGAGAACTGGGCGGGTGGCTGGGTTGACATTGTGGAGGAAACCTATACCCCAGTTCATCTATCTGGGGTATGTGTTGGCTGGAAATAGAGGTTAGGATGTTGACAAGACGTAGAGAAAGATGCGTTTGGCGATGAATTCTCGGTGTTGACATTTAGCCTAATGGGGCTTAGCGTGGGTTGCCGCAGTGAAATCCATTTGCCGATCTTCCTGTTCCGGTAAACACTCTTGTGCAGTGTATGCACGGAGTACTATGTACATAGCTTCATTGATCTTGCTTTACGGAGTAGACTAAGATGTCGGTTGAAGGGAGAAGGGCGAATAGTTGTTCCATATTCAGGAACCAGGCACAACCCCCGTGAATGGAGAAGTGACTTACTTCCACTCACACGAGGCAGGCCTTAGTTCTATTGATTTGCATATTGAGATTGGCCTCGACAGCCTCCTTACATGAAACGAACGTGGACTCAGTCTGCAGATTTACAGCTCGTGGCTGTCTTTGGCAGTGTACGCAGTACATGGCACCTAATTATTGATAGACTCATTGGTGGTTACTCCTTAGTGCTTGCGCACAAAATAACGATCAACCAAATCCTAGTATAGTTACTACCCCTTTATCTTACTATGTACACAGTAGGTAGGGATATGCATCCTTCAATGTTGCTCTCGAATAGAGTCATTCCTACACGAGGCCGGAAGTATGGCCAAGACACATACCTCGGGTCAGATAAAACTGCCCGTGTCTCCCCTTTCTCCAGATTTCGGAACCAAAAATACTTAGGCAAGAAACAAGAGACTAGGTCTAGGGACCGCTAGGGTACATGCAAGCCGAATATCCCTGAACGGTGAATGGCTCTAGACCACCCACAGTGGACATCATGCCGGGGCTGACCGGAAGTGGTCCCTGCAAGTCACACACTTGTGACGTACGTGCCTATCTTTCGTCAAAGAATGGAGAGGAGGCATACTAAGAGCCATCAAAATATCTCGTGATTCAGACTAGAAATAGAATAACTAGTAAACTGGTAAAAGCAAGCAGAAAAGAAATAAAATAAAAAGAAAGAGAAAAGGCCGATTCAAGTCCCGTGAAGGAGAGCACGCGCCTCGGGTGCGCTTTTGCATTTTTCCTATTTTTTTCGTTTTCCTCCGCCTCCCGCCTCTCTCTCTTCCCTCACTCTCCAATGTTCTATACTTCCTAATACTCTCAATGCCCGGGCATGGCGTTCAACTTCAACTGGTCGCCTTTGATGGCGGACGCGAGTTTTTACACTCGCGCCCAAGATCTGCTCACTGCCGCCCTCAATAAATCCCCGAAACCGCCCATTATCGTCGATGACATTCACGTCACCGAGTTGAACCTGGGTTCTATCCCACCCGAACTGGAGATTCTGGAGATTGGCGATTTGGCCGAAGATCGCTTCCGTGGAATCTTCAAGATGTCCTATACCGGCGACGCCTTTCTTACGTTGAAGACCCGAGTTCAGGCGAATCCATTGAATACCTTCCTCCTCACGCGACCAACTTTCGCATCGCCAGTACCTGTCGCCGCTGCGTAAGTCATCGCGAGTAACTGGCATATGAAACACACGAATCATCTTCCTAACACTATCGCGATTCTAGTACCCCGCTTACCATCCCTCTCCAAATCACCCTCTCCGACTTCAAGCTCTCCGGCTTTGTGATACTGGTTTTCTCAAAGCAGAAAGGAATCACAGTCGTATTTCGCAATGATCCACTCGAATCGCTCAAGGTCTCCTCCACCTTTGATTCGATCCCGTTCGTCCGTGATTTTCTACAAAAGGAAATCGAGGCTCAGCTCCGGATCCTGTTCATGGATGAGCTGCCAGCTATCATCCATCGACTGTCGCTCCGGTTATGGGTTCCAGAATATCGCACAGGGGAGGAAATGAATGACGAGAGAGACAACACAGGCAAGGCAAGCGAAGGCCCCGGCCAAGATCCTCTCGCCAGCCCACCACAGGATCCCGTCGACGCTCTCGGAAACGCCCTGAACGAGTCTGAGATCGCTTCGCTCTCCTTGGACTCATCCGTCGAAACCCACTCTCTCTTCTCGCAGAAGAACCTCCTTCGCTTGGCCGCTCTGACCGATTCGCAACGTACCCTGTCCCTGTTCACTCCTTCCATCCAGGAAGTGGTGTATCGCGCCTGGACAGCTCCCATCGACGTCACCGAATTCCCTCCAAACGTGTTATCCCCGCTCAGCCCGACTCTATCGCGAACGCACTCTCAAATGGGTAGCATGTCTTCCCTGCACGACACCGCCAGCACTGTCTCCTTGCAAAGCCGACCGTCCTTATCCGGTCACTCGTTCACCAGCAGTACATATGGCTTGAGCCTGGGCGCCGGACGCCACTCTAAAGCCCATTCTCGGAAACGGAAGAAGCGTGTTGTCGATTTGCGCCGCCCTAAGACCACGGATGACGTAATGAGTGTGAGCGACGGTAGTGTCATGACCGAGTCGTCCCGACCCCCCCTCTATCGCATCAGCACCTCTGCCTATCCTGAATGAGCAGGCGGATGACCCAGTGACTCCACCCGTTGCACCCGAGGCCGATTCTCACCTGCCCATAATCCCCGAAAGACACATGACCAGCCTCTCCCGCTCAACGCGTCGGGACGGAGACTTGTCCTACTCCCAAGAGACTATTCGCGGCCCGAAAGCTGAGGATCTCGAAGCCACTCCTCGTGCTACTGTGCGTAATTACCACGAGAAGGCTGAGGCGGGGCCATCTTCTAGCCAGCGACCGCCGTTGCCTGCGCATGCTCTCCCTTTCACTAAGGATGACAAGGTCAACACCGAGAACGTTGACTCTGTCCTGGTAGAGCGGCTCGCCGGCGAAATTGCACGTCGAATGCGCGAGGATAAACTCATGACAAACGCATGCAGCGGCTTTTGGAGCCGTCAGCATGAAGACACTCCTCCCCCGGCATACGGCCACTAAGTGGTTCACATCCCCACTCACATCCTATCCTTTTGAGTATCTTTCGAGTAACTCAGGAGCATGACTTACGATTTTCTTTTGTTGTCTTGACCTTTCCTGCCTTGTTTCTCCCTTTGGAGCTTTTCTGTTATTCTGAGCGGTTTTGTAACAAAAATGGGGTCTGTCGTTGTACAGTTGGCGTTGAGATTCCCTGGGCTTCATTTTTTAATACCACGCTCAGCAGCCTTTGCATTTCTTTTTTTGGGGGGGTGGGACATGGGCTTAAACAATATGGAACTCTGGATTTTGGACTATTTAATTTCTCTTGTTAATTTCCCTCCCATCGCAAATATGTAGGCCATACTCCGTACTCCGTACTCAGTGACCGGCTAAAAAAGCTGGAGACAGCGCGCTAGACCAGGAGGAACTTAGCTCCGTACCGGGGACCTCTCATTTCCTTCCCACTCCTTTCCCTTCCATTCCCCCCATCACATCAATTCCAACATGGCGGGCATGTTCAAGAACGTGTTTGGCTCCCAGGGAGCTAAGCCTGATGATGGTATGTAAATTGGTCTATTTCAATTACTCGGCTGACCCCGGGTAGACTTCGCCGACTTCGTGGAAGCTCCCAATCCATCGCCTGCCTCCCTCCTCGCCGATACCACCACCGTCCCCGCTGTGAACACGCTGGCCCCCAATGCCGTCCCCTACACGGCCTGGTACCGCGTGTGGGAGAGGACATCTCTGAGCGATTTCAAGCAGGAGGCCATGATCATGCCAGTTATCCTTTTCATTGTCCTCTTCCACCTCTGGGGGGCGCGCAAGAACCGCCGCAAGGCGCGGGATTGGGCACAAGCCCACGGCCCTTCTCTTCAGAAGGAGTTCGCCGTTGTTGGGTTTGAGGGTATTGCCCAACCGACCTCTGAGGATGCCATCACCGTCGAGCTGGCGAACCCCGAGTCGCTGATCAAGGAGAGGTCTGCCTGCGAGTTCGCCGCGTATGCGACGGGCCGCCAGAACGTTGCCTTCCTCGATGTCAACCTCAAGATGCCCAAGCGCTACAATCCGATCACCTACATCATGGAGTATGTCTTCAGCTTCTTCTTTGAGAGCTGGGAGCCGCCCGTCGAGAAATACGAGGCTCTGCTGTACGCTTTTGATGGCAAGGAGAAGGACCTGGTCCCCGTACTCGCCAAGGACACTGCCCCTCTCAAGGTTCCCAGCTCGACTTATGACGGCTTCATCTGGGCTGTCGTTCACAAGAGCCACATGCGCCAGTTCCGCAACGACCGCTACGATGCCTCCATCACTTTCTCCAAGGATAACCCCAAGCTTCCGTCCTGGGTCACTGTGATGACCGAGAGTGCTGAGATCAGCGATACTCTCCTCACCCCGGAGTTGATCCAGGCTATTGAGCAGGCCGGTAACAACTTTGAGTACTTGATCGTCACCGATCAGCCCGTCGACAAGCCCACCAAGTAAGTGCTTCGGCTCAAGGTAGCAATTGAATGGTTTACTAACAGGCTTGTGTTCCCAGGATCGACGAGACCGTCCCCAAGAAGCGCATCCAGCTTTCCGCCAACCTCGCCTCTTCCGTCTCTGGCTACTCCTCCACTCTCCCCCTGTTCAACCAGTTCCTGCGTTTGGCTGACAAGCTGGTCGCCTCTGCCCACTTCCGTGCTGAGGTTATGCGCAAGATCCGTAACGTCCGCGATGAGGAGATTAAGAAGCTCCGTCGTATCGAGGAGGACGAGAAGGCTGAGGAACGCCGCCTTGCCGCCGAGAAGATCAAGAAGGATGAGCGTGAGCGTATCTTGCGCGGCATGAGCGCCGAAGAACAGCGCAAGTTCCTCGATCGGGAGTCTCAGAAGGAGCAGAGACGTTCGATGAAGAAGAGCACTCGGAAGGGTTGAGTGGTTGTTGGGTTTCATTTCTGGTGGGTTGGATGTATTATCCTGATACCTTTCAAGTTGATGTATTCATATTATATTATGCGATGTAAATTCCTGCGAGATGGGGATCAGATCGAGAATGTTCAATGCCATATACAACAGTTTCCACCACGTCATTGGGAGTGTCCATCAGGAAGCTGCGAAGTAGATGGCCTGCCGCGCGACAGCCCAACCTCATCCCCCTTTTCGACACTCCTTGAATATCCTTACTACTACATTCCAATACTCACAATGAATTACCTCCTAATTCCATTCCTGGTTTTGATTGCAGGCTTATCCCAAGCCGCTCCTACCGGAAATTGCAATACTACCCAAATCGCCAATATCACTCACCTCCAAGCCAATAGCACTCATCCTCTAACCTCTGCGTTGCCTTACGGAGCAGTCCTCACCCATTGTACAGTTCCTGGCACAATTGCCCTCACCTTTGATGACGGCCCCTACATCTATACAGCGCAGATCCTAGACACCCTCGCCCAACACGGTGCCCGAGCAACCTTCTTCCTAAACGGTCGCAACAAGGGCTCAATCGATGCCTTCTCAGATCTGGTACTGCGTGCCTATGAGGAAGGACACCAGCTGGGATCTCATACGTATGTTGATTACACTCTCTTCCAGGACACAATCATTCAAGACCTACACTCTAAGGACCTACACTCTAAGCCCAATCACACGGTACCCAGCTCACATCTAACCTTCTCATAGATACACCCACGCCTCACTGGATACCCTCTCTTACCAAGAAATAATCCACCAAATGACAACCCTCGAAGAAGCATTCGTGCACATCCTCGGTTTCTTCCCGACTTACATGCGTCTCCCTTTCCTCCGACATAGTCCCCTCGTGCTTACCGCCATGGCAGACCTGCAATACCATGTCATCGGTGCCAGTGTCGATACTAAGGACTATGAGCATGATGATCCGGTTTCTAATTGGATTTCTTTTGAGAAATTCAAGGCGGAGGTCGATGCGGGTGGGTCGGTTGTGTTGGCGCATGATGCGCATCAGTATACTGTTGAGCTTTTGGTTGTGAATATGTTGGAAGAGGTTGAGAGGCGTGGATTGATTCGTAAGTTTTGCTTTACTTTGAGAGAGTTGTTCTGATGGTTGCTGATGCTCGAGGTAGCTGTTACGGTTGGGGAGTGTCTTGGGGATTCGGTGGGGAATTGGTATCGGACGAAAAGGTGATGGGAAATGGTGTGGAGGATCTTTTCGTTCGTGTTGGTATATGATTGGGGTTGTTTCGTGGGTTTGAGTGTCTGGTTTTTGTGTTGCTCGTATAGGATGCTTAGGGCTATTCTTCCTGAAGATGCTTGGTAGAGCAGATCATTATCATTACTTCCGATATGTCAATATCATTCGCGTTACAGGGGGTCATAGTTATATTGGCTGTGTAGATGTGCGTACTGCAATCCGTAGTAAGGCTTTACATTCATATGATCATCTGGAGGATGATTCCTGGGTCATGGGAAAGTTCTTGATTCAAAGACGATGGATATAGGTAGTTATAGATGACACTCAATGCCTAGACTTCAGCGTTAGCATGAAATAGATGAGAACTTGAGAAGTATAGAGATGACCAGCTAAAGAGCAGACTCAGAGACCCGTCTTGAAACATATTAAAAGGTATCAATTTCACCATAAATGGTAAGGTACGGATAGACAACATCATCGCGCTGAAAGAGCAGAGGGATAAAAGAGAGAAGGGGAAATGGAGTCCGTACCTGAGTCACACTCTTCTCCATTGGAATGTAGAGAACGTCAGTGTCATTTTCCTATGATTGTAGTTACAATGGTAGATTGGAAGTTAGAGATTTCCCCTTGATTCGGATATTTTATAGGATTTCTTATGTGTAGGCGAGAGGGCAGGCCCTAGCACGTTTTCACTGTTTTCAGTGTTCAGTGTCGTCAGTGAGGGTCTTGATATTCATGACTCCACATGTGAGGGCCAATGACTTTGGATTTTTCATGTGCTTCGACTGGTTGTGTTCTCATCCCTTTCTATCTTTCCCCACAGTGGAGACCATTTACTACCTCATCTTAGGGTCTGCTCTTGGGCAACGGAGTACGGAGTAAAAGGATGTATAGCTCCAGCAGATATCATGACCAGATGTTTGTGTCTGTAATAGGTAGCTAAGTAAGTATTCTGGGTACATACTTCATAGAGATTAACTAGATCACGCCTAGAACATGTTCGTCTGTGACGACACCTGAGTAACGAAGCTGTGTCTGGCCTTCCCGTCCTGTGAATCTGATCTGGATCTACCCCGGCTTTCGGCTTTACTGATCGAGGGTAGTGTATGCTCGGGTATCACATACATCTTACCTATTCCACGGTCACCGTCGTCCCCATCACTCATGGTTCTCATAGTTCGACAACCTGTATCGGCAATGAGTCATGAACTCGGGACATCCATCTGAACAAGATGCCAAGACGATAAAAAGACCTACTCAATAAGATTCCCATCCGGATCTCTCACATATACACTGCGAAGTTTGCCCACAGCCCCAGTCCTCTCTACAATCTTGGCGCCTTCGAGAATCTGCAAAGATCAGGTTCCATATATATTCAAAACTTCAAGAGGTCCGGATGTCGTACTTCAACTCTAGCTTCCTGGAATACTTTCAGTACTTTTTCGATATTCTCCTCTGTCAGGAAGCACATGTCGGCACTTCCCGGCATAACGTCCTGGGCTTTAGGCTCGAATTCCTTGCCTGCTTGGTGGAGGTTGATTTTCTGGGAGCCGAATAGTAATGCGTGTCTAGATATGTCAGTATCTAACTTATCTTTTGGACTTTTCTGTGGATTTGGGGTAAATGTAGAATGAGGGGTTACCTTTGTACAGCTCTGTTGGTTGGTGAAGTAAAGGTCTCATGTCGCATGCCCAAGTAGGTTGTATACCATGCCACTGTTTTGGGGATATTGCGGACTGTCAGGACCAGATGGTCCAGGGATTTGACGCTGAGTTTTGCCATGATCAGGCGAGTTTAGTCTAACAAGAGAGAGAGAGAGAGAGAGGGAGAGAGAAACAACCGAGGTATTGAAGGGGGTGACTCAGCAAGGCTAGACCCGGAGGTATTTGAACAGGTACAAGTCTAAGTCTTGGGATTGTACACAGTAGCTATAGAACAGGCGTCACAGATTTTTGGAATATCATCAATTCATTTCTTGACTTCGAGTCGGGGTATCTTTTAATATCACGCTAATGAACTACAACAATCATGCACACTCACGTCACACGAAGACGTTTGGGATCTTCTGCCTCTGGAAATAGTCGTCGTTTGACCGATCGCTGCAAAGTCGGTAGACATTTCAAAGTGGACCGATGAAAGTCGATGATCAATGCCCGGCCAAGTTCTTCATTCCATAAAATATTGTCACGCGAAAGATCGTCGTGAATGATTCCCAAGGCTTTGATTTCTCTGTTTGATTTGCGAATTTCGTGGCGGAGCCAAGGCGCCAGCTCCATCGATGCCGTACTTTGTCCTCCCCAGCCCATCACGAGCATATGACGAATCTCTCCAGCTCCGTGAAGAAAGTAGATTTTCGCCAGGTCAATGGTACCCAGGAAAACAGGCACAGCCGACCCTTGAACCTTTCGCAGAATTTGGTATATCTGCGCTTCGCCGGAGACTTCTTTCCACAGCCCAGACGTGGTTCCTTTTCCGATGACCGTGTAGCCGTATTCGATGCAGGTAAGTTTGAACGGTGCACCGTATCCGCCACAACCTCCGAGAGGTATGCAGCGGTCAATGTTTTCGTCCAGTTGTGCTTTAAGTAAACCCAAC
The DNA here is from genome assembly GCF_028826915.1 of Penicillium bovifimosum. Taxonomy (NCBI): domain Eukaryota; kingdom Fungi; phylum Ascomycota; class Eurotiomycetes; order Eurotiales; family Aspergillaceae; genus Penicillium; species Penicillium bovifimosum. The sequence continues at coordinate 418,607 of NW_026622714.1, read as the reverse complement.
AAATCTCCTGAGGTTATCGGATGTCGGAGATCGTCCTTAGTTCGACGATGAAGCATCACGTTTGGACAGCAGTCGTCTAGGACACCGCCAGACTGCAATCCAAGTAAACATCGTTGAGTGCAAAACTGTGCATTGCGATGCCGGGTCTGGTTGCCTTGATCATTACCCCTGTCCCGTCGACGAGCTGCTTGTTGGGTAGACGGGGATGACGCGACTTGGCTGAGCCCCCGCTTGCGACTTGTTGCTTGATTCGAATCGGAGCCCGATGAGTCTGGCGACTGCGAGCGACGTGATACATCTGACGGTGCGCAGCCCGCCTGAGACCGAGTGCGGCGGGTTGCTGCTGGTGGAGAACCCGGCGGAGACGATGGCGGATCATAAGGTGAACCGGATTTCGGACTCCAATACTCCGGATGGGTACTACTTGAGTGCAAACGCTCCATGTCTTCTCTGGGAATCTGAGAACGGGTGTGGTCAAAGCTGGTCTTCCAAATAGGAAGGTCTGGTCGTGTAGAATTTCGCCATTCCTGGCCACGCACAGTCGAACGGAAGGCCATCAAACACAGACACAGTGTCCTCGCAACAGAGGTCTTCTGTAGCTGAGAACTATCTTCAACTTCAGGGCCCAATTCGCTATTAGGCTCACAAAGAAAGTAGTACAACGTGCCCGGGTCGTCAGGTGGAACACGGAGTAGGACTCGAGCAATCCCGTTTGTCACATAGGAATATTCGAGCCCTTCCTGAATCATCACGTGGTATTCCTGGACAAGCACAGAGCAGACAAGTCGCTCTGCATTGTATTTCAACTTTGCTTCCTGCTCTGTTTCAATTTTGTTTTTACTGACCATCTCCTCCCATAAGTCCATCGGTCGGAGGCCCATACGAAGGGCCACGACAGGAAGCTTGTATGGCGGTTTATACTCGACGGTCGTTAGAACCGTGCTAGTGGTGCCGTCGACACGATGGATGCAGTACTGGTCAGGTCTTGGCCGGCGTATACTGGACGGTTGGCTTGCATCCGCTTCAATAGGTTCGTTCTGGTTCAAGGAATTCGTATGATTTCTGAACTCGATTGCATCACCGAGGCCAAACTCGTCGCGAGCAGCGGGTATTTTGCACAACTCGGAAATGATATCGCGGACATGCGTTTCCACGGCGGATCGCTCATAGGCCTCGAGGTCTCGCTCGCTGCTTATGGGCGTAATCGAATACTCTCGACCTAACCCTTCCAGCTGATCCAATGATTTAAACAGACGTAGCGCTCCTTCTGGTGTCAGCTGAAGATAGCCAGATACGGACCGGTAGAGCTCCGACAGTTCTGTCGAGCAGCCGCTCCAGGGTTCTAATCGTATCGGGCAATATTTCCCAGTGGGAAGGGGTATTTTCCCGGTAGTCGAGCGAGACGGTGTCTCAACTCTCAACGGTCGAGAGAGGAGGTTGTGGGAATGGCGCAAGAACTCCACGAAAGTAGTGGGTCGGATGAGCTCTTCGACCTGTTTCTGTCTCTCTTCGAGCTGCTTGAGCCTTTCCTCTAACTGCTTTGAACGCAGCTTGTAATCTGGAGAACTGTTGTCGGCCATAGAGAAAAAGGGAGAATATGTCGCTAGAGAAAGAGGGAGAATATGTCACCAAGAGGCGCGGTGAGTGTTACCTCAGTGAGTCTTACCCCGTGTTGTTGTGATATATGTGAAATGTGATAGTGATACCCGTCAATCACGTGATGTGATTATTCATCATTTTTTGTTTACTTTTGGTAGTTACGCAACTTACTGTGTACGCTCCTTCCTCGCATCTCATGACTATCATTGGGAGTATGGTCATGAATCGATTCAGAACACACAGATCCATCATCATCCCTCCTTTCCTTATTCCACAGTCCTTCCACCCCCTCCTCCTCTTCTTAGTCTTCTACACAGTAGTATCAACCTATTCACTTTACGCCTCTAGTACTCAGAGTCTCAGAGTAACTAATAACGCTAACAGTAAGTTCAAAGTCTGTTCAGTACTTCAGTAACAGTACGATCACGTGGTCATTTCATCGAACCTATCAAAAAGGCCGGTGACTCTGCCTGAGAGTTCCCGCCGTACCTCGATGATCATATCCGAGGTTGTTTTCTCTTTCACTCGCTTAGCTGACGATATGTATGACGGTGGATTCCGATTCTCATGGAGAGATGCAAGGATGACTCGTCCTACCCCCACTGAACAACTTTCCTCAACCCCCACAAGACGTCGAGACCAGCCATAGCGTGCATTTACCCCGCCGCTATCTCTCAGATAGCTTCATGAGGTGTAGGTATACTCCCCTCCCCTCGGTAAAGCTGTGGCGCAGCAGCATCACGGACATTGCACAGGATAAATGCCGCAGCAGGGATATCAAAAGCACGATACATTGCATACATCACATACATCATTGCCTAAATATAAAAATATAAAAGCCTTCCCCTCACCAGTGACCACTCCTAGACCCTTGACCTAGGTTAACCCCCATCCTCGGACCTCACCATGTCAGCAACCTACTACTCGAATGTCCGAGTCCTCCCACACACACAACGCAAACCCCTCCGCTCCCCAAATCGCGACATCGCCTTCCGAACCCAATACATAACCCGCACAAAGACAACCCTCGTCCTCCGCCCCTACGGCAACCCCCACTCAGCCGTCGCCTACAAAATAACAGAAGAGGACCACACCCCGCAATTCACCGTCACCGGCCGCAAATACACAGACCGCTCCTGTCGCGAGTTCCGCGATGCATCCGGCCTGCCGCTCTTCGAGCTTCATCGCAAGTGGTCGTGGAGTAATAGCTGGTCGGTTAGCTTGCCCGGGTGTGACACGGCGACGATAGCGACGGGGGCGCCGCGGTGGACGCTGGGGAATACGGCGTTTGGGAACTTTAATCTTTCGTTTGAGAATGCGGCGGCGTATCCGGGGAAGAGTAAGGAGGAGAAGATGATGACGCTTAATGTTGAGAGACATGGGGGGAGGTTGGCGCTTTTTGATGTCGTCGATGGGGATAGGAAGGTGGCGGAGATTAGGGAGAGTATTTGGCATAATGAGAAGTTGGCTTTGATGTTGATGTCGAGGTTGGGGTCGAGGCCTGCGCTGGATATTGTTGTTATGCCGGGTGTTGATGTTTCGTTGGTGAGTATTTGCTTCTTTCTGGGTCATCTTTCTGGGGGAATTGGGTTGACTGACATGTTGGTAGGTTGCGACTATTGCGGTCATTGTGTCGGATTGGGTGTATGGTTCGAGTTGATGTTTTCCTGTTGATTTCTTTGCATTGAGCGTTAGCCAGCGTCAGCCCAGCGAATGTAGTTCTCTCCACTTGGAGGGTACATTGAGTGGTTCTTGAATTTATGAGAAATGTGAATACGATTCCTTGTTCCAGCAATCATACGAAGATGCCGGATCTTATATGAACGACTGACAGCTGCAGCAGTAATAAACTTGTATTCCTATAGAGGGCTTAACCCAGGTAGCAACAGGCAAGAGAAGATCGTGACTACGGAGTAAGATCTTATACTACACGGTTACACCCTGGGCACTGGTTTCAAGTATGTACTACTATACTAGATACCTACTATCTCAAGGATTCAGATCAAACCCTAAACTCCGGCCTCTGTCTAAACAAATCCAAAAGAGGCATAAACAACTTCATCCCCCTAGACCCATCACCCTCCATCTCCTCCTCCCCATACGCCCGCATCGCATCCCAAGAAATCCATTCCCAACTTTCACACTTCTCCGGTTCGAGAGTCTGACCGTTTCATCAGCCAGTGTTTCTCAACAGACTAGGGCATCAGGAAGAGGAAAAAGGAAATGAGAAAATAAACTCACCTGCGGCTCAACACCCTCCTCACAAATCCCACCCATGAAAACAGTAACATAATGCTTCTTCTCGGCTGCCATGATGGAATTGGTGGCAGTCAGGAATCGCACGTCGCTGATTTGTAGACCTGTTTCTTCGAGGGTCTCGCGCATAGCGCAGGTTTCGAAGGTTTCGTTGAATTCGAGGTGGCCGCCTGGTAAACCCCATGTTTCTGTAGCAATGGATTTAGTTCTTTACCTCTTTGATATTGTAGGGATACAGGTAGGTTATAGGCTTATTGTACGGAGTATGTTCTTATATACATGCTTGACGTACCGGCACCATGACTGCCCTTTCGCTTGCCGATGAGGAACTGGCCCTCGGTGTTGAAGACGAAGACACCGATTCCGACTCTTGGATTCATTTGGGATTGGCGGTGGAGATGGTGAAGGAGGTGAATTGTAGGATGGTCTGATTTTGACTCTTATCGGAAGCGGGGGGAGATGCTGATCTTCAGCTTCAGCTTCAGGTACGGAGAGTACTCATTTCCCTAACATCGATCTATTTACAGGTATCGATACATAACCTATGACATCTACAAAACACCAATCTTAATATCAGAACCGACGAAGAAAGCAAGTATGTATTACCCATATTAATGCAGGTGGGAGGCGTATAAATCCATATAGAAACATCCAGTCATAGGCAACAAATAACACAAAACAGCCGCCGTGGTCCAAACCCCATATAGTGAAAAACAATAAAACCACAGAAAACCACACGAAAAAGACAATGAAAAAGTACTGTACAAACAAGTCATGACATGAATTTACTCGCTCAGGACAGACCGCAACATTCGCACAATTCGCATCAATGCAGATGGGATAAGTATAGCTATACCGAGGTCATATTGCAAGGGACTGAGAGGGCCTTCGCGTGTGCAAAGCGCACTCGCTTGAACCTTGACCGATGTTGCTACCCCGATACCAACCCTCTTCGATCAATTGGGTTTCCAGGTCTCGCCAGTAACCGGCCTTTCCGCCAGCACCTGACTTGAGATCGAGGTCGCCAAGGCGGATTTGAACGGGTGCTCTTTCATCATTGGGAATCTGTGAAGGGTGTCAGTACTCTCAGCAAGTAAACAACCCTTAGCAAGTAAACAGGTTGAGCTCACCTTAATAAACATCGTACAGTCCCGCAGAGTCATCGCAAGCGACATCCCCCGAGAATGCGCTGGCGGCCCGTGCAGTCCAACCTCCCTCTCACTCTTCTGCAACGACTGCAATCTCAGCATCGTCGGATTCCGATACAAGATCCGAGCCAGCCGCGCTCGGTCCTTGCATCCCTTAATCGACCCCGTCGCCCGCAGCACGTTCTCAAATTGCTCCGAGACAAGGTCCAGCGGACAAAACGACCGCTGCTCTTTCAGGCCCAGCAGCAGTGCCTCGCGGTTCTTCATCTCCCGCAGCGCACAGGTCCGACATCTTTGTGCGGTGCTAGGTGCTGAAGGCGACTGGTTCAACCATTTCGGTTTCAGCTCGGCCAGATACGCGCCCGGTTCGCCGGCCGTCGTCATGTCGGTAATGAGCAAACCGAATGGTTCGTTTAGGCAGAGATAGTTGCCATGGCGCTTTTTCGGACGCGCGTCATTTAGTTCTGCGGTTCGCAGTTGGTCGTTGCAGCGCGAGAGGAGACCCTCTGGGAGTCGGATGAGGGTTTGGTCGACTAGTTCGTCGGGGGTGAATAAGGGTCGGATGATGGTGTCGAAGTTTCGGACAATCTCTTTGTAAGGAATGTCGGCTGCTGTTTCTTTGCGGAGTCGAAGGAGTTTCCCCCTTAGTTGGGCTGGTAGAGAATAGTCTGCATTACTTGGGGAGAGAGATATGTCCTTTGGTGCGCGTGCTGTGTTTGCGACAAATCGATAAATGACGTTTGCCCCTCCCTCGGCGAGGTAGACGAGCTGAACTCCCCGAGGGAGCTCCAGGAGATTAGGCTTGGTCATCCGTTAGAAGATGAGTATCAGGTTATCGTGATCATGACGTGATTGTTAAATATAGAATGTTATTGTCTGAGATCCAGACCGATTCGCAAATCGAGGAGCGATTGGTCGAAACGAGTTCAGATCGCTCATGCATATGCATCCAAGATGCTTAAATCCATTCAGACGGGCTAAACCCCGTTTAGTGGCCGGATGACTGAGATATCCAATCAAGGACCCGGACAAATGGCGCACGAGATACGGGAGACAGTCGTACGGCGCTGGACACGGCTTTTCACAGACGGAAATGGACGGATAGGAGAGGTTTCAAAGTATTAAAAGGAGAAACCGAGACAAAGGACACAAAGAGCACAAAGAATCCGCTCGAATTAAAAAAAGAAACCGGGGGGAAACGCAGGGTTCGTGTGGGGAGTGGCTGATTAGTAGGTGGCGTACCCCTGGAGTCGATCATGCCAATCAGAGGAAAAAGGAAGCCTTAAGCATTTGAAGTATTCCAGGGAATCATCATTCTTATTCCGTAGGGACTCGAGGAGAAAAAAAGAGAAGAGCGATTGAAGTCGCATTTATCAGGTGCAATTGGCGGTCAGCAATCGGACATGTCGTATATCAAAATGAGGCGCTGTGCAGGAAATGTGAGATGATGCAGAGGCTCGAGGGCAAGTCAGTCAGATAAGTTATCGTCGTTCAGCCCTGTGGAGGGTCACTTGACCTCGACATCATTCAGCTCTCATCGCGGAGTTGTATGCCGCATACTCCGTACCTTAGATATTGTTTCCCCTCTAAAACCTTCCCCCACCATATTTTCCATCCACACATTCACAACATAGACCTAATCAACAATCCAATTCGCAATGTCTGGTTCCCCGATCAATATCCCAACACCCACCCACTGTACCGCTGACTTCTGTCTAATCCCCGTAAGGAAACCCTCATGAAATGGAACAACCAGGTCACATCATCCCGCAATCCCGCCAATCTAACAGCATAACCCCAGATCGGCACCTCTTCACCATCGGTCGCAGATGAAATCGCCGACGTCCAGCGACTGGTCCAAACCTGCGGCTTGAAGTATGTCATGCATTCCGCAGGCACAACCCTCGGTACGGTTACATCCCTGATCTATACTACGACCGTATTATGCTTTTGCCTCGCAGATCCAGCTTTCCCAATTGTGTGGGGACCTGTTCGCTCATCTCATCTCCCCAGTTGTAGCTGTATCTGCAGCTGCAACTGAAATGCGAGAGAGAATGAGGGGAAAAGAGCTGACAGCTTATGTGACACGCCGATTACTGTTGTTTACTGACTGCTTCTGTTTATAGAAGGATCTTGGGACCGGGTTCATCAGGTTATCGGTCAGGCGCACACCATTCTTCATCAGAAGGGGATTGTTCGGATTCAAACTACTGTCCGGATTGGAACGAGGTGAGTGGATATGGCTGTTCAGTTTCGATTTCTCTGGTTATTTGGCTAATTGTTGATCTAGGACTGATAAAGTGCAGTCCTTTGAGGATAAGGTGACGAAGGTGCGTGAGATATTGGGGAAGGACTAGACTGCCTTTAATGGAATCAATATGCTGAAGCAAGAGGCCGACTTTGAATCATTCCATTCGTAAGACTATATAGCCCATAAACCCCATTCCATCCCAATTCTAACCCAAACGCCCTGCAAATTTAGACCCCATATCCCATGCTATCGTCAAGGACAAGTAGATCCCGAATATAAACGCTCCACAAGAATATAGAGAAACATCAGAAAGAAACTCCTCCACCAAGCAAATTCCCCCAATTCCCCCCCCGTCCAAATCCAATTCCCCATCGATACATCCGCCCCCGCCCTCGCTGAAGCAGCAAGCTCAACAAGCGCCTTGAACACATTCTCATTAGCCGCCGCACCACTCGTCGGCTCCTCCGACTTCGAAACACTCTTCCTTCCAACAGCATTGGACACATTATTCAGATTATCAACCGTCTCAATCGCCGGCCCCCGATTGAAGAAATCAACCATAATAAACGTCGGCTGTCGACCACCCCACGCCTTCTTACACGCGCTCGCCGTCGACCCCAGATTCCCCACTCCGCCTGATGCGGCGTTCGTCGTCGCCACGTAGCTCGCGTTTGGGTACTCGATGTCCAGCATCGCGAAGTCGCTCGAGTACAGGAAGTGATTCATTAGTGGCAGCAGGTTGGCGGATAATGCGGCGCCGCTGTTGCCTTGGTATTCCGAGGGTCGGTCGACTTCGCAGGTGAAGTTTGAGGGGAAGGATACGTCGTAGGGGTTTTCCCAGATGTAGGTCCATTCGTTTAGGAGGTAGGGATGGGCTGAGTCTGTGTCGATGGGGGCGACGAAGACGACGAGGCGTTTGCCTGTGTCGATCATTGTTTGGAGTGTTGGCCATGTTTTGGGTGCGGTGTTTCCTTCTGGTTCGTAGGCATAGTCAGTTATGTTGGCGGATGTGAATTCGGTGTTGAGGTCGGAGGCTGAGGCGTTGTCCGAGTTGACGAGGAGGATTGTTACCACTGTTTTAGAGGTATTGTTAGGGCTTTCTTTCGTCTGGGAATAGCATAAATGGTGTGGATGGGCTCACCCTCGTTTGGATTATCATCTAGCCAGCCCTTGATGTCTTTTAACCAATCTCTCAGTCGTCCGGCGTCAAGCAGAGAACATGTACTATGACAGAGACGCCATTGTGAGTTGTCCTTGTGCACTTGTGCTGTCACTAGTCGGACACCGGCTGATAGCTGTGTGAGGGTATCATAGTATCTGGGAATTGGTTAGTTTCAGTCGAGATGGTGTGGGGATCGAAGGGATAAACATACTGGTCGCCAGCTAGCGAGTTCCCAGTAGTCTCATCTCGTACAAAGGGACTATCGTGGGCTCCGAGATGTGTGATTTCCCCATAGGATTTGGAGCAAAGGTCGGGAGAGTTGTTGCATGCTGTCGTACGGGTTTGGAGGGGATTCGCAAGGATCACGGGCAGCAAAGCTAGGAAGGTGAATACTCGCATGACTTTTACACAAATGACACAAATGATATATGAGATGTAACAATATCAGGACAATAAAAGAGTAAAATAAGTAAAGAATGAAAAAGAGCACAAGAAATAAACAGAATGCCTAGAGGCCGCGTTTATGCCGCGTTGCCGTCTCAACTATTCTTAGATCGGGTGGATCTGCACTGCCCATTGGACTATGTGGAGGACTTTTTATCGTCGATCACAAGCAAATGATGTTTCAACTGCTCAAAAGCATGACTGTGGGTATTATGAACTATTTACAAAATGCTATTATACATGGACGCTTGACACGTCTAAGACGACTTATAGTCCTTTCAGCGACAGACGTATACCTGGAGCGCGTCGCTTCGTCCGGGCAGATCGTGGTGGATTTACCAACTCCTGCGGGTTCTGCTCCATCCCATCAAAAAGAGACTGGTCCCCCCAAGCCTCGAATACATCGTTCAACACCTGCTGTAGAGGATACGGGTTCCGCCGTCGCAGCATGCGGTTCATGCGTCGCGCGGATAGAACATGGTGGCTGTAGAGCATAGCCAGGCGGTGGCGCACTGCCTGTGAGATCAATCGTTTGTCAAGACGAAGGCCGGATCGTTCCAGCTCTCGCAGTAGAATCAGACCCCGCACCCATGGGACGAGCTTGTCATGAACTTGAGGGTTTGGATGGGAAATGGCAAATTTTGATGCGGTCGTGTCGAGCACGCGGAACTTGAATCCCCAGGAGACGATAGCTGCTTGCATTTGGGGCGTGAAAATCAAGTCGAGCATTCGCCGGTCGCGACCGTTGGGCTGCTTGGGATCGAGAGGCTTGGAGAATGCTACGTGCGACCGGGCCATCTGCCCAGGGCTTTCCGCATATTGACGGACAAGCCATGTGCAGCAGTCTCGAAGTTTGTCCCAGTCCGCCCATGCATCCGCCATACCGAGACGCTTGAGCATCTCAATCCAGAAGGCAGCACTGACATAGCCTCCTGCGGGGACCACACGCTTCAGAATCTTGAAGATGAAAACTACTTCCTCGACGGCAGACAGACGTTGGCCTGGGGGCGGACGATGGTTCATGCGGCGAGGGGTGAGAATCTGCTCGGCCATGAAATCCACACTTTCTTCGCTCAGAGTACGCCCCCGGAGGGCTAGCTCATCGGTGACCTTGCCCGCTGCGCTTAATTCCCGGGCCGCAATGTGCTTTCGGAAATGGATGTCGTGGAGGTCGGGTGAGGTGGGATAAAGCTCCGCCAACACCGCTAGGGTCATATTGTACAGTCGCCAATCCCGAGCCATATAATAAGATACCAACATTGACTCCTGCATGCGCTTGTCTTCGAGAACGTCCGGGTGCTGGTCGCTGCGAAGAAGGTCGGAGAGAAGGATGTCGCGATTTTGGGTTGCGAGTTTCTGGACTAACCGGGAGAACACAGTGCTACCGACAGAAATTCCAGACTGCTTGAGGACTTTGAGCTTCTCCAGAAGATCTTGATTGCCGTGAGCTCTCGTAGCCAGCTCGCGCAACGTCCTATGGCCAATCTCGGTGACACCGAGCATTTTCAAACCACCAACGATCATGTCAAAGTTCAGTGCACGAGTAGCAAACATCTTAGCACCGATGTCATCTTTATAGGGCTTTCCGTCCTGCGATTCTTTCGCATCGGATTGTGGGGTGGTGTCTATTGGGCCAGGTTGGTCAATCGATGCTTCGGTATCGAACCGCTTTTTGACATAGCCACGGAGTCGATTGAACTCCCTCCGCAACCCAAACTTCTCAACGTATTCCAGCAATGGCTGTATTTCATCGGGAGTTTGTGGATGATCCTGGATATGAGCAAAGAAATGATGCATCGAGATCGCCGCTTCTCCGTGGCCTTGTTGGATAAGCATCGAGATGACAGGCCCGTAAAAGTTGCGGTCGGGGGTTGTAGAACATATAGTTTGGAATGCCTTCAGGCCCGGCGGCAAGGATGACCACTCGAGATCAGCGACAGTCGCAATTTCCGTGCCAGCCGGATGAGACGTCGAGCGGATCGCCGAGGGTAAGACTTGCAGCACATCATGCGCGCTAGCCAAACCAGCACGTTGAAGCTTCTTGTGGCTTTCGATGGCACGGTGCGTTAGGCTCTGGTCAAGGAGTTCGCCCACCACGCGCTCATATAGCTGTGGCCATCGACTGCCATGTTGCTTCCACAAATCGATAGCGTAGTCCAGCACTTCTTTGAGAAATAGCTCTCGCCTCAATCCCATGTCCACAAAGCTTTGCCAGAAGATATCCGCTTGGTCTCCCGCAACCGGGAGCCGTACCCCATCCACTCGAACCATGAGCCCTTCCCATATTTCTAGTGTGCCGTGGTCTCCGTAGTGTCGCTGGCGATATCGTAGGAGTTCCTCCCACAGGTCGAAATTATGTCGCTGGTCCGGATTATCCACTAAACGCGTCCCAATGTCGTTGAGGTGTCCGACGTCCGATTCGAATTCAAGCCTGTCTGGTCGAAGCGCCAGAAGCTTGGTAGGGCATTGCTTAGAAAAAGTGTTGGGGTTCCGCTTCGTAGCAGGCGTAGCTACAGAGTTGCTCGCTTCATCGGAGGTTTCAATGTCGTAGATGGAAAAGCTGAATGGCCGTTTCCCTCGGCGCGAGTCTTCAAGTTGCTGCCGGGCTAGGCCGTTGTCAGATTCATCGGGGTGATTTGCACTTCGCGAATTGCATCGTAAACACCGGTATCTGGACTCCAACTGCTCAATTCCGGCCGGTACTGCTGTAAGCGTGTCAAGGATCGAGACGGCGGACGGCCTCTTCAACAATCGCAGAAGCGCCGGGCGCATGAGTGGTGAAGGAATAAAGATCGGGATGGCAAATTCTCGCTGCCAAACATCCTTTTCGATTCCTCGAGGACAATCCGACAAGCTTGCTATTGAACGTCCAAAAGTTGTTGCGCTCCAGGGCACTTTTTTGACGCTTTGCCTTTTCGGGATGATGACCTGACACGACCTCTGATTTGATCAGGTGATGGATGGCACGTGATACGATATCCAGCTCATTCCGGATCGACTTCACATCCCCATTTCGCCCACGTCGTACCTAAGCTCCCCACTCCTTCTTCGCTCAGAACCGCCAAAATGTTCCGTGCTACTAGCTCCCGTATGGCTGGGTATGTGGCCCCTTCGAATTGCTCCAAAACACCCCCGCGCACAATCCCGACCACGAGAGTGCGACCATTGAATTTCCTCCCGCGATCCTCGGCCTTCAAATTGCAATTGATGCGCCTGCGAGGGAACGCTATACCGCCAATCTAGTACAACCAATACTGACTCATTGTTTTCTCAGCTTCGTGTTCCGTGAGAACCGTGTGCCTTACTACCAGCGTCTCTTCCAGAACCACGATGGCAAGCGTCAATGGTGGAAGGTCAGTACACACCCTGAAGGGGCACCTACGCCCTCAATGAGCTCCCTCAAGAAACTGACGTTGGAATTGTGTCACAGACTTCCCGCTCCGCCTACATCATGTACCCCTACCTCATTTCCGTCTACGGTCTCGGTGCTGGTGAGTGAACCCGTCTTTTCCCGATACACCCAAAACAGTTGCAGATGGAATGCTAATTGACAATAGCCACTACCTACGCCATGTGCCGCATGGTCCTCGTAAGTTTCACCAATCCGCTATCCGCTATCCTTCCCCCACCGACGAGAAGGGTGGGTAATCGAGCACGTTCACATGCTGACTCTTTAACAGGGCCACAAGACTTGGATCTAAACGGTAGACCGTGGATATCTGGTAGGAATATATGATGCCAATTCCAGTTCTCTTTCTTAAGCTGTGTCATCAGCTGTTTTTTGTATGGTGTATTTCTACTCCAGAAGGGGGTTAGATGGGTTGGCAGCCACGCAGATTGGAGCTGTACATATGATAAATTGAAGCGCCAATCCAAGAGATGTCGCCGCATAACTACCTATCTTTCTGATGAATTAAGTCAGCTTGGCTGCTCTTGCATCCGTCGAACAGTAAGCAGGAGATGGAGATGAGGTTTTCTAGCTACTAGTCATAGTACAGGGAGTCTCTTTGAGTTGCTTCAACCTCCGCGAAACTGCGCGAGACATAGTCTTACTCTGCATCCCTAAGTAAATGTATGTCTACGTTGCGGCTTCTAGTCATCAAATATGGTTGTCCGGAAGTTGAAAAGAATCATATACAGAACAGGTGACCCCAGCCACCTCGACGGAAATCATTCAAAGGCCGGGAGTAACGACAGATCCATACAACAGCAACGTGACAGGCAGAGCTTGAGTTGTTGTACGGATGGCTGTTGGTAATGCCAACAACTTATCAGGATACGAGGGTGGGGAGGATGGGTGTAGTAAGAGAATGAACTTGGAGTTGGAGAGGCGAGCAAAAGGCTGTGTACATCGTAGAAGGCGCACCAACCATGTCTACCATCAAGAGCTATTCCTTGGTCACATCTCGAACATCTTCTGCGACTTGCCTTGTACTAGCACCCGGTCCTGCTGATCGTGAAGGCTTCACTCAACATCTTAGGATGTCCGCTGGAGGCGAGTAGCAGGTCCGGGACCAGTCGGCCACGGAGTGAGAGCCAATCTAGAAGATCAAGTGCTTGTAAAAGGCAAGTCACAGAAGAAGTTCGCTAGGGGACCCAGCAAAATCTCATGACAGGATAGATATCGGTTGTAAGTGAAGGGTCACTGTTGCGGGTAGGGAGGATGGGTTTAGTAAGAGCATCAACTGGGAGTCGGAGAGGCGAGCAAGAGCTTTGTACATCGTAGAAAGCGCACCAACCATGTCTACCGTCAAGAGCTATTCCTTGGTCACAAGTCGAACATCTTCTGCGACCTGCCTTGTACTAGCACCCGGTCCTGCTGATGGTGAAGGCTCTCTGCACTCAACATCTTACGATGTCCGTGAAGGCGAGTAGCACGGAGTGAGAGCCAAATTAGTAGATCGGGTGTTCGTACAAGGCAAGTCGCAGAAGAAGTTCGCTAGGGGACCCAGCAAAATCTCATGACAGGATAGATATTGGTTGTAGGTGAAGGGTCACGGTTGTGGATAGGGAGCTGTAAAGGAATCCATCTCGGTAGAAGAGATATGATTTTATCCATAGAGACCTCTTTACCTTGGTTAGAGGATGGTTGACAAGTGAGAAGATTCTTCTGTGTCGGGTATGTGAAATGGCAAAGAACAAAGAGTTGCGAGCTGGGGTAGCTGGGTGTTTATATGCTGTCAGTGTGCACGTGACCACGCGGCGGTTACCCAGGCCGGGCCGGGTCCGGACCCGAGATTGTCCCTCCAGCGCTAAGTTGGCCCAATCCCAATCCAGGAAAGGATAGTATAACAGTTCTTGAGAAATCATACTCCTCTCTAAAAAACTGTATGCACCGCAGCACCGGTATATCATATTTTGATTATTCGATACTCCGGTCACGTCGATCAGCCTTCTACAATGCCCTATCCGTCCTCCTAGAATATGTTCTAGTCAGACAAACTGCTACAACACCTCGCGACTAAGATTCGGTTTCCCATGTAAGAATGGAAGATGAGATTTTTGACTATGCACCGCGACCCTCGAAAAAGCGGGTACGGCAGGCTTGTGAGCCTTGCAGGTGAGTGTCGGCCCGCCAATCTGTTTCATGCAATTGCCGTTGACCAATCTCTCAGGCGAAAGAAAGCCAAATGTCCTGGAGAACAGCCAGTCTGCTCTCTGTGTGCTAGGTTGGGACAGCAATGCCTATACGCCGACGAAAGGCGTCGGCCGCTGTCTGAGTCAAGTCCAAGGCCCAATGATTCAGACCTGCGAGCACCTCGGGTTCTAGTGGGTCATTTCTTTGCCTCTGTGAGGCTCCCTATGCGTATATCCAATTGCTAAACGTATTCTAGGAAGACAGACTGCAAAACCTTGAAGGCAAACTGGAGCAGGTTCTTGATGTGCTAGGGTGAGGGACCTACAGTATCTACATTGGGGCTATGACTTACCAGAAACACCTCTGCAGTGGGAGAAACGAGCCACAACGACAGGCAGCACCTCTTGTTCCACCGACACTGTCGATGACAGGTTCATCTGTCAGCTTACCGCCGTGGGAGGAGATAGTTCCTATCGCGGAACTATATTTGCTGTACTGTGAATCTCAACCTTTGCCTCTTTTCCACAAGGACGGCTTTCTGTCTAATCTACAGACACGGGATGCCGAGCTTCTCTTCGCTATATTGGCACTTGGTCTTCGATTCTCATACGATCATCGTATCAGGGCCGATTTCTCTGCTCTCGTCACCGGCTATGCCGAGGTTGCTCGCAGTCTTGTAATGAAAAGAGTCTCAGAAGGGCCGGTGGAACTATCAACACTTCAATGTCTCTGCATCTTGAGCTTAGTTGACTTCACGAGTATGATTTCAGAACATCCAATGTCCAGAAACCGGCTAATGATTCTACCAGATGGCAATACACACCGTTCCAGTATTCACAGCAGCTTGGCAATGAACCTTGCCCAGTGCGCCAATCTGGGACAAGAGCCCCGTTCATCAACAAGCACCACATTTCGCGAGGAACGCAGACGGTGTTTCTGGAGCATATGTCTTCTGAAGCGATTACACGGCGAAGACTTCTCGATCCTAGACATACCCGATGCCCCAGGCCCTCCATACCCCCGGAGCCCAGCACGACCAGCGCGCTTCCTCTCCCCGGGACCATCAATTGTCGAAATGCGCCGAAGTGACATGGAGGATGAAGGAATAATTGCATATGTGGTGATGTTAAGCGAAGTGTTCGCAAGGACAGCACGATATGTTCGACTCCATGGACGCCCAAGCAACGTCCCACCATGGTCTCCTGAATCCGAATACTCGAAGATCCTGGCGTTACAGATGGTAATGGAGACTCGCATGCCATACCTCCACCGATTCAAGCCCGCGAATCTCAGTGAACGCTCCTTGGACGAGCTGCAGGCACATCGTGAATACTGGGGGCCATGGTTCCTGAACCAATTCATGTATCACACCAATCTCTGTCTACTCAACCACCCTCTTCTGCTTTCGCTAAGCCTGAGGAATTTCCGGAGTACTATTCCTGAGATCTTCCTACAACATACGTCGGATTTGATCTCCTCTCATACGACATGGATCATTCACTTCATCAACTACCTTGAAGAGAAGTCGTTCCTAGTATCGGATCCGGTACTAGGATATAGCGCAGCTGTCGTGGCTACGATCGAGTTACAGCTCAGCTTTACAGATAATGCAACGATCAGAGAACAGAAGCGCGAGAGATTCACCAAGTGCGTCAAGTTCGTGCAGACAATAGGGGAAAGATGGCCGCACATGGCTCGATTGGTATGGTCCCCAGCCCACTTAACTTCCTTCGTATCTCATATCAGACATTAACCGTTTATGTTATAATCAGGCACACAGGCTTCAACGCCTAGAAGACGCCGTTTCAGCCACCTACCAATCAGACCCGGAAGCGCAAAATCAAAGCCTTCTGATTGATCTGTCCCGGTTCTGGGAGATCCTTGAATACTCATCCAACAGCGACACTGACTCTGCTAGGCGCCTCTTCGGAGACACCCTTTATGCCGGATCCTCTTCTGCGGGTACAGAGGTATCTCAAACATCTCCCTTGCCTGCCCCGTTCCGCCTGAGTGCCCAGGAAGGGGATACTCCCAATATCCAGTCTCAATCGTTCGACAATGCCGCTTTTCCTAGCCAAGACTATGCCGCGAACTCGTTGGTCTCGCCGCAGCAGTTGACGCTATCCAATGATGGGTATTCTATTCTTGCTGCAAATTTCTTTTCTCAGGGGCAGGAGTTCCTGCGCAGTGGAGATAACTGGGATAGTATAGGGAATTTCTGAGGCGGGCAATAGTGTATTTGTATCATTATGAGATATCCTTCGTATGCTATCTACGATGCTTAATAGCCTATTCATGTCCACGGCATCATGTTCATGCATTGCATTATTATGTCCACATGGAATGTTAACTATGACGACCCTAACTAGAAGCCAAAGCCCCCTTGAGCTCCTTGACAAAGTTGAACACTTCAGAGAAAGTGTTGTACAACGGCACAGGCGCTACACGGACAACACCTGGTTCCCGCTTGTCGCAAATAATACCAGCATCCTGCAAACGTTCGGAGACCTTGTGCAGCAAGCCAGGCTTGAGCAAAAGGCTCAGCTGAGCGCCTCGAGCTAGGTGATCCGATGGTGTAATAATATCAAACAGGCGAGTCTCCTCCTCGGTATCCTTCAGAAGCAGGAACTCCAAATAAGCCGTCAGCTTCAAAGACTTCTGACGCAGATCCGCCATGGAGGTCTGATCGAATACAGACAAAGCCGCGCAAAGACACGTCAAATCAATGACTGATGGGTTGGAGACCTGGAAGCCTCCAGCTCCAGGAATGGGCTTGAACTCTGCCGGGAGTCAGCACTCTATTTGTTCAAACGACAATCGGACGAAACTCACTATTATCCATCTTGAATCGCACGGAGCGGTCACCGCCATACCATCCAGTCAAACGATGACGGAACTTTGGAGCATCGGGTCCAGCGCTGTAATCAACCTCGCCATGTTTCTCATGCACAAATATTCCACCCATCGCCCCGGGCCCGGCGTTGCCGTACTTGTATGTGCACCAGGCTGCGAAGTCGACATTCCACTCGTGCAGCTGCAGCGGCACATTTCCAAATGCGTGTGCCATATCCCAGCCAACGACGAGACCCTTCGCTTGGGCATATTTGGTGATTGTCGGGATGTCGAATAGCTGTCCAGTGTAGTACTGGATTCCGGGAAGAAGAAGCAGTGCTGCGGTTTCGGCATGCTCGTCGATATACGACAAGATCTTTTCCGTTGAGATCTCATACTGTCCCTCGTCTGGACCAATGAGGACCATGTTCTCCTTTGCGTCAATGTCATGCCAGGCAATGTGTGATTCAATCGCATACTATGGACAATGTCAGCTAAGAGCGCGGAATTGTCGCAATGCCGATTCAGATGAATCATGCGGGTAACTTACATGATCACTGGGGAACGCCTTCCAGTCCATCAGGATCTTGCGCTTGGTCTCGGTCGGCTTATAAAAGCTCGCGAGCAACAGGTGGAGGTTAGTTGTCAGTGTGCCCATGGCTGCGACCTCTTCGGGCGCTGCCCCGACAATCTTCGACATCGAAGCAGCTGCTTGCTCCGACAAAAGCTGCCATGGACCTAAGGGAGACCCTTCGAGTCCAGTAAAGTGACCACAGACCCCGATGGAGGACCAAGTATCCAACTGGGCCTCCATATACTTCGACACCGCCTTGGGCTGGATACCAAGGGAGTTGCCACAGAAGTATATGCTTGGCTCTGATGATAGACCTGTCAACGTTGATTAGCATCTGTGGCGATTAATGTTTCGTTATTTCTGCGATTCTCACCTGGCTTCGCCAGCTTCTTTGTTGCCAGATTGGCCTTAGAGGGAATGATGAACTGGTCCCGGAACTCACGCAGAGGATCCGCTGCATCCAGAGATGCGGCGTACTCTGCCGAGGCTGCCTCTACAGGGAAGACAGGCTTGGAAGCTTTGGTGCCCGTCATATCGGCGATTGTTGTGAAGTACGTGTCTAGCGTGTCTAGCGTGTTGGGTTGACAAGTTGAGTGCCGAGAGTCAGCGCTGAACTTAACTTTTGAGGCAAGGAATGAAAGACGAGATGTTCTTGCAATTTGGACTCGATTGCCCGGGTCTTTTTTTGCTTTTTATACCAAGTGACAAGTCCAGAATGGAATCGGGCTACGTGACAATGCAACTCGCATGGCAGCCCGGATGCTGTTCCGCTTCCGTCTCCCCGACCCGTCTCCACGATGTGCATTGGTCGTCAGTGGTCGAACGTCGTGGGGACTCTTCCCGTATTCCAATTCTGCTCCAAGATTGTGTTCCGTTCCTACGGAGTATGTGCTAATCATTACATGAAGGTTTGGATATGATTTTCGTTTTGTTTTACGGAGTACTCCGTGCTGATAGACTTTGTGCTTTCATTAATGTGGATCTCTTCTCATAGGCCGTCGATTACGCTGCATGCTTTGCAGACCACTTGCGTCTATACCATGCCGCCCAGCTAGCAGGGAAGGCAATCAAAATATCTATTCAAACGAAAGAGGAAAGCCAAACTATGTGCTCAGATCGTCAAGTCCGTGAATTGTGAATTAACCCCCAAGCCACGAGACAAGCGGTCTACGACGAACAAAGAGAAGAAGCCAGAGAGACGTTTCTATCGGTACATGTATCTGGGCAAAGGAATCGCTGAGCCTATACCCAGGAATATTGAAATGAACGAGCACATGTGGACCTGGAAGTCTTCCATGGTTACAGAGCAGATCCACGAACCGCTGTATATGAGAGGCGGATGCCGGATATACATCCGGCTCTGTTCCGGATTGTATAGATATGGACGAAACGACCCCGGTGCAAGCCGAAGGCGTCAAATAAAGGCTCCATAGTGTCATGGATTTATTTGAAATATTATGCTAAGCCTAAAAAGCAGTGACTTCCTTCTCCTTTGTTTATAACATGCCAATTGCATTTGCTTCCTTGAACCAACACTTCGTGAACCAACACTTCTTGAACCAACACCCGGACTCATTGAGCCAAAACTCCTACACAACTCCATCTTCCACGATGCGGCAATCATCAGAAGCTATGCTCGACGATCTCTTTGAGGGTTACGATGAGCAAGGCTTCCTCTCCGAGGGCCTACCACTGGCCAGACTCACAAACCCTTATTACAACGTCTGGGAAGATCTATCCGACCAACTTCCGGATCTCATTCAGACAAACCAGATCCGTGAGAAGATCGACCTCCTGCCAATCTGCTCAACCAATTATCTCCAAACAGAGCCAGAATGGCGTCGGGCATGTGTCATCATGGGATATCTAGCACATGCCTATATCTGGGGAGGAGAGACTCCAAAAGATGTAAGATCCTCTCCCTCTAGCATCCTCTCCCTCTAGCATCCTCTCCCTCTAGATATAAAAAAAAACCCTTCTAACACTCAGTCAGAGACTCCCCCCTCAAATCTCCAAGCCCTTCCTGGAGATTTCATCCCATCTCGAACTCCCAGCCTGCGCAACCTACGCAGGCCTCACACTCTGGAACTACAAACCCACCCACCCAGGCTCAGACATCACAGACCCGGACAATCTCCACGTGCAGACCTCCTTCACCGGCACAAAAGACGAAGAGTGGTTCATGGTCATTTCCGTCGCGGTCGAAGCCAAAGGTGTCGGGCTGATCTCGCTGATGCGGGATGCTATCAAGGCAGTGGCTGCTAACGACGCAGATCTCCTCACGGCCCTGTTGTGCAGGTTTGCAGACGGTCTGAGCGATCTGACACTAACCCTCAAGAGGATGTACGAGCATAACCGACCTGCTGTGTTCTTCCATCAGCTAAGGCCGTTTTTGGCTGGGAGTAAGAATATGGGTCATGCTGGTCTGCCGAAGGGTGTGTACTATGACCTTGGGGATGGGGTTGAAAGACCCGGAAATTGGTTGCAGTTGAGTGGTGGGAGTAATGCTCAGAGCTCTCTGATTCAGGCGCTTGATATCTTCCTTGGTATCACGCATTCTGCTACGGATGGGAAGCAGACTTCCGGTCCTAGTTTCATTCAGGTATGAGAAGAGCAATTTGGAACTTGTGGAGCAAGTATTGACAGAAACATAGCAAATGAGAGACTACATGCCTGGTCCCCATCGACGCTTTCTCGAAGCTCTGACCCCTCAGGCTAATGTGCGTCCGTTCGTTGTTGAGTCGACAAATCAGGCTCTTAAGGATGCCTACAATGCAGCTGTGAACGAACTGAAGAACTTCCGAGACACACATATCCAGATGGTGACCCGGTACATCGTCATGGCAGCGAGGCAGCCCAACCCAGCTGAAGAGGGCAAATGCAAGATGAATCTAGCCACAGTCAGTTCGCAGGTACAGGATGTAGATGCGAAGACTGGGCTCGCTGGCACTGGTGGCACCGACTTGATACCATTTCTCAAGAAGACCAGAGATACGGTTCAAGACGCCAAGTGCTAGAGACTAAAACGGGCTCGTGATGATTTAACGATGGTTTTGTATATAAATTTGCTTGTTCATATAGTCAATTGGTATTATTGATTGTATTGGGTACTATGGTTCAAGTTGACCTCGTAGAAAATCACATTATCACATGTGGGGTATCATAGGCTCTGTGGTCGTGTAGATAGCAACGGGGCCTGGTTGGTTGTCGTGATCGCCACGTACCATGCAAAGGTAGTAGATGCCTGAATCAGCCATATTTCAAATTTCACATGATTGGGGTCAGTGAGATCAGGGATCCATTCCCAGTACCTCCGGAATGCATGGCTTGGAGGACATCGTTTCGATGGCAATGGAACAGAGCCCGTATGTAGTTCCTGGTGGTACACCTCCAAGAAAGCAGATGTCCAAGCCTGATTCTCATGACTAGGATATATGCAATAGTCGTGACATTTCGACAGCAAAAGACAGGCTCAGTCTTTTACAGCAATCATCAAAAGCAGTCAAAACACAGGATGCGACTGCTCGGGTGCAGAGCCCCGGCACTGAGAAACGTGTCGGATCGGGGTGGTGGGAATTATTGACGAGGCACATCTGACAAGCGCTGGAAGCCAACCGCGCGGTGGTGGCTGGCCTCGTTTTCTGACTTGAGGCACGAGTGGAGAATTCACCGTTTCTTCGTATTGGCGGGCACACCCTCACTCTCTCGCAGCTGGGCCAAATACTTCTCCCTCTCGATAAGGCGCTCCTTCTCTTCCTTGATCATCTGCTCCACCGTCCGAGTAGCCTCGGCCATGCGATCAAGTTCCTTGCCCTCCGTATCCTGACTGTACGGGTTGCCCGGTCTGCCGGGGTAATCTGGGGTATCATTGATCGGGATCTCCGCCGTCCTGGTTGGTGGACTGGTTTTGGCGTTCTTTCCCTTGCTCTTGGCAGACTGGGGACCAGCAGGACCACCGGTAAGAACTTCGTAAAACGGTTCGATGGGCTCGTTGAAAATGATCTCCTCGTAGTTCTGGCTGATCACATCATCCCCGCGCTCTTTCATGCCCTCCGCATCCGGTCCGTATGGGTGTAACTTCAGGCTGTGCCAGAGTGTTTGGGCTTTCTCGTTCGACTCGGGCACAAAGTAGAGCTTGATTTGGATCTCGAATTCACCCCAGCCGGTTTCAGAAATTTCGAAAGGAGGCTTCTCGATTGAGCGCACATTGTGGGCGTAGGTCTCGTGCAGCTTGAATTGGACTTTCTTAAGCCAGTAGGAGATGTCCTCGCCGTTGACTCCTTGGACGAAGATCGTCCAGCGGTGGGTGTGGTCGGCAGGGGTATCTGAGGGCTTATCTTTGTCCGTGAAGGGATGCGCTCTGCTGCCAAAGACTATGTTCGTTAGCTTGCGACTGTCGGCAGTGACGCGTGGACATACCAAATGGCCGATACACCGAGACGCCCTGGCGAGCGGGTTAGTTATGTTTCAGGTGTATTTCTCGGGCTTTAGAACTTACCCTGACGCGCTTGTTTCCTGTTGCAGATGGCATGTTGATACTTGATGGGAGACGGATGGGAAATGGATTGTCCAGAACAAGGGCGCAAGAAAGTGGAAAATGGATAGTCCGCCCGGAGCTCCTGTGGCTCGATGGCAAAGGCAAATGATCAAGAATGACGCGAAGAGCAGGATATTGTTAAGAAACAATTGACTGGTGAAAGCTGCTCTTTTCTTCAATCTGAATCTCTTGTGGATAATTTTATTTCTGACTCAAATTCCGTGAGTCCACTACAGCTCGTAAATAGCAGCAATTACCGCAATCCGGCCTATTGACATCATTCTCCGAAGCTATCCCAGAGCTACTGTCAGCTACAGCATGGCAGCCAAGGTACTAATCGTCGCCGGAGGAAGCGGCTTTTTGGGTATGTAGAACATGTCCTGTGTAAAGCTTGCTTTCGGTTTACTGACTGAACATCCTAGGGTCTAGAATCTGTAAAGCCGCAGCGGCAAGGGGATGGACTGTTACATCGATTAGGTAGCTTTTCTTCCATGCATGGATTTACCTGAGAGCGCAATGCTAATCTTCATCTAGTCGATCTGGTGAGCCTCGGTGGGACACAATCACCGATTCTCCAGAGCGCCCTAGCTGGGCGAGCTCTGTGGAGTGGGCCAAGGCCGATATTCTCAAGCCAGAGACTTACAAGTCACATCTGAAAGGTGCCACTGCTGTCGTCCACACGATGGGCATTCTCTTGGAGGCCGACTACAAGGGCGTTGTTCAAGGCAAAGAGCCAATTTTCAGTGGCCTCCAGCGAGCCTTTAGTACCTCCAAGCTTGGCAGCCAGAACCCTCTGGCAAGACAAGAGGGCGAGGCTTTAGAGCCAAAGGAGAGAGATGGGCAATTGACCTATGAATTGATGAACCGGGATTCAGGTATGTACAATTGATGTTGAGTGATGATGACTGAGATCCCGTTGTGAAACTGACGTGTAATCTAGCTATCGCACTAGCTCAAGAGTCCAGGAATGAGAAGGTCCCGGCCTTCGTTTACATCTCTGCCGCAGCCGGGGCACCGATTCTGCCGGCCAGGTACATTACCACCAAACGGGATGCAGAGGCAGCCATCACATCCAACCTCCCGGACCTACGAAGCATCTTTGTCCGCCCCGGCTTCATGTATGACTCGAGCCGGAAGTTCACGCTGCCAATCGCAATGGGTGGCTTCATTGCCTCTGAGTTTAACAACTTCCTCGGGAAAAGGCTTGGGTTCCTCGGGTCTATGGCCGAAAAGCCTCTCAAAGTCGACGTTGTGGGCGAAGCGGTGGTTGAGGCATTGGAGGATGAGACCACTAAGGGAGTGGTCGAGACAAAACAGATCGAGGCACTTGCAACAAAAGCATGGCGGAAGACAATGCTCTGAGTCTGCTGGCTGACCGAGTGGCCTTGGCTGTCTGTATAGTATGTTTGGATAGAGAAGATTCGGAAAACGCGTGGAATCTCTGCTCGCTGGTTGGCACCTTGTGCCTCCCAAGACAGTATCGGAATTCCACTCATGTAAATTATCGCAACCACTTCTGAATCGCATTAAATCATAGTACCACGTTCGAAACTGTCCCGGATTTCGGTTGTGTACTAGAACACGTTAGCAAAGGATTCTCACAAGAATTGACAAGTACCACCAACCTTGTTGTAGAAGCGAGCCAGTTTCTGGTTGAACTGTCTGTTCTTTTCGTTGATGTATGTGACATCACCGTCATCATCGCCACCACGACGCTCCTTGCGTTTCTTCAAGCGCACATCCTCGGCCTTCTGGATATCGTTGACCAGTCTGTCGACAGCAGCACGATCCGGTTTGCTTTCCGTAAAGCCAGTCGAGTCCGCAGTAGAGTAGAAGCTACCATTCTTGTCGACTGCAATCATTTCACCATCTTCGGTCTCCACAATCTCAAGGTCACCGTTGGCTGCAGCTCGCTCAATCGCAGCGAGCTTCTCCTTTTCATAGGCCTCCAAGTTCGGGGGCAGTTCTCTCAGCTGTCTCTTGTACACTTTCTGAGCATCTTGAGTGTAATCTTGGAAAGCTACGTTGTCTCGGTGACGCTGCTTCTTTTCCATACGCCTATCCCATTTCTCGGATTCTTCGACTGTCCAATCCCATGCGCGTTTGCGTTCGAAGTCCTCCCCGGAAGCTTCGGTGTCTGCTTTGAGGAGGTTGTGTGAGGCGAACGCATGCTTGCGATTCAACGTGTTCATCAAGGCGGGATCGGTGGTCAGACGCTGAGATTCGGCCGCGGTTTCTTTCAAGTTGCGCTCAGTCGCAGATTTCTATGACTTGATCAGTATTACGGTGCGGGTTGGCCATGGATATTGACTCGCGCGAATCCTTTGAGTGCCACTTACAGCTCGAGCCTTTAGAGCTTTGAACCTGTCCATTCTCTCGCGCGCTTTAGATGCGGCGTCATCTTTTTTGTCTTCTGGTGGGCTGTTGTCTTTGTTTTCAGAGGCTGCGACAGGCGACTTGGGAGTGTCCTCGATCGGTTGCTCAGTCGTCTGTTCTTGGCTTGGTTCGTCCTTTGCGGACTTTTCCGCATTTCTTGTTCGGACCATGATTGCTGAATACTGCAGTAGGCCGAGGGAGATTATCAGTGGACTGCAGAAGTTGCTTTGGTGGCAGTGAGTTTGAGATTCAGAAGATGGCGGTTGATAAAGTACGCAGCTGTGTACTTATCAGCAGGCTCAGGCTCAGACCAACCTAAGGTAACATGATTGGCTGAGTCATGTGAGATCACATGACATCCCTATTAATCAATAACACTATAACACAAACCTGAATCTCTTCAAGATTCAGACAAAGTCACAAAGGGCCTAGAGGAGGAGCCTTTAATTCTAAGTCCTAGTTGCAGCTTGATCGCAGCCCAATGTCCTCGAACCGTAGCCATGCAGAACTTCACACCAAGAAGGCGGGGAAAAGGGTCTGAGACGGTCACGAATATGCAGGCTGAGTGACCCTAAGCTGCTTACTGAATGGCCCTGAGTTACTCAAACGTCAACGCAGAGATAAGTCCATTTTTCAAACTAAGTGGAATCGGGGGGAGATGCTATTGGGAGCACCACACAATGAAGAAAGTGGACTGTGACAGAAAAGTTGAACGAACTTAACATAAGAGTATAGTGATATCACTGATATTTGATTCCAATAACAAAGAGAGATACGGAAAGCCAAAGCTGATCATGACTATTCTAAAGGCCATGCGACTGTTACGGAAAACGAGGACAGCCGAAGCAATAAGACTGGATCTCTCTGTTGATGGGTCCAGAGCTAAGAAGCTAGCTAAAGATAGTGGTCCGGTCCATCACCTGGCCTAACCTGTAACTGCGACCGTGACAACCGCTTTCCCGATTATCCAAGTTAGTATGTCCATGGATTATTCTCAGTGTCAGAAAATTTCGCCCGTAGGCGTCCTTTATTCTCTGTAGGGCGTTGGTTCTCTGTAGTCTTTTGGGAATCGGATGTTTCATCGACATTCGGGGGTAGCAGTGAGAGGCCGCTCACTGCATCTTGCTTCTCCGGAGGACGTTACTTGTCTGCAGACCTGTAGGAATCGGGCGTTCTGTTGGCACTCGAGGGTAGTAGTGAGAGGCTGCTCACAGCAAGAAGGTCTTCGATGTTGGTGCTTCCACTCGGGGCAAGCCCACCACAGTCTTCAAAATCTTTCAGGACCTTGTCGATTATCTCCGCCTGGCCACTCATATGTAGAAAGTTTGCAATAGAGGCGTGGATTTCGAGAAGGTTAGGATCTGGAAGTTCCCAACTTCCTTTGTGAACTCTGAACTTGGTAAGACGATTTTTAGGTAAATTTCGTATTGGCCCCGTGGCGGTATCTGGAAAGGTCTTGATTCGATATTGGTGAGCAACTCCGGTTGCTTCAAAAATGAGTCTGAATTGACCGAATTCCGTGTGAAGTTGAGAGTCTAGCATCAGGACATTCTTTTCCAAATTGATCTGTTCTGAGGTAAAGGACATATTGCGAAGAACTGGAAAGTAGCGCCTTAGGTTGACCCAAATCTTCGCATGTCTGTCCACTGCCTCGCCGTCATTGGCCTGAAAGGATCCAAGTGCAGATGGAATTATGTGGGCCGCTTCAAGATGGGTCGTCATTGCGTTCCGTGGATGGGCGCGGCTGTGACTGTACTGCCCCGTTGCAAGACATTTGTTGCCATCTCTTTCTAAACAGTGGTGCCGGAGTTGCAACTGAGAGCTTCTACTGATGGGCCCGATGTTTAGGCTCTTGAGATTCTCGATTGAATCTTCAATGCCAGAACGCGGAGATGGAGTGATTTCAGTGGGTGTTTTGCCACCCTGTGCTTTCATAGGAATCAATAATTCACTCCTGATGCTTTGGACCAGTTGCCGAAGCGTCTCATCGTTTGCACACCCCGAAACGTCCCCCGCCAGATTTTTTTCCCGTCAGGAGGAAGGATCTTGAAGAAGTCACAGAGGAATTACTTTGTTTTGTCCGTGGGCTCAAGTGGTGCGTAACTATTGAGCTTTCGATCTAGCATCTAGCTTGATTATGAGTATCGAGAAGAGAAGACACAGAAGGACTCACCATCTTTAAGGATGATGACATTCTGCCGATTACCCAGGTTGGGGTGCGCTTGGGGCCAGTCTGGAGGATATGGCAGTTGCAGTAAAAGCAAGGCGGCCAAATTAGCTGTGACAGTTGAGAAGGGGATTGATGATAGATTAGTACGATTAGTTGAAGCCTTGCAAGTTGCAAAGGAGATGGTGAGTGCTGGTTGGAGGAAAGTTGGGTGGGGCCCACGTGGGGGGCGTGAGCTCGAAGGCGCTTCGCCGCTTAATGACAGAGAAGTCTCTCTAGATGTTAGTTTGTATAAGAATCCGCTTCTTCCAAGAGCTAGGATTCCGAAGTATCTTAAAGAGATAATGAGATTGATAGCGACGAAATTATCAATGTAATCAGATCCAAAGCAATAAGCAAAGCCCGGGGTTAGCGGTCAGCAAGCTAGGCTCCACTCGCCTGTCATGAGAAATCTCTAGCCACCGGCGTTTTCTCCGATCTTTCAAGACTCTTCCCTTTCCCTAGAATATACTATTATTGCATTTATTCTCCTTCCATGGATATCACCACCAAGTCCACCATCCAAAGCATCTTATAGACGTTAACGACCCGCTCGTCAAAGAAAAGAGAACCGAAATCCTCACATGGACGCCTCCCCCACAAAATCCCCACAGGGATCAACCACATTCTCCGACCCCAGCACGGATCCCAGTATGCTGCCAGCACCGGTCGATTCGGCCTCAACTTCTGCCCAATACCAGGATCATCCCGATGCACCCCTGCCGTTCCCCGCGGACCAGTCAGGATCACGTTCGGCGACGGAGCCGAGATTACATTCGCAGACGCAGAGCAGACCCCACACGCGCGGGTCTGAAAATCAACATGAGGATAACTGCGAAAGCAGCAGTGATGCTGAATCCCAGCCAGCACTGACGCAGTCTGAACCGCGTCCTATCGAGGACTATGAGGATTCCGTCGCTGCGGCTTCCCGACCTCGCCATGCATGGCAGGTTTGGTGGTTGCGGAATAAGGGGATGGTGCTTGTGTTGATGGCGCAGATGTTTGCTGCTTCGATGAATGTTATGACACAGATTCTGGAGATTCATAGTGCTATGCATCCTTTCCAGGTAGGCAAGGACAAAATTGATATCCAATGACGATCTACTAACAACCATAGATCCTCTTCGCCCGCATGTCCATAACAGCTATCGCCAGCTACCTCTACATGTGGTGGGCCGCAACGCCCTCCCCGCTGGGCATAAAACCCGTCCGAGGCCTTCTCCTCCTCCGTGCCGTCTTCGGCTTCATGGGCGTCTACGGCCTCTACTACTCCGTCCAATATCTCCCCCTCTCCGAAGCAACAGTCATCACCTTCCTCGCCCCCATAATGACCTGCTACGCCTGCTCCCTCCTCATCCCGGGCGAAACCTTCTCCCGCAAACAACAGCTCGCAGCGGTCGTCTCCCTCGCTGGTGTCATCCTCATTGCCCGTCCCTTCAGCAAGCGCACATCCCGCACAGCACTAGCATCGCCGACGCCCGCTGCCGTCTGGGCATTGGGTCTGTCTGCTTCGGCGGGCGCGGATGAACCACCTTCTGACGCGAACTCTTACCACCACGTTATGGCGACGATCGTCGCGTTTGTTGGCGTGCTTGGTGCCGCAGGCGCTTATACCTCTATTCGTATGATCGGTCGTCGGGCTCATCCGCTTGTCTCGGTTACGTATTTCTCGTCCGTTACTACGGTCATCTCGTTCTTAGCTATGGCGATTGTGCCCTCTGTGCCGTTTCGGTTGCCGAACACGCCGATCGAGTGGTTGCTGCTGACTGGGTTGGGTGTTTGTGGGTTCCTGTTGCAGTTTCTGTTGACGGCGGGGTTGTCTTATGTCCCGCCTGCGTCGGTGTCCAATGGCAAAGCGTCTCAGGGGTCACGGGCTACTTCGATGGTTTATACGCAGATGCTGTTTGCTGTCTTTTATGACAAGGTGGTGTGGGGGAGTACACTTAGCCCGATTAGTTGGGTTGGGTCTGGAGTCATTTTGGCCTGTGCGATTTATGTGGCCGTTGCGCAGGAGAGTCCTACCCCGCGTCGTGAGAGTGTGGTTGAGGAGTATCGGGATATTGAGGGGTACAAGGACGCCACTGACGAGGAAAGAGCGGAGGTGGCTGCAGAACCGGAAGGCGGGCATTGAGTTTGAGGCTTGCATATTGATACGAAGGGATGTTGCATATTCAGGACATAGCATTGATTGCATTGGTTGCATTGGTTGATTGTCTGTGCTCTCGAGTGGGATTGGCCCCTGGAGGACTCTGCTCCGATGCATCTTCTAGATACATATAACTAAAGATTTAGTCTGCTTCAAATTTTGTACAGTATGCAGCGTACTCCGTATTTTTCAATAGACCAGATTGCAGTTGGGCCATTTGTCATGCCGCGCGACGTCATCGGGATAACATTGACTTTCCCGAAATTTCCCGTCTGAAGCCGCATTGGGAATTTATAGTTAGCCCCCATCGCCTTACTGTTGCCTCGATAAAGCCAAGGGCTTCTCGCTTTTGGTCTCATCCCCGATAAAAGCGGTGGATCTCCTCCATAAAAGCCCACTGGCACTGGCCCCATATTTTCCCCAGACTCCTCCACTTTGACCTACTCTGCATACAATATAGACATCTAAACCCTATACACTCTCTTATATCCTCATATCCCAATGCGCCACTTCGACACTTGGGTCCTCCGTGACCCCTACTCCATCTGGCACTACTATCCAACCGGCCACCGGTGGCGCGACACCGTCCGCGATCTAATTCAATCACGCTCAATCTGCTCTCCAGACTACACCCTCAACACCCCCATAGACCCCTGGAAATATCCAACCTCTCAAGATCAATTCCACCCATCGCAACCACAATCCCCTCTTCTTCGCCTCCCCGCCGAACTCCGCCAAATAATCTGGTCCTACGTCCTAACAGACTCCCCCTCCCCAACGACCTCAACCCCGCAAACCCTCCACCTCGTCCAACTAAAAGGCAAAATCCGCCATGTTCGCTGTCCAGCCCACTCCCACCCCCACTCCACAACTGCAAACTCCCTAACCCAGAACCGCCACTGCTGTCCAACTACCCCGGCCCGCTGGCGCATCTACGACGGTCGCGTCCCAGGCCACAGCGACAGACTCCTCTACCCACACACCCATGCTCTCCTCCCAGAGCAGCTCAGCAATGCAAATGTTGCCCTCCTGCGCGTCTGTCGGGCAATCTATGCTGAAGCAGAGAAAATCCTCTACAGAGCTTCGCATTTTGACGTCGACGATCTATATACCTTCATCGCGTTCTCGGGTTCTATCTCTGCGACTGCTAGGAATGCCATTGCTAGATTGACGGTGCAGTGGATGCCGGTTTGGGTGCCGATGGCGGGCGGGGAGCATAAGGGGTCGATATATGCGCATACGCATAGTGATGAGTTGTGGGTTGGGTTTTGGGAAGCTGTTTGTCGATTGGAGGGGTTGAGGGAGCTGGGGGTGAGTTTGGATCTGGGGAGGTTCACTGGTGTTGTCAATGGTAATGGTAGTGGGGAAATTGAGGTTTCTGGAAAGAGGATGCCGTTTGGGATGAAGGTGCCGTGGGTTCAGCCTTTGTTGGAAGTTAGAGGGCTGACGGATTTTGAGTTGGCGGTTACCGCGAGGTGTGATGCTGCTGTTAGGGGGGGTTGTTGAGGGGGAATTGGTTAGGGAGGTTGGAGAGTTGAGGGATGGGTTGAGGGAGGTTTTGTGTAGGCCGAGGGAGGGAGGGAAGAATAGAGAGTTGAGGAGAAGAGGGAGATTGGCGATTACTGCGGGTTGATACCTAACCTAACATAAGTCCATACATGAGTTTATGTGTTATGTACGGAGTACTAGGTCCGTAGAGTGTCGAAGATAAAGATCCACGTGCCAAGGTGTATCTTCGCACACGTGGGTTTCAAGTTGGAAGTGATTGGAGAAGGGAATGACGTGCTACCCCCGGACAACCTTAAGTACTTTCATCTTTACTTCTTTACTTCGTCTGCAGTTCTTTACTCTCTACATGTCACTACATGCTATCCCATGCCACAATGGCCAACACATGGAAACATGCCGTCCAGAAGGGTGTCATCCATAGCATGGAAATCCTCAAGGTCAACTGGCACTTCGGATTCACAGCATTTGGCGGTCCTCCCGTTCATTTCAAGATTGTAAACAGAAGACTCCTTCCTTAATAGCCTTGCAATGGACCTAACACCATGATCCCAGTTCTACGACAAATTTGTAACAAAGCTCAACTGGATAGACGAGCAATTGGTACGTCTTCAAGCTCCTTATCCCAACGAACAAGGCTTAACGTATCAAACACAGTATCAAGAGCTCTTCAGCATCTCACAAGCTCTCTCTGGCCCCGCTAGCACGAAAATGCATTACTGTATAAACCTCATCCACGACGGCTTACTCGGTGCTACACTTGGATTCATCACCTGGAGGTAAAGTGAGATTCATGCTTCGGGCCACCGGATATGGTGCTGATACAAGACGGACTCACAGTCTACCAGGTGCTCTGGGCATGTTCGGTCTATCGATTGGTATAGCCAGTATCGACGAGAGTCTTCCTCGTGCCGTCTATGCGGTGCTGTCAGGTCTCAATGCCGCTACGGTTGGTATCATTGCCCTGGCAGCAGTTGAGCTGTCGAATAAAGCTATCACGGACAAACTCACGAGGATCGTGGTCTTTCTCACTGCCACTGCAGGAATGCTGTACAATGCGCTGTGGTACTTTCCCGTTCTTATGTTTGCTGCTGGGTGCAGTACTGTTGCATACGACTACCGCTGGCTGCATCGACCTACCAAAGCGATATTCAGCCTGGTCCGGGGTATACGAGCTAAACCGTCGGATAGAGGGGGACAGAGAGGTAGGAATGAAGGCGCAGCCTTGGAATCAAATTCTTCCATAGCGCTCGACGCTCAGAGCCGGTATTCCGCTCAAGACCCGGAGCCACGCACGATACCACAGGGCCGTCGCTTGCGCTTCTCCTGGAAGTCTGGTGCTGTGGTTATTGCAGTATTCCTTCTCTCCTTCATCGTCGTCATGGTCCTCCGCGGGGTCTTATCCCACCCTCCGCTCCTGTACAAACTCTTCGCTAATCTCTACCTGGCGGGAACTATCATTTTTGGTGGCGGTCCAGTCGTCATTCCCCTGCTCAGAGAATACATCGTCGCCGAGGGATGGGTCAGCCCGCGCGATTTCCTCATCGGGCTTGCTGTTATTCAAGCATTCCCTGGGCCGAACTTCAATTTCGCCGTGTTCTTGGGCGGCTTAACTGCTATCCACGGCGGATATCCCGCTGTCACTGGAGCTGTCGTTGCCTTTTTCGGGATATTCACTCCGGGTATTGTCCTTGTTCATGGGACAATGGGCGTCTGGGGCGTCTTGCGGAGTCGACGTTGGGTGAAATCCGCTGTGAGAGGTGTCAATGCTGGAGCTGTGGGGTTGATCTATACGGCGGTCTACCGTATATGGCAGGTTGGCTATCTCGATGAAGGGTTCCAGTCGGGCAAGAGTTTGGGAGATGATCCGTGGTGGGTGGTTGTGACTGCTACTAGCTATGTGGGTGGGCGATACTTTGGCGTTGCGGCACCGTTGGCTATTCTACTCGGTGCTGTGATGGGCTTGATCAGATACGGGGTGGTTCAGTCTTCTCTATAGATGTCGAAATAAACAGATAACCACTTCAGCCTCCCACCATCATATAGGTCTCCTCACCCTCTCCCGATACAACCAATCCTTCCAATCTCGGTCACCCAAGATAGACCTCACACGAGCCTCAAGCCACTCCGTATTCCCCCAGAACCCCCACGAAGCCTGAAACCGACACCAATCCACCAAAGCCGTCTCCCAATGTCGCTTGAACTCCTCCCACTCATAGAAACCAGCCTCCTCGTTCTCAACAAGCCTGCTATGATACCATTCCAGTAAGTCCCGTTCACCATCACACATACCCAACTTCTCAGGCAAATCCCCATCCCCACCAACAAGCATAGACACCGGAACCGAGCAGGTAAACAGTTTCGCCAGATCACAAACCCCAAGACCAAGTCCAACATACTGGAAATCAAAGAACGCAACCTCATCCCCCTTTGCACTCGTAAACAGATTCTCAGACTTGACATCACCGTGGATATAAGACTCCATCTTTCTGCCGCAAGGCATCAAAAGAAACGCAACAATCTCAGCAATAGACATCCCAGTGCCGTCTGAATCAATACACAATGCCTCGCACCACTCCGACCCCGTATCATCAAGCAAAGAAGCATACTCTTTCCGTCGTGTAGCGAGATATGTATACCCCCCATTAAGCCAGAGGCCATTACATCCATTCTTCCCGCCCTCTTTCTTTCTCTTCTCCATTTCCTCAAGAGGCGGTAATACAAGTCCCTCACGATCATCCGGTACCAAACCCCTCGTCCGCGAATGAAAAGAAGCCAACCAATCCAAAGCCCCAAAAACCTGCACAGAATCCAAAACACCCCTCTTCTCACCGGCAACGGGATACTGAGGCCTGAGATCAACCATGATAGTAGCCATGAGTCCAGATAGCTGCTCTGCACCGGGTTTACCGTGCATATCACGCGTCGAGGCTAGACATTTGGCGACCCCAATGTCGCACAGATGCGGGACGATGTTTGTGTAGAAGTATTGTTCGATTTCGTAGCTTAGCATTTTGCGGATATGGCCTTCGTCTGTGGAATTGGAGTTGGGTGGGGAGATCAGCTTGAGGATGAGGGCGTAGGTGTTGTTTGTGCCATTGCTGGATGGGGGGATGTTGCAGAGCTTGTTGAGATGGGTTGCTGCTGCGGCGGTGCGGGCGGTTGCGGTTATAGAGCAGATTTGGCCGTAGCCGGCCCAGAGGGTTTGGAGGGGTTCGCAGGTTATTAGGTCGAGGGAGTGCCAGGATAGCATTGTGCTGGCGATTTGCGCGGGGTT
Source organism: Penicillium bovifimosum (assembly GCF_028826915.1). Taxonomy (NCBI): domain Eukaryota; kingdom Fungi; phylum Ascomycota; class Eurotiomycetes; order Eurotiales; family Aspergillaceae; genus Penicillium; species Penicillium bovifimosum. The sequence goes on along the minus strand of NW_026622714.1, from coordinate 384,715 downwards.
GTTTCGGGACATGTTGGCTGAGGCTGCCCGCTGCTCAGCCGCTGCTGGCTATGAGTAGGTGTATGATATTTCCAATTGATTATCGGTATGGTTTAGAGGAGGATTGGTCTGATCCGGTGGTTTTAACGTGATTTATTAGGTGATAATGGGGGTTGGCTTTTGTTGGACGTAAAAAGCTCTCTGATATGTGAGCGGGTGTAGATCCCCACTACGCAGTATGGCTCGAAGGGGATGTACCTTTTGTATGAGCGTTTCATACAAAAGGTACCTCTAACGTTCTCTACATCTACGGAGTACTCTCATCAAATTCAAGTGTTGCAATCTTTCATTCGATTTCAATGGGATCAGTACTGGAGTACAGGAAACAATAACAATCTATGTGCATCTCATATCACTCCAGACAGACAGTATAGGGGTCAAGGGCGGGTCCATGCCTCCAGTTACCCATCAATTCCAGCTTTTATCAACAATTTCAACAAATAATAAAACAAGAATAGCCCTGCAATGGTAGATCAAGATCAATCAGGTCACCATCATCCCACCAAGGCTATAGACATAGGAAACGGGGAACAAGTTCATTGAAGAGTATTAGGGGGGATGGAGGCAGGAGGAACATTGAATCCGCCGAACCACAAGCAAAGAGAAGAGAAAAGAAAAAGAAAACAGAGCCCGAGATCCAAATCGCGGACTGCGCAGTCGAAGCTAGACCAGCCTCAACACACGCGCACACAGGAAGAAGACACCGAGCGCCCGACATAGGAAAAACCGCCTCTCACGGGCACAATTTGTAAAGTATAAGACACGAACCGAATGCAAGATGAAAAGGACGGATACATATGCAAAGAGAGAGGACGAGGTTGACAGTGTCGCAGACGAAACTGCCTTGCAGCTGGACCATTCGGTCAAATCTACTGCGCAGAGACGTGACCGGCACGGCCACGCACTTCCTCCTCATAGCCGTTCTGCTCGGACTCGGGCTCTTCGTCGGTGGGACTGTTCATGCCGCTGGGCGGTTCCTGGAGTGATTGCCGGCTGCGGGCCATCTGTAGAAAGAAGTTAGGAGATGAATAGAAAGATCAAGAGGCGAGGTTCATTCTGACTTACCCAGGCACGTACACCACCGATCAAACCGAGACTGTAACCAGTAGCAAAGTCCTCATTCCGACGCGAGCCCATCGGGCTATCTGGGCGGCCGGGCACTTCCCCACCAACACGTGACAGGTGCGACTTGGCGCCTCCCGTCGGGCTAGCAAGAGGACCCCGCGCACCCCAATCCATGCTGTTACGCGCGGTGGGTGCAGGGCTGTTGGGCCGACTGTTCTGCCAGATTTGGCGCAACTCACGGCCGAGTTCCTGGCCTGTCATGGTCCAGTTGTTGCGGATGTTGTCACGCAGCTCGACCACGTGGCGCTTGATCTCGAGCTCGTTCTTCTTCAGCCACGAAACATTGAGTTCTTGGCGCGAGGCTCCGCGCTTGAATTGGCGGGAGATGTATTGGTCATAGTCACGAACCACACTAGAGGATACATAAGCTTTGGTTTGCGGAATGCAATGATAAGCGAGGTGAAGCATACCGTGTGATGATACCCGTGGTGCTGACGCCCTCAGTTCGCTGAGTTACCAGGAACTTGCCTTGCGCCTTGATGGGCCCGTAGATATCGTCGCCCTCAGCAGCCTCATAGGGCAGATCGTCGTGAGCGACATAGTCAATTTTGTGCTCAGACAAGAATTCAGGGGTCACAATCCACGGGCAGCAAGGAATAACCTCGTCAACCCACTTGCAGTGACGGATAGTCTCCGCACGCTCGGCGCCGCTAAGCACCGTCAGGCCCTTGCGAAGGTGTGTCTCCTCGTCGCCAGTAACACCGACAATCAAGTAAGTATCGGGGAAAGCCTTCTTGGCCTGCTCGAGCTGTCTCATGTGACTATATATGAAAGTCGTTAGCGCTACTTCTCAATTGTCTAATCGACGACTCAAAAATCCAGACTGAAACTCAATCCGTGTGTTGACATACCCAAGATGGAATAAATCAAAGACGCCGTCCGCATAAACTCGCACCGGTCGGCCAACCGGCGGGGGGTTAGTCTTGTAACCGACGGGATCCTGCAAGCGGCCAAAGACCGGAGGCGCCATCTGCTCCTCCGTCACGGGCTCGGAGTCCGGGAGGTCAATGTGTAGCCCCGGGCGCGACCGAGAGCCACCCTCGATGTCGCTGCTGGCGACAGTCGTCTCGGAGGGCTCGCCGGGGTCTTCCTTGCTAATGGCCGGCTCGGCGCCGTTCACCTCCGTGTGGCCTGCGGCATCGGCGGCAGACCTGCGGGCCCGCTTGGAGGAGTGTCTGCCGTTGGGGGTTTTGGCATTGGCATTGGGACCTGTCGAGTCGTCTCCACCTTCTTCACCGGACGCGTCGCGTGAGGAGGGCTGAAGGTCGGCTGTGAGGTTCTTGGGAACAGGAGCGGGGAGGTGAGAGGCGCTACGCTTGCGCTTGCCGGCGGGGGATGTAGATGGTGACATGATGCCCTGGAGAATAAAGAGAGGATTCTTCCGAGGGAGGGGGAAGGAAGGAAAGAGAGTAGTGGATAGTTGGGAGATTAGGGAGAGAATAATGTTGAACCCTGAATGACGGCAACCCGGTTTTAGGAGAGACTGGTAATTTTCGGAATGGGGAAAAGAGTGGGGGCTCATCTCCGCTTGCGCCGCTGATGCGATGATGGTTGACCGGGTTATGTTGGTCAAAGTTACAATACCGGGGTTTGCAAAACAGGCCATCACTTTGCAATTCTGTGTCTTGGCGCTCCTGCGTTACACTGACCACGTGTGGATTAGGAGGTACAGGGGGAGCCTTTCCAGGTTCCATGGATGCACAAATTATTATATACGACATCATCCAATTCCGTAGATGTAGTACTCTGGTCTACTGTGTATGGTGTCAAAGTAACTATCAAATGTAGATGGCTGTTGAATTACCCAATTACGTACAGGGACACGAGGACTTGACTTTCTCTTGGAACTCCGTTGCTTAAAATAGAAACGAGAACAACGACATCTATCAGAGTACAATGAAAACGCTCAATGCATCGGATATATGTCGTGGGGTATATGAATGATTGCCATTGTCTACCATGACAAAATCCCCATCACTCTACCAGCTTGTGCCCCAAGCAAGTACTCACTCTTGTATGGACCAAACCGCAGCAGAGACGGTAGGCAGGGAATGGACCGGAAATTTGCATTAAAAGGGAGAAGAAAATGAGAATCGGGAATGGAAGTGTAGGTAAACGGCTCGTCAATGACGGGCATTTTCTGCGGTATCTCGTGGTGATGGCATAAGTAAAGAAATGTGTTCATGAGGCCCATTGGCACCCGGCGAAGGGCGCTCTCTCTCAACTCCGACCTTCCATGGAATCTCCACCCCGCATCTCTCATCGCATCCAAGTCCATATGAGTGAGTAGTATCATTGCCGCATGTCTCGTCTCTGACAAATATCCATTTCAAGTCGAGGGAAATAATGAAAAGAAGCGTGACTGTGCTCGGAACCAGAGCGAAGATAACTGAGCAAACGAGGAAAAAAAGGGTGAAAAGGGCATACATAGATGGTAGAATGATCATAGAATCACGGGGAAGCGTCGTTGACAAGAAAACAAAAACAAACCGATTGAAACCAAAAGCAGGAATAGGACCATCCGATAGACCGTTCATAAGTTCATAGTCTACGTAGACTTCTCCTTCTCGGCGTCAGTAGAGGCCGGGGATTCGGATATTTGAGCTGAAGCCACGTTGGCGGTCTCTTGCTTCCCCTGAGGGCCCGGAGTTTCCTGGCGGTCGTTACGGAGGTCGGTTTGATTCTGTACCTGGTTGATAGCGCCCTGGTCCACGTCGGTCTGGTCGAATAATTCTTCTTCATGCTGGTCCGGAATAACTTCAGTGCCATCGCCTAGCAATATGGTGCGGCCCGAACGTACGCTGAAGCCACGGGAACGCTCCATCTCCAAATCATATTCATCAGGATTATCCTCGAACTGGTTCCGAATTCCAGGGCCGCGGAACTCGGCTGCACGAACTGGCCGTCAGCACGAAGAAGTGGAAATGCCTTCGGGTTCCTCTGGAGACTTGCCGTACTCGGGCGGAGCACAAGGTCCATCCCCGTTCGCAACCCGCTCTGCAATCTGGTTATACCACTCCTCCTTGGTCTTTCCTTGTAGGAGTCCAATAACAGTCATGGTCATATTATCACAGCCGACACCGCCAGTTTCACTGTTGGAGGCCAGGCAGTTGTCCATCATGTTCTCACATATCTGGGCCAGGGGCTGCTTGGCGGCAATGCCCCTGCGGACAAACTCAACGACGGCCTGAGACGACTGGCAATCCCATATACCTGTAGAGTGTTTAGCATTTAGACTGGTGGAAGCACTAACGGAACACGTACCATCGCATGCAATGACCAAGAATTCGTCATCATCTGTGAGTTCGTGGACAGTCACATCGGGGTATGCGGTGACGATCTGTTGTTCGGGTGAAAGCTCGGGGCTCTTCTTGAACTCAAAGTCACCGATAGCGCGGGACAGGGCGAGGTTGCCGTTGACACGACCGAAGTCGACGAAGCCACCAGCAGCGCTGATACGGGCTTTCTCGCCTGTGATAATCGTTTGTCAGATGCTCTGACAGATCGTGGGAATGGATAGGTGATCAAGCACTTACCCTCATTCTGGGGTTTGTGGTCAAATGAGAGGGGCTTCGCGCGACCCTTGACTCCCAACACGGATCGTGAATCACCAGCGTTCGCCTACGCAATGTCAATTCGGAACCCCTTTTGGTCTAAAAATTTGTGCTTTGGGCCAGAACATACAACCCAGATTTTCTTCTTTGAGATGATACTCGTGGAAGCAGTGCAGCCAGACACCTCCTCCTCATAGCGGGGATCTGCATCAGTCAGCGATCCGACACCACCTCAGGAACAACGCATGCACAAACCCTCCAAAATGGCCCTATCGGTCGCCAGGAAACCATCCTTCATGGCCTGTTCAATATCGCCCTTGGCGAAAGCCTCCTGCCGGGAGACAATCTTGTGAAGATTCTCACCGGTGAACAATGCAACCTTATCGCCACCGTGGCCGTCGTACACACCGAAGAAGGCGAGACGATGTTCCGGATCTGTCGGTTTATCTTCGTTGCCCGTGTACTTTGCCTGGAGGTCAAGGATCGCGGCGTGGGCGTCCTCCATGCTGATTCGCCAGCCTTGCATGGCCGACACACCGTAGACGCAGCAGTCATCCCCGCCCTCGGACGATGTCTAGAACAAGCAAAAAGAACATGTTAGTCAAATATCTTTTTCTCCAACACGTGCAAAGTGGCCTGGTTAATTTGGCGACGCCAATACGTTGCTTCATTCTACCCCCACTACCGCGCCTCCAGCTGGAGACGACCCAGGACCCCGCATGGCAACCGAGGAAGATTTCTCCGAGTCGCAACCCAGGCTAGTCATTCCGTTGGCAGACATAGGTAGATGGCTTGATCCATAGTCCCCCTAGCTGAGGTGTATTACCACAACCGAGGGCAAGTAGAGGTCGTGGAGGTACCTTGGCGTCACAATGGCCAGTGTGGGGTGGGAAAAAGCAGGTGTGTGGAAATCACGAAAAAGCAAAATATCGGCGGCTCACCTTTTCGACCACCGGTTCCGACAGGGTTTGACCCATTTTGGCAAAGATTGAATAGTTCGGGGGAGAAGTGGGATCGAGGTTTCCGGAGCAAAGTGGTGGAAAATAGGTGCTGGAGGGAAAAGGGTCAGATGAGCAGGGCTTTTCAGCGCGTCTGGGTCCCGCGATAAGTGGGGAACAACCTATGACGATGGATTTCTTGCCTCTGCCAGGTCTTGGTTGTTGATATGAAAAGAGCAGGCGATCTGAGGAAGTAATGGAAAATATGTCAATTTCAGAGAGTCGAGAAGAGAAGAATCAGGGTTCTAAGAGGAAAAGATCTCGAAAGCAGAGATTTCCTGGTATTGCGTTTTACCGCTTTTGTTACGCCGTCTACTATAGAGTCACGTGAAATGGACTGGTCATTTGGAGTTTGGGAGGTTTTACCGTTTGTGTTTGTTTGAGATGGTATCGAGGAAGGAATTACCTGGATATATGAGTATCGCGTTGATTTGGGTGCTGAGACTGGAAGGAACCAAACAGACAGGGGCACATGATGCTCAAGTTAGCAGCCTGGGCTAGTCAGACGCAGTTACGCCATTGCCTTGATGACCCCCTTCGGGAAATTGGAGGCCTACTAGTACCAGCAGTGGTTCTGTGTCTCGTGAAAGGGCGGCCAATCCTCTTGTGGCTGATCATCTTTCCCTCAACAGAGTCAACACTTGGATTATCTACAGTTTACTTATGTCTGCCTACTAGGCTACATAGGCACCAACCCAGGACGAATTGAGATAGTGGGATTATTATGCAAGGCTAGAAACTAGATCAACTAGTATAACAGAAAGTCCAAATCCCAACAACTAAAAAAGAAGCCAAAGGATATCATGCGCGCAGTCCCAGAGAACACCGAAACAGAACAGATAGACAGGAGAAGGATCAAGAATGACACAGGAAATACAAGATTGGCATAGGAAATATAAGAGGCCTTAAACAAACGCAAGCTCCCCACTGCTGGCAATGGGGAGACCCCTATCACTGCCAGTCCTCAGTGGCGCCGGCGGCTCAAGAGACGACAATCGCCACTGATGGTTGTTCTTATTAGGCCCGGCCTTGCGCGAGAGATGCTCATCCAGATCCGAAATCATAGATGAGCTGTGCGGCATAGCGTTCTCATCATTCACTTTCTGAGATCGAGGCTGGTTTAGGGCACCCTCCAACTGCGGCGCACTGCCCATGCTATTCTCGCTCCAGAAGCGCGGTAACGGAGAGATAACGCCGCGATAATCCTGCGCAAGACTCAGCTGGCTCTGGCCATTGACGCTGCCTTCGGCGAGAGGAAATAGACCCGATGGCTGAAGGGTTTGGTACTGGGAGAAACGGGCGTTATTGGTATTTTCATCGCCATATTCCGAGACAGAGATTGCAGTCGACATGGGTCGTTCTTGGCCAGGGCGGAAGTCATCGCTGAAAGTTGACACAGACACGGTATCGGCGCGGCTGCGGATGCTGCGGTTCCGATCGAGTGCACGCTTGCCTGACGAGGTACGCCGGCTGATTTGTGCAGAGAAAAGAGGGTTGGAGGAGTTGCGGTGCTTGGCGCGGCTGTGAACGAAGGCTTCCAAGGAGTCGGCGTCGGAAAGAATAGAATCATCCGGTTCAACGGCACGGAGAGTCAACCGCTTGGAGTTATCGGGGATGCTAGATGCCATGCTATGGCGCATACGGCCTGCGGCAGGCGGACGCGGGAACATAGGGGCCATATTTGTCAGACTGGTCTCGTCGCTCATGATTGAAGCTCGGGCGTTTTGCCATGATGTGTGCACGACGCCATGACCCGGAGGTCCAAATCCACCTGCACCATGACCGGCTCCGCTAAATCGCACGGGTAGTCCCGCTGCAACGGTGGAGATACCACTGGAGCGCTTCGAGTATCTCTTTGACTTGGAAGATTGTATAGATTCTCGCTTCATTGCCCGAGGCTGGATCGGCTTCAAGGGCTCTCGCCGGGAGCGGGTGGTGGTCCTACGACGCACGGGGCTGTTCGTATATGAGAGACGGTTGTTTTGCTTCTTTGAAGGGGAATCATCTCGGGCTGCGTTGTCTTCTTCGGCGATAGTGTCTCGCAAGACGAAGCCACCACGAGTGGGAGACCCACGGGTGGCAGAATTGCGAGCAGGAGAGCGAGGTGGAATGATGGGTTCGGGGATAGAAAAGGCAAGTGGGTGCTCCTGTCTGTCGAATGTAGACACGTTCCACGCCGGTCCAAGTTCGAGCTTGGGGATTGACGAAGGGGAAATAGGGCTCATCCAGTCTTCAGAGTGGTCATCGCAAGAACCTCGTTCGGTCTCCGTCATGGACGGATGGCAGTTGGGCGCATCCGGCCTGGCTGGTCGTGGTGGAGCAAACTTGGTAGTAGGAGGGGCCTCTTCAACCGTGGTCGAGGCCTTGCGGCGTCGCCAGCAACAGAAGAGAATGACCAAACTCAGGACTACCACAACGGGAACCACAACTGAAATTGCGATGATGCCAGCTTTCCTGTGATCGGGACTGCTGGTGTTGGTATGGGTGAACGGCTCTGTGGGGTTCGAATGCGTGTCCGAGGCTTTCATAACATCAATAATGAAGTCCCTTGAGTCTTCGGTAGAGCCCTGGTGTGCAGTGAGCGGGATAGTGAACTTTTCAGGCTTTGTGTCGTTTGGAACGTGCCCGAAGAGAGTCTTGTTCTCGGGGAAGTAGGTGAGCCAAGAGAGTTCACTGCCCAGGTCGACATCCAGTCGCACAGAGTCATCTGTGACGATAGACTGATTGAACACAAACTTGAAGTCTTGGCCAATGGCTGCCTCAACGCCATCGATTGTGTCGAGAAACAGCTTCATGAACTCCAAGCGCACCATCAACAGCGCATTATCTTGAAAAGAGTCCGTAACGGCAATAGTGATGTTCTGGTTCACAGCATCATTGGGCGGCGTTCCACTCAGCGATACATTTTCCTTGTCCAATTTCAGCCAGTCCGGCAGTTTAGCGTCGACTTTTGCTAACTGTTTGATTGAAGTGGGTGAACCATCCATAGAGAGGAAATTGGTGAATTTTGGGCTGTTGAATTCTTCTCCTCGCGTGAGATTGAAGGTCTGGACGGTCTCATTGAATGCCAGGATGTGTGGCCCAATCGAGAGTTCAAAAGTCATGTTGGCTGCGCTATATCCAGCCACATCCGATGCGATCAGCTGGAAAATGAATGTCTGGGGTCCCGCGCCTGGGAAAGCAGGGCTGTTCCCAGAGAACTTTAGGGTTGCCGGATCGAAGTTGATCCATGACGGTAGCGGGGCGTTGTTAGGCGATGTCCCGTAGTAGATCGTGGAAGGATGTGTGTTGCCGAAGGTGTCCTTGTCAAACTCGATCGAGAACGGACTACCAGGGTGAATGAAGAGCGTGGCAGGATATGAAACAGGACCCAATGCCCGCAATTGGGGCATGAGCGGCTTGTTCACAGTCGGTCCCTGGTCCTCTGTCACAATTAAAGTCACGTCCATGCTGTCTTTTTCCGCGCCATTGGATGCCACAAGCTTGAACCTGGTAGCGCCGCTGTCATCCGAGTGCGGCGTCCCTAACAGGGTACGAGTACTGCTGTGGACTTTGAGCCATGCCGGTGCACCTGATAGTGAATATTCAGTGTCCGCGTCACTGTTAGAGAATGTACTTTGGGCGAATGCAAATCGGAAAGGCTGCGAGACTCGAGCGACAGGTGGCAATTGCGCATTGATGGGATAGTTGGCAGTTAAAGCTGCGGCATTGGCGACTGACAAGATTGCCAGGATGATAGCGAGGAAGAACGCCATGAACGGTTGAGGAAGCGGGAGCACTCTGACTCTGTATAGTTGAGGCTCACCAATCGCCAAGGACGCTTTCAAACTCACGGAGAAAGGTAATGAAAGTGGTCAAGAAGGAAGAAAGAAGATTCAGCGCGAAGACCATAGAGTATCACGCCTGATCTTCCAAATGATCGTGGTCCCTGTCGCGCCAAAGGGACGCCTGACAGGGAGACATTCAGGGCCTGCCCTTCGAGAAAAGCCATACCTGGATATGTTAAACGTCACTGAGGTATGTAGCAGAATGACAGCGGAGAATGATACGCAGGCCCGATCACTATCATCGGGCTCACGTTTCGAACATGCAAGGGGTGGCCATGGTAGCTCCTGCGGCGGCCAAGGAGCACAGGCGCGCCCAGCCACCACTACTTATTAACCCCCGGGCCTATCTCTAAGGGACCGATTAGGCAAGGAGCATTTCTAGAGGCCATTGGGAGGGGTAAAAAAGGTCCGTAGGGTGCAGCATGGACGGCAGTGGCTCAACCATCACGTTCCAAAACTAGGACCATCTTGACACCTGTACGTCCAGGGGCATAGTAATCAGGGATCACTTCGCGCTCCTCAAATCCACTGCGAAGGTACAAGGCACGCGCAGGTTCCCTGGCCTGGTCCACCCAGAGATGAACGTACTGGCAACCCTCCTTTCGTAGGCGCTGCTGAATGTAGGACAACATCTCCTGTCCGACACCTTGACGGCGGTTAGGCTCTGTCACGCAAACTTTGTGCAGAAGCGCAACGCCCTTCTGTCGGACATAGACTGCATAGGCAATCAGATCACTTTGCGATCCCTTGGCTCGTGTCGCGTACAGAACTCGCGTGTTGGGCTTTTTTCTCCACAACTCTTCTCCAAATGGGAATGCCTCATTGGTGGGGAAGGTCTTTTTCTCAACGCGTGAAATCTGGGCAAGAATTTCCAGTGCTTGATCCCTCTTCAAGGAATGAATGTCCGAGATAGAGAGGTCGGGCATTCCTCCCGTTCGAGGTGCCATACCAGATCACGGCTGACAGGTCACTTTTAACGGCCACTTCGGATATTTGATACTGTGAATCACAGTCTGTGACTGTATGAAATTGTGTCAGACAGGTGAATATTTGACCAGGTGCATAAGCTGTGTGTACGCAGTACCTACTGTGTATGGTGGTTGTGAATGAGAAGCGTTTTTATGGTCCCCACTGAAATTCGACCAATAAGCGTTGCGCGTGATCTATAAACATGGAGTCTGTTGAAATCGCGACTCGCGATGTCAAGGCTACTACGGTGTGTCTACACGTCTATAACACAAAAGAATTATGGAAATAGGTCGTATAGTCTCACGTCTGCATTCATAATTTCATGTCTCATAGGGCTTGCGGTCAATACATGTAGGTACACCACATCCTGTCGAAGCACCTCGTCACATTTTCAAGATTCATATGGAAACCTCAGCCCCTAACAAGTTACAATGACCGGCTTTCGCTGTCCTACGCTCCACATTCCCTCGGAATAGCATGCATTGACCAGCAGTGTCACGGCTTTACGGCGGGGATGCAAAAAGGCCAGCAAAAACCCTTTGATAACCCTCAAAAGATTGAAGAAACCGCCACCATCATGCTCCATGACCTCCATAGCATTCTGCAAAGCATCATAGTGCAAATACTTCGCACCCCAGTTCTCAATAGAGCCCCCGAAAATAACCAGTCGAGGAGGACATCTCCACATCCTGTTCAAGAGATGAGGACAGCCTCGGAGTGAGTCGAGATGGGTCCATGGTGGAGTGTGAGTGACGAAAATATCAACGTCATCAGTGACTTCTGCCCAGATGTCTGCACCCCGAGGGTATTGAAAACCCGCGGAAGGAGTGGTCCGCGGTGAGAATGGGCTTCCGAAGATAGTGACTTCGCGCCCATTCGGACATTGAAGGGCAACGTAGTCGTGGTGCAGATAAATGATGTCGCCCCAATTAACGTCTGGCTCGAGTCCTGCTGCCCAGGCAGGACTGCCCCTCTTGAAATAATCAAGATAAGAGTCGTTTTTACCTGCGATGACAATTTTGATGGGATGAGGCTGGGTATGAAGCCATTTCAGTGTGATTTCGAGCTCGGCGAGCGACCCCGTGGTCGTGAGATCGCCAGCGTGGATGAGGACGTCGCCCTCTGGTAACTCTGGCCTTTCCTTGTAAGTGTTTGAAATGCAAACGATGGTGATGCCGAATTCGGCGTCCGGAGGTGCCTTTGGGCGCCATGAATAGAGCTTGTTGGCGAGGAAGAGACAAGGCCGTGCACAGAACTGTTGCCAGAGGGACGGTGGTGTTGGTGGTAGGATGGCGAAGGCCGAGTCGTTGTCAATAACCGTCAACTTCATGTTGATGTTTGGTTTCACCAACGATGCCGGGGATGGGATGTTGACGAGAGTCGACTGGCAAGTGTGAGAATGATTTCACACTTGGATTTGCTGGAGGAAGACAGGATGTTATCGAAACGCGATTAACCATCTCAAAGGCATACGTCCCCGTGCAGTCAGTTATTTATCTGTTCTAGTCATGCGACTTCATATCAGCATACACGTGAGGATGTATTGTCTGCCAGCCACCAAAGGCTTTCACTATAATGCAAGTGAGGCGCCTAGAATCTTTCTTTATAGCTCTGGAGGGATGTCGAATCAAATGATTCAATATTGATCAAATTGCAATGTCCAAGGTATCTATGCCGACGATCCCAAGCAAAAACAGGCGAGTAAGACCGTAGATCTATATACGCAGTACACCCCATGAAGGGAACTCAAACCACACCACCACTCCAATCCCTCCGTAGTTTCTCATACTTCCTCAAATCCGTCACACTAGGCCGAATAAACGACTTAGCCGCAACGAAGTCAACAAACTTGATAGTATCACGACGCTTGATGGCAGAGTAACCAGCACGGCGCAACAAGCTGCCCAAATCAGCACCACTGAAGCCCTCACACTCCTCCGCCAGTTTGCGCAGATCTTCAGTGAACTCAATGGGTAAATTCCGGACAAGAGTCTGCAGAATATCCACACGCTCAAGTGGCGTAGGCAAGTTCACGAATAGAAGAGTCTCAAGACGACCTGGGCGCAACATCGCAGGATCAATGATATCAGGTCGATTAGTAGCGGCAATGACGTAGATACCCGTGCGACTGCTGCCAAGGCCATCAAGCTCTGTGAGGAGAGTGTTGACGACACGCGCTGAGGCCTCGGAGAGTGTATCGTCACGACGGGGCACAAGTGCGTCCAGCTCGTCGAAGAAGATGACACAAGGCACGGACGAGCGGGCGCGGAGGAAAACCTGGCGGACTGCACGTTCGGATTCACCGACGAACTTGTTGAGCAGTTCGGGGCCTTTGACGCTGATGAAGTTGGCGCGGGACTCGTTGGCGACGGCCTTGGCGAGAAGTGTCTTACCGCAACCAGGAGGACCCCAGAGGAGGACACCCGTGGGTGCGGTGATACCGACGTTGGCGTAGACTTCGGGGTTCTTGATCGGTTCGACAATGGCCGTGACAAGCTCGTCGCGGATGCCGCCGAGGGCACCGATATCGGCCCAGGTCGTGTCGGGGATTGTGGCGAAGCCCTCGCGTTTGGAAGAGGGTTGGATTTTGGGAAGGGCTGTGAAGAAGTCTGCATTGGAGACGAGGACGACTTCGGATTCTTCGCCAATGGGTGTTTCTTTGGCGTGACTGATGAGCCGGCGGAGCTCGCGGACGCGCGGGCTAAGCGCGTCGTCGCCTTCAATCTCCATTTCCTCGCCGCTGTTCGATTTGAGGATCTCGAGGTACCTCTTGATGGCGGCGGAACCGGCCGTCGAAACAAGGTCATTGAGATCGGCGCCTACGAAGCCGGGGGTTCGCTTGGCCAAGGTCTTGAGGTCAATGTCATCTACCAGGCGCATTTTGCGGGTGAGCGCGCGTAGGATCTGTTCCCTGACTGGCTCTGAGGGCACAGTCATGTTGATTTCTTTATCGAAGCGGCCACCGCGGCGCAGGGCGGCGTCAAGGCTGTCTGGACGGTTAGTTGCCGCGAGGACTATGACGGGCTTTCCGTCTGTCTTCTCGAGAGCAATCTCGTCCATGCATGTCAGAAGCTGGGCGACAATTCGCTTCTCCATCTCTCTCTGTGCGCTCTCGCGCTTCGGCGTAATCGCATCGATCTCGTCGATGAAAATGAGGCAAGGAGCAAGACGCTTGGCCTCTTCGAAGTACTCGCGCAGGGCTTTCTCGGACTCGCCCGACATTCCTGACACAACCGAAGGCGCAGAAATGGAGATGAATGGCACGCCGAGCTCCGCGGCGAAAGCGTTCGCAATTAGGGTCTTACCGCAACCCGGCGGGCCATGCAGCAATACTCCTCGCGGTGGCTGCACATTTGATGCCATATAAACCTGCGGCCGGGTCATGGGTAGAATAACCAAGTCACCAAGCTCCTGGACAACATCATCCAGTCCACCCAGATCTGCGAGACTGACGTGTGTCGGTGGCGATCGATCGGCGGGCTCGGCCTTGCGTCGCTTGGAGACAGGTTCTGCGCCATGTGTTCTTCTCTTGGTCGAGGTGGGTGCCGGAGTACCAGCGGAGGAATCGGCGGTCTTTTTCGCTTTCGTTGTCGTCCATGAGCCAACGACGCTCTGGTTCATGCCATTGGGCACCTGATATACCAAAGCCAATTAGATAGTGCTCGTGGCGTATGCAAGCGAGACCTGCACAGAGCTTAACGTACCACAACTGCGGGCTCTTCGAGTCCTTCAAAGTCCCCCTCCATGGAGTCCTCGTCATCTTCACCCATATCAGCTTTGATAACCTCCAATACTCGCTCCAGACTGTCCTCAATCAGTCTCTTCGGTTTTCGGTTCAAGCTCGAGTTCGACTTCTTAATTGTGTCATAAATCGCTGGGACCGATAGTCGGATGCGGCCAGTCTCGGGCTGGTCGTCGATGATCTTGCGCACAATTTGGTAGACCTTTTCTAGAGCGTGAGTCTAGAGCAAGAGGAAACTCAATTCCAGACACATACCTCACGGTCCAGGCCCTGACTGAGGGTCGGCCTAGTGCCCTTCCTTGGAGGCATGGTTGCTGTGGTTGTTAATGCGACGGCCAAAAAAAATGTCGAAATTTTGGAGATAAACCTTTGAAAGATCGTATGAAAATTACACGTATTTTTCACTCCCGTTACAAACGTCATCCAAGTCTGGGCCCGCATCTATGGCTCCGGGGGATGTCTCCTCTCCTATGCAACAACATGGGGAACTCAAGTAGTTCGCAGAAGATCTCTGCCCAGGATCGGTGAGTCGCAAGCTGCAATATCTGCGAGTCATTCTCAATCTTGCTTGCGGGAGTGTCTATCATTCTCCTCACGAGACCCCCTCATCCCCGCCCAGCACCCCCCATATACGTAGTCTAATATCCGATATCCCAGCTAACGAATATGCCTCGATATCTATAGGGCGATCCTTGATATGAAAAACCAACGCGACAAGCTGCACCAATACCAGCGACGAATAACCGTCCTAACAGATCGCGAAACGGAAATCGCCAGGGAATGTCTCGCGCGCAATGATCGGCGGCGAGCGCTGCTCGCTCTCCGACGCAAGAAATACCAGGAGTCGCTGCTGGCAAAAACAGATGAGCAGCTCGCGCAACTGGAACAGTTGACCGGGCAGGTGGAGTTTGCGCTCGTCCAGAAGGATGTGTTGTTTGGTTTGCAGCAGGGCACGCAGGTGCTGCAGACAATCAACAAGGAGATGGGAGGTCTTGAAGGTGTTGAGAGGATGATGGAAGAGACCGAGGAGGCAAGAGCGTATCAGGAGGTACGATTCCATGGTTTTGTTTTCTGCTCCATTGCGGGCGGTTGGTTTTGGTTCGGTGTCTGAGTTCGGTTTTGCTAACGATTGTTGTAGGAGGTGAGCCAGATGCTGGCTGGTCATCTGACGAATCAAGATGAGGACGAGGTCGAGGATGAGCTTGAGGCGCTCCAACGCGAGCTTAATGGCCCCGAAGTCATCTCTGATCCTGTCGTACTGCCGAGTCCGCCTACTGCTGATCTCCCCGTTGAAGAGCCGGTGGCAGAGTCGACTGAAAGAGCCAAGGCCAAGGCTGAGACACGGACGGCCTTGCCTGCTTGATGAGGGGATACATTGGTCCCTGGTTGCACATATCACGGCATTGCATTATATCGAGTGACGAGTCAAAGCATTTCCGCGGCGTTGTGACTTGCTTTTTTTTTCTGCCTACACAGTACATTGCTGGTAGACTAAATCATGGCGTTGGTGGCTCATTCTTCTATCTGTTTCGGATCCTCGGTCTTTCATATTCACTAAACGTATGTATACACTTTAGAAAATGGCACATTGGTCGGGCGAGGATAGTTCATAAATGATACTCAATATCAGAGCTCACTTGATGAGAATGCATGCCGGACAACAATCGGTCAAACCAAAGTGGTATTGTTGGAAAGTACATAGCAGCATAATGGTATTATCGTAAATCATCACAATTGATCAGTCAGTCCCAGGCCCTACACTGAGCCATGCCCGCGGCACCTAGTGAAATCCGTGGTCAAAAAGGCCTTCACCGGACCGACCCTACTGTCCAGGCATAACCCTGCCAACACCACTAACTCCAGGGATGGAAACGTGGTCCTGTGGGTTGGCTGCAGCCTCGTAGAGGAAGTTCACCGGCTCTCGCGACAGTTTCATGAATTGTCCCTTGAAGCCGACATAGCCAACCTTCGTAACATCCTCTTCGCCATCACTCCAATTACCTTCAATGAAGAGCGTGACAGACGTGGTCGCGTTCCAATGGGCGCGGTTCAAGGGCAATTCAAAGATATCAGCGCCGGGCACTGGCTGCGGCACCTCGATCGTTTGAGTTGGGTGTAGCTCCGATGCAGTTGAAAAATCCATATCATCGCGATTCTTGAACAACTTCACGGTTTTCGGGGCGGAGGGCGTGGGTGCCGTGTACAATAGCAGAGAGTGGACGTTGACTTGGCCATTGAAACTGTGTTGTAGGAAGAGCTCAGATTAGTTTTCCGGTTTTTTTCCCTCTTTATTCTGCGACGCGCTCTCAGGGAGATACAGCATCTGAGATGTTAGCGGTGTTGTGTAGACAAGGGAGCCTCACGGAATAGTCATAAGCAGTTGCTCATCGGCGTCGCTCTCAAGCTCCGGCTTGTCGTTTAACCGTTCAGCCCAGGTCTTCTGCACAATTGATGCGCCGGAGTTTGGGGTGGTTTCTGTTGCGCCATCATAGGTTAGAGGTTGACAGTGGCCATCGGGTAATTATCTAAGGACTCAATCGTACCATTCAGGGTTGTGATTAGGTCAAAGTTGATCTGAGTATAGAGGAGGGACTGGATGGCTGGAGTGATGTCGTTGGTATGGTCATGATCCTCTCCATGGCAGTGGCCATCATGGTCGTGATGGTGTCCTGACATTGCAGGATAATCAATATGGACTTGATGAGCGTAGGACTCGACAGACAGATACCTATGGACGTAACGTAATTAAGTCTTTGTGAGAGCTTTGATTATTTGGGAAGCTCCCCGCTGGGCCCGCTCCCGTGACGTCGTTTTGCTCTCTACCATGAAATTCACGACAGCTGTTTGTTTGTTTTGCTGAAGCGCTTGTTTACAATCCTTGGACCTTAGATTCCTACTCAATGATTACAGGTAATTTAGGCAGGTGTTAACTATGCACAGATTGTTGACATGGGTATTCTTGTACAAGATAGCCTTCTTTCTAGCTGGAACTCCAATCCCGATGTAACGACCTCGGAGAGATCTACCTGACTTTGTAATACTCCGGAGCATATTCAAGTAGATAGCTCTTCTCGATCTTCGTGACATCTCGAATGTAGGTCTTTTCGCCCGTCTGCATAATCTCATGGAAGATGACCCAGTCGGCTTTTCGGTTCTGTGGGCAAGTCAGTAACAACGAACATGGTGGATTCTATGCAAAAGATTACTGAGCACTTACAAACATCAACGAAGTTGGATGGGCATGAAGAGTCAACCCTCCGCTGACAGTCTTAAATGTTCCATCAGGTTGCATCTTTGCAGCGTGGGCAAAATAACCCGTGGTGAGACAGCGCTGAATCCGCTCAGGCTGGCTGCTCAGATCCGCTGGGCCTTTGCGGGATGAGAGTGTTTCATCCACTTGAATTCCAAAGCGCTCCAAATACCGCTTCAATTGGCCTCGAATGCTCACTGCGCGCGTCAGAGCCCGGTAATTCAAAAGATTATCATGACACCATTTGGACTCCTTCTTTCCCTTCATGACGAAGGCCTGATACACGTTCAGGTACGTCAAATGATCCCCTTCCTCGACGGCAAACTTTCGTCGTTTAATCTCAGCAGATCTTTTTTCTCCTGCGTGCTGAACCCACACCGTCCCCTGGAGGTTGACCATGGCCGCAATCGTGAGGATCTCACTCAAACAATTGAAAGATGGCGCAGCGAGAAGAACTTTAGCCATCATCGGATCGAGAGCAATTTCGGCCATCCGCGTTCCTAGTGGTTTCGTGAGTTTAGCATACTCGTCAACTGCACGAAGAGAGTACAAAAGCTCAAATGCACGAATGACAAGTTCTGCTGGTGGTGGGGTCAAAAAGTCGAATCGGACAATGTTATCGATGCCCAGGGCTTTGAGTTGCATGATAACCGGCGCGAGATTTGACCGTTGAATTTCAGGCACAGTTGCTTCTGGCATTTGCTCGAAGGCTTGTTGGGTGTATAGACGAAAGCACTTGCCGGGCTTCGTTCGTCCAGCGCGACCAGCTCGCTGTGTGGCAGATGCTTTCGATATTGGCACTGCGGTCAATGTTTCAATGCCAGTACTGGGATTGTATGCTCTGAGCTTGGCGAACCCGGAATCGATCACAAATACAATTCCGTCGATTGTGACAGAAGCCTCAGCAATGTTGGTCGCGATGATTACTTTTCGTGTGTTTTCTGGGGTCGGCTCGAAAACATACATCTGCTGCTCTGTGGTGAGACCAGCATATAGTGGCAATGGAAGCAGAGAGGGCGCCTTCGGGTGGAGAGTTGCCGCTCTTTCGGATATCAGTTGAATTGCAGTGTCAATCTCTTCCCGGCCGGTCAAAAAGAGCAGCACATCGCCCTCTCCTTCTTGTGTGTGGATATCAAAGACGGTCTTGACCGCCCGCTCTATGTAGTCCTCTGCAGGAGACTCAAGGTATAGAGTATCGACTGGATACATCCGTCCTTCCAGGCTGATGATGCGACCAACGCTTCCACCCAATTCCGCTGAATCTGCCTCGGGATTGTACTCTTCGCCGGCGAAGAAGCGAAGAAAATCCTCTGCTTGAAGCGTTGCACTACTAACAATAATGCGAAGCTCAGGACGCTTCTTCCTGATCTTCTTCAAAATTCCAAGGAGCACATCAGTGCTGAGTGATCTTTCATGTGCTTCATCAACCATAATCACTGAATACCGCGAGAGAAGAGGATCGACTAGAGCCTCTCTGAGCAGCATGCCATCTGTTAAAAATTTGATTCTCGTTGTAGGAGATGTCAAATCTTCGAACCGGATGGAGTAGCCCACGTCTTCACCGACTTTGCAACGCATCTCTTCGGCGACTCGGGTTGCAACTGTTGTGGCAGCCACCCGTCGGGGCTAAGGCAGGGTCAGTCATTATTCAGTGTGAAGTATCGAGAGTAGATAGCTACCTGTGTAACAGCAATTGTCTTTCCATCCTCACACCATCCTGCCTGGTCTAGGTACTGCGGAAGTTGGGTAGTTTTTCCACTACCCGTTTGGCCTACCACTATAGTGACAGGGTATTTCTCGACTAGATAGAGCAGACTCTTTTTATGACGCGCAATAGGTAGTAAAGCAGCCGGCTTGTACAAGGCTGGTATGAACGAAGTCGAAAGCTCTTGTTCTGAAGCCATTTCGGGCTGGAACCTAGCCAAGGATCTGATATCTGCAGTATCTGGGCCCAGTTGAGGTTAGAAGAACGTAGTCTCACGGGAAGGGGCCATTCTGAGATTCGAGTCCAAACACCTTGCAGATGGGCGAGCCTGAAGATCTTCGGAGTTCTTGCGGAAACATCCAGGGCGATTTGTATAAAGCTCGCCCGCCATCACGTGCTCCCCACGTCACTTGGAGCTTCCCCGATAACGTTCTGCCTGCCCTTAGACATTCTCAGGCAACACTGTTCTTTTTGTGTTGCTTTCAGTTATTCTCTTTGATCTGTTAGCTCCTCAGATCTCTCAACATGTCGGACGAGGACAAGATGGTATGCTCAACTCTCAACGGGGACTTCATTTACGTTGTCGCATGAGGCTCACGCTTGGACAGACTACTCCCAGCAAGCCGTTGGCTGGCCTCAACACCGCTAATAGCCCACGAGCCGAGTCGCCGACAACTGCGCGCCCGATGGACTTTGACGACGAACCTCAGGAGAGCGGAGTTATCAGTACTTCTCCTGCTGCTACTCAACCAGCTGCCGCTGAGGCAGCCCCGCCAAAGCCGCCCCGGCCCCTGAGCCCGAGAGAACAGTCAGAGAACACCCTTAAGGAAGCGTTCCCAAGCATCGAGCCTAGCGTTGTCAGAGCAGTTCTGACAGCAAGCAATTGGAATGTCGAGCGCGCATTCAATGCCCTCCTTGGTACGTGGCAACCTATAGTTTATGCAATAAGTGCCAACTGACACTGACCTCAACTTGCAGGTATGACTGACCCAAAGGCCCAAGAGGAAATGGCACCACCCCCGAAGCCGCCGCGCCCAACGCAACAAAGCACTGCTGCGCAGCGGCAGTTGGAAGCTGATGAGATGTATGCCCGTCAACTGTCTGAACATTATAATGCGGCGCCGCGCCGCTCACCACGCCCCGGCTGGGAGAGTGATCCCCGTTACCAGCGGCCTAGAGGAAGCGAGGAATCGGATGAGCGGGGATACAGCTTTTTCGATGGTACGCTCTAAGGCTATTATCCGAATTGATCCATGCTAACTCGGTGTCCACAGATGATCTCCCGGTGATCCGCGAGAACCTCCGCAAGGGTTTCTTGGAGACACAGAATAAGGTCAACTCGTGGGTAACAAACCTGAAGAAGCGAATTGATGGAGATGACTTGGACGACGAGCCTGGCCATAACCAAAGAGATTCTTTCGCCCAGGGCCGGCCGCGGCGTAGTGGTGATATGGGCCGCCGCAGTGGAGATCGTGAGCGCTATGATGCTGATCCCCAAGTCCTGGGCGATGACTTCTCTGCACTTGAGTTGAGAGACGGAGAAGGTAAAAATAGACCTCGATATCTGAGATTATCATTTCTTGCTAACTATGCACAGCTCCCCCGCCTCGCCCTCCTCGTCCCGGCCAGACTTACAAGAAACCATCTGTATCTCCTTCTCCAGACAGGCGCAAGGTGTCTTTCCAAGAAGGGCCACCGACCGAGATCGATACCAATTACGAAGCTCCCGCGACATCCCAACGTGGTGGTTCAACCGGCAGCAAGTCCAGCAAATGGCAGCCTTTATCGACCGTTGAGCCTTCTCCGGTTGCGGAGAATGACCCGTTCAGCCTTGGTGATAGCGATGACGAGAAAGACGTCAAGGTCAAGGAACAGACCACTGTCTCAGAGAGCGACAAGCTCCAGACAGCCACCGCAGAGGCAATGTCCAGCGGAGTAGGTTCCTCACAGGAGCAAGATACCAAGGGTGCCAGCAAGCCCGATGAGTCAAAATAATTGCGAGGATTGGAACTTGAATCTTCCCACAAACAGCGTCACTCGTTTCGGCCTTCTTGCATTTGGATCATTATCCCCTAGCCCACGATTCCTTATATCTGCCCTTTACTCTTCTTTGTCAATTTACCCTACTTGCTATGCGCTACCCATCACTCACCTGATTTTACGATACCTAGTAGAGGTAGCCCAAGACGTTTCCAGTCAGTCCCAGGTGTCTCCATAAACCCAGCCAAATTGAAAATGTATTTGTACGAGGAACCAAACAACAAACACGCAAAAGGGTATACCCCCCCACCGGCCAGTATAGTAGCAGAATACCCGACCTAAACGCCGGAACTAACACCAAAACGAACCAAGAGACCTCATCACTGGCAGCTGATACACCAGTTGACAGGCGAAAGCTCCCTCTTCAGCTGACGCCTAATCACTCCACGGTAGGGGCATTAACCACGCGCTTCGAAGAACCAGTCTCCTTACGCAGGTCTCTAATAACAGCCTGCGAAGCTCAAGTTAGCTATTATCAATTCAGGGCGCTGATTGGCCCAGGTAAAGTGCGAAGATTGAACATCTCAGTTCCATCAGTGGAGAAAACACGTACCGCCAAAGCATCGGGATTAATCCCGTTCTCGATAAGAGACACACAAAGCGACAGCTCTGTTCGGTCTAGATTGGTATTCTGTTCAGTATGTTAGTTTTTGGTGTCTTGTTGTATTTCTGAGTGTATAGAGACATGGACGACTGGGGTGTGGTCTGGATGGGAACATACCAACAGGTCGGAAATCTCTTGGAGGATATCGATTACTTCGCGCGCAGCTTGGCGCTTATCATCGGCTTGGTCTGATTTTGGGGGCATTCTGATCTCCAATAGAAGGGTTTGTGGAAGTGGGTGGATGTTGTTCAATGTTGTTGGAGTTAGGTTGAGATGTTGTGGGGGAAACTTTTCGGTGGAGCGGCAATCAACATCTAGACTTCAACAACTTCGCTACTTCTTGCTTTTTTGACATAGATTTCGCTACTGACATTACTATATAGCAGATGATTGGAATAAAGACCTCTGCGACTGCTCTTCTCGGGGGCTAATCCTATATTAGGTCAGTCCTTTTCTCCTCCAGGGCTGTGGGGAGAACAGCCTCGGTAACTACGAGATAGGCATCATAGAGAAATAGCCTGCCACTGTGTGTGGGACTGAAGAGACTTCTATTTGGCTAACGCAATGAGACGACGAGATTCTCCCTAGGTTCACGCCGCTTGGGGGCGCAACCATACGCAGTAGATCTCCAGACTATTCAATCTCCTTGACTGACATGATTGGAAGTCCAGATCGAGATCTGCAACTCTCAAGGGATGGTCAAACAACGAACACGCCTCAGATCCTTCAGGATGAGCTTTGATCACATGTGTTAGGGAGTAATTCTCCGCAGACAATGGTATTCACCACTCAGCTTCGATGATCCCATAGGGCCCGGCAAGATATTCATATTTCGCCCCCAACCTTAAGCAGGCCCGTTCCCGCTTAAACGGGACAGCGTGCAACGGTTCAAGTCGTGCAGAAAGTCCTATCCAAATGGAGAAAGTGGGACCTGGGTATTTTGTGAACTGCGCGTCGAGCCGTCGACTTAGATCTGCCATTCCCCTTTTAGGATGCTGCCCCTGGTATCCTTACAAAATGATATCATGCAGGCCACTGGAGCGAAATGGAATGACCCCAGACTGGTATGCTGCTCAGCAGGGGTATTCTTCAGGGATTTTTCAACATTTCCTGGCCGCTTCCTCAAGCGCCACTGTTTCATGGGCTACGGTGCTGGTACACCGTACAGGCAGTAAACCGTCAATATGAACATCACAGATATCTTCGGACCCCCGCCGCCTGGGATCAATCTCGATGATAACAGATCCTCGCGTGATAACTCTGTGGTTGTGACGATATGTATCCTTGCAGTTCTTACTGTCGTGGCCCGGTTTTTGGTGAGGAAATATGTCCAGGGAGCGAGGCTGGCAGCCGATGACTGGCTGATTGGGGCATCCACAATTCTATTGATTGCATTGCTCACGATGTCTGTCTTTGGTGAGTTCTGCCTGTGACAAGACTATCGGAAGAGCAAGGCATTAATATAACTATTGAATCAGGTAGTTTCTATGGTTTCGGCAAACATGTATGGTGTACAACGCTAGAAGCTATGCTCATCATGAGAAAGGTACCTACCAGAACCCCCTACAACCAAGGAGCCAGGTCTGACTGAGGGTTAAAGACGCTTTTCGCTTATCTCCTAATATACCTCGTCGAGCTACTACTCATCAAATTGTCGATTCTCATGTTCTACCGCCGAATCTTCGGCATGAACTGGATGATCTGGACAACACTCTTTATTTCCTGTGGCTGGGCCATAGGAAGCTTCGTCGCAGCTCTATGCGCCTCTCATCCAATCTCCTACTTCTGGACCGAGACTGTCGATCCCGCATCCGGCCGGTATCGATATAACTTCTACTACTATTATCTTGGAAACGCAACCGCCAATGTTGTGACGGATGTCTTGATCCTGCTTGTTCCCATACATACGGTCTGGAAACTTCAGATGCGTACATCACAAAAGATTGGGGTGTGCGGTGTGCTCTTGTTGGGTGGTTTGTAAGTTTATCAACCCACCCTCTTACCAAATATCCTTGCTCATATTGCTGTTTTTTGCAGTGTCTGCATTGCAAGCGGAATTCGAATCCACTACATCACCTTCCTCAAGGATAACGTAGACATAACATGGGCATTGAGCGACGTTTCTGTCTGGTCAACCGTCGAGCCATGCATCGGAATCATCTGCGCCTGTCTCCCAGTCCTACAACCATTCATACGCGCCGCAGTCAAGAGACTACCGAAGTTGCCGGGCAGTCCTGTTCAGATGCGTCGATTCACCTCTCATGTACGAGAAAGAACCTCTTTCCACACTCGCT
Source organism: Penicillium bovifimosum (assembly GCF_028826915.1). Lineage (NCBI taxonomy): Eukaryota > Fungi > Ascomycota > Eurotiomycetes > Eurotiales > Aspergillaceae > Penicillium > Penicillium bovifimosum. Next base: position 360,568 of record NW_026622714.1, on the reverse strand, counting down.
ATAGCAGCAAGCACGAGATGTGGCATGGCGAAGCCCAGGGAACCCGAACAAGCCCCACACCATTCTTCCACTCGGACCAAGATTCCCAAACGCAACTCAAAATGGTCAGAACTCGGGTTGAGATAGAGAACGATCCGGCAGAAAAGAATGATCTTGAGGATGGTATGGATCCCATGGCTATTCGAGTCAAGCGGGTTGTTCACTGGACTGTCGACTAGGCTGGTACCTAGTACAAGTACATAGGAGCAGCTTAGGTACCTGCTAGCAATTATATATACCCTCTTTTGCAATGATCTGGTCGTGATGATTTCCATCCTCACTGGCATCTTCCAGCAGCTCTTTCAGTAGGTATCGGCCTGGAATCCGCCTATTCTGGCATCTCGGGTGCAAAACCCGGCTTGAGCCCGGCCGTCACCCGAGACTGCCCCCCGGCCTTATGCGCGAGACAGATCATATCATCATTTGACATTTCCCAGACCCAGCACTTACGCTCACTATCTCAATTTGAGATCATCGAGCAGCAGAATACTAGCTGGGAACCAGAATTTTCAGGCATTGTACACTCGAGATTACCTGATAGCCCAAAGGGGTTTAGCTCCCGATACAAATAACGCGATCTAAAAAGCCACCACGTGACGATAAGGACAATCCATATCAGCCCGCATTGATCTCAACTCTCACTCCAGCTTCCACTCCCATCAGCCACAAAACAACCAACGCAAGATGTCAAGCGAATCACTACCAATATCCCCAGAAGCCTTCGCAGAGGCGATAAAAGAGCTCCCCCTCGCAGTCCTCTACAGCAAAGTCTCCGAGCTCACCAACTCCATCGCACATCTGCATCGCTCGAACGCAGAGCTTCGCTCATATTTAGAAGAAAGCAATGACTCGGAAGAGGACAGAAAGGAGTTAGAGGGGTATATTACGGAAAATGATGGCGTGGCGGTGTCTATGAATGAGCGCATCTTGTTGTTGAAGACCGAGGTAGAGAATCGTGGGCAGCCTTGGATTGAACTTGATGAGCTCGAGAAAGATGCAAAGGAGATTGCTTCAGCTGATGTGCCGGTGGCAAATGGGAATGAAGCTGAGAATGGGACTAGGTCTGGGGCTGCGGGTGCGGGTGCAGGACAGGGCACCCATGATGGGGATAATGAGGATGGGGTCTATCTGTGATCAGTCCTGTGGACTCTCTATGCCCGGCTGGCTCTATCTCCTCGGATCTGCTCAAAGCATCATTATCAAAGCATCAGCGATCGCAGCTCACTATTGTCGAGGGAGCTCTATGCGGTTGCGTCCACTGTGGGTCGACGATGGCCTGCGTCACTTGGCTACGAATCGACATCCTCACCTCAGCACGAGGCCTTCAGGCAATGAAGTTACAGCCATCCCGACCAATGTCTATTTTCCAGACTGCGGGAACCACTCCATCTTTGCCAGCGTTAGATAGTCGGATCACTAGGCCCCAGGTTCCAGTGGAATGTATCTAGTTGATCATTTACGATGTAATGTTTTACAGGTGTCATGCCCCATGATCAGATCAGTGCATTGGAAGCAAAGAAAACAGGCAAGGATGCCAGCTAATTCTGGATGGTGATATGCAATAACCTCAAGTAGAAATAATCACAGCGCATGCTGAACGCTAAGAGACCCAGCTCTGTCATATCATCGCAGATTCGCCCATTTTTTGGAATGGCAGAAGCAGAAAGGAAAACACGAAGAAAATAAGACAGCGCGGCCCAACGCCAGGTTCGAGGACATGTCATGGTCGTCAATGTTAAAAGAAAAGATGCGGCTCCAGACCCGTGGAGCTTAAGAAGTGGCAGTAGCAGCCTCTGCTGGAGCCCAGTGGCCGCCGTTCAACGCCTCAGGGGGAATCCGCTGCTGCTTGATGAACATATCAATCAAGGGCTGCATAGGTTCCATCTCCTTGTCGGACACAAGCCCGTAGTACTTGGAGACGGTCACAAAGTGAACGAAGCACATGTTCAGGACGTCGTGCTTATTGATGTGCCAGAAAGGGTTGAGCCAATGAGCATGGTACAGATGAGCGTAGCAGCGGAACATCTGCTTCATGATTCCCTGGCAGTCCTTATAGAAGGTTTTCGGGAAGCCACTGGACTTTCCGATCCACTCATCCGGGTTGCTGGGGTCTGAAGGGGCTGCTGATGCACCGTTGGCTTCTTTGATGGAAGCGGTCTCAGGGATGCCCCTGACGTTCTCGGTGGGGAACATAACAGGGTCGTAGATCTTGCTCACAACCCATTTCTCGACACGGTTGATGAACTTTGGGGCGGAGATCCTGGCAGTGCGGCCATCGACAAGCCAGGTGTAGGTCAGCCTTTGAAGGAATTGTCAGCCTGATTCAAAATTACCCCGCCGTATCCACCGTATTCACGTACCGGCCAGCAGACATTGTCGGACAAGTGTTTTCATTGCAAATAGGAAGACCGGTATTGCCGTTCACCTCCTGAATAACCTGGAGCATGGTCTGAAGTAGACGATATTGTTCAACGACTAAATAGGAACATATCAGCATCCCAACTCTCAGATGAAGCTTCCAATTTGCTTACTCTGGTGAGCCAGCCATTCACCCAGCTCCACATTCTTCGGGCAAGCACAGAGGGTCAAGAAGTTGCCCTTCACGTTCAGCGGGGCATACTTCTCCTGAAAGAAGTACTTAGCTCCCTCGGACTCGTTGTTGCCTGTGTTCTCCACTGAAAGAGCGGACGCGATCGAGGGGGTGTTCGACATGGTAGCTTGATGTTGAGGAGCCGAAGACTGTGCTGGGGTCTTAGGTGGATTGTTGCTCTTGTTGTTCCCTCCCCGACCAAATCCTTGGCGGCTGTTATCGATATGAGGTTAGCGGGTATTCGTGGCAAAGCTTTGCTATATAAAGGTGTGAAGGTATTGAATAGGAAAGAATGCGAGGGAGTGGTGGGAGACAGGTCAGGGAACATATTAGACTTTGGGGAATGCTGCTTTGTATTTGTGGCGCCGGGGTGCTTCGTGCAGTATGAGGGGGGTGAAGGTGGGAGGGACATGAACAGCCCATCGTAACAGCCCACAAGTGGGCATACGGTACTTACACACTCTGGAAGAAGGTCGCCATCTTGAATCTGATCAGCGATGCTTGAAATCAGAAAAACAAATGAGGATGAGGGACGAGACGGTGAGATGCCCACACGTTTGAGGATCCCCTTTTGGTCTGGGCCACTGGGACACTAGTCTCATTTTAGATCGGAAGTGGAGAAACTAAATACCCGGCGTAAAGTGAATAATGAGAGCTCCGATAGACGAGTATTGGTCAATAGGCTGTGTTATCGCATTGAACAAGATATTAGATTATTTTTCTTGTACCTCAACACTATACATCCTTCCCACGTCACCCCTTTGGTCTTTCATACTCCCACCCATCTACAACTTCGCAACATCAATCCCATACTCGATACACCATGTCCTCCGACGAGGAGGATGGCCGCCCTCGCGGCGAGGGTCACGAGAGTCCCGCACACAGCAATGCCAACGGTTCTGGAGCTGAACAAATGGATGAAGATGAAGATCTCTTCGGCTCTGACGGAGAGGGCGGCCTCGACGACATTGAGTACGTGAACCATACTAAAGCAACGGGGCTGGGTACTGATAGATTGTTAGACCACACCGCACCCTAGATGATGAACAACTTGACTCAGGTGATGATGAGAATCGCTACGATCGGCGCGAAGAACGCATGTATGACGTGGCTGAAGAGGAGCAAGAAGTGAATGTTGTTGACCATGACCTTGCGCGAGCGCCAGTGCCATTGACCAACGACGGGGAGGTATGCAGAGAATCCACCCTGTGGTCTTTGGCCTTGATCTAACTCATCATAGGTATACACGATGCATGTGCCGGATTTCCTCTCAATTGAAGGAGAAGAATTCAATCCCGCGACTTACGTTCCACCGCCTTACCAGACCGCTGCTACCTCTCTGTGCTGGCGCAAGGACCCTGCAGATGAGTCTCTTTTGCAATCGAATGCCCGCATTATCAGATGGGAGGATGGCTCCATCACTCTTCAGCTCGCCTCCGCACCTCTCGAGCAATACCGGATCGCATCCAAGCCCCTCGCACCTCTCACTAAGTCTGGCGACTATGACCATAAGCTGGACTCCCACGTTTACCTCGCAGCGGGACTGGAAACTGCTCAAGTCTTCAGATTGACCTCACATCTCACCCACGGTCTAACCGTTCTGCCGAACAGCCTAGAGACAGACGACGCCGTTCAACGTCTTCAAGAGCAATTGGCTGCTGCTGCCCGTGGTAGTAAGCAAACCGCAACTGGCACTGCGCCGCGCTATGAGCTCACGGAGGATCCTGAGTTGGCCGCCAGACGCGCTGAAACGATGGAGAGGGAAGCTATCAAAGCGGAGCGTCGTCGACAGCAGCTTGCAGATCGCGAGGCTGATCGCGGTCGCCGTCATGGTGCCGCTCGCACTGGTCCTACCGGTCTTAGTGTTGGTGGTCTTGAAGATGGAGGATTGCATACGACACGTCCGCGCGCCAAGCCTCGTCGTCAAAACCGTCGTGGAGAGATCTATACCGACGACGAAGAGGATTACTCCCGCGGTGCCCGCAATAGAGAAGACGAGTACGACGAGGATGATGGATTCTTGGTGGGCAGTGACGAGGATATCGAGGAGGAAGCTGAAGATGAAGAGGAAGAACTGGAGGATGAAGATATGGACGCGGAAGGTGAAGATGATGAGGAGGCTGCACCTGCGAAGGCTGCCCGGAGCAAGCCAGAGCCCGAAGCCAGGGCCGGTACACCTCCTGCCCGAAAGAAGAACCGCTATGTGGTCGATGATGAGGACGATGAGTGAACCTATCGGTGCTCTGCTTCACTCGGACATCACCTTTTTCCTTCCGCGCCAGAGTGACTGCTTTGCTAGTTTCAGGAACGATCTGTACAAAATCATACAACCTACCTACAATGTACTAGCTGCAGTCGCTAACCTCATGGGACGTATCATTGGGTTGGCAAGTAGCCTCACTTTCCCATTGCGCGAGTGTAGAAATTAGTTCCATTGTTCCAACACCGAAGCAGTATCACAAACCTATCGGACTTAATATAACTACGACTAATCCTCGGCCCATTGTCTCGACATCTTCAAAATGTGGTATACGCAGAAAACAGATGACCGATCCCAACTTTTGACTAACAAGAAAACAGCAGACTTGATCTCCATCAACGGGCGGCGTTAGCAGCAGTGACAGGCTCGACACCCTCCGGATAATCAGAGGCGTCGAAGTTGAAATTCGCAATCACATTTCTGGCACTTCCAACCACTTGAAGACATAGATACTCATTTTCGCCACAGGGGTCACCGTTATGCTGTGGCCATCCCTGAGCCTGAGCTGAGTCTGACTCGAAAAGCGGATGTTGCCCGGGCTCATGCCAGCGGCGTTGCCGCTTCTCGATTTCCGTGATCATGGACAGCAGATCGGGCTGCCTAGAACAAGCAGTCGTAGATTCTGGTTCTATGGGACCACCAATGACAGCGCGGCGAACTATCTTGTGAAGCCATATCTTCCAAGCGCGTGCTGGGTCGGGGCCTTGCAGTACCCGAGAAACGTATTCTGCTGGCGCGCACACCGGCCCCAACTTGGCAGCGTCAGCCTTTGAAACACGCATCCACGCATCCGCGAGTACTGTCAATAGTGTCCCTATGAACATGGTATTCTGCACGCCTGTCGCAAAGGACCTGGGACAGATATCACAGCGTATCACGTCTCGCGCTGTTCGTGCGGCGATATACAACGAGCATAGTGTGTCGTCACTAACAGGGAAAGAAGGAAGGGACGACATTTGACTGAGGTTAAGATAGAGGGATGCTAGACAAGAACAGCTAGATGCCGAAGAGTCGGAGGAAATAGACGTGGAAGGGGAAAGCGGGATATGGCCCATTGGAGCAAAAGCTGCAGGGTTCGGGAATGGTAATGGCATGGCCGTAGCTTCGGAGACGGTGGAGAAATCTGGCCAAGGACTTGATGTCGGGAAAACAGAAAGATTTGGCTGTTTCAAACGGTCTGACCGCCATGTGTTGGTGTAGTCGTCGCGACTCAACGGTGTATCTGCGGACTGGGACTGTGGCGAATTCTCATAACCAGGCCGCCAGTACAGCACCGGGCACAGATGATCAGAATCCGGAATTGCGCCTGTTGTGGAAGTAATCCCTGCTGAAAGTTGTTGCAAATCCTCTGGATTGAGCCAGATGTCAGCCCCCGATTGCGCCGCAAAGTCGAACCCCTCATCGTCCGTCCGTAACCTTTTCTTGGGCGGTCGACCCATCTGTTTTTGAATAGAATAGTTGCATGATAGTGACTGCTTGGTGCATCGCAAGCAGCCTGTCAGTTCCCCAGAGCATTTGAGCTTTCGGTGCCCTGTCCACTAGTCAGCAGGGGTTGTGTCACATCGGCCAGTAAGACATACTACACTCATCGCATGCTGCATGTCTTTTCAGCTTTGAGGCATCGTTGGTAAGAGGCTGAGAAGCGGCTCCCATATACTCAGGTAAGAGCGCCATATTTTGAGGGTCTCTTTCATAAACCCTTGAGTCGTAATTTAAGGGCTATTGACTATAGTCGTCAGCTTGGGTTGGGGAGATGGGCGCTAAGTCATTGATAGCGATAAGATGGGGTCGGTCATGTGGGCGGTGAGAGCCGCAAGAAATTATCCTAAAAAAATCCATGGATCTACAGCAACAGAACAACATTCGTTGAACGACACCATGAACCCCAAGGCTGCTTCAAAGAAGCGCAAGGCTGTTACTCGAGATGTGGAGGAGGAAGCAGGTGTATTCTCCGGTGACGAATTGAGCAAAGATAACCTCGATGGAGCTTTGTCGGACAACGCCAACGATCTTTCGGAAAGTGAAGACGAGGATAGCGACTCAGAAATCGAACTGGTTGACGAATTCAGCGACGAGGAAGATGGAGAAGAGGAACTGGACAGTGACGAGATTCCTTCTGATACTGAGGAATTGAAGCCCGCTGCCGGTGAACCCAACTTCCGCGTTGTGAAGGATGCCAATGGAAACGATCGCTATCTCTGGGACGAAATCCACCCTGACGACAACTCCGAACTTTCTGAGGTGGACCAGACCGCCAACACCATAGGCGATATCCCGCTGAAGTTCTACGACGAGTATCCTCATATTGGCTACGACATCAATGGAAAGAAGATCATGCGCCCTGCCAAGGGCGAGGCCTTGGATGCGTTGCTGGATAGTATTGAGATCCCCAAGGGCTGGACTGGTCTTACCGACCCTAAGACCGGCAAGCCCTTGCAGTTGAGCCAGGACGAGTTGGAGCTTCTCCGCAAGGTGCAGATGAACGAGGTTCCCTCTGAGGGCTATGACCCGTATGAGCCTCTGGTTGAATGGTTCACCAGCGAGCAGGAGATTATGCCTCTGAGCGCCGCTCCCGAGCCCAAGCGCCGCTTCGTTCCCTCCAAACATGAACAAAAGCGTGTTATGAAACTCGTGAAGGCCATCCGCGAGGGCCGCATTCTTCCTTACAAGGCGCCCGAGGATAGAGAAGAGAAGGAGGAGGAACTCATCAACTACGACCTGTGGGCCGATGAACTTGAGCGACCCGATCACGTTATGCATATCCCGGCGCCCAAACTGCCACCTCCTGGTTACGAAGAGAGTTACCACCCGCCTCCCGAGTACCTACCTGATAACAAGGAACGTAAGGAATGGGAGCAGACCGATCCCGAGGATCGCGAAAAGGATTTCCTGCCCAAAGACTTTGGCTCCTTGCGCAGAGTTCCCGGATACGACAACTTCGTTCAGGAGAAGTTTGAGCGCTGCTTGGATCTTTACCTTGCTCCGCGTGTGCGCCGTAGCAAGCTTAACATTGACCCCGAGAGCCTTCTTCCCAAGCTGCCCAGCCCCGAAGAGCTGAAGCCCTTCCCCACCACCTGTGCTACAGTCTTCCGCGGCCACAAGGGCCGTGTGCGCGCTGTCAACGTGGACCCAACCGGAGTTTGGCTGGCGACTGGTGGCGACGACGGTACTGTCCGTGTCTGGGAACTCCTCACTGGTCGCCAGCTGTGGAGCGCCAAGCTCAGCGACGACGAAGCCGTCAACACTGTCCGCTGGCGTCCGGGTAAGGATGCTGTCATCCTCGCCGCAACCGCAGGCGATGACATCTTCCTCGCCGTGCCTCCTATCGTTGATCCCGAAATCGAGAAGGCTAGTTTGGATATCCTCGACGCAGGTTGGGGTTTCGCCGCCTCTAGGCCGGCACCCAGTGCCTCAGAGGAAGGCAAGAAAAACGCGCCTCCAACATGGATTCGTCCTGAGGCCGCTCTTGTGGATGCCGGCGTCTGCGTTGTCATTCCTCTGCGCTACGTGCCCAAGACAATTTCTTGGCACCGCCGCGGCGACTACTTCGTGACAGTGTGCTCAGGCGCCTCTACACCCGCTTCCGTCGCGATCTCCATTCACACACTCAGCAAGCACTTGACGCAATTCCCCTTCCGACGCCGCCTAAAGGGCGGTGGTCCCCCACAGACTGCACACTTCCACCCGTCGAAACCCATCCTGTTCGTGGCAAACCAGCGCTCCATTCGTGCATACGATCTTTCGCGCCAGCTTCTCGTCAAGATCTTGCAGCCTGGTGCGCGCTGGATCTCGTCCTTCGACATCCACCCGACTTCATCCAGCGCCTCTGGCGGCGACAACATCATTGTCGGTTCATACGATCGCCGTCTGCTGTGGCACGATCTAGATCTCTCCCAGCGTCCTTACAAGACCCTCCGCTACCACCGCAAGGCTATCCGCGCCGTCAAGTTCCATCCCAGTGGCCGCTACCCGCTCTTCGCAGATGCCTCTGACGATGGATCGCTGCAGATTTTCCACGGCAGCGTTACTGGTGACATGCTCAGCAATGCTACCATTGTGCCTCTCAAGGTTCTCAAGGGCCACAAGATCACTGGAGAGCTTGGTGTCTTGGATATCGATTGGCACCCGCGTGAGGCGTGGGCTGTCAGTGCCGGTGCCGATGGAACCTGTCGCTTGTGGATGTAATCTCGAGATGCCGTTGCATGATGTCTGTCAATTTTTTCTGGGCGTTTGTTTATTCTTATCTGTGTGCATAATTTTCCTTTTGTATAGTCATCGTACAAAAAGTTGTTCTTTAACATTTCTCACTTTCGACGGGTAATTCTAGTACGGAGTAAACAATTAAGCATGTGACTCTAACTCACAGTCTTCTGATGTACGACCTGTATATTTTTAACACTGGACTATGTTTTCTTTCACTCTCAGAAGTGTTTGAAGAATCCAGAAGCAATATCTACATACAAGTACAAGTACACTGCTCAAGTGCATCTGATAAAGATCCGCGGTCCCGGAACAACTCTGCAGCCGAGGCTCCATTGATATCGCCAAAAAGTCCCTCGAACAATCATTCAGCACCATAGACTCTGTGGCTCGTTCTAAGGCCTCGCTCTCCCCGCGACATGAGTAACGTGGTCTGGGCCGCATGGAGGGCTCCATGCCCGGGGCTCCGTGCGTCCGTGCTGCCCCCGGTGACATTCCGCGCTGCAGGTCGCGATCTCCGCAGTACCTCATGGCGCATGTACAGCAGCACATCACAGCGCCCACTTGGGTTACCAATCCCGAATATTCGATCGCAAATACATTCCCTCCCGTCTCGGACAACACCCGTCCTATTCCCCTCGCAACAATGCAACCCGATTTCAGTCCCCCGCCGTTTTAAACGTACCTCCGCCGCCTCTACAAAGAAAAAGTCCAAGTCGGATCCCTCTGTAGTCAGTCCTCGCGACAAGCCCTTTTCCGATGCCGAGATCAAGGATATCTTTGGTCAGGCCAACATCAACACCAAGATGGGGAACCGTATCTTGGGCGTCCTGCACGGCCACCGTCTGACCGGCACGCTCGATGCAGACTTGCCAATTGACATTGTTCGAGCCGTCAGTCAGCAGCAGCTTGACATGGCTATGGAATGGCTTCGGAATGAATATCCAGTTGATGAAGATGCTGCCATTCTGGCCCGTATCGAGCGCGAGGAGCGCGAAGAGGAAGAGAAGCTCATGCGCCGGGCCGAGAAGCTGGGCTTGTATAAGCCGCAGAGTGGCTCGTATGATGCAGAGCTTGGGGAGGAAGGCTCTCCGTACGGCAAAAGTGTTCTGAAAGAAGCTCGCGAAAAGAATGAGAAACGCTTGTTGGCTGAACAGGAGCGAAAAAGGCAGGAGTGGCTCGATGGCGAGCGCAAAGAACAGGAGCGATTGCAGCAGCAGTTTGGGAAGGATACTTCTCTTCAGCAGTATCAGGAGCAGGCGCTTACTGAAGGTATGTGTCATGGGAGTTTGAATACGGGTTGTCCTTGTTGGTGTTGACTCTTTCTAGCTCGTCCTCGTGCGGATCCCATTGAGAGGCCTTATCTCGCTTGGGTTCAGAAACATCATATCGCTGCAACTGATGAAAGCCCCGAATCAATGAACATCAGCAATGTAAGAATGGCTCAGTCTGTTGAAATATCTCGTTGCTAATAATACTTATGAACGACAGTATCAGCGTCTGCTTGCTCCACTTCTGTTCACTGCCGTGGTTCTGGGCCTCTCTTACACCTTTGCCCAGACGTATGAATTCCCCGCACGTAAAGACCGCTTGATGCCGGATGTGCCCCCTGCCATAGCCACTGTGGGTGCCATCGTGGCAGCCAACGTGGCAGTCACTTTACTATGGAAATATATCCCTCCCGCATGGAAATTGCTGAATCGCTACTTCGTGATCGTCCCCTTCTATCCCAGATCACTGGGCATGATTGGAAGCGTATTCAGTCATCAAACATGGAGACATCTTGGAACCAACATGATGGTGTTAGGGCTTATGGGAACCAGAGGTATGCATATGACCAGCAGAAATAGGCAATATAGATGCTAACATTATCTCCTACAGTTCACGACGAGATTGGCCGTGGAAACTTCTTGGCCATCTACTTTGCTTCCGGTGTGACGGGATCTGCTTTCTCGTTGATGCGTAGCGTCATCCTTGGCCGTCTGGGCATGACCTCCCTCGGAGCTAGCGCCGCAACCAGCGGTGTCGTCGCCGCATGGTGCATGTCTCACTTTGAGTAAGTATTCCGCCACGATCTCATATATTAGTCTGTGGTACCTATGCTAACTCCAAGTAGTGACAAACTCACCATGTGGATTCTTCCCCAGAGCCTCCAAGACCAGATTTGGACCTATGGCTGGGTTTTCCTCGGATGTCTGGTTGGCACTGAGATCTTCAGCTTGATAGCTCCTGCTTTCTTATTCCGTGCCTGGCCCCTCTCTCGGCTAACGAAGATGGACCATGCTGCCCATCTAGGTGGGTACGTTACCGGTGCCGGATGTGGATATGCTCTCCTGCAGAAAAAGAAAGAGCGTCAAAGGAAGGCAAGGCAGCTGAAATGGCTGTAGTCTATAAGAGGACTAGTCGCCCAATCCTGGACTTACTTGTATCATACTGGCGTTACCATGGCAAATCCTAGCATTCATACTACTTACACTTATTCACTATTCATTCACCCTTCAACTACGAAGTTCACGACACCTTGCCACTCACTACTGATGCTATCTATCTATGGCTCGGGGTTCATGGAATTTATGCTGGAATATTGTGATGAACCGCATTTCCGTGAAGGATATTGCAAGCTTTACGCAAGAACGACTTGATTTCTCTTGATGGCCAGCCCAAGACCTCAACTTCGACATCAATTAACAGAAATACCTATGACACTTACCTCCATCACATGAAGCCCTACGTCCAGCATGTCTTCCATTCTAGCCGCCTTGCCGCGCTTAGCAACAAAGATCAGATCTTTATCAAGAATGATCTTCTTCGTCAATATCATTTCATGCCAATATGCAGCGAGATCCACGGCAAGAAGGAGATCTGGATGTGCAGGCCCAGGCTCTGAGAAATCAGGCAAAGGAGCTTCTTCTTCATCGCGCTTGATGGGTAGAGAGATACACCTCTTCCCTAAACCATACATGGCCCTCCCGTTCACACTGCAGCGGTTCTGTTGGATCTGCTTCAGTACATAATCCATAATCTCTTCATCTGTGAAGTGCCTGGGTACCATATGTTCCGGGAGAAACACAGTGACCCAGTAGTAGTCCCTTCGGTTACTATGAGGATCTGCGAAATTCTTACCTTCAGGGGTTTGGAACACACTTGGCTGAAACAGCTTTGTCATGCTTGCGGTCAGTATCTTGTATAGACTCGGGAACCAACTGTACCTGTAAGGATCTGCGCTCTGGTATGAAGTCTGGGACTCAGGCTTCTGATATCTGGTACACTTTCAGTTATTTGGCGACAGCGATATGCTTTTAACATCTTGAGGGGGAAAATTCGAGACTTGCGATGTATTATAAATGTAAGATCAAGTGAGACTTGAAAGAAGGACAAAGGCCTTTGTTGCTACTATGGCTTTCTTCTCTGTTCAAGAGTCTTTGCTGGCCTTTGATAGAAGTCTCTACGCTGCAAGATGTGCATACACTTTGAACTATGCATAATTCGACCTCCGCTGCTTTAGTGGGCTTGCATAATACTATCAACTGTATCCATGAGATCAGCTGATCACCGAGATAACCCCAATTGACACGACAGACTTACCTCAGTTACCTCAGCCGCTCCCCTTCAAAAGGAGGTGGACATGGCTCCTCTCGGGCCATTCCAGGAACGTTCGCTGTGCCCTATGGCACATGAAAGCCCCGTATCAATGTCTGAGTGGTCTCCCATGCGCGGTGCGGCCACGCTGAGAGCTTCTCCGCGCTGGGCCGCTGGCCATCCACCACTCTTGCTGCCGCGTCTTCCTCATGGCGCAGAATAGCGAGCCAATGCTACAGACCGTTGGTAGCGCTTCAGGCCAAAGTATGTACTGACACTGTGTTACGTGTAGTCTTAGACCGTAGTTGTAGTCTATCCCCGTGACCCCGTGTCCCCGTCTGAATTCTGCCACCGCCCCGTCGCACGGTTATAAATATCCCCCGTCCCCCAGTTTCTTCCTCTTCTTTTTCTTTCTTCTTCATACTTACCTTGTTTGGGTGTCCGCGATCATGAAGGCGGCTCACCACAGCTTGGTCCCTGCATTGCACATCGCGGCGGAACAAGCTGTTCAATGGCTTTCGGGTCATTGACAGGCGTATTCTTTGGCACCTCCCCACTCTTGTGGACATTCTTTTCATCACTCCTCGAGCCAGTGGCACGAGCTTGGAGAAGAGAAATCGTTTTGTAGCTTTACTAGTCTCTAGAGATCCTTTGCCTAATCACCTATCCGTAGGTCCCCTTTACTGTCCAGAGTTCACGCGTCATGTTTACTTTCCCCTCTACATTGTTATCTCTTTCGAATAATGTCATCATTACGTTTGACCAGCCACTCAACTCGGCCTCCATTCTCCGTACGGAGTACTACATTGTATCACGTCGACATCCATCGAGGGTCTCCGGACCTCCTACTGATCCCCACCACGACATAACAACCTGGCATCACGACACTGCACGCCAGGTTATGAAGCAGTTCCACGCGTCTTTCTCAATCGAAACAACGCATACATGGGTACATGGGTCGGTGGACTCTCGACCACGTCTCGGAAATTTCATTCCATGTCGTTTCTCGGGAGTCGGACGTGTTTGTTCTGGTGGTATCGTCATAGTGGTTTACGGATAAATGATACCAACTGCTGAACCCACCTAGTTGTTCAAGAACATCTATGAATCTAGAGTTGTGATATAAATTATAAAGCCTGACTACGAGTACGGAGTACAAAGTAACAAAATTTATACTAGGTTCGTATTGTAATGGGGAGGTGTGACCTCCCCCTACAGGCATGCTTATTGCTTTTCCTGTCCACTCCTTTGAGTTTCACGTGAGCGTTCCTTACGTCAGCAGTCACGAGCTGGAGATATAGTCGCGAGGTAGCTTTAGTTGATAATACACACTCCTACACATCTCATATTTGACTGCTTGTGCGCAAGCGCCCAACCTCTTTGCTACCTCTGGTCTGATGTCTATGCTAGGTGGTATCTGCTGAATCGACCCGTGTGCACACAGCCTCGAGCGTTCCCCTCTTCATATGGTGACCGACGCAGGGAATCGTTTTTGGGTGGCTGAACACGCAGTGCTATCTGGCAGAAACGTCGACCAAGGTAGAAGAATTTGGGAAGTCAAGATTCGAGACAGGGGTGTCGAGAGAAAAGTGGGAAGGAGGTTTGACCCCGAGGAATCCGTGGAAGATCCAGGCTAGTGGGAAAGAATCCCAGGCGGTCTTCTGATTGGATCGCGCTCGGCGTCAGATTCCTGCACGATGTTTTATTTTTGTGATGAGTATGAAAAGTTCGCGCGAGGAATTCTCACGAATGAGATAACCGATGTTTCCGATTTGCGAATGCTGGCCCGCATGAGCCAAAAAGAGTTAGTTCAATTTGCCGAGGTACATAAGAAGACGGTGAGGGGAGTAACTTCCCCAGACAGAACCTCAGAAGGGTCTGCAGCATGTGCTCTCGTAGCACACTGCTCCAGACATACCACAGCCCTGGCCGATGTACCTCGGCAAATTGAACCAAACTCTTTTTTGGCTCATGCGGGCCAGCATTCGCAAATCGGAAATATCGGTTATCTCATCCGTGAGAATCCCTGCGTCGCTCACCATATGAAGAGGGGAACGCTCAAGGCTGTGTGCTCTGAGGCACACGGGTCGATTCAGCAGATACCACCTAGCATAGACATCAGACCAGAGGTAGCAAGGAGGTCGGACGCTTGCGCACAAGCAGTCAAATATGAGATGTGTAGGAGTGTGTATTATCAACTAAAGCTACCTCGCGACTATATCTCCAGCTCATAACTGCTGACGCAAGGAACGCTCACGTGAAACTCAAAGGAGTGGACAGGAAAAGCAATAAGCATGCCTGTAGGGGGAGGTCACACCTCCCCACTACAATATATACAGCAACTTCAAGCGCGAACCCCTTAAAGAGAGGGAAAGTTGGTAGGACACCTTTAGTACTTGATCATACAATCCCGGCTGTGGGCCGGCAAATTTAGAATTAGAGTTTCGGGCCGCCAATCTGCATCCAAGGATCAGCCTACGATCAGCCGCAAGAGCTTCAGCCACTTCAGCCCGATCTCTACCCATCTACATATGGGCTTTTGCAGATACCCCGTGGCGCGCGAAGCAAACCGCTTCTAAGACACTGAGAGTCTGAGTGTCTTTTATAGTTTTATGACTGGTTCCTACAAAGCACGTGGCTTGTGGATGGGCTCACCTTCTACCTCTCAGGCTCTCACAAGTCACAACCCGGGTTCTTCTCCTTCTTCAATTACGGTCGCGTGGATCGATGATGGCTGTGAGATTGAAGACACTATTTAGAATGCTTATGTGATCATGTCAGGCTAAGTCAGGTTCTCGCTAGTCTTCCATATGGTCGGTTGCAAATTTAGAATTTGGGATGGATGGATGGAATATACCTATTCCGTAAGGTTCGAGAAAGGTTTTATTCCATTCTCTAGAGATCTCAAATCTGAGTTTGATAACCTACAGCTTTGGATTTTCACTAGGTACAGCCATAAATCCAAAGTATGGTAACACAAGCTACTTAGTCCACAGCTCCTGCGCTTTAGCATATTCCTCAGTCTCATCATAATCCTCCAGTTCCTCCGGGGCAGGTGATGGGATTGTAGAAAAAATAATCGTACGGTTCAGGGTAACAACTCCATCGTAGAGTATACCAATCCACTTATAAGCATCGGCCTCGGCAAGGGCTAGGATGGCTCTCGTATCAGTGCTGCCAGTCTGGATCGGGATCGAGATACACACTTTCCCCAGGTTATGCAGAGCCTGTCGGCCGACACCAGCCCTTCTAATTTTAATCTGGTGATGCACATGCTTGAAGATTTCCTCGTCAGTGTGAGAGTCCTCCATCTCCTCGTGAAGCATTACGGTCACCCAGACAGCATCCTCGTTGGGGAGTTCTAGCAAGGGCTCGTCATCCTGGAATACCGAGTATTGCATATTTGCCAGGTCAGATATTGGCGAATTGGGATGGGATAGGTATATCCGACTGTGGGAGAGTAAAGCTCTTGTGTAGCAATAGATTGGGAGAGACACACTCGAGGGTATCATGGTCTTTATGTGTCCATAGCAAAGACAGATATGAATTCACTACGGTGAATTGAAAGAAGATTCTCATATTGGAATGGCTTTGTTCCGTCTTTGATAGATATCATCCCATTGTGCAGGTATACAGGCGCTCAGATTTGAGTCTTTGTCGACATGATGTTTTTGATGGGATCAATAGAAACCACGGAATCATACACTATTCTTTGTACGCGTGAATTTGAGAGTAGATAAGTCGGCGGTTTGAGTGTTGCAAATGTGCTTGGTACTCGATCTAAATATTAGGTCGAGTCTGCTTTATTTGCTGGATGGCCTCGATTATAGTCGAGCACAAAGAACATACAAAGGGCATAATGGGGACGCCGAGGACAGACTCGCAGGTTATCCCCGACAAAAGACCATGAGACAATAGCTTTGTGGGGTAATTCCTTTGTGTTCTTTGTGTCAATTAGTATCAAATCTCGAATGGCGTCCCCTTCAATTCTTTCGAATAAACACCTTTGAAGGTCTTTGTGTATGCTATCATTCTTTATGCATCGACCCAGGCGTATCAGCTCATATCTTTCCACTCTGGAGTACAAAAGGTTTACTCGTCGCAGCAATTGAAGCACAATCCCATCCTCAGCTCCCCAAGGCAAAGCGATACCACGAATACTAACTACCTCGACTCGCTGCCTCCAAAAGATTCCTTCCCACGCCGTCATCAGCGAACATTGTAAGTACCCCCATCGCTTGACCTTGACTCTCCCCGTAATGGCATCCACTAACTTCTGTCTCCAGGATCTTCCCCGGCCCATTCTGTGGATCTTGCTCGTCCTGTGGATCAGCTCTGTCACCTTCGTGGTTGAGCGTTGCATGATTCGCGTTGGCCAAGCGGCAATCGTCTTTCAGGTCTTTAGGATCATTCACTACTGCTTCTACCAAACGCAAGACGACGAGTTCTTCGCCCAGATCTTTTCTGCACGCTTGGAGCTCAAGACTTTCGTTCTACAACTGTGTCTGCCGCTCACCGTGCATAGCCTTTTCAAGGAGGTGATTGGTGTCCTCAGAGAGAGGGTCATCGCGCCGTTCAATACGACTATTGTGGATTGTCCCGACTGCCGTGAGTCCCGAATCAAGTCCTATATCGAGTCCATTCGTCGGAGGAAAACTCACTCTCGCGAGTAATAGCATAGAAAGGCAGACTCTAACAACCATGCAGAGCCCTCGTATCTCCCACGGCTTCAACATGCTCGGTATGTCGCATCTCAAATGGGCGAAGCTCACTCGTTTTAGCCAACACAAGAAGCAACAGGTTCTACCTCCCAAGTCTCAAGAGCCACAGCAAGACGTTAAGCAGGCTTCTGACTATCTGAACAAATATATGCGCCATCCTTGGGGCGTAGTTGATTACTACATTCTTCTCGCGAACATCGAGCGCGGCCGCGACAAGAACTGCCGTGTAAGTGAGTGCTGCCTCGTGGAAACTGACGGCCTGAAGCAGGTTGCCCTACACGACTACCCAAGCTTCGAAAATGTCCCATGCGGCATGAATCCAACCGTGTTTTTCGTCACAATCCCGGTTCCCAATGCACACAATGAATTCACCAATGCCAAGCTCGTCTTGGGCTTTGATCTGACAACCCGCTGTTTCCAGGGATACCTATTTGAAGTGCCACAGGAGCTCAACAACTACCAGGACCTTTGGCGTGCCTATATGCAGGGCGCGGGCAAGCTCGTTATTGATGTGCACATCGAGCGGTTTCTCACAATCCTGCGCCATACCATGCGGCATCGGATTGAGATCCTGGAACTCGGGATGCTTCACCATAACAGTATGACGACACGGGCGTTTCAAGCAGGCATGGACATGCTCATTAGCATTCAGTTTTTGCAATTCGCTGAGGACTTCGCCGACCTTATGTGGGAAGATGCCGAGGGGGTCGTGAGATGTATGACCCTTTCCAGGAGGAATTGCGGTCATTGCTTGCAATCGCTTCGCAGGATTCTTGGTTTTCTGTTCGTGATGGGCTCACCCTTGAGAAGTATCGCCAGAAGCAGGTAAGAAGTACTGTCACTTCGGGTTTGTTCTACGGACAGAGTATTGTTGGGCTGCGGGATCACACCGAGCAGAGGCATTTAGATGGCTCTCACGAGTGCGGAGACAGTTCTCGTCTCGTCCAGGTCATTGCCGGCCGATCGGAATCGGTATCGAAGGCGCAGGTTCCGATCTTGGTCAGTGTTATGGTGCTCCTCTGCATTTATTCCATTCTCAATCGCGAGATGGGAGCTCTCCCCGGGCGGCTATGACTCAGTAGGCCTCTCTAATCCTTTAACTTCTACTCCGTACACAGTAAGAGTTTTTAATTCAACAAACTTCGATGATGGTTGGCTTTCCCCACGCACTATTAGTTTTGAGTAGGGCTGGTAGATGTAGATCAGCTGACGCTAGTAGCTGATAGGCCGAGGTCCGTTGGCGTTAGGCTTTAGGCTGGTACTATGTGGAAGGCTGCAGTGTTTTGTACGACAGAAGCCTGCGCGTTGATGCATAAAACATTCAACTCAGGTACACAGTACAGAGGTAACAGGTTGTAAATCCATAAAATGTCCCACCAAAATGTATATCAAGCAAATGCACCCGAATCTGGTGATCAATTGACGAAGTGATTGAAATCAAAACAAATCGGAGTATGGAGAATGTTAAGACCGATCGATCGAAGGTAAGGGTTCACCGCCACACGCACTTACCAAATTAAGAATAGTGGGAAGCCACTAATGTGGCGCTACGTGGCTCACGAAAAGGCTGGCTGCCATAATCCTCGCTCTCATTGGTAGATTTGCTCCACAATATCTTGGCAGCGTCATGTAATTTGAGCTGTTCTCCCCGAAGCAGCTGAGACCTCCTTTGCTGCCAAGCCGCGCCCCCCAAGGGTTCTAAGACAGCAATGTGCAGCTCCTAATCTCGCTTCTTTTCCTTGTTTTATTTTTCAGCCCTGTAGCCCTATTGTCCAACGCTCTCCACTTCGAGTCTGTTCACTCTTCGAGTTTCATCCTACTCTCCCCCTAACGTGTACCGTACGTCGCACTCCTCGCTCCGTTCAATCGTGTCCCTTGTAATAGCTGTCCGTGCGACTCGAGTCCACGGGTCTTTTGGATCCTCCTTGAACCTTGTGATACCCTGAGTTGTACCAATTGCCTTTATAATGGCCGACTACGGTGCGCAAAACATCAATGGTATGCCGGGAAACTTATCCATGAACCCGGGAGACGCGTAAACTAACCGCGCATGTCGAATCGCAGGCACCTTTCAAAATGCAGAGACCGAACAGCAGATGGCGCGCGGCTCAAACAACCGCTTTGAGCTCATCTCAGGCCCTCTTCTCAATCTGAAGAATATGAACTACGGAACCTCCACCCTCTGGCACGGTAGTGTTTTGATTGTCACAAAGCCGATTCAGGAGCAGCCTCGGCTGCACATGCGCCAAGTGGGCGCCGTAGACATTGGAGCTCAAAGTGGCGGCGGCAGTGACCAGAAGAGCCAAACAGTTGAAGGTCTCAAGCTATACGAGGATCCTCAGAAAGCGTTCTGGCGATTCTCGCTGGCCGTGCCGGTGGAAACATTCGAAGCGCGCTGGGAGTATGACATCCCTGGTCTGCACAGCGAGAGCGGAGAGCAGGTCCAGGCACCCTGGCAGTTCGTCGTTCCTGCAGAAGACCAGTCCATGCGCATCATGTTCCATTCGTGCAATGGCTTTTCTGTCGGCACAGATATGAACGCTTGGGTGGGTCCGAACTTGTGGAATGACGTGATGCGCGTGCATGACAAGAAGCCCTTCCATGTGATGGTTGGTGGAGGCGATCAGATCTACAATGATGGTATCCGTGTCGATGGTCCGCTCAAGGCCTGGACTGCCATTGGCAACCCACACAAGAGGCGCGGTCATAGCTTCGATAATCAGATGCGTGCTGACTGCGATGAGTACTACTATGCAAACTACGTCCGCTGGTACAACACTGAGCCCTTCCGGACTGCCAATGGCCGCATCCCCCAGGTCAATATTTGGGATGACCACGACATCATCGATGGGTTCGGATCTTACACCGATCATTTTATGAAGTGTGCCGTCTTCCGCGGTATTGGCGGTGTCGCGTTCAAGTACTACTGTCTTTTCCAGCACCACATGGCTCCTCCAAAGTCAACTTTCACCACCGATGCTCCGCAAACCATGCACGCGGTCGACGGCACGGCCGGTGCTGACCCGCGTCAGGTGGAGAATACTTACGTTCTGGAGAACCAGGTCGAGGACGACAGCTGGATCATCGGCAAGCGGCCAGGTCCGTATGTGGAAGAGCGCAGCCGATCTCTCTACATGCGTTTCGGCAAGCGCATTGCCTTTATGGGTGTGGATGCTCGCACAGAGCGCACCCGCCACCAGATCAACTACGAGGAAACCTACGACTTGATCTTTGATCGTCTGCAGCGCGAGATCCTCGCAGCTGAGGGCGACATCAAGCACCTTGTCGTGTTGCTAGGTGTGCCCATCGCGTACCCACGTCTAGCATGGCTGGAGAACATCCTTACATCTCCGGTGGTTGCGCCCATCCGACTCCTCAACAAGCGCTTTGGCGTTGCGGGCGGCTTCTTCAACGAGTTTGACGGGCAAGTTGATCTCCTTGACGATTTGGACGATCACTACACGGCACGCCAGCACAAACACGAGCGCAGGATGCTAATCCAGCGCCTGCAAGAGTTCGCCCGCAGCCACAGCATCCGCGTGACCATTCTCAGCGGTGACGTCCACCTTGCCGCGATCGGCCGCTTCTATTCAAAGCCGAAGCTTAACCTCGCAGGCGAGAACGACCACCGCTTCATAGTCAACGTCGTCAGCAGCGCCATTACCAACAAGCCCCCGCCCAAGGCCGTTGCCAATCTCCTCGCCCGACGGAACAAGATTCACCATCTCGACCGGGAGTGCGACGAGACTCTCATGCCATTCTTCGATAAGCAGCCCGGTGGCCTGGAAAAGAGCGCTACGTGGAACAAGGTCACGATGCCGTCTCGGAATTACGCGACGCTCACTGAAGTCGTCGCTCCGGCCGGGGCCCGTGAAGTTGGTTCCGCTAATTTGGATAAGTTGCCCAAGGACGGCCACGCGCCGTTGCACAAAGGCGAAGTCGATGCTGGAACAACGCACCGCGCCGCTGATGGCTTCAGTGCTGACAGTGGGATGTATGGTGGACTGGATGTTGCCGTTCGTGTTGAAATCGATCCCCAGGATCGTAGTGCGACTACCGAGGGATATGGATTCAGTATTCCGCCCCTGATGGCTACCGAGGGTCCCCCGCCTACCGGTCACCGCCTCAGCATGCACTCGCGCCGGTCCCACCAAGGCCGGCCATCCACAGCAATGTAATTGGTCTCTTTGAAGGGGGACTTCCCCAGATTTTACACTATCCACATAATGTTTGATTCATGTTGATGAGAGTTGGTATATCTGTGTCATTCTGCTGTGTCTTCCCTCTATTGATACCTCCCTTATAATTTACGTTACCCAATTGACTTTGTATCTGATATTCGTTCCCTAATCACAGTCCGATGATAACTGATTTCTCAATAATCAGGCATCTCGATGTATAATAGCCCAACCGAATAAGATAAGCTCAAGAGATAAAAGCGGAGTCCCCTAGGGCGGATACCTTTACTATTTGGGGTTTAGCCCAGGCATTAAGGTTTCACATTTGGCAGGTTTCCAAGGTTCATCGACTGCTCACGTGGTTTTTAGTGTATCCTATTCGGGTAGTTTTTTGGACAGCTTCCTACCGAGGTGATCAACTTCACCAAAGACCCAATAGACTCGATTTTGACATTCCATCACAGCCACCTATGACAGCTACACATCTGCAATGTTACACCTCGTCTCGAATCCAGAGATAAGAGGAAAAAGCATGCGAAAGTCAATTTCCAATTGGTCAAATGATCAAATTGGTTCGCTGATGGGATAGCCCTAGGCCTCTCACTGGCCAGGACTCAGGGGCTTAATCCTAGATTCCTAAAGTCCAGCTTTATCCGAATCTTCACAGACCCCTGTCGTTTGTCCTTACCTATCACCCGTTACAGGATGCGAGATAGTTCAGACTTCAGCTTCCCCGCGAATCGTCTCGTTCGCTCATTCGTTCATTTGGTGACGTCCTATGCCATGCACAGTATCTCTGCAGATTGGAGATTATGCACGTTCACTCTGCTGTCGATATAAACCACATCCTTGCCCCCTGTTGATCGGCTTTTTCTTGTCATCCCCCGCTTATAGCTTGGATTCAAAGTCCAAGTATTCATGAACATCACTGTTCTCTTACCAGCTACTACATAATTACTACATATCTTTTTAATATAATAACTGTGGATCCATCTTTACTCTTGAGTCCCTGACCTACTCGGACAGGCCCACCGCCAAGATGGACATCAAAAAGCTATCCACTCCCTCCCCCACTGCGTCTCTGCCAAAGGAGCCCGAAAAGGGAACTACAGAGGACCTCGAATTAGAGGGCCTAGGCTACACACAAGAGCTTCGTCGCAACCGCTCAGTTCTCACACTGCTATTCCAAAGTCTCGCCATCGCAGCAATCCCCTACGGCGAAGGCTCACCCCTTCTCTCAGCCATCTATGGCGGCGGTCAACTGTCCATTTTCGTCGGCTGGATCGTCGTCTGCCTTCTAGACCAATGTGTTGCCTTCTCTCTTGCCGAGCTGGCATCCCGCTACCCAACATCCGCAGGACCTTACTACTGGAGCTTCCAGCTTTCCCGTGGCGCCAAAACCACCATTTCATTCATTAACGCCTGGCTCTGGCTGATCGGTAATTGGACCATCACCCTCTCTGTAAACTTTGGCTTCGCCTCCATCCTCTCCTCAACTATCTCCCTCTACCACCCAGAATGGGTCGCAACAAATTGGCAACTGCTCCTGATCTTCTACGGCATCTGCCTCGTCTCCCTCCCTCTCTGCACCTTCGCAAACAAACACCTCCCCACCATCGACATCTGCTGCGCAGCATGGACCGCCCTTACGATCTTCATCATCCTCCTCGCCATCTCCATTGACCCCCAAACCCCCCGCCACTCAGTATCCTACACCCTCGCCCACTATGACAAGTCCTTCGCCGGCTGGGGCAACTTCACTTTCTTCATCGGCTTCCTGCCAGTCGCATACACCTTCTCCGCCATCGGCATGATCTCCTCCATGGCCGAGGAAGTCATAGACGCAGCTGTCAAAGTGCCCCGCGCCATCGCCCTCAGCGTTCCCGTCGGCGGAATAGCAGGTCTATTCTTCATCCTCCCGCTATGCGCAACCATGCCCCCACTCGAGGATGTCATCAACTTCTCCCCCGGCGGTCAAGCCCTACCCTACATATTTTACCGGGTAATGGGCTCACAGGCCGGCGGTCTAGGCCTCATCTCCCTCATCCTCGTCATCAACATCTTCTGCTCCATCAGTATCACCGTTGCCGCCTCCCGTACGACCTGGGCGGTGTCTCGTGACGACGCTGTCCCGCTCTCGCGACTGTGGTCGAAGATTCATCCCCGCTGGGGCGTGCCGGTGAATGCATTGCTGCTTTTGACGGGGATTCAGATGTTGCTGGGGTTGATTAACCTCGGTAGCACGAGTGCGTTCACGGCGTTTGTTTCTGTCGGTGTGATTGCGCTGGCGACTGCTTACGCTATTCCGATCTTCTTGAGTCTGTGGAATGGGAGAGAGGAGGTTCACAAGGCGGCTTGGAACTGTGGCAGGGTTCTTGGCACTTTTTCGAATGTCGTTGCCCTTGCGTGGATTGGGTTTGAGATGGTGCTGTTCAGTATGCCGACTGTGCTGCCGGTTACGGCGCAGTCGATGAATTATGCATCGGTTGTGTTCATGGGATTCTTGGTTATCTCGGCTATTTGGTATTTCATTCATGCAAGGAAATGTAAGTTTTTCCTTTCCCTCGCCCGGCTTGACTTTCTGTTGGGCTCTTCGAATTCTATACTGACTTTGTTTCTAGACTACAAGGGTCCGCCTGCATCGGATGCCATCGAATGAGCGGACTTGCGTGGGAAGCTTATGGCATCCTCTATATCATAGCTAGCCTAATAATGTGGAGAGTGTAGGTTATCTTATGAATGAAGTGTTCTATACTGAGACATGTAGGAAAACTGAGTTTGAAGTCTGAGCATGCTCCGAGTTTCAACCAGACTGGAACACAAAGGCTTTGTACTTGCATTAACGAACTCTTCTCTGAAAGAAGTTTTATCCCAGCATGATACCCACAATGCCATTGTATTCCTTCGACCCCAACTACTCCGTATCCTAAGCCTGAACTCTCCGTCTGGACCAATGATAAAAACCAAGTATCACGCCTCATCCAAGCCCTATCTCATACACAAGACCAACATACAGCATTCCTAACATAACCTCACAATGTCAACAGTAGAAGAAGAATGGACACACGTTGACTATTCCAGGCAAGTCCGAAAACAAGCTATAGATTCACACCAAGTTCGCAAAGCAGCAGACAATGTCAGATTCGAGGGCTTCGATATAAACAAACTACCACCTGAATGGATCGATGCTACTAACGCGTTCTTTGCTCCGGAGGGTGGAGCTGAGCAGGTATGGATTGGCAACTGTTCTAACATGGGATTCATTGGAAATGAGTTGGAAGTGGAAGCATGAAGAGGTACTGATGAGATCTTGCAGAAGTTTGGACAGATCGCAAGGGCGGAATTGATGTAAGTCGGTTGCTCTCAAGGTTGGTTTGTTTCTATTTGTCTAACTTGAACTGGGTGTCGGAATGGTGATCCTATTCACCAATCTTGCTATAATCCGCAAGATGAAAGGTATGTCCTGCTGTTTGAGGTTACTGCTGCTTCGCAGGTGTTTAGAAGATGTCATGTTTTTATCAATGGGAAAGGGACCCGGTGTGTTGGGGATATCGAACAGTAAGTTTGGGTGGATTGGGTAATTTATGAGGCTATTCACATAGTTGTTATGTTTCAAGGGAATAAGTGACCGTTTCTATACTGCAAAGAACATGAACTTTAGAGAGGGATATCTATCCATGTTCGCATATTCCCAGGTAGAACACTTATAGTAATGACATGTTATACACTCACTCTCGATCAGCGAGAATCCCCTCCTCATTCTCACTTCCCCTCCTACGTCTAGCCACACCCTCATTCATAGCAGCCTGCTTAATCACAGGCGCAGAGATAGAAGCATCACTCGGCCTGCGCCGTCTCACAAGCTGATACGCCCTATCAAGCTCAATCTCCACAGCCTCCCGAACTTTCAGAGCACTAATAGCCGGCCACACACCCCTCTCGCCCTTCAACGACCACTCGGCAACTCGCTCCTTGGTCGGACTCTGGAATAGTTTCGTCAGGTCCCAGAAACACAGGTCGGGTACTAAGGTCAGGTTTGGTCCTGGGATGGTCTCGTCGATGAGAATTCGGCTCAGTGAGGCGGGTAGCACGCCTAGGTAGTCGAGTTGACGGAGGCGGTGGCGGAGTTCGACGATTACTAGACGCATTGTCGAGCGGGTGAGATTGTTCCAGCCTGTCTGTCGTCGGTCTAGTAGATTGAGTTCGGAGCGTAGGAATGGAACTAGGTATGGTCGGGCTTGGGAGACGATGAAGTGGTTCACGTTAAAGAGTTCGGAGATCCGTGAGAGTGGGGATTCGCCTTCGTTGTAGTGCACGTGTCGCCAGGGTTGGAAAACTGCGTCCTGTGTGTGTGGCCATGGCACGATGGTGCCTGTTTCGTCTTTACAGTATATCGTGACTGGCGAGTATAGGGCTGTGGAGGCAGAGGCATTGGATGCTACGGCCGCAGACCAGATAAGCTGTATGTGTGAGTGACTGACGTTAGGGCACAGAAGGGAGAAAGACATACCACATTCGGCGCAGTCAAATAATTCAGCAGGTTAGGTGTCCCATTTTTCCCCGTCGTCGCCACTGTGATGTTCAGAATGCGCTTCGACCTCGCATACGCCTCTTCGAACGTAAGATCCCCAACATTAGCCCGAACACACTCCTCCAAAACAGCAACATCAAAAAGATACCCGTTCCTAGCCAACCGCTTCATCCGACGATAAAACGTGCCCAACCAGCTCGAATCAGAGTTCCCCTCTCCGCTGCCATTAGCCTTCTTCCGCCTTTCGAAAGCAGATAGATCAATCCCCGCTCCATCAAGCAATGGAAGCAGCTCATCCTCAGAATGAATCCCGACAAGCGCAGCAATCATCGCCCCAGACGCAGTGCCAGTGATGATTCGCGGCAGCAGACCCTGCAAATGCAGCGCCTTGACCACGCCTAAATGGCACAGCCCGAACGCAGACCCGCCCTGCAACAGCAGCGTCGTCCGCCCAAACGCCTGTCGCGTATCGTGCAGCAGCTCCAGCTTCGCTTGCGAGTTGAACCCGCCCGGGTGCATCGGGTCCCCTGGTATCGATGTGACATACTGGATTGACAGTGCCACTTGCGTTATATAGTCGTCGATCAGAAGCTTTGTCCCTGCGTACGCGTGCGTAAACAGTTTGGTGCTGGTTATGTTGCCTAGGTTTCGTACTAGCCCCGAGCGAAGCAGGTTTACTAGTGTAAGGATGTCTTCGGACTCTCGTGCGCTCATTAGTGCTTCTAGACGGCCGAGTATCAGTCGGTAGTCGTAGTGTCGGCTGACTGGGTTCTGGCGCCTGTCTGTATAATTAGTGGTCTGAAGTTGGGCTGGAAGGTTTGAGCTGTTCCATACCATAGGTCTTTACTTAATAGCTCATCGAGCTGGAATGCTGCCTCTTCCCACTCCTCATAGCTTTGCGAATTGGCTAGCGTGTCAAAGAGTCGGTCTCTAGGAGATTTGGAAAACCACCATGAAAATAGATTCTAGCAACATAAATCAGCTCAGATCACACCAATTGGTACGTCCGATGTTCTGCCTTGTCGTCTTTCGTCTTTGCCGTGTCCGGACCTCTCCCACCAGTTTCGGGGACCACACAACACTCACATCTCTCCAGAATTGCGCAACTTCGAGGAGCATATTCCACACGGGCCCCACAACATTCCATAGAGAGAGCCAGGACCCCATGTTGAGTCGAGGGATGTGTCTGTGTTGTGGGAAGAGAGAAGCACATGCGGACCCAATCTTCGCTTTCACATGCTAATAACGTCACGCGCGTGGGGACTCCGATGGGGATACTGGGGGTAGACTCTTGTAGTTTTGAAGCGATATGTATATATGTAGAAAAGCTGAATTGTCGACGCGAATAGAACTCCAATTTGTGTAAGCCGTTGTAGGTTGTGTTGGAGGTTGCCGAGTTGATGTTCGAAGAGCCTAAGACCGCTGATCTAGGTTCCCCATGCCCCAGATCGTCATCTTCAGCTGTGATCTACGAGTCCGCAACCCTCAACTGCATCTCTCAGCTACTATACACTCAATGTTTCTAGGTTTACTCGGCCATATCTCCAAGTATTAAAAAAAGAAGTCATGGATTCGCCACGGGCGCACATTTCTACCACATACAAAGACGTTATTCGCGTAAGGGAATCAGTGAATTTCAAAAGGGTCGTTTTGATTTTGACATTTCGCTTTGCTTCCCTATATGCAAGTAGGCGAAATTAAAGAAACCTCTCCCGGACACCCCATACATTCCCAAGCAGCACGTTTACTCTTCAATGATGTTGCCCTTCTCCGACACGTAAAGACCATCCAAGAACTGGAAACGGTTAGTATCTAGCCACCAAGTCTGGGTCTGAGTCCCCCAGTAGAATCTCCAGAATAGAGGTGTTGTATATAACTCACCTTACGGATATCCTTGTTGCGGACACGGCAGATCTGCTGGATGTCGGCAGCGGACTGGGAAACACCCTCAAGGGAGTTACCGGTGAGGATAAGCTCATCCTTGACGTTGGCGGAGGGAGCGATATCGACATCGGGCTGGGCAGTGATGCGGCGGACGTACTTCTCGCCAAGGAAGTTGCTGAAAAATGATCATGTTAGTCCTATGTTCCCATCACGATTCACCTTGAACAGTGAAATCTCCAAATCATGTCGCGAAACCATGAATTCGGTCTGTGCAGGGTTCCATACCGGATCTCAACGACAGCGCGGCCAGTCTCTGGGTTGGGCTCGATGTTCACGTTGATGGGGAAGTGAGCGTAGACGTAACGCATCTTGTACTTGAAGCCACGGGTGACACCGATCATGAGGTTGTTGATGATGGTGCGGACGGTGCGGAGAGTGGCAACACCCTTGCGGGCACCGTGATGCAGCTCAATGGAGATAACATTCTTCTCGGGGCGGCCGAAGGTGACGGCAATGTGGGAGAGATCCTTAACGAGCTTGCCGCGGGGACCCTCGACAGTCACGACGCGGGACTTAATGTGGACCTTCACTGTAAAACACAAGGGAATTGGGTTAGTCGATGGTCTTGTTTTGACGAAATTCAATATTTTGAATCAAGAAATGAAGGAGCTGTCTGCTGGGTGTGCGAGTCGCCGGTCCACACAATGATTCCTCCTCAATCCTGCTATAGTCGTGCTGAATATTGGTCGTGTCTGTGTCCTGTGTCGTGCGAGACTTCATAGTGTCGTGTCGAATTTTCGTTCATGCCTCAAGAAGTGTATTGTGTGCGACCGGCTTCCCTCATCCTCCACTGCAGAAAAAAAGAAGAAATTCGCTCACCATTGTCCAGAATGGGCAGCCGTTCCTCGGAGTGAATGTACCGCATCTTGACGTGACTTTTGGTGGTTGCCGGGGGTGTAGATTGTCGATGTCGGGGAGGTTCAAAATTCGAATGGACTTGGTGGTGGAGCGAAATTGGATGTCACGGGATTGTGCGTCGCTTAGGGCCACTTTGGGTCTAGCGCAATTAGGGTTCCTTATCAGCTTATCGCCTTATCGGGAATTGTACCGGTACTTGTTTCATTACTGTGACTGTCAAGGTTTGAGAGGTAGAGATACATATGGTATTTATCTCCTCAGGCCTCGATCCAAAGCGTTCCTGAGGATTTAATTAGAAGTTCTTTAAAGACTATGTACAGTACACAATGCGCTCCGCTCACCATGTCCCCCGATTTCTCGTCGGGATCATGGACTATGGCCACTGAATCTAGTATTACAATGCTTATCTCACAGTGAATTATCTACCTCCTGGCGCGAGACATCCGCGATCCATTTCCCGCCCATCTGTCGCAGCGTCGAAGCCAGCTCGTCGCTCTGATCCAATGCCGCAACATCGTCCCCGCCACCGATGCTCTTGCCGTTGACCAGAACATTTGGAACGGTGCGCCGCCCTGTACTCTGCGCGAGCAGGGCCTGCAAATTCGGCCCAAGCGGGTGCTGGTCCAATTCGACCACGAACGGCGGAGGCTGGATGGAGTAATGCTCCAGTAGGATTGACTTGGCTCTCTTGCTGTAAGGGCAATAGGATTTGGAGAAGATGATAACTGGATGCTTGTTAGTTTTCAGTACGGATACAGGGGAGTAGTGGGAACCATACTTGGGGAGCGCTTAAGAATTGCATTGAGCTCTGTCGTCGCCTCCGCCTCTTTTTGCTCCCTCTCCTCGCGCTCCTTCTCCTCCTCACTCTTAGCCGGCTTTTGAACCTCCGAAGGTTGATTCACCTTCTTAGGGACAGTCATCTTCGTCCGTCCCGCAATTGGAATCTCCTCCGTATCTTCATTCTCTGTAGCAGGGGGAATCGCAGCTTTCTGAACCTCGGCGACGGGCACCTTATCACCAGCAACGGCTGCGCCATTCTGTCCCGGCGCAGGGACAGGTTTCTGGATCTTCTCTTGTGACTTGGCGTTCTTGGCTTGCTCCTTCGCTTTCATTGCTGCCAGCGTTGAACGGTAGAATTGTTGGTTTTGGATCTTGCTTGCTTCGTCCTGTAATGTATCGAGTCGAATCAATCATTTGCCCAAATAGCGCGAAAAAGGAAGAGTCTGCGGACGTACAGTGTAATAAAATACCATGAACAGAAGCGCGATGACCGCAATGACGATTAGGCGAAGCCTCCGTTGTGAAGGCATTGTGGACGGTTGCGCTTATAGCGTTCGGCGGCTTTATAACCTGTATACTACACGCCGGCTGTGTTGAATTGATCGAGGCAGCTGCTCGTTGGGTTCCGTGGCGAATGCGCACGCGCCGAACCAAGCACGGTGACGTGTTTCCAGAAGCCAAGAATGCGATCTCCGGTTTCGGTCAAGCTGACAGGTCAAGTTGAGAGTGATAATTCCACAAACATTCGTTCAAGGCGTGATATGTTCCAGAATCAAGAGATCCAAAGCTCCCAAAGGACCCAAACAGGTCAGGAGAAGTGGGGTTCCTAAGGAGCCAAGGAGATGACATCCCTGATTTGCGGGCGCGTCTGAGCGCTGATGCTTGGCTGGGGCTATTCACTGCCTTACGAACGCTTATTTTGAGGTTGATCGTGAATTATCAATATGTTATTAAAATATGGCATGACTGGGTATTATGCTAAATATCAGATAGGTCCTTTTGTTCAAAGGCAAAACCTCATGTCAATTAATCATAAGACAGGGAGCCTCGCACCATTAGGTGATTAGATAGGGGGTAGGGGTTAGTGTAAGGGTAGATAGTAAGGAGTAGTTCAAGGCAAAGCCAAAGCAATGGGAACCAACAGACCAGCTGCGGCCTAATTTGTGGAAACGAGGGAAGGGCGAGGTGATTAGGGAACGAATAGTCACATGGCCGGGAAAAGACGCGGTGTCATCATAGTAAAGACATCGACTGATGGGGAAAAATAAAGAGAAAAAAAATGGGGGTATAAGAAGATCAAGCATGAATGGAGAGTCCAGGCTGTGAAGGACGGTTGACGGTAGCTCGGCGCTTGCCCTGGACAAGGGTCGTCCAATCCTCCCACTCCTTGGCAATCTCGGTCAAGACACTTCCCATGACACCAGCAGATGCCATGAGGCCATGACCTTCGCCTTCGAGGATCCGAACCTCACAACGACGCATCGTCTTGCCAAGCCACTGGACATTTTCCACTGGAACGCGGGGGTCTTTGCTACCATGATGAATCACCACTGACCGAGTGATGTCCACATAACGGAACCCGATCGTTTGACGACGCTCGAGACAGGTAAGCAAATCAACCGCCGGGTTAGCGTTGGTGGTAGCCAATGCCCAGATCTTGTAGGTGAGACGAGTATCATAGTCGCGCTGCCGTTCAAGTTCGTCTTCTGGAGATTTCGCATGAGATGCGAGAGTCGTGTCACTCTTTCGGTACGAACCAGTAGTCGAAGCGATCGGTTGGATATTGGTGTCCGGTTGTTGACGTTGTTCGTGGGCTTCGACAGCAGAAGGCAACGCTGGCACGGGCGGAGCCTGATTGGCAGTGGCTGCGTCTTTCGCAGCGGCCTTGCGCTTGACCCTTCGCGGCGACTTGGGTAGACTGGTGGTGATGCTGGCACTCGTAGCCGACATGAAGCTCGAGTTGGCCACTCTAAGAAAAGATGTAGGGAGAGCACGAAGGATTTTTTGGGAGTAAGGAACTGCGTTTGTGGGCGCGGGGTCTTTCTGGGAGCCGATGCTCGACAGCTGCGATGGAGGTATCCATGGAGCCAGTAGATGAATACGGCCACGAATATGCTGCGGGATTCGGAGAGCCGTGGCAAGAGCGTAAATCGCGCCGGCAGAATGGGCAAGGATGGAGAATTTGGTCACCCGTAGGTGGTTGCAAACAATTGCAACGTCGTCTAGTAGAAATTAGCGCAGAACTAAACAAGCTCAGCAGTCGTCGCTTACCTGGCCAACTGAGAGGGGTGCTCGGCTCATCTCCCTGGTGTGGACCGCTCTCGCCAACGCCAGGGCGATCCAGGGTTACCAGTCTGAGATTGAGTGTCCGAGCCAATTCATCATAGAACGCCATCAGATACCGAGT
This sequence comes from Penicillium bovifimosum, assembly GCF_028826915.1. NCBI lineage: Eukaryota > Fungi > Ascomycota > Eurotiomycetes > Eurotiales > Aspergillaceae > Penicillium > Penicillium bovifimosum. The sequence continues at coordinate 328,481 of NW_026622714.1, read as the reverse complement.
GAGACCCATACCAACACAGCATAAAACAACATGGCCTGTGGGGTCACCGACCTCAGAGAATGCGATAGTACGGCCCGTGGTTGGGTGGGTAACTCTCTGGGCCAGCCTCGGCGAAAAGATGTAGTCATCGACCGCGAGATCGATTGAATCGGCACTGGATGGTCGTTCTGTGCTGTAAGATGGACGCCCATTTGATAGGTGAGACATATGGCCGGACGGGGTACGGCGGTGTTTGGTTGGTGTGAGTGGCTCGAGGGACCGTCTCTGTCGAGCTCTGTCAGAGTCCGCATTCTCCGCAGAAGACTTGGACAACTGCGTTGGTAGATGAGTAGGCTTTGATGCAAGTGCTGCTCCAGGCCGATGTCCGGTGCGGCTTTTTCCTGTCATCACAGATGGTGACGGGGCACTTTCATTGAAAGGCGGCTGATGACGGCCTGGCCCGTCGTAGATGTCGGCCTTGTCGACATCGTGTCCCAGCACCCGCGATACCTTTGAAGTCTTCGGCTGCTTTGCCGGGGTCGTCGGAGTCGAGTGTTCGGGGCTACCAGCCCCGTCCAGCTCGGTCTTGATCTTCTGTTGATGGTCTTTCAACTCTTGAATCCGGCGCGTCACCTGCTCGGCATCGTTGCTCGTTCCCGGCAGTCCATTCTCCGTGTGGGGGTCTTTGCTAGCCGTGGAGGAGTATCGGCTATGACGGGCAGACCGATGCTTTTTGGAGCTCGGCGATTGACTATGCCGATGTCGCAGCGAGGAATCGCGGGTCGGAATAGGCCGGCCACTTCCGATGCCACCAGGATTTCCAGCATCCGGGGTACTGTGGAACGATTGGTGGTCCACGGTAGGTGGAGTGCTGGCAATCTTCTCTTCGTACGGCTCTTCCTTGACGTCTGCAGGACGCGCCTCCTCTGTCACTTCTGCCATGGAATGCAATGAGCGCAGGCTTGCTCGACTGCGCGGGATATTGTGCCGTAGACTCTCGTTGTGGCTGGTCGTCTTTCGTAAGCGCTCGGCTTGCGCGTCCTTTTCGCTAGAGAATTCTCGTGAGGACGATCTCCTCAATAGACCGAATTGGCCTTTGAGACTTCGTGTCCGTCCCGTAGAACTATTTGAAGTAATGCTCGGTGTTGACAAACGGGGGCCAGGCTCTGTGCTGATCGTACCGAAGGACGCAGGCTCCGGGGCGACTACCACGGACGTATGGGACTCTCTTGAGGCTGGACGGGTGGGAAATGAATCTGTGGCCTTGAAGGGCTTGAATCGGGGCGATCGCGGTGATTTTGGTGACGGAGGCGCTCTAGCCATGCGAATGACAGGCGACGACGCGGCATCATCGGGGTGCAAGAATGGATTCTCCGCGGGCTCTGATGGCTCGACCGCTGGCTTGTAGGCACCGTAGCTCATTCCAAACCCATGTTGCTCGGAAGGGGGAATAGAATAGACAGGCGCCGTCTGCGGGACTTCAGGCAATCCCGGATCGGAGTCGGTGTCGAGCTTCGGAAGATTGTCAAAATGCGAGTTTAGAGGCACAGAGATAGTGGAAAGGGAGGAAATGAGAGAGGATATGACTTCAGGCGACGTTGGGTCAGTGTTCCCATTGCGCGAGGGCATCGATTTGCGACGGCGCCGACGGCTAAGCAGGGCCGACTCCGCTTGCACTGGGCCCGGGGCGGTCTCGTTCAGATGCATGGCGTTCAATAGTCCAGGGATTCAACCCTCGAGTCGCAAACACACAGACTCAGGGATACGGATGCAGGGTATGAAACCGATGGGCGCATGATCTACTGCATGCGACAGCTGGTGTACATATAAGGGTTTCTGGTCCTTGCGGCGCCCCTTACGGTATTTGATTCGAGATAAGAAATGAGATTGATGGAAGCTCAAAGGAGGGTAGTCCACGAGAGGAGGAGTAAAAAGAGACTGAAAAAGAGCGTGGGATGAATTGGACAGGTCAAATCGAGGGGCAAAATGAGTTCGTCAAGTGAAAAGGGTGGTAACTGGTAAGGGTGTTGATAATTTTTGGGGGGGGGGGGGGAAGCTCAGATCTCCACCTTAATTTCCCAGGCTCCATTAGACCCATCGATCCCATCCCCATACTCTTGGATTCGTCAATAATATAGTACTGTAGCAGACTAGCAGTACAACATAAGGCTGCCGCTGCATTTCTATTGTGGAACTATGCACGAACAATAAGTTGAATTCAAGCATATTCAAGAAACTCCACGTGGGTCCTCAAATTCTTATAAAGTTCTTTAAAATTGGGAGTTGATCTCCGAACCCCCTTGATGGAGACAATCAGGATTATCAGTGTACTCTGACGCCTAATAGAACACTGATGTACTCTAGAGGCATATCTAATATATCAATGGCTGATCTATTCCATTTATATCTGCATAATGTAGGATCTAGGTACTGTAATTTGAATCAAGATCACCGGACAATAGTGTAATCCTCCGTGATTAGGGCAATATATAATAGTTCGAAATCGTTATCGTCAGAACATAATGATTCTCATTCAGCGGTGAGAGACTGATCAACTTATCGCATATTCTTCCATTGTATGATTGTACCCTGGGACAGGTAGGCCACGTTCATTGTCACATTGTGTGACTTTCGAATCCATAATCATATTTAGTAACGTCGCGAGACACGAGTCCATTTGTTTGAGAACGACTGTTGTCCCGAGAGCTTGAGCGGACTATCACGTGCAGGTCTATGAAAGGCGGTCAGCAGCTGTCCCTGCAGGTTACCAGTACACAGTAGAGAGTATACATAGGTTTTAGATCCTACTACATAAACCAATGGCTATATTATACATACATTATCTACCCAGTACCCATCTCGCATGTTCCTTTTAGACAAGACAAATTCATAGAAGGTTCATGCTTCACCTCAGTCCTCAAGGGCATCTAACTCCTTAAGGTGTTGGGATCGGGGTAAACAAATCTGACCGCCCACCAGCTCACAACCAACATGGCAGTACCGCCATTTGTTTCATCTTACCCAAAGCCTTGTGATAAACAAAGTACGCATTATATCTGCTCCAGTCAACCGCTGCGAGATTCATAACCTGCTATTGCAAGCACCCGGTCTTTGCTAGGTATGTGGTGACGGCGCTGCGAAACAGCCATTGCCCGCAATGGACGCCTACCCCGAAGACTACGTCAATCACAACTTACCTCTCGTCCTACTCTCAGGACTAGAGGCAGATTCAAAAGATGACCTTGAAATATCGGGTTATCCTCTCCTGGCAGAGAAGGGGACTCATATCTTCTCAGATTTTCCACCTCTGAGAGGGGCTGTTGCGGACGATCTCCGGAGCCTGCTTTTAGAGGAAGACAGCTCTCAGACGCCATGGAAATCTAGGGTCAGCATGAGCGGAAATACCACCGCGAACATTGGGTATCGCATCAAAAGCTCCGGCCGGGTAGGTTGATATGCCATAATCCAATCGTGTTTCACACTGCGGACTTATCGCTGACATCGATATACTAGTCATACAAGCTCCCTCCTCGAAAGGCGGACCCTCCTAGCCCCTCATCACCGACCGCTCCCAGCGATGACAAGGACAACGAGACCTCAGAGCCTAGCGCACCGTTCACCCTCCACTCGCCCATCTCGCCATTGTCGCCAGGGTCTCCAACTTTCCCAGATGGCTTGCTCACACCTCTCTGGGTAACTAAACATCAGGACCTAGTTCCAGCAGCGGTGATGAATTTCTTCCCATTTTCTTTGGATCCGAATATGAACTCCCTACGAGACAATCAGCTGAAGATCGAGATTAACAGCTTGAAACGAGAATGGCAAGCCTCCGGGTACAAAACGCGTTTTATCGTTGTTTTGATATCAGAAGATGGAGAGGAGGGCGGCTACGAAGGGGAAATTGACGATCGAATTGCGGGGATTCGGCGGGCAACGAATCTTGACCCGAAATCAATATTTGTGATTCCACCAGATGCAACTTCGTCGGAACTGCAAGATTTTGTGAAGTCACTTTTCTCTTTACTGCAACCATCGGTCGTTGAGTACTACCGGGATTTGTCCAAACATGCCAGGCGCAAACGAAACAGGGGTAGTATTCCTCCTCCCACTGCGCCGCCAACGACTGGAACTTCTCAGACCCTATCATCCCAGGGCTGGAATGTGCGGTATGAATTCAAACTTGGCATATTTGCTGAATTCCGGCAAGAGATGGATGCAGCCTGTCGGAACTACGAGAGTGCGTATGAAACTCTATTTGGGCACGAAGTATTCGAGATCATCGCGGGCTGGAACCCTCGATTCAATGATGCGCGCCTTCTGGCCGATGCCCTCGCCATCCGAATTATACGCTGTCTGCTGTGGACGGGTCAGACCACCGCTGCAGCTAGGCTTTGGGTGGACCACAGAACCCGAGTAAAGGATATCGTCAATCGCAGAGGAAAGGGCAGTAAGCACTACGGCTGGGAAGCATGGGAGGCACGGTGGTCGATGGTAATGGGGCAGCTTATTCGCCGAGCAGAAATCCCATTGATATCCAGTGGTATCTCCTCTGAGCAGCCCGGAGAGCTCTATGCGTTACCCGAGAGATCGATCCCTACCGGCGAACGGGTCAGGCCATGGGAACACCTGCACCATGAGGGTTACTGGCTGCACCGTTCTGCAAAGCATACAATGATGCGACGGAATCTTGCTCAAGAAATTCCCCCCGAAGATCGCATGCCTCCTGAGCAGTTGCCCGCTTCGCAACTCGCCAACAAATCATACCTTTACGACACATACCTTGTTCCCGACCCTCATCTTGAAGCACCCCAAGAAGGCCGGACTACTTTCGACCACTCCAGTCTAATATTGGAAACGCTCAAGGGTGCTATTGAGGAATTCTCGAAACGTCACCAGACACGTAAAGTTGAGAGCCTAAGTCTTGAGGCGGCCGAGGAGTATATGCGTATTGGTTCATGGTCCGACGCGCATGGCCTTCTCCAACCACTATGGTCGACTCTCAGCTGGCGCCGCTCTGGATGGTGGCACCTGATGGCCAAGTTCGGATGGGCTCTCAGAGAATGTGCCCTCAGGGTACAAGACAGCGAGACAGTATTGCGAGTGGACTGGGAGCTACTCAACAAGAGTAAGTGAATTTCTGCCGTATGCTTGTCTTTGTTGGTATTAACCGTCCATTTCATAGCCTTCAACGCGAGACCTGCATGGCCTTATGATATCCACAGGAGTCTCGAAAGTCTGCCATCAGAAAAGCCCAAACCCTCTCTTATCCTTCGTGCGGAGGATGTTGTAACAAATTGTAAGATAGCAGGACCTTCTCACACCAAAGATTTCGCTGACCAATAGCTCAAAAGTGACCGCATCGTTGGTGTTCGAGAAATCTGATGGCAACGTCGGGGAGCCGCTGCGCGCCCAACTTTCCATCACATCCTGTGCTCAAACATCATCGGCCCCTGTCCGACTTTCAGAGGTTAAGCTGGTGTTTGAAGGATGCCTTCGCCCAGTGAAGATCCAATCTGATCAGAACCGGGACGCAGACACAACGACTCCATGTAGTATCGCAGATCTTTCACTTCGTGAGCCAAGCAATCCTGATACAACGATTCTATCACCTACTGGCGGGCTGTCTACATTGGTTGGCATAGCAGATCTGACCCTGGGACCCTCCCAAACCAAGATCTTCAATCTCACTTGCATTCCCCGCGAAGCTGGTGAAGCCAAGATCGCTTCGATTACCATGCTGATCGAAGAGGAACAATTTGATCTTGGCTACGCAATCACAGAACCAGGCCAGCGTGAATCGTTCTGGTGGAAACAGACCCAAAAGGGCGCCACGCGCAGACGAGTAGGCAAAGATCGGGACACTGGAAGGTGCAAGGTCCTGCCTAAGCCCCCCAAGATCCGCCTTACAACTCCCAACCTGAAGGAATCCTATTATACCAACGAACGCGTGTTGCTTCAGATCGGCATACACAATGAAGAAGACGAAGCTGCCGATGTTTCTACTGAAATCAGACTCTTCGGTCCTGAATCTGCCGCCCAAATCCAGTGGCTTGACGGTGCTAGCAACGCCGAACCCCTCGAATCCGGCGCCAGCACTCCGACTGAGCGGCCGTCCCATCATTTGAAGCGAGCTGTGGGAATTCTGGACCGCTCGTCTAACCACACGCTTACACTTGTGTTGAATGACACCAAGGAAGCTACTAATCTCACATTGGAAGTTTCGGTTGTGTACCATCTGGTTTCTGATATCCAGACCCCGATTATGAAGAACATCATCGTGGATTTATCTTTCATCCGGCCGTTCGAAGCCAACTACGAATATTTACCTGCAGTCCACCCCCAGCCGTGGCCCAATTTCTTTGCTGTTAGCGACGACTTGCTTGAGGACAGTTCCGCGCCAATAGCAGGGGGCCTGTTCCAGAGGTGGTACCTCAATTCGAAAGTAGTATCCTTTGCATTGGAACCACTGGTGATTGACAAGATGTCCTTGATCCTGCTCGAAGCCACTGGAGGCGCCATCTGCTCGGTTCACTCGGAAGAGCTTGTCAGCGCGGAGACACCCCATCTTGCACCAGAAGAACTGCGAGAATCCAACTTCTGCCTTGATATTCGGAAGCTCCTTCTCGGGGACCGCCGACCAACTGCGCTCAACTGCGCGCTGGAGATCAAGTGGCACCGGCAATCATCGGAAACTGTCCTTTCAGCCGACGTGGAAAACTCGGTCATGACCACCATCCTCGACATTCCCCGATTCGTCGCCCCCATGGGCGAGCCTCGGGTACTTGCATCGGCTACACCATCTAGCAAGATGTCGGGGTTAATACACATGGGATATGTCCTCGAGAACCCATCTACCCATTTCCTTACCTTCAACTTGGTCATGGAAGCTAGTGAGCACTTCGCCTTTAGCGGACCGAAGACGACTGTTGTGCAAATTATGCCACTGAGCCGGCATACGGTGAACTTCAATCTGTTTGCTGCGAAGCGCGGATTATGGATTCAACCCCAACTGGTAGTTATTGATACTTATTTCAATAAGTCCCTCCGCGTCCTGCCCACTGGGGATATGCGGTCAGACAAGAAGGGGGTTCTGGTATGGGTTGACGCCGATGATTGAATGATATGACTACGGCCTGAGTTATATGTACATAGATGAATTGACTTGCATCACAACGAGTGATAATGTATAAGATAGACACTTCCCATTCAAGATGTAAACAACCTGGTATGATAGATCAGGGTATGTCAGGTGACCAGCCCTTATCACATAACCCGGAGTTCCTAATCCGGCTAGCGGCGATCGGTCTTCCGCATGTCTTGCCGTCCAAGAGCTGCTCATCACAGTCACTCAAAGCCATTACAGCTTACTTTCCTTGATCCCTGTGGTATCTGTTCCGATAATTGAGGCTGCAGCATCGAAAATCCCAGCCTTCACCTTCCTGCCTCTTCGATATCCGTCCTCACGCCCTCGTTCGACTGAGGATTCCCCTCCAACGCGCCAACCGACGTGTTTAACTCGAAAGCCTCGTTGCCGACACCGTAACCATGGCGGCGCAAGCGGCGTTGATCGCCGATACCATCACCGGCATGAAGCGGGCCTTGCGCAGAGAGCGTGATGGTAAGTTAACGATCGAGCTTCTTGGATTCGGGCAGAATGTTTCTCTGACGTCTTCCCTCGACAGATAACGGCCCTGACGACCCGATTCTGGCGCCTACGAATCGTGGTAACAAAATGCATGCTAATGCTAAGTATGTGAGCGAGGGTGCAATGGGTTACATCAACGCCGAGGAATACTACAAGCAGGTGCGTGGTCTGCAAGTTTCGCCGAGGATTGTTCTTCACGCCTGAACAGCGCGGCGATCAGCCAGATACGATGTTCTAGAAACTGACTCCAGCTTTGCGACGAATAGAAAATTGAACATGCGGGCTATACACGCTACATCCTTCAGCCGAACCCGATTCGCTATGATTCTGAGGGGGACGAGCTTGATGAGGACGATGAAGATTCCGAGGCCGATGCTGCGGCTGCTGAAGAGGACCCGTTCTCTGGAATCGCGCTTGAAAGTGAGTGACTTTAATCAAAATCTTGTCTATGGCTTCATGACTGATCTGTCTCTTCTCCAGCTCTTCTTTGTCCCCTGAAACATCCTTCTGAACTCCCTACCCATCCTTCCATGTCCCAACCATACACGTCGCGAGCTCTGGAGCACATGGCATCGGCGGTTGAACACAAGCTACGCCAGGAGCGAGCTTTGCTTTGGCGCGCAAGGAGTTTGCATAGACAATTTCTCGGTGATAGCGGTTGGATGCCGTGCGGTGCGATCGAGACTCCTAATGATTACCTGATCTTTGATCCCAGGCCCGTCAGCGATGTCCCGAGCGTATCGACCGGTTACCAGGGGCCGAGTGGGACAGGCACGCCGTCTGCAGCTGAGGTGGTCAATGGCCCACAGGGCGCGACAGAAGAGGTACCCTCAATAGCCACTGCGGAACTACAACAACCTGCACAGAATGGAGAACAGCAGCAGCTTGATCCAACTCATAAAGATGTGGAAATGACAGAAGTCCCAGTACATGAGGAGGAAGCCGACAAGAACGACCCGCAACTCAAATCGGAAGATACTGATGCCACCGTTAAAGACCTCCCACCTCACCAAAACGCCGATTCTTCCGCGCAAGAGAACAATGGACATGCAGATGGGGCGGATTCAAGTAGAAGCCCAACAGAAAGGCAAGATGCAGACGCAACCAAGGACGGCGCTCCCGCTGAGTCGAACGAAGTCGGCGACGACACAGAACAAGACCTCGAAATGCACGACGGATCGTCGCCTGAACCACCACGCCGAATGACAACGCGCGCACAAGCTAACGCGGGTAATCCAACTGAGAATGGCTTCCCACTCTCCTCCACCAACTCAGCCTTCCCGCTACCTACTCCTCATCCCCTCTTCCTGGTCCCGGACCACATCCTCCCAGACCCAAATTTCGGCCTGCCTGCCACTGAGGCTGAGGAAACACGGCGTTTGCTCTGGTCGTACATTCAAAAACAAGAAGAGACTGTTCGCGGGGTGGAACATATGCTTGATTCGCTAAACAAGGCCTGCCGTATGAAAGCGGACGTGCTGGAGTGGTGTAAGGCCGAGGGACACGTTGGAGAAATGAGCGATGGGGAGGACTGGTATGATCGCGAGCAATGGGGGCTCGCTGAGGGGGAAGACCTAAAGAAGGGCACCGACGAGGACGAGGTTGAGACCGTCGATGAGACACGGACGCAGGCAAAGAGAGGAAGGGGGAGACGGCAGTAATAGAGACAGGCTGTTGGCAGTGCTATTTTGTGTGCATCATTGCGTTTACTGCTGTTTTCCTGTTCTTCGATTCTGGTCTTGGCCTTCGATTGTTGACATGTCCTCGTCATACTAGCGTGGCGTTAAAGATGTTTCAGGTCTTGTGATAGGATCCTACATACTACCCTTCTGTCCCTTGTCTCTTTTGGCAGCTGGGATCTCTGATTCATGTGGCGTCGGTATATACCCTCTTTTCTCTAATGAATGTGATTTTGGATACTTGCGTCTATCTCTATGCGAATGCAGGGCACATTTCTAAAGTACAGTTGAGTGGCTAGAGGGATATTGTTTGACTCTCCTTCTTCCTCGTCTTTTGTTGGTGCTGCTGCGCGTACTTGTATAGGTGAAGTGTTGCATAGGGAGAATACAATCCCCTTTATCTAAGTTCTGTGGCCATTCTTTGTCGGCTACAAACAGCATTTCTCCCTTTAGTCTGACGCAGGCAAACAGGACCGGACAAAGCTCCTCGATATCCTCAGCGGACATCTCAAATTAGCCATGAAGGTCTACGGATTCACAGGTATACTGCAGTTCTGTCGCGATGGGTTGATTTATATTTTTGGGGTAGTCGCGTAAGGGAAATCACTCTGGGCCGCGTCCTTTTACTCATCACCAGTATCAAGGACCAGGCGGATGTGGCTTATCGTCTACACGTCCATTCGTTGAAGATTCGGATGGGTCCACGTGCTGGAGACTTGGGGGAAAGACAACCCCAGATCTGGGAGAAGTTGCCTGAGCAACCCGACCTCTGTTTCTTTGGCCTCTCTTTCAGTTCGCAGTTTGTGGGTGTTGAATATCCCGGCCAATCTTTGTATACATGTATACATTCATGGCACTTATTGTCGCTTGCCGCCCTGCTTCTTGGCACGCGCACGCTCACGCTTGGCGTAGATCTCAGCAGTGAAAGGACTAAAGAAAGTTAGTGAAGGCAATCAAATGCTGGCGAATGGCCACTTACTCCTCCCAGCCGAGAGCGAACCAGTAAAAGACAAAGACCTGGGCGGTCAAAAGGATACCAGCAACCTTGCCGTGGTACAGAGCAACACCGAGGAAGTTCAAGGTGCTGCCCCAGTACATCGGTGAGCCAGTCACGTTAAAAGGGAAGCCAGTGACGGGGGCATCCATGAGAATACCGAAGTAGTCACCCAGGTAGGTACCGGTCACACCGAGAGCCCACATGCTGGAGAGAACCAGGACCGAACCAATAGCAAACAAGATACCACCAACAACCGGCTGGTGAACGGGAGCGTAGAAGGGCTGGTCAGCCAGAGCGAGTTGGTAGACATGATCACGAAGAATTCCAAGGGAGAAGATAGTGACCGCAAGGAAGTAGCAACCCTTGTACGGGCCTCCGAAGATGCGGGTCAAGAAGTGGTTGCGGTATTCTGTTCAACGGTAAGCTAAGGATGAATGCGACAGTTCTCGGGTGGAGTCGGCGAACCTGCACGGGCAACAATGCTGAAAAGAAAGCCGGGTTAGCTATTCCCATGAACATAGTAGAATGGATTTGTAGTCTTCTCAACACTCACTTCCAGAAGACAGGGTTAAAAGCGATGGTTGCGGCAGACCCTGTAGGGGTCAATCACATGCAAATTGTTGGGATACTGCAGGAAGCACTAGACTCACATAGTAAGGGCTTGGAGGAAAAGTTGATAAAATCCGTGATAGAGGCCATGATGCAAGAACCGCTCAGCAGAAACACAGAAGAGTGAAGAGAAGAAAAGAGACTAGAAGAAGAGGAAGAGGAAGAGGGGAAGGTGAAGTTGACGTTGACAGTTGGGGCCAAGTGGATCACCAAGCTTAAGTAAACAAATGACGTTCCAACTCCGCACGGTCACTGGTCACGGGATCTATCATTCTCGACTCTTTGCTTGGCTTTTCCTTTTGATGCCGCCTTCAAAGCTGAGATCGGCGCCTTGATCCCCTCTCTGAATCTCAAAGGCCTGTACCAAATATCAACTCCATTCCAGCACCTTCAACACAGCCAAAGCTCCTCCGCCGATCAGACTCAGTCAGCCGCGATAACAGTACTATGTCGAGCTGTTCGCTCCCAATTTCCTGGAAGTGATCGTTATGAGCCGTAGAGCTCAAATAAGAGTGCGGGGAGAATGGCGACAATGGCCCTTAGTCGTCGTGACATAATTCTGGCGGGCGTCGGTGTGTTCATCGCATGGGGTCTTGTGGTTCGCTGGCTGCCAATCCTCCGGTATCTGGGATATGCTGTGACTCTGGGTGCTGTGCTATGCTCTGCGGGTATTATAGGTCTTGTCATATTGACCGTCCGGCACAAAAATGACAAATCCACCATCAAGAATGTTTCGATGGCTTTCATCAAACCCAAGCATTGGCGAAAGGAAGTGCTCAATGTCCGCCGAAGCATGCGATACCGGGCCCGGCCGCTTTATCCTCAATCCTTTGTTGTTTCGGAGGGTATTGACGAACTCTTGTCTTTCATAACCCGGGATTTTGTTTCATCTTGGTACCACAGTATCAGTCCAAACCCTACATTTGCCAATGAGGTCGATCGAACGATCCGTGTTGCTCTGGAAAACCTCCGGGATCGGTTGGTAGCAGAGGACATGATCTCGCTGATAGTTTCGCGCATCTTTCCGATTCTGACAGCGCATCTCAAAGAGTTCGACATTGCTGAACGTTCTGTTCGGGGGCGCAACCTTAATCGAAATGTGACCGAGTCCGGGGAGCTCGACTTAGCCATTGCAAATAAGTATCGTGAAGGCCGCTTACACCCTGCTGTGACTCTCACCACCTCCGATCAAAAGACAGTTCAACAGGAATATCTACGCAAATTAGCAGTTGGTCTATTGCCCCAGCTATTCCCAAAAAGTGTGCTCAACAGTCGCATCGTATCGGTCCTGATTCGCGAAATTATCTCATGTGCTGTGCTTTTTCCGATGGTTTCAGCATTGTCAGATCCGGACACATGGAACCAGTTAATGGAAGCATATGGCCGTACAGCCCTGCAGGATCGGAAAACTGTGCGCAAGCTACGTGCTGCATTGGACCAGCATGCGTCACCCGCACCCAAATCAAAGCGCGGACAGCCGTTCCCACGCTTGTCCCCAACTGATTCAGAGAGAGCTTTTGAACGCTTCGTGAGGGCAATTAGAAAATGCAACAATCTTTCCGATGCCCGTCGGTTCCGTGCTCTTGTTGCCAGTCAATTGAAGCAAGAGAGTGTGGTCGAGGGCCAGGACCCGGTTTATTTGAGGCGTCTCGAAACAGGCAAACGTGTCCTTGACCAGAAAGTGGCAAAGCTTGCCAGGCCTAGCGAGAACTCCCATGTCTCTCCAGCCGTAGAGATCCGACCTGATGTCCCTTCTACAAAGCATGAAGCGTCACTGGTTGACGTGATGCACAGCGCATCTGGGCTGTCTTATTTCATGGAATTCATGGACCGCCAAAAGCTGATGTCACTTGTTCAGTTTTGGGTCGTTGTGGATGGATTCCGCAACCCACTTGAAGACGATTTTGGAGACGAGGCGGAGCCTACTTCACTGACGTGGAAACCATCGGATAGAAACGATTTGGCTCTTCTCAGTGAGACCTACCTCTCAAAGCCAGAGCTCAAGGTATCTGAGGAGTCTCGCCGAGCAGTCAAGGCGTTTTTAAGTGCAGGAAAGCGGGCAACGCCAGCGCAGTACCGCAAAGCGCGGATGGTGGTTCTGACCACCCAGTCCGCCATTCTAGAGCAACTCCAAGATATCTATTACCCCAAATTCAAAGAATCGGACTTATACTGGAAGTACCTTGCGTCTGACGAAGCTTCCGCTTCTCAGGCACCAGTTTCCCAATCTTCTCCAATGGCGGTCGCTTTTGAAACTCCCGAAAGGCGACCTCTTCCTCCCTTGTTGTCACGAACTAATTCACAGCCGGGACCGAGACCATCCAAGGACCTTCGACGAGCCGCTGTCTCGTCCAGTGATGTGCGTGGCATGGGCAAACTTTTTGATGATGACGATTCCCTTCGACGATCGATAGACTCAGAGCGATCTGCTCGTCTATTTGATGACGATTACGACACAGATAACAATCTCGCCATGTCCACCCATAGCCTGGGCAAGGATTCTCAAAATGGCGAAACTGACGCCGGCCAAAGCCAAACCCAAGTCCTCGAGACTATGGAGGCAGCGCTCAACGACATTATAACTAACGAACCGAAAAATGGCACAATTCAGGACCTCAAAGGTGAGGCCTCTGGCCCTTTTGGGGCGGAACGTCCTGCTATCTCGCCACGCAACCCCGACGCTGCCCAGGTTGACAACCGAAATGAGAAATCCAAGAAAAGCATCGCATCGCTTGGTCTGGTGAACCATGCGTCACGACTTGGTGTGTTTGATGACGACTTGTTCCCAGAGCAACAAAAGTTCATAGAAGATGAATATGAAGAACCAGAAGGCGTCGATGAAAAGGACCCGGCAGATGAGGTGCATGAAGCCGCGCCAGGGGACTTGGGATTAACGGAAGCCATTGAGGCGCTCTCGGTGGACATAGACAAACTTGCAGCTCAGGATGCTGTGGTTCAAGCATTGACTCGCAAAGCTGAGCTGACAAACAACACCGCAGAGCTGAGGATCCTACGGAAGTCCAAAGCTAGTCTTGAACGCGAAATACACCGCAAGGAAATGCAGCGGCAACAGTACATTCTCCAGGAAAACGACAACAGCTTGTTTGGGCGATCCACCGTCAGCCTCAAGTCCATCGTCGTGGGCAAGGAAGAGGAGGATGGTCGTGAATTTGCAATGTGTAAGAACACGGTTCTTCAAGTTCCAACGCGTTTCATTCGTCAAGGCTAACTGATTGTTCTAGACATTGTGGAGGTCCAGAGAAATGCAGGCGAGCAAATGCCCGCTGCCTCGTGGGTCGTTGCAAGAAGATACAGCGAGTTCCATGAGTTACATCAAAAGCTACGCCAAGGATATCCTTCTGTCCGGCACTTGGACTTTCCTCGCCGACGCGTCGTCATGAAGCTACAAAAGGAATTTCTTCACAAACGACGACTTGCTCTCGAAGCCTACCTCCAGAAACTCCTCCTTCTACCCGATGTCTGCCGCAGCCGTGATCTACGTGCGTTCCTGTCCCAACGTGCCATTCTCCCCCGCAAGGAAAATGCTCGCGACAACGAAGGCGAAACCAAAGACCTCGTCACACGTATCTACAACTCCGTCGCAGACGGCATGGACGACTTTCTCGGCAACTTCGGCGTTCTAGACCAACTCTCTACCGCAGGACAAAACCTCATCTCGGCCGCTACTCAGCAAGCCACCAGCACCATGACTCCAGAGGCTAGCCTCACCACCGGGGACGCCGTCACATCCGCCGAAGCAGAAGCGGAGCTCAACGCCTTCGAAGACCGCGAGCTCGAGCCCTTCATCAAGCCCATCTGCGATCTCTTCCTCGAGGCATTTGAATTGAATCGTGGCAACAACTGGCTGCGCGGCCGGGCCGTCGTCGTTGTCTTGCACCAGCTGCTCGGGGGGACGATCGAGCGCAAGGTTCGCGAGGGAACACGCGACTTGGTGAAGGATGATTCACTTCTCAAATATATCGCTCTCGCTCGTGATACCCTCTGGCCGGGCGGTGTGCTCCGCAAAGTGCCACCCCGCTCAGCAGCAGACCGTCTTAACAGTCGTACTGAGGCCACTGTGGTCTTGGCTACTCTCATCCCAGATCTGGCGGGTAATGTCGTCGGCAGAGCGAATGCGCAGGCTGCTGCCCGTCGCATCTTTGCTACGCTCAATAACCAGCATCTTAATACCCATCTTGTTTTCACGATTCTTGACGAGATCGTCCTGGTCCTCTTTGGGAGTTCCGGCCGGTCTAGATGAGAGGAGACTACCTCGCCCCCTCTACACCCCTTTATTGTTATGTGTTGACTGAAGCACCCTTCTCTTGTATCCTCGCATGTGAATGCAAGGCTATCATGATCTTTCTTTTTCCCTTGGAACTCCACATCCCATGACCTATGAGGCTATGACCGGGTATACCTCTCTACCAGCACTGTATATACACTCCTGACTCCATCAGATTCATGGTCTATGTATACTCAATATCAAAGGTCTCCACACACCAACCCTTACTTACACTGTATTTCTGCGGGGTTAGCTAACTAAGACAGCTAACTAAGACACAGATATCTTCATGTCTTCAAATCTCCATATCTCCACGTGACTTGATCCACTTTCCCCACTCAAGCTCCATCTGTCACACCTACTCCGTACATCTCTCACCTTCAATCTGATCTTGGATCACCAACTAGAAGCAATTCAGCGATCCAATATGCATTGAGATTGCACATTCACATTGGAATTTTTGATTGAACTACTGAAGTCACAATTGAACAGATTATGATTCATCAACAAACGACAGACAATCACGATCTCCCAGGCTCCCAGCACGTGTGGTCGTGTGATGAGCGGGCCGAGCCTCAATTGGCAATTGCTGCTCAACAGATCAAACATCTTCCAACTGACCAAATCTCTATATAGCCTATCACGCGGATGGTTTCTCTCCCTTACAGGTATCTCAATACTTTTCCAGAAGACACTCACATCGTAGACCCATCCATCATCCATCATCCATCATCCTCTCAACAACTTCTCATTCCAATCAAAATGGCACCTCCCCCAATGGCAACCCCAGCTCAATCCCAAGCCTTCTCCATACCCGAAATCTTCGAACTAATCCTCTTAAACCTGGACACCCGCACCCTCCTCACAAAGGCAAGTCGCGTTTGCCGTGACTGGACTCGATTCATCAACTCCTCCCCACCCATCCAACGGGCTCTCTTCTTCAAACCCCTCGGCAATGTACTGAATAAACCGACAATGGAGAACCCGATGCTCGCAGAGGCGTTCCCGTCGCTTTTCCACCAGATACCCGCAACAGGTGATGACGATACAAATCACAATGGCCGTACAGAGCGTCTTCTTCCCCTTGTTACCTTCACTACTTTCGATTTTATCCGCAGACCGCATATGTTGGATGCATACATGCGACCTGAGGCTAGCTGGCGCCGGATGTTGGTTCAGCAGCCTGCTGTTCATACGCTGACGTTTCTGCGTGTTAATTATGGACACGGTGGGCAGAGTTTGTGTCATTATGAGGTGTGGGTAAGTTTATATGGAGGAAAAGCAAAGCGTCAAGAGAAGAGAGACTAGAGGAAGCTTTAGCTGACATGTATTAGTCTGCAGACTATCAGAAGGAGTTGGGCGGCGGGTTGCGGATGGAGACACTCTTCGAAGTGCTGATTTTCGAGGAATCCTGGACTCAATTTGAATGCCCGAATACGCGGGTGTTCTGGAGATTGGAGGACCTGGGTGAAAGCACTCAGAGGGAGATGCAGCTTCATGGTGTAGGGGATCTGGGATTGGTGCTCCGTACTGATTTCGGAGTATGTTGGCAACGTGACAGTAGTGAAGCGGCCCCGGAGCATGATGCGGTGAAGAATGTTAGGAAGAAGTATCGCGAGTTGGGAATGACGCCGAAGTACTGGAAAGAGTCATGGGTGTTGGAGCGGAAAACTTGGGGGTCACTTTGGAATTAGTCGTGTGGCATAGCCGAAAGTCTAGGGGATATCTAGGGGATATTGAAGAGAGTCTATGACTCGATGTTTATGCAGTTGTGTTCACGGCCCTCGCATTGTGGATACTCGGTGGGGACACATAGCGTGGCTTGGCATGTCCCACTTTGACATTGTTCAGACTACAATCATGTAACCAAGTTAGTTAGTGGTCAGTTCTGTGAACTCTACACGATGTACAGTCTATCAGGAAGAAGGACAGCATTGTGGAATTATTTGATTCAATCTGGCGTCAGAAGGAGTGAACGGCGCCATACCGGTCCACCCAGAGTAGATACTTGAGTCGGACCGGACTGAGATGACTGATAAGTAAGATGAATAAGATGAAAGCAAAAATGTAAAATGATCTCCCTCGCGCCGTCTTAATCCTTGTTTCTACATGGGAAACGCAGTGAGCGCAGAGCAGCTGGACGAGACTGTGGATCGAAGGGAAGATAAAAGTCAAATAGCGCATGGCAGATAGTGAGGAGTCAATAGTCCTCAGTAGAAACGTCCATTATCATGATTGGGGAAAGAAAGTAAGAAGATCATCAGAAAGCGGGGAGACACCCGGGGACATACGTCTGTGTCCATGATCCACGTCAGGGAACACCCGGGTCGATATAGGGCAGTGCCCATCTACGACTCCTCCTTGGCCTTCTTCTTGGACTTCTTGCTTGGCTGTGGTGCACCCTCCTTCTTCTGGTGCACGATCAACCGAGTCCAGCACTCCTCCTTGTCCCACTCGAAACCAGCGAGGTAGGGCTTTTCCAGTTCGTCATCCGCCTAGCGGTGTCACGTCAGTCATCATGGACTCCTTTCTATCTGCCTTGCAGCACAACTGACCTTTTTCTTGAACTGTTTGTGGATGGCGTCTAGTGCATCCTTGATCGTTACACCCTTGAGGTTCCGAGCGGTGACGGCCAGGCCGAGGGGGAAATGCAGGTCAATCTTCTTGACTGGGGGGTTGACGAGGAACATCTTGAGGATATCCTTGTCCTCGATGGTTGAGGGGGAGGTGTTGAGTTTCCTGAATCCAGAATCAGTATCAGTGAGACTGTATGTAGGAATGAGATCGCCGATATACTAACCACCCAGTCTTCTGTGTTTCAATTGGCAGAGTGATCTCGATCTTCTGCTCCTCTACATTGCTGTTAGACGGCTTTTCACTTTGATAGACGATGAGTACTCACCGAGGTCCTTGATGTTCCAGATACCTTCCGCCGTTGATGAGGTTCGCTTGTGAGTCTTCTTGCCCTTGACCTCCTTCTCAACGGCATCGGGCTTCTCATCCGCTATGGACAAGCCAGCGATGGCAGAATCAACCTTGGTTAATGGAACAGACATGATTGCAGTTTGGATCTAATAGGATTAGATGGAAGTTGGTAATGTAAGAGAACTCTGGAGATGAATCAGGAGATGAAGGAGAGAAAGAAAGAGGAGAAGGAAGAGGGGAAGGGCAGGTGACCTTGTAAGAGGGCGGGGGTGTCAGTCATGGATGTCATGCTACTTTGTGTTTTCCCTGGACTTCCACCTATTTCAAAGTACCGTTAGTACCCTATGGGGATGAGCATATCATAGGGGTATAGTGGTCATCTATTACATCGTAATAAATATTATCATACGTCTCAAATACTTCTTAGCTTCTAATCAAAGGAGTCTCCCTTTACCGGCTCTCTCGGATCATGTCTCAACTCTCAACTGACATCAACATAGTCGGCGGAGCCAATCTTAGCGCTGCACCCCGCATTTTGCTCCACTTATTTAGGGCAGATCACTTTATATCGTTATTGGTTTACTAGTTTACTGGTATATTACGGATTATCGATTTATTTATTTTCTAGTTAACTAGTCTAGTCTTAGTCTAGTCTATATTGACCCCTAACAACAGGCTATCTACTAAAAGGCACAGATACAACTCAATTCCTTCCCGTGTCAATGATCACCTGATGCCGGACCCATCCCACTCCCCTCTCTCACTTCCTGTCTCACCACTTGCATTCTCAACTACCCTTCTCATTTGCAAATCACATTCCACCTCCTGCATAGGAACACAGACACTGACAACCCTCTCCACCGCATGTCGCAAGTTCGTGTTCTAGACTGGTGGCGTGACTGGCGTCCAATACAATAGACAGTATCATTGATATACTCTCCTTCAGACATAGTTGCCTACTCGGTTTCTTGCCCATAGTAATTGGGTTTCTTCTGCTTTACGACATCCCCTTCACAGCCTTCTACGGAGGTGAATTCTCCTGGGTGTAAGATGTGTCAGCGGAGATGTACCACTTGGAGCCCTCGTTTTTAAATGTATCACAGTATCACCCATGGAGACTGGCTATATGATTTTGAATACATTAGTGATTTACCACAGTGAAGATGTCTTCGTTCATGAGGCAGTTGTTGGCCATACCAGCACTCGGCTGTCTCTTGGGACCTTGGCAGACCAAACAGGATGTAAAGCCGGATCCGGGTCGTTGGAGCCTTTGAGCTTGAAATCCACAGAGCCCAGGTAACTGAAGTGTTCAACTGGAGGCCTTGAGGCAGCATCTTGCGGATGAGGTGTACCTTTTAGGTGACTCGGAATTTGTAAACATCAGCACCTGGGCGATGCCTACGCATCCATAACTTACCGTAAGAAGTGAACCTCGACTGAGCTCGAGTCAACTAGAGTCATCTCCAGAGGGCTGAGAGTGGCCATAGTCCAACGTGGTAGAATGTCCCACAGTCCCCGAGTGACTCGAATAGTACTGAGTCAGAATCTTATCCATCTTCCCAAACGGATAGCTGCAGTCCGGTAATGCTGCCTGTTCGGAGCTAGCCATATGGCAAGCCTATACATGCATGACTGTAGGCCTCTAGAACGGTAGTAGAGAAATTCATCATATTCATTCAGGGAGCAGGCAGCCAAAAATTCCTTGACGAATAGAAGGTAAAAGAAGTTGTTAACAGAAGTTCCCTAACAGGCCTAAGTAAGTGCCTAACTTACCAAAGTTGAAGATAGCAACAAGGCGGTGAGACACATTTTCTGCCACCGTCGCGCATCGCTTTCCATCAAGCTACAATTATCGTCAACTACCCTGTCTCTTCCTCTCCCCATTGAGCTCGACTTTCCTTCTCTTCTTTGCATGAGTTCTCGACTCTGAACTCAGCTTCTCTTCAATTTATCCTCTGATATTCATCTTCATACCTCCATCCTCCAGATTCAACCACAGCATCGTCGGTCTTTCCGATGTCACTTTTCGGCGCCGGCGCGTCGGCCGCCTCCACGAGCCAGACCAACACCACCGGTGACATCTCGAAGGATGTTGCCCTCAACACTCCCCCAGAGGATGGCATCTCCGATCTCCGTTTCTCGCCTACCAGCGAACACCTCGCCGTAGCCTCGTGGGATAAGAAAGTCCGCATCTACGAAATCAACGACCAGGGACAAAGTGAAGGAAAGGCACTGTTCGAGCACGAAGCTCCTGTTCTGAATTGCTGCTGGTCTCCAGTAAGCTGACACCCCTTCATCCACCCCCCATCCCCTCCCATCTTCCCAACCCAAGCTCCGTCGCACAGTGACTAACTTACAATTTTTTTTTTCTTAACAGGATGGAACCAAGGTCGTTGGTGCTGGTGCCGACAAGGCAGCCCGCATGCTTGACCTCGGATCAGGCACAACAACCCAGGTCGCTGCACACGACGCCCCGATTAGAAGCTGCCACATGATTCCCAATCCCTCCGTGGGCGGATCACCGCTCCTGATTACCGGCTCGTGGGACAAGACCGTCAAATACTGGGATCTGCGACAGTCCACCGCAATCGCCTCCATCGATTGTCAGGAGCGTGTCTACACCATGGACGTCAAGAACAAGCTGCTGGTCATCGGCACCGCGGATCGCTACATTAACATCGTCAACCTCGATCAGCCCACCAAGTTCTACAAGACTATGCAATCACCCCTCAAGTGGCAGACGCGGGTAGTCAGCTGCTTTTCCGATGCCTCTGGTTTCGCCGTCGGCTCCGTCGAAGGCCGCTGTGCTATCCAATATGTCGAGGAGAAGGACGCCGCCTCAAACTTCTCCTTCAAGTGCCACCGTGAAACCCCGCCTGCCAACCGCGATACCTGCAACATCTTCTCCGTTAACTCGATCTCCTTCCACCCCGTCCACGGTACCTTCAGCACCGCCGGAGCAGACGGTACCTTCCACTTCTGGGATAAGGATGCCAAGCACCGTCTCAAGGGATATCCTGCCGTCGGTGGCCCCATCACCACCACTGCCTTCAACCGCACCGGAAATATCTTCGCTTACGCCGTCAGCTACGACTGGAGCAAGGGTTACTCTGCCAATACCCAGCAGACTCCTAACAAGGTCATGCTGCACCCTATCGGACCTGACGAGACAAAGCCCAGACCTAACACGCGCAAGCGTTGATTTGGCCATTGCTCTGTTCTTATCTCTTCTTTTTTTTTTTGGCGTGGGAAATCGGGATGCGCTTCATCCATCGATCAATTTTGTGTCCCGTCCCTACAACGAGCATAATGAAATTTTTACCATAACGGCGTGTTTTGACTAAAGAGTGCAAATGGGATCTTTTTACTAGCATAGGCCTGCATAGCTACATGTACTTTGTTCCTGGGAGTACCTACCTGGTTGAACATATTAATGTGTACATGTAAGTACCTGTAATGCATGTAGTTTATAGCTGACAGGCAGAACCAAGCCAGAGGCCAGCGACCAAGAACGAAACACCTTCATTGCATGCGTATGATATTGCTACCTGTTAAATAGTAGCTATAAAATTTTCAAGTTGAAGGTCCCCGATCCCCATGACCCATGCCATAGAAACTGAATAAACGAATACAAATGCCCCCTCAGCGCGCCTGGTATTTTCTGCCCCCGAACCATCCCGCTACACACAATGCGTGTAAAAGAAGAACATGGTATTTCTACGAGGTAGGCAGAGTAACCTGCGCAACTCCATCGGCAATCTTCTCAACAGCCTCGTCGTTCTTGCCCTCGGTAGTAACAGAGATCTTCTCGGCACCACCCTTGGCAGAGCCCTCAACACCACCCTCGGCACCGGCACCGGCACCAGCGCGGCCCTTCTCCTTCTTCTCCTTCTTCTTGGCCTTGGCCGCAGCCTTCTTCGCTGCGAGCTTGGCAGCATCCTCTTCCTTCTTCTTGCGGTCTGCTTGCGAGCCACCGAACATCTCACGCCACTCATCGGCCTTCTTGGGGTCAATGCGAGAGAACAGATAAGCAGCCTTGCCAATCTTGTGGCCAGCCTTGATGGAGGTAGGCTTCCAGCCATCCTTGATCTCCTCCAGGCTGGGAATATACAAGAAGGGGGCGTTCAACTGCTCCAGAATCGACTTCGATGTAGCTGGCATGTACGGCGAGAACACGCTGGATAGCAGGTGAATGAGGTTGAGCACAGTGCCGACAACAGCGGCTGCGCGCTCAGGCTCATTTGAAATGAGGGCATTGTCCAGTCGGTTGGCCTGGATCAGTCCGTTACCGGCCTCGGCGATGCGCATGGCGGTCTGCACTCCGGCCCGCAGGTGCGCACCCTCCAACTCTTCGTGGTACTGGCGCAGGTGGCCGGTGACTTCCTCCAAGAATGGGTTGAAAGTCTCCGGCACGGTGAACTCCGGAACGACGGAGCCGTAGGAGGCGGCAACGAGCTTGATGACACGGTTGACGAGGTTACCGAGTTTGGCGAGAAGTTCGCTGTTGTTGCTATCAACGAATGGTCCCCACTCGAATTGCGTATCGCCAGTCTCCGGGCGGTTCTTCAACAAGAAGTAACGCCACACGTCGGCGGATACGCCGGTTTCGCGAGCGTTGGTGCCGAACACGCCGACACCGCGTGACTTGCTGAACTTGCCACCTTCATAGTTGAGGTACTCAGTGGTGCTGAGGTGGTGAAGCATGGTCCACTTATCTCTTGTGGCGAGCTGTGTGCCGGGGAAGATGACGCTGTGGAAAGGAACGTTATCCTTGCCCAGGAACTGCCACAACTGGACGTCCTCAGGGTTGCGCCACCACTTCTCCCACTCATCGGTGTAGTTTGCTGTGATGGAAGGGTAGCCAATGCAAGCTTCGAACCACACATAGAGAACCTTGTTCTCATACCCATCCAGCGGGACAGGAACACCCCACTTCAGGTCACGGGTGATACCACGCTCCTTCAAGCCCTCCTTCAGCCACGACTCGGTAATAATGCGCGAGTTCTTGGGCCAGTTACCCTTCTCGATAGCGGGGTGGACCCATTTCTCAATCTCCGGTTGGAGCTTGTCGAGCAGGATGTGAATGTGTTTCGTCTCACGGCGGACCGGGGCAGCGCCGTCGAGCTTGCAGCGAGGGTTGATGAGATCAAAGGGATCGAGGAGATGACCACACTTGTCGCACTGGTCTCCGCGGGCATCGTCGTAGTGGCAGCGGGGACACTCACCCTCTACGAAGCGGTCGGCCAAGAATGAGCCGTGTGTCTCGCAGTAGGGCTGTTCAGCGGTGCGCTCGCCAAGGAAACCGTTATCGTACAGGCGCTTGAAGATAGACTGGGAGATCTCTGTGTGCTTCTCTGTGGGTGTGCGACCGAAGTGGTCGAAGCCAATGTTGAACCATTCGTAGACATCTTGGTGAATCTTGTTGTATTTGGCACATAGATCCGACGGCGACATCTTCTCCTCCAGTGCCTTAGTCTCGGTTGCTGTTCCATATTCGTCCGTACCGCAGATATACAGTGTGGGCCGACCACAGGCCTTGTGGTATCTGTCAGACTCTGTTAGCTCTGAAGCGCAATGTCATATTCCGGAACTTTTGAGTCATACCGAGCAAAGACATCGGCACTCAGCACGGAGCCCACGACGTTGCCCAGATGAGGGACATTGTTCACATAGGGCAAAGCGCTAGTGATGAGGATATTGCGCTCTCCAGCTTTAGGCAAGATGGGATCCGTCATCTTGTCGTGAGTTGGAGGGAAGAACGTCTTTGTTGGAGGGGCAAGAGCGGGCAAGAGCGGGCAAGAAAAGCAAAAAGTGGGCTTATCTCGTGACCCCGCGCCTACCAAAAAAGTTACTATCATTGAACTCCAATTCCAACTATTCCAACTCATTTCACTCAGTTACTTCTCCTTACTTGAATTTACCGTTATACAATGGACTCCAATCCATTGGATAGCCTCCTTGATCTGGAGGAACAATTCTACAATGAGGGCTACGCGCTCGGCGCCGCAGACGGAGCGGCAGCTGGATATACTGAAGGCAGCGTTTTTGCTGTCGAGAAAGGTTTCGAGAAGTTCGTCGAAATGGGTCGTCTATATGGCAAGGCCCTAGTCTGGGCACAGAGACTCGAATTGAAACCGTCCGAAAGCCCCTCGGTGCAAGCACATAGCACAAGGGATACTCTTTCTCTTGATCCCGCTATCTGCAAAGATATGCCCAGTCTGCCGCCACACAGCACTCGACTTGCCAGGAATCTCCAAACACTTCTTGAACTCGTCGACCCAGCTACATTGGATATGAGCAATGAGGAGGAAGCTGTCAATGACGTGGACGAGCGTCTGAAAGGCGCCGCTACAAAGGCAAAGCTCATCCAAAGGGCAATGGGCGAGCGTGAGGATACTTCCTCTCAGGTCGAACCCAAGGACATGTCAACACCTGGCGATGGCTCTGGAAGTATTGAGGATATCAGTTCATTGAGCATTCGTCATTGAGGGCTTGTTTATGCTTCTTCAGCTCAAAGGTCATATCAGATGTTCAACCCCCGGACTACCCGGAAGCCTACGGGTTGGAGCGCAAAGAGTGCTTTCCAGTCTCAATCAGTCCGAGCACCATGCTTTGTGTGAGAGAGCATCGCTCGCGAAGCCCCGGGAAAGCTTGACTGGACGACCTCCAAGGCTCATCCTATCAAACTTGTGCCTACACTTGCCGCATGTCCAACCTTCTTTTGGCGCGTCTGCTACTCAGCGCCGAAAATCAGGTCCAGCTGGAAAACAGGATCTGAAACGCCAGGTATAGCAGGAAGTAATTTCTACTATATATCGGAAACGGCAGTGTGAGCCGCTCGCTATGCAAACACAAGAGGCTTTGCTTTGTCGTCCAGTATACTGATGCCAGAACAAGTGAAGTTTCTACACATCAAGTCCGACGCCCTAGTGCCATTGCAAGGGACCAATTGCCACGTTAACCCAATCATGTATTTCCGTTGAAGGTCATAAATAGAATGTTTCCATCAAAATTCAATTTTTGTTTCCGTGTTGACAATAACCGTAGACTTACAGCTCCAGACTACGTTCAGCCATAGCCATAGCACCCTCTTTCGTCTTGTGGCCACCAATGAATCCACTAGCGTGAACAAAGACGGCACCTTCGGGGATCTTGCTCTGACCATTCTTCTCAGCCTCTGCGGCCATGACACCATCAAGGTCCTGGTCACGGACACCGCGCCACGCCTCCGGTAGAGGCTTGCGAGACTCAAAGCTGCTCTCGGAGGTGGAAACGCACTGCACACGCCATTTGGCTCCCTCGGTAGCGCTTTCGGGGTACAGGACATAGTACACCTGGGTGGCGGGGTCAATCTCCTTGGATCCCGAAGCCTCAGCCTCGAAGTTGTAGAGGTGCTCTTTCCAGGGCACGCCACCCTGGGGGAGGACAATGATACGGCCGGAGGGGTGGACTTCCTTGCGCGAGGCGTAGGCGGAGCCAACAGTTGTGCGGGCGGGCATCCACGACGTGCAGGCGTGGTGCAGCTTGCGGGCAAATACGTTGCCGATGAGCGTGCTGGCGCGGCCGAAGAGGCTATCCTCGTCCTGGGGCTCGCCTGGTGGGCTGGTGGGGTCTGGGTTGTTCATGTCGCTGATAATGGAGGCGAGGGTGACACCGCCATTCTTGAAGCGCTTCTCAATACCGGCAGCAGTAAGCGCGGCATCGTCGTAGGCGGAGACGCCGTTGTCGTTGGCGTCAATGGCCTCGATGAAGTCAGTGTACAGCTTCTCGTAGAGCAGGTCTACGTCGGCATGGTCCACGGGCAAAGACAGCTTCTGGGCGATGATTGCCTTGCCGAAGTGCATGTATACAAGGCCGGCGGAGGAGAGCTTTGTTTCGTGCTGAGGGAAGGTTGTTGAGAAGGTCCGCTGGTGGTGATCATACCGGTGGGTGGCAGGGTCGTATACGCCGCCGACATCGACAACGGTGTGGCAGTTCTCCAGTTCAGCTGGGTCGCGCGTGCGGATGAGAGAGGAGGATGCATATGTGGGGAGCAAACGGAGGAGGTAAACGGCTAGGGCCTCATCGGCGTGGAAGTGGCCGCTGTAATTGTCAGTGCATGACCAAGCTGAGCTAGATGAGCAGCAAGCTCCAGGGCTTAGGACTCACCTGTGTGTCCCGATCAAAGGAGACGAGGTCTTGAGCTTCTTTGCAACGTTCTCGGCCATTTTGAAGTAGTTTTTCAATCTGAACATTCAAAATAGAAGGGAGATGGCCGAAAGATATTCACGTATTAATTGCTGCGCTCTGGCTCGCTGAGATTCTTATCTGCATTGCCATATCGGGTTATCAGGGCTCAAAAATAGGGCTGATTCCTTACACGTGACTGAGTTCGCTCTTCAAGCGGATTCATACTCCGTACAACAATCGTTCGAACCTCCAGTAAGAAGTAACAGTTGTGTATCAGATTATGAGACAAAGATGCCTACTTGGAGAATGAGAAGTCATTGTGTCTTATCAGAGATACCGATTTGCCCGTGTCCATGTATAGCCTATACTCACTATAGGTTACCTACCTCTATTCCCGCTCTATATATTTTGAGAGCGAATGGCTTTGATCGCAGCTGAGGGTCTGAATCCCGGCGTGGAATTGAACTTGGATGGTAGGATGATATATCGGGCAATCGAACGACTCAAATTTCCAGGACCTGGTGTTAGTAGGTACAAACATCGCGTTTAGAGATGACTCTCGATAAGAGCGTTCTATTCAATAGCCCGGAGTTCCGTGGAAAGCTGGTGGATTCTTGTGAAAAGAGGCTGAATCGTGAGTGGGTCCACCTGGGGTTAGTTTCAACTTTCCGGAGTCTTGTAGTGTTTATGGTCTTGGATTCACCAACCAGTAGTAGAGTCAATGGGTCATAATGTTAGCCGACAAGAATACAGTAACAATAGATAAATGGTTATGTCCACTGGCTAGCTACGCTGTACCGTAAAAGCTAGGCCGAGACCAATCACGTGGTATGACTAAGCGTATACTAAATAGCCTTAAAATGGCGTCAAAACTAGCCCTTTCGGGCAGAGCAATTTGCGGTCACTTAGCGTTGTGGTGTAACTAATTAGAAAGAGACTGTGAAAGTTCCGCTTCTTTTAGTTTGAAACTCCGCCTCCTTTCTACTTTCTCCAAAGATTTCACTTCTCAGATCTCTTCCAGATTTCCTTTTTTTTTTTTTTTTTTTTTGCTTTTCTGGTCTTGTTGTTCTTTCCTACTCTTGTCCTCCCTGCCTAGGCCCACGTGAAGCGTCAAGCGATAAGCTCTCGCCAAAAAAGAAAAACAGTACCTTCCCACCCCCTCCTTAACTTTACTTCCCCCCCCATCTAGCTCTGACACGATCATAGTTCCCTGTAAACCGCAGTCGCCTCTTTTTCTCGATTCTTCCGTTCGCGTTCCGCCGTACCCACCTCCTTCGGCGGTCCGATGTGGCTCTTACGAGTCTTTTCATCGGCCTTGTTCCTCGCCGTCACTGTCTCGTCCATCCCACTCGCCTTCGATGTGGGCGGCAAGACATGTGGCCTGGCCTTTTCGCTGTCCTTAGCCGCCTTCTATTTCTTCCTCTCACTATTGAAGGTCACCACCCCTGACCGATCGTGGATCCGATCCTCTATCATCACCGTTCTCCGGTTCTCACAATGGGCTGTCATCTTGGTTCTTTTGATTTGGTCGCTGAATCGCTTCTCGGTCGATTCAGATAGCACCAACATGGGATGGGCAGAGCGCACATTCAGCGGCAAGAGAGCACACGATTCCTCTCTCCAGGAATGGCTCTTTGGTCGTGACGGCCTGGTGGAAACTGTGACACTCGGCAATTGGGACAGACTTCTGAGATGGTCTACGCCTGTCTTCCAACTGGCGGAGGGCTTTTGCAGTTTATTGGTGATTCAGGCCGCTGGGCAAATCACCCGCTGGCTGGTCAACCGAGGTGGGCGCAGCGATAGCTGGATGGTATGTCTCAGATATCTCTCATTCGAATAACCGGACACAGACTGACTCTCAACTCTAGATTGGTCTCCTGGTCTTGTCGGCCACCATCATCTCCAGCTCCGTTTACTTCCTCTGGCGTGTCTTGCAATTCCCGGAGATCTCCAATGTCGACGCCGCTCTGATTGGAGTCTCTATCACATGCGCTGTTATTCTGTGCGCCTGGGGTATCGGTAGTGGCCGTGGAAACCCCGTCGAAAGCTCTCTTCTCTTCGCCTACATCGTCCTCTGCATCTACCAGATCTTCACCGATTACCAGCCGTCGCACCCCGTGGAACAGATTCCCTCGCCCTCACAAAGCGGAGACTTCCCTCCTTTACCTCCCATTATCATGGCTTCATATACTCAACTCATGCACGCGCTATCCCTGCTGCCGTCAATTATTCACGCAGGATTCAACGTTATTACCGCAGTGTTCAGTGCTGTCACGCCCTCAGTCCTCATCTCGCTCGCGTACCGCCTCCTCGTGCTGTATGCATCGACACGTATCATCCCCGCTGTCCGCGAGTCAGGCGCCCGTGCCCTCTCCCAAGAAGCTTCCATAGACGACACCGATGCAGCGGGTCAGGTTTTGGGCTTCCTGAGCTACTTTGCCCCGAGTATCCTCATCGCGGTCTACACCAGTCTGTTAATGCAACACTTCGCATCAACATCACAAGCAATGGGCGGCAGCGGCGAATGGTGGAGCAGTCATGGCAACGGTGGAGGCAACCCTTGGCGGTGGATCAATCTTGCCTGCACAATAACGCTTTACGCGGTCGAGTTGTGGCTCGGGGAAAACGATGATCTCGACCACGGAGTGGCAGGCCACTGGAAAACCGACTGAATGATGACTGTTGAATTGTCGTACCTGCGCTTGGCTTCTGTAGTTGCTCCAACAACGCGCGGTGGGAATCCAAGCACAATGCAACGGGATTTCTTCGTTCTTTTTTTCGCCGTCGTACCTTGCTGGACGAGCCCAGTCGGTTAGAAGCCACCCAAGTGACCCATCTCGCCGCCTCTGACAACGAAAGATGCCGCTTAGCGTTGTTTCTTGGGTTTCACTATCAGTTTGGGGGCATTGCAACAGCCACGGCAGATCGAGTCCGCCAGAAAAGCTTCGATCCTGCCACATATCCCCGGTCTTGCTGTTGATCGGATTCCGTCTCAAGTCACTCTTACCCATATTTCGCCAGACTTACCCTTCCGATTGCTATGGGTGATATCATGGCTGTACGATCTAAGAGCTTTGACATATTCAACCAGCATTATCCAGTGTGGATTTGTCTGTTGACACCCCTTCGCCTCCAGTGCTTCTGATTGCCCTATACCCGAAGCCTGTCACCTCGCAATCCCTCTGTTGGGCGGCTCGAGGCAATAAAACACCGCTCCATCCGCCCCCTCCTTTTCACGATCCGACGACATCAAATAAACCTCGTGCTTATTTTTCTTCATTTTTGTCTTGTTTTTCACACCAATCCTGAATTACTACTACTGTTTACGATGTTCAGCACCTATACCCTTTGCTGTCTCGCTCAAGTTTCCCATTCACAGCCTTCTGGATCTTTGCTCGCTTTCCACCCCCGAGCCTCTCCATGTATCTGGTCTTGGCTCGACTCAAACCATTTTGTGTATGCAGGATCTTGGCAGTTTCTGTTTCCTTTCACTTGTCATGCTCTCGATGGGGTCCAATAGAAATCCAGATCTTCTACAACTACCTGATTTTTAAGTGTCCACTGGTAGAGATGTACCAGTCGCAAGTCGGTGTAGTCATTTAAAGACTTTGTTTCAGTCACTAAACACGTACTGCTTCATTTCCAGCTTTAACGCATCAGGTCCTCCGATCTCAGGCCAATAATCTTTTATTCGATATGGACAAATCGCATGGCTGATACAAATAACACGGCAGAAGTCAAGACACGGTAAGTGGATCCCTCCATGTGTATAACTAAAGCATGGCAGCCAGAAGGAATACAAGCAGACATAATGCACCGAAAGTGACGCGGTAAGTAAAGAGAGAAAACATAGCAGAAAGTAAAAAGAGAAAATTGCAATGCCACAGATTGCTGATGATAATTGGATAAATGACGATAATTGCAGAGAAAGGAAGAAGGTCAAGACGCTGGAGAGCCGGCAGTGATCGATTGACTGGACAGGGGTTTATGGTGCTGACTCTCGGAAGATAACATCAGCTCAGGCGAACGAGCACCGGCCGTCTTTGCTTCCTTCACGCTTGCTCTGTCCCGCAGTGCATCCCAATCCTATCCCAGTTCCTCCCCTCGAGAAGAAAGAAAAAAATAAAAAAACAATATGAAAATCCCCATAGCGCCGAGCTTTTGAGAGTGAAATCACAGACCTCCTTCAAAAGATATGCATGCAACGATTGTCCTCAGGACAGCCACAGTCCAGTGCAGTCCAGTAAGTGTAGTAAGTGTAGTAAGTGCTCCTCGCCTACCGACGGATAGGAACTCCCTCTCTCGCAGGAGGGGGACTGACACTCAGTTCCTGCTCACCCTGAGCAGATCCAGAAGCAAGACCAGAGCCAGTTTCACCCTCGCTCGCACTGGATCCACGGTGCAGGAAGCTACCTCCTTCCTTGATGGGGCTGCGGCTCTGGAAGCCGACCGAGCCGGGGTGTCCGCTGACGCTGCCCGGAAGCTGCTGTCCACCTTGGGAGCTGATGCTGCCGTTGTTGCTGGAAGTGTTCGCGCCTGGGGAGGTCGATGTCAGATGCGGGATGTTCTCCGGCACTGGGTGGCGCGAGCCAATGTTGGTCACGCCCACGTCTGAGGCTTTGCCTGCTTTGCTGAGAGCGTAGTCGCCCGAGTCGAAGTATTTACGCTCCTGTAGAAAGCGATGTGTTAGAGTTGGTTTGAGGGATAAGTGCTGGGGGATCTTTGGCTTGCCTTGAGCTTGTTCTGAAGGAGGTCTTTCTTGGTGGGCATCTTGCCGTAGAGGCGCAGCAGGCGCTGCTCCTCTGGGCTCAGCGACTGGAATAATGTTAGATATGAGAATAATATAGTCGATGTAGTACCCACGTTGATATCGACTTTGTTCTGTTGATGCGGATTCATGATGATGAGTTGGAGGATGGAATGTTGAAGCGGGGGGAAGTTGAGGCGGGAAGGATAAGGGCGGGGAGAATGAAGTGAGGTTGTGACACTCGGGGAAGAGGGAAGAGAGGAAAAGAAGTAAGGAAGAGGAGAAATTTTAAAAAGACGGTTGGTATTTATGACTGGGCTATTTCATTTGAAATGGTCCGGAGGGGAAGAGAGGAATCAGAGACACGATATTTGTAGTGGGTGCTGTACGTAGATGACGCTGTACACACAGTACATGGGCCCGACAACCAAAATTAGGGAACTTTTTGTACTCTTCTCTCATTCTTTACTGTGTAATTATTCGAGGATGAGTATATAGTCGAGTTATACAGTTATCAGTTATCTCTATCTTTCTTAATGCTAAAGTGCAATTATTCGTACATAATTCCTAGATCACATGAACAGTTAATGTAGTTCATTCAAGACTACTAGTACTAACTACGTTATGATCACACACAGTACTTACTCGGTACTTACACAGTACTTCAACTGATCCATAAGTCCTCCAGGGCTGGTCCTCCACTCGACGTGCAGTGGGCCGAAAACCTTCCCAAACTTCATTCCGCCCGCAAATTTCTGTGACGTCTCTCACACCAACATGGCCGAACAGAAGATCCAACCAACCTTTGTGGTTGAACACTTAGACCCTGAGTTGGGCCCATGGTCCACTCTGGAATATGCTTGCATTGCGCGTGAATCCCATGCCCGCGGGGCAAGATTCTTGCTGAGCTCTGTGCCCGCCGAGCTGCAGATGCCCGCGGATCTGGCCGCCACCAAGGGCCTCGAGGTCGAACAGCGTAGTGTCGAGGAGATATTCGCTGACCGTAAGGATAAGGTCTGTTTGTTGGATCCATCTGCTACGACCGAGTTGAGTCCTGAGGATGGTAATACTTTTGAAGTCTTTTTATTTGGTGGAATTCTCGGTATGGAATGCCTTTTGTTCTTTTCTTTTGAACCCCACGAGATATGGATTGAGTTCGGACTGACATTTGACTGTTAACTGCTGCAGGTGATGACCCACCAAGAGGTATGTACTTGTCTCCCCATACTCTAACTAGGGAGTACAGTAGTTTCACTTCAAATGTACTAACAACCTTACAGATCGCACCTCGGAATTGAGGAAGAAGGGCTACGTTGGTCGCCGATTGGGACCTAAGCAGATGACTACAGATACTGCTGTGCGAGTTACTCGCCTGGTTGTGCACGAGAAGGGTGAGTACTGTGAAATATAGATAGTGAATATGCCAGCTGATGGTGTGCCAAGTGCCCCTCGAGGAAATTCAATATGTCGACTACCCCGAACTGCTCATTAACGAGCATGAGCGCACTGAAATGCCATTCCGCTACGTCAAAGATGCCAATGGGGAGCCCATTATGCCCGATGTAAGTGACCCTGTTGATTGCCACAGACAAGCAGCTGACAGTTCAGGGGATGGTGGATCTTATTAAACACGACGCCGACAAGTCCCTCGACGATCTTTTCTAAGTTCACATCTGAAGATCTGCCAAATTAAAGGATAATAAGGTCGGAAAGTGGCTGAAGCAGCGCCTACTACCGCCTGGGCATGTATGAAAAATAAAAAGTCGGAGTTTCGCCCTTGATCTTGTCAATCTAAATAGAAACTATCTGCCATCTGGTCGATTAGAACATATCAATTAACTATGCAAAATACCAAACTCGATTGATCTCTCAATAGGCGCAATGAGGCGCAATCTACACAGTAGGGACAATTCGGCCCGAGTGGTATTTTAATACAGTAATTTACCCCATGATTAAACAGAGTCAGAGTGGTGTGTGGCAGTGCATCATGTAATTACCATCTCATTACCCGCATTACCACAGGCCACGCCAGCTTTGATTACCTTTTGAGACTCCGTCATGTTCTCGACTCTCCACCTTGAATCTCCTTTCTCTTTGTGCTCCAAAGACCACGGAGATTTCTGCTTTACCCCCGGGCTATTTGGTTCAAATCCCGCAGACTTCCCACCCGTGCCCTCCACGTGTCTGAATTCATGATCTGTTGATCCACGCCTACGAGTCCCTCCCAGGGACATCTACTCAACTATTCCCCTATACTATTCCTATGGTACTCGCGCTGGACCGCTGAAATGCTTTCAATACCCTTTTTATCATCTCCCATAAGGGGCAGTGCTGTGACGTTAATATCCGCCTTGTCGGTGCTGTTGAGCTCAACCTTCGTGTCGGCCAGCTCGGCAGCGGACTATTATGTGCACAATTTACCAGGGGCACCTGAGGGCCCCTTTCTGAAGATGCATGCTGGGTGAGTACCACGGTTCTCGGGTGAAGCTTTTCAAGCTCGGTGTTCCACTGTCAAGGTGCTTTGTCTGACGCGACAACTCTAGACACATCGAGGTCGATCCCGAAACAAACGGCAACCTGTTCTTCTGGCATTTTCAGAACCGCCACATCGCAAACCGTCAGCGCACAGTGATATGGTTGAATGGCGGTCCAGGATGTAGCTCAATGGATGGTGCATTGATGGAAGTTGGGCCCTATCGACTCAATGACGAC
This sequence comes from Penicillium bovifimosum, assembly GCF_028826915.1. Taxonomy (NCBI): domain Eukaryota; kingdom Fungi; phylum Ascomycota; class Eurotiomycetes; order Eurotiales; family Aspergillaceae; genus Penicillium; species Penicillium bovifimosum. Next base: position 294,734 of record NW_026622714.1, on the reverse strand, counting down.
CAGACGCTGAGATATAACGAAGGCCGGTGGGATGAGTTTGCCAACTTGCTCTTCGTCGATTCGCCTGTCGGGACGGGGTTCAGCTATGCCAACACCGATAGCTATGTCCATGAGTTGGACGAGATGGCTGCTCATTTTGTCACCTTCTTGGAGACTTTCTTTGACCTATTTCCTGAGTACGAGTCTGATGACGTATGTTTCTCTTTCTACTGCATTGGGGTTTCTCTCTAACAATGTTGCAGCTCTACATCGCAGGCGAATCTTATGCTGGTCAGCATATCCCATATATTGCAAAGGCCATCCAGGATCGCAACGAGGCTCGTGCAGCGAATGGCGGCACAAAGTGGCCTGTAAAAGGTCTGCTGATTGGTAACGGCTGGATCTCCCCTGCAGATCAGTACCCATCTTATCTCAAATTCGTCGAGAGAGAAGGCCTCGTGAAACCGGGAACAGCTCTCCATGACAAGATGAACTCCCTCAACAAAGTTTGTCTCTCAAAGTTGGAGGCCCCAGGCGCAGAGGACAGGCTGGATCTACGCGAGTGCGAGTTTGTCTTGCAGCAGTTCCTTGACCTCACCACTGAGAACCAGCAGTGCTATAACATGTACGATATCCGCCTCAAGGACAAGGCCCTATCCTGTGGCATGAACTGGCCTCCTGACTTGGCAAACATTGAGCCATATCTTCAACGACCGGACGTTGTCAAGGCTCTCAATATAAATCCAGCGAAGAAGTCCGGCTGGACCGAATGCTCCGGCATGGTCCACCAGGCCTTCACCGCGAAGAAATCCCTCCCCTCCGTCAACCTGCTCCCGGGCCTAATTGAATCCGGCATCAACATCCTTCTATTTAGTGGCGACAAAGATCTGATTTGTAACCATATCGGAACGGAGACTCTGATTCACAACATGAAATGGAAGGGCGGCAGCGGCTTCGAGACCTCGCCCGGTGTCTGGGCCCCGCGCCATGACTGGTCTTTCGAAGACGAACCCGCTGGCATCTACCAATCCGCCCGTAATCTAACCTACGTGCTTTTCTATAACTCAAGCCACATGGTTCCGTTCGATAACCCCCGTCAGAGCCGCGACATGCTCGACCGTTTCATGAACGTCGACATCGCCAGTATCGGCGGCCAGCCTTCGGACTCCCGCATCGATGGGGAGAAATTGCCGCAGACTGCTGTCGGAGGGCAGACTAATAGCACCGCCCATGAGAAGGACGAGAAGGAAAAGCTGAAGCAGACCGAGATGCACGCCTATACCAAGTCTGGCGAGGCCGTTCTCGTAATTGTGATTATCGGTGTGCTTGTCTGGGGCTTCTTCATCTGGCGCAATCGTCGCAACTCTCGCGGGGGCTACAGAGATGTCTCGGATAATGATATAGCGGAGAATTCCTCCATTCTCCACAGATTCCAGCACAAGCGTTCCGGTCGTGATGTCGAGACGGGTGACTTTGATGAATCTGAATTGGATCAGCTTCACTCCCCTGGTGTTGAGCACGACCATTATGCTGTGGGTGAGACGAGCGATGATGATGATCACCACGCTTTGCATCCGGGGGCTGGAGAAACCCGCCCATCTTCATAGCAAATGGATAGCCCCACCCCGGTTTGCTCTATGGCTGCATTTGTATAAAGGAGGCGGCGTTCTAGGGGTTTGATTTGCATTTCAACCGCTTAGGTGGGATTTGGGAATGAAGACCTTATGCAAAGGTTTCATGCTTTGTTTTCGCTATCTAGCATTAAATATTCTTCTCCAGGGTTAAGGTCCTAAATACAGAGCCTTCAATCTATACCAAGCCAATTCGATCCAACAGGTAGCGTAGCTACTGTGTATGTTTAATCCTAAATCACCGGGTCACAGTCCAGACCTTGACACTCCCATCGTCCGCCGTCGTGATAAGTACCTCCTCCTCAGCCCCAGACCCGCGGTCTGCCCTCTTCGTCCAGGCAACATGATTGATCTCGTAAATACCATGCGCCCCATCATGAATACCGACAAGCACCCACTCAGTCCGCAATGGTGTTGTCAGACCATCACCAGACGTAGTATCCATAGCATCCGGATCAGCCTGCTGCTGCTCTGAATTCTGTGCCGGAACAAATCGCTCCTCGTAGATGGCAATTCGTCCATCCGCACCAGTCGAAGCCACAAGCCCACTCCGCTTACTCCATGCAACAGCATAAATAGGCAGTTCATGCGCACGCGGCAGGGTTGCATACTCCTCCCAAATCTCATCCGTCCCCATGGGCCGGATAATACTCGGGATTCCCGTCGCCGCAGACGACAGTGCTGCCTGCTGTTGTGACTCCTTCGGCTGACGACGCCATACACGCACAGTACGGTCATCCGAGCAGGAGAGGAGCCGAGGGCCGGAGAGGGAGATCTGCGTGCGCCATTGAGCTTGCAAAGTACTCAAGTCGGACTCGGCTGCGGCTCCAGAGGAAATACCACGGGGTACGCTATCCTGTCCCTCCCAATCCAGGAACCAGACCGTGCCCTCGTGGCCCTTGAGACAAGCGACCTGGCCCCAATCGTCAAGATCTTCCCGCCAAATCCGGATCGTGTCGTCGTAACTCCCGCTAGCCAGACATTCCTCTGTAGGGTGCCACGAAACACACTTTACATCGCCGCTGTGCTCCTGCATCACGGCGACGGTCTCGAAGTTGTTGTCGCCGTCGTCGAGATCTTCCCAGATCCAGATCGACTTGTCGCGCGAGCAGGTTGCAAGCAGCATTCCAGATGCTGACCATGATACGGACTTAACTTCGCTGTCGTGTCCATCCAGTAGCACGGCGAACCGCCATTCTTCTTCGTCTTCTTCGCGGTTGGAGGTGTCGATGTCATTGGGTGCTGTGGTGTCTTCGGCGGTAATTTCTTTGTTGTCTCCCATCCCCCACCCGGCTCCGTCTTCTCGTCCGTAGCTATCCCATCTGCGCCAGATGCCAACCGTTGCGTCGAAACTGCCCGTTGCCAGTACGGATTCGCCTGACATGTGCGGTTTCCATGCTGCTGTGCGGACGGACCGCTTGTGTCCGCCTGTGATTGTGGATACAAGGGTGAAGTTTGTAAGGGAATAGATGCGGATGGTCTTGTCCGAGCTGCAGGTTGCGACGATTGGGAGGGTGGGATGCGGGGATGTGAGCCAAGTCCGTTCTTGGGAGGGAGGTGTGAGGTCGGAGAGGTGTTTTATTGTGATTGAAGACATCTTGAGAGGAGTGTCATAAGAAATATTGTCCTGTTCATGAGGAATTGGAGGGGAAAGTGGTTGGTGCGATTTTAGGTGTGGGGTTACTGATTAGATAGGGAGAGGGAGGAGAGTTTAAGTGATGGCCTAACATTCAGGGCATCGACCATACAAGTCTAAGAATCACATGTCCTGCCAATTTGCCTAATCGCTCTCAATCTTCAGAATCCAACATTATAAAAAAGCAGAAGAAACCAAACAGGAAACGAAGAAAAGAAACATGATATATGCTCTGTAATGCTCATCCAAGGACGCCTTCACTGTGCAACGCCTTCTTCGTATAAACCTTCATAAACAGTCCCATGGCAAAGCCAATCCACCTCTCTGATCTTCTCTAATTCTTCTACCAGCTTTCCAACCTCATTAACGAACTCGGGCATACCCGCTCCGGCCAGGTTCTGACTAGCCGTAGTGGTAGCTCGCACCCGCTCAGACGCACTTGCTGCGCTGAGACGCGACAGGACATGGCTACGGAGGCGGGAGAGAATGAGTTTCGCCACCGGGTCGGAGAAGCTGGGGGCGGAGTTTGTGTTCCCAGGCGACTCTGTCGGTGCCTCTGAGGTGACCACTGCAAGCTGAGGCGCAGCTGCGATACATGCAGTAGCCACGGGGCCGAGGACTCGTCTGACTGTAGCTGCAAGTTGGGCGCTCGCAGCAGGTGGCATCGGATGCGTGGACTCGAGGATAGACTGGACCCGCTCTGCGGTGATCTCGTTGAAGTCGAGCGACAGAATCCGATCTGCTTCGGCCTTCCATTGAGACCGTGCGTCCCGTTTGAGCAGGTTTTTTGCTGTCAGGAGGATGGAAGCCGTGGCAACGATCTGGAACGCCCTGGCGTGCAGCCGTTCAAGCCGTCGGCGGTCCAGACTCAGTGTCTCTGGCACTAGATCCTCGGACACGAGGGCATTGCTGAGAACGGTGTCTGCAAGTCCTTGGGCATAGACTCGTGCTGATGGTGGGTGCGGTTCCCCTTGGATGCCCTCTGGATCCCGCTTCTTCATCTCATCAACGATCATCTTGCGATGAATACGCCAAAAGCGTCTAGTCTTACTAAGGCTGATGGTCCCATCTGCGACGCCCCGGTCAAATGCTCGCTTCTCATATCCCGGGGCTTCTTCGATGAGCTGGGGTGCGGCAAGCTGGATCATAAAATTCGTCTGATCAAGTGAAAGCAGGTCAATTACGCTCATCAAACGAGCCAACCGGTCAATGGCATCGCCGGAGGTATCTTCGATATACGCCTTGACCACCGAGTCCCGATAAGGAGCGCAAAGCCGTGGTAAAATGTTGTTCATGAACACGAAGAAGTTCTCATAAGAAAATGTGCCAGCTTCGCACTGGCTCTGGACCAGCTTGGGATCCAACGCTTCGCTGATTATCACGTAAAGGGAATTTCCCCGCTGGAGTGAACGCAGTAAGCGATCTTGAATGACAGTAGCCATGGCCACAGTCCAGTTGGTGCCGTGCCCAGCTGCAACTTCAATCTTCATCGTCTCGCACATCTGCTTCATGATTTGTCTGCGTGGTTCAGTGTAGGGTGCTTCCTCGATCCTGAATTCTTTGTTGAGGAGAAGCTCATGCACCAGCTCCCGATTTTCAGGAAGAGGGGTGAGGATCTTGGTGAATCTATCATGGGGAGATGTCCGCTGCTTATCCAGCTCTTGGAACACGGCAGCATCGATATTGTTAAATGATTCACTCAGAGGCGTTGCGACACTCTCCGTCAGCACATCCGCGGTGGGAGGAGCGGCCTCGACAGACCGAGGAATAGCTTGCTTGGAGGCAGCCCGCTTTTTCTCCCGTTTGGCTTTCTTCAATGAATCCCGGATCATCTCCATGTGGCGGTCAGGTCCAGCAAGTCTCTTCAGACGGGCGAGCAACAGAATCTGGTTCTGACGAATTCCCTGCCTGTAGTCCTCTGCAGCCCCGCCGGCTGTATCGTTTTTGACCGTCTGCCAGATTAACTCCAACTCAACAAACTGCGCCACCATGATTTCAATTAAAACGGTAGAGTCGTGGGTCTTCCAGGCATGGAAAGCAGAGAAAAACACATTGTGTGATTCACACAAAGTCTGAAGATCCGCAGTGATAACGGATGGAGAGCAGCAACCAGACGATAGTAGCGCCGTGACCTGGTCAAAGGCTAGCAGTAGTTCCCGGGCTTTGGCAATCAGATCCTGCTCCTGATCGCCATTGCTGCTCAGGACTTCTTTCGGATGAGTGACGATGAGATAACTGCTAAGGAATGTGCGTACTGCGCCCCTCTCGCCCATCGAACCACCTTCCATGTCTTGCGGGTCGCAAAGTCGGAGCACTCGTGTCATAGTATCTAGTAGCGCGCCGTTAGAGAGCAGTGCGCCTACTTCCTCGAAGCTCATGTCGCGGACTCGATCCACTGTGAGGTTCAACAGCCGGAATTGCCCCATAACCATTTTCGCATGATGGGTTCTCCACACGCGTTGGATCTTCCGCGCAGCTGCATCTTGTGTAAGCGATTTGGTGACCTCTCTGGACATCTTCTTTTCTTCTGTGACTGGCAAGCTGCTCGTCCGCTGGCGTCGGTGAGTCTGCTGGTACAAAGTGCGCCGTTTCTCTGCCTCTGCAAACTTCTCTGCCATTTCCAAGCGCATTCGAGCTTCTTCGGTAGCTATCTTGTCCCGGTGGTCCTCGGCCTTCTTCTTGGCGCGTTTGACTTGGTCCTCGCACTTGGCAGTGATGTCGGCAAGTAGACGCTCGCGGGCCTGCTGGGCGGCTAAGGCCCTCTCTTCGATTTGTAGATTCCTTGTTGCCGCTTTAGCCAAAGAGGCTCGCAGCCTCACTTTCTCCGCATACAATGCACGGTCCGCGAGTCGTGCTTTTCGGCTCTCCAAGATGGACATGCGGCGGAGATGTTGGGCAGTACTGTCTGCACTTGCCGGGCCGTTCGATGATGCGCTCGAGTGGTGGGACTGCAGAGAGGACACCGAGCTTCGTCGAGATGAGGCGGAGGAGGAGCGGCGAACTTTGCTGCTTTTCCGGTAGAACCGGGCTGCGATGTGTGACGGGAGACTCAAGGGAGGAGCGGGCTCCTCGGAGAGCATCTCCACGTCGACTTCGCTCACGGAATCAGGAGAAAGAGGTGTAGGCCCAGCATCCGGGAGCTGGATCTCAATATCGGAGTTGCGACGGATCATAATACGGGCGGGAATGCGACGCGAAGAGGGAGAGGATGTCGGCGGGGCAGTACTGATAGGAGATTGTGAGGAGGGCTATTATGGGATTGATTCAACCAGATATTTTTTTTTGGTGAACTAAATCATAAGATCCCAGTCGACTGATATCAAGTCACAAAACAGAAGAAAACAATCTAGACGGTTGAGATGAAGGAGAGAAACGCATGCGCATATCATTCGGCTCAGGGCTGGGGGTGCGGAGGGATCCGTGCCTCGTTTCAGGGAAATTGGTAGAAAAGAGTCAAGATCTTCATTGAGAACAGTCTAAATAGCCTCGAGAATGAAAACAGACAGAGCACATGTTCTGAATACGGGTAGAAAGTCATCTGGACTCGATGGATTGATGGAATCTCAGTCCGCATGCGGAACGTCGCTGAGGTAAGCGGATATCGCGATAATGACGAGATCTGCGATCTTCGCTATTTATAGCTTAGGGCTATATCTAAGGAAATCAATAGTTATAGGCACCGATACTACAAGAGATGAATACATATAGTGCAGACCGAACGGTCAAACATAAAACTTCGAATGAATCTGCTATCGTTGCGGTCATGCTGTCGATGTGCTGCACCTCGGAAAACAAAGCAAAACTGAACGCTATGATGCAGCAAGCCAGCTGCTGGATGTGCGTGGAGATAAACATGCTCCAAGTTCGTTTAGCCAATCTCTGATTGACTGTGTAGGCCCACATATCAACCAGGCTCTAGGATAAATGTACCTTCGTCGCAAGCGCATGTAATGGAAGCTTGAGGTATGAGTGCGCCATCATATCAGCCCGAAAACATTTCATTCGCTACTGGGCCTCATGCGAACGTTGCTGGGTATGATCATGCCAGATACGGCACCATGGAGTTGCTTTTGAAGCTGAAGCCGTGGGTTAGGGATAGTTTAGTCAATGATTGCACAGCGTTCGTTGCACCACAAGGGTTTACCGCGAATAATCTTTCGGGGCAAAGGCACCACCCTCAGGATGACGAATCAACCTGATATCTAAGCTCATGGGCGAGGACCGCTCTATATCGGCCTCATTGATGGCCGAAAATTTCGATGTGATGTTGATCTTGATCTTCCTCGTCGTCTTCATCTTCGTCCTCTTCATCGTCACTCTCAGACTCAGCTGACTCAGAGGATTCTCCATCGATCTCTTCATTGCCAGCTTTCGAAATATTTTCCGCTGCTTTTGTTTCACCACCAAATATTCCATAGCTGTAGGTAAACTTCTTGCTCAAGAAATTCAGCGCCCCATAATCCTCATTCTCGCCACGAGACGGGCCCCCAAAGAAGGGCATCGATGAGGGGGTTTCAGATTCGCGCTCAGTCGGCAGTCCGAAATAATTGCTGACGACGGGCGAGACAGCACGGCCCCGTGTGATATTGTAAGATGAGAATCGCCTTTCCGGTTCAGGAGGCGTAGGAATGCTCAGCCTTGAGCGAGAGACCGAGGTGTCGTTGACGGTCAGTGCTGCCAGCGAAGACGACATCGAGTCGTTCTCTTCGATGAGTGAAGACGATCGAGGCCGGGAGATCAAATCTTCCCCCATATGTTCTTCAGGTTGAGCCGACATGTCACCATGCAAAATGCGAAGTTGGGCTGTGTTATACGACTCGCATCTAGACACCGTTAGCTGACATTCATCCATCTTTGAAGAGAACTTACAAGTCACATCTCAAGCCAAGCCAATGGTATTTTACAACTGATTTTGAACTGCAGTCGTTGCAGTAAACGAGACCTTTGGTGTCCTTGAACTCCTCCGGCATAGGTTGACTCTCGATGGTGCGATCCAAGTTTCGGAATGTCGATTCCATGTTGGTGATGGTCTTGCTACAGATCGGACAACGGAAAGAGCTCTTGGAATACTCTTCAAGGCACTTGTGGTGTATGCTGTGGCCGCACCTCATGACGACCACGGTTTCTGGAGAATCAAACATGTAGTCTCCACATATGGGGCAATCACATTGAGTGGACCGTTCAATGCAACGGTGGGTGTTCTCAATGGACATGGGAAGACAGACGGAACAGGTCTGTGTTGTTGTCAGCGCTCATCAGCCATCATCTAATTTCACGGGGAGCCCTCACCTGACAATGAAAAAAGTCTTTACCTAGTCCCTGTCCGATTCGACAAATACCACAGTCATTGCAATGGTAGATGCTTTTATTGCTGTCGTTGTCCCAGAGTTTGCAGATCTCACAATAATAGTGGGCTGTTTGCTCACAGCATTGCCTACAGGTCTGCGCCGCAGGCTGGGCGTCCCCACATAGCATACAAAGCATATGCTCAGTATCTCGGCGAATAAGAGAATGGTCTTCAACTTCGTCGTGGCAGAAACGGCAAGTATACCATTTCTTGCACGTGTGGCACTCGAGTTTCACATTGCGATGATAATGCACACAGCCAAGAATGTCTTCTTCCTGTTCTTCTGTATCCAATTCCTCGTCACAAGTTTCGATATCTGGTGTCCCTGTTTCTGTTTTGGGGACATAGGTCGGTCGTAGATCTTCAGGTGTGAGATAGAACAAGTGCTCCTGTAGTGGAGGCGACTCAAGGCTTGGTGAAATTGGTCCAGATGTATTGTTTTCCGAGACCCCGGGAGCGCTCGGACTCGTGGGCCGCCCTAACTTTTGCGGGCTGGATGGAGTAGAACGCACCGCTGCACCAGACGTACTCGAACTGTCACGGGATGATTTATAATCTTCTGTCATCAGATCATGAACTAGTCGGGCCTTTTCAAGATTAGTGACCTGCATCTCCCTGATCGCGATGATCTTGCTTCGGAGCACTCCCATCCCATCATCTGCTGGAAGTGAAGACTGTGTTGGAGTATCTAGGTCAAATGCACTGCCCAAAGATCGCTGTGGCCTTCCAACGGCTACTTCTGAAGCTCCAATACGCGGTTCAGTCTGTGGGCCCACCATCTCAGCGGGATGTAAAGCTTGTGGATTCGTCGAACTGTCTCGGCGGTCCAGTAGCGGAGTGGCATCGGCGCCATGGGTAGGATTGAATAAACCTTCTGTCACAGCCGCGCTCCGAATAGATTCAGATGTGTCATTGGCCACTGGTCGGTTGCCCTCTGGCTGGAAATTCCGTCCATCCATTTCTTTGGTCAGGGTTGTGAAGAAGACAGCGCTACGCAGGGACCCCGCACCCGCATCTCCACAGTTGTTGAGTGTATGTCGGTGATCTTGGCTCAGTTGAGTGACAGGTCTATGATCTTCAACTTTGCTATCGCTTGTCGATGTCTTTGTCGGTTCGTTCAGCTGAGGTTCGGATTGGGTGTCATGTGGCTGCCTGGTCGGTGGGGGTGGCAGATTGGGGGATCGGATTCCAACTTGGATTAGCAGCGAGGAAATGAAACCACTCATGAAGGGCTGTGAAACATCATTTCAAATAGACACGATGCTTGTAGTCAAGCAAAATCAAACCCAAACTTGGAGCTGAAACAACAGACCTCGTGGCATGTGACGTCCACGGGCACCGCCTCCGATGCTGAATCATCGTCACATGCCTGGGCAGTCTCCAGTGGGGACTTTTACTTGGACATCGTACTGTGTACATAACTACGCAGTAATAACTCATGAAATTGTTGAAATGAAGCAATGAGATGGTCATCTGAATTGGAATCTGCTCAGATCTGCTCAGGGGATTTTACCACGCAGTCTCTTGTTTGTACTGTTTTTCCCAGTCATTACGTTTTGCGACCGGCCTCACCATGTATTCGCTGATGTGCCTTAGGTCTGGAGAGTGGAGACTAGAATTGGTTGAAGTTAGATGCCACGGCATGTAGAGCACCACGGGCATAATACTTCGTATGCCAAATAAACGAGACTAGGCGCCTGGTGATGGCCCAGAGGCAGGATTGGCCATCGGGTCCCACCCAGGAGCCTGACACGATTGAGATGGGTGCCGGCGTTCTGGCTGCGTCCTTTCCCGGCAGTTAGAACTCCTTTTTGGGCGGGTTACTTCGCATCGATGCAAATTCCTGCCCAAGGGAAGCACTGAGGCCTGACGATGCACGATCTAGTGCGGCGGGTCGGATCGGGACCAAAATGAGAGTCGAGAACTGTGGAGTCTGAATCATCTGAGACAGGTTCCTAAGCTCTCATTCAATCGGTCAAGTGTCAAATTATAATGTTCGAAAACGCTTGTCCGCAAGTGCTGCTCTACAGGACCGAGTCCCAGACTTCGTGGACTAGTAGTAGCAAGTCAGCAGCTTTCTTCTCCACTTCTGCCAGCAACGATCACTCACACGCGGGCCTCTTTCGCAAGGTGATCCTGCTGCCAATACCTCACTAGTAGGAGATTCTTTAAGATCTTGTGTTCCATGCCTGCGACCTCGGTGGCCCTTTCGAGAAAACGGATAGTGTTGGCGATTTTGGCAGGATCGAACTCTTCGGATGGGGATGAACGGTAGGATTTTCGCAGGGACTTCAGAAGGATATAGCGACCTGGTGTCGAATACTGAATGGCTTTCAACCCCTGTCGATAGAGGTGACGGTATGCGTGGACCACAGCTCGCCGATCCACCATGGTCTGAATCGAAGCGTTCATGTCCGATCGGTGGGACGAATTGGAGCCAACAATCTCCACAGAGGTGCACACAGTTGGAGCCAGCGAAGTCGGAGATATGTGAACTGTTGAGTACAAATAGTCGGATTGGTATTGGAGGGATGAAGAATCGAAGGTCAAAGTTGGGGAAGATCGAAGCCTCAGGCAGGACTACGATTAGGAGAGGTGACTTGGGCCGCAACGCAATCTTATCAATCCCTCCCTGCCCTCTGGTCTCTGGTCTCTTGAGATCTTTCCCCTCGTCTCTATTTCCCTTTCCTTTTAATCTTTTCCCTTTATTTCCTCCTCTCTCTTTGCTCACCCTCTTTCGACTTGAGCACAATAAGGACCTTATCTCTGTTTTGGGCGACCGCGGGGTGCCCATAAGTTAGCTTCGTACCTTCTGCATTGCAACCTGCTCCCAGTGCATACACACACGTCTTTTCTCGTGTTTGTGCACTTTCCACCTTTACTCGGTGATCCAGGCGCATATCATCTACCAGATCACATAACACATTTAACAATCGTGAATAATGTGTTAAGCCTTCATCTCCATAAGGTTCTGCGACTGTTTGGATCAGAACTATGGCCCGGGTTATGGGAAGGGCTGCCTCGGCTTTGGCCAGGCGCAGTCCAAGTAGGGCGGCTCAAAGGAGAGCTCGAAGGCATAAGGTCATCATGGAATCTGTCACACAAGAAAAGAAGAAACTTCGGAGTGTCGTATGTATCCTCCATCCTTCGGCTTCGAGACCGAACGGTTAACAAATAATACGCAGATTTGTTTTGAAGCGCAAGCACCAAGTGGTTACACCTTCATTCCTGCAGGTAATCCTCTACTTACTACGGCGTGTAAGGAGAGGTGTCGAGCTGAGGGTCTTCAGATCCACGCTGTATCGGTGAGAACCCTGGCTGGTCACTGTTTCGCCAACGTTGCTTATTTTGTCTAGACTACCCCACACCATCGCTCTCACAACCTATCCCAGCATGTTCATAGGATAGGATATCATTTTCCTAGTACTGTTGTGGCAAATGTTTGCTCGGAGCTCGGGTTCCATCTCACAAGCACTGGCAAAGCAGTCGCCATCTATGCTACTGGCGGGACCGACGAGCACAAGCGGGCTGACTCTGAAATATCTCAAATAACTTTGAACACAGAAGCACGGGATGCCTTGAGGGACCTCTTTCCAAACATACCAGACACAGACTTGAATCAAATCATCAAGACGGCGTTTCAGAAGGTAAGCATGCACCCGGCCACGATTGAAGAAATAGAATATGACAAACCTGATTCACAAATAAGGGAACCAAAAAAGTTGGGACGGCGACTGAATTACCGATGGCTCGCAGAGCTCAGTTGGCTGTGGTTGCTCACATTCGGCATGTCTACACTGACTATGACCGCCTCCTAAAACACCTTTCTTTCCATGAAGCAAGAGGAACTGTTGAGCACACGACCTTATCAAAGCTCATTGAGTGGCGAGGGGACGATGAAAATGGCCAGACAGTCCTGGAGGATATCTTCCGTGAGGTGATCGTTATCTCTGACGACGAAGACAGCGAATCCGAGGAAGATGTGGCGTCCAAGGCAGGGCACCACAGCGTGGAAATACTACCTAGCCATCCTCGTGCACATGAGGTCCGGAGTCAGCCCATCAGCAACACACAACCTCCTAATCAGGATCTTCCACGGGAACCATCTGAAGAAGCACCGCCTGGATTCCGCTTTGTCACAGAAATACCGGCAAAGGACACTACGAACCGTCGTGGATTCCACAGGTACCAAGCATGGAACCGTGCCATTCAGGAATATAGAGGTATACATGGTTCTGGACACCCTAGGTTTGCTAGCGGCCCAGCTGGGAAGCGAAGCCCACGATACGCCGAGCAGCGCAGTGCTCAGGACCCACCCGCTGCTCGGCGTCATGACATGATTCCTCAACGCGCAGAGGTTGGTCGGCGAACCATTCCAGGCTCAGCCAGTATTGATAGCCAAACACAGCGTGTGCCCGCTACTCCACTAATGGATCGACATAGATATGCAGGCGTCCAGGAGAGTTATATCCACTCGGACTTCCAGCAAAAGACGTCGGGACATGAGCTCAAAGCCAGGCCCACTAAACCAAGTAATCAGGAATCACCCGAGTTACAGGTCTTAGAAGAACTCTCTGGGCCCAGAAGTACGAACTTGATCCACTTACAGGATGTTCCTCTTTCCAGGATGGAACCAAGGTCCCGACGAGAAAGGCCATCCCCCCAGCCGGACAGGACCAACGCGCCGGTGTTCGTGAGCGGACCGCAGGAGAAACGACAATGGAATCCCATAGGACGATACACTGACTCAGCGAGATCTACTCATCCCAGACCAGGATCCAACGCGCAGGATGTGATTTTACCGTCGATTGAGAACCCCTGGCCATCAGAGCACCGACGGACTGAGGTCGCGCATCCTTTAGTGCATATGACGAACAAGATGTCTCTCCGATCGGTCACACCAGGATATCCTCAAGGAGAGACGATGCATCACCCTGATGTTGTCGAAAAGGGAAGGGACAGCGAGCAAGCGAGCAAAAGAAGACGCCTGGCATCTGAAGATTCCCGAGATGAAGCCCGTCCCGATTTGCGGACTACAAGGCCCATTGGCCTTCCCATTTCCGAGGGATTTGCGCCCCGTCCTCATCGTCACGTTGAACTTATTCCAGATTATCGTCCGGACCAGCCTCATTCCCGTCGAGACTATTTGCCAGTGGAACAAGCCCCTCTTATAGGACGACATCAGCGGGAAAGGAACCCAGCTCTCTATTCCAATGGCCAGCTTGGTCATGATGCAAGGTCAGTCTTGGGTCGGCAGCCTATTAACGGACCACGCGAGCCTCAGAATCGACCTGGGCTTTCCAGCGCCAGTATCCTTGTCTCGGAAGGCGAGCATGCCTTCGGAGCTGCTCCGGCCGTTTCGAACCCTGGACACTGGCATCCATACCCTGGTGATCGTAGTATTCGTCTGGACCGTGCTCCAGTGGAACCGCGGGTCATGCGGCGCAGCCGCGTTGACCATGGCCGTCCTTTACCAGAGGATGTTCAACCTGACAGGAACCTGTATGCCGATGGCTTCGTTCAGCACGTTGACCATTATGAACCTCCTCCATATGAATTCGTCGCCAGGCGCCCAGAACCCGAGACCCAGCCCACTGGGGACCTCTGTCAGAAACCCCGTGCTAGAGATCTTGAGTATTCTCGCACGAAGCAGCTGTATCGGACTCAGGCGTTGTCGGATCGACACAGCCCATTGTTCATAGGCTCGCGTGTGGCTCCTTCCCACGAGTACCCTCGCACCTTCTCGGACTCTGCTACTACAGGAACTATCCAGCCTCGCGGGTCCACCCCTCAGGTCCCTCTTGAAAGACCAGTCAGTGGCGGGCTCGCCTTCTTGCGGTAAGCCTTTATCGGGGGAACTAAACCAATCCGACCACTCAGCTTCCTATGCCTTTGAAACGGGCTGTGCTAACACGGATTTCACAGCTCGTCTCACGATTATCCTCCATCTCAGACTACGGAGCAAAACCGCCCAGTCTACGTCCAACGAGTGGAACCTCATTCGCCGTATTATTCCGTCCTTGATGGAAGGCGTGTTGTCATTGTGGATTAACCCACTCGCATCTTCCATTGATTCCCCTTTGTCTCGGTTTGGAAAAACTGCTCGTTTCGATGATGTTTTTCTGGTTGCACATTGCATTGCATTTGATACTATTCATGATACCCTGCTGCATATTCTTAAGACTCTCTACTTGCAGCTTTCAATATTAATTTGAATCCGCTCTGGTCTCTCTATCTCTATTCATTTCATCTGTGTATCATCGTAGGTAATCATCTAGTCGTGAACTTCCACGGGAGTAACCTATCACATATATATATTGGTGTATTCTGCCCAAGGACTCCCTCCTGGGTTGTCTTCGGGTATACGGTCTCGAGACTGGCTCATGACCCTTGCCCTTTTGTCCGATGACGCAAAAGTGTTCGATATATAGAGCATGCGGCTGCATAGCTGACCTAAACCTCCTTGGTCTCCCCATCGGCCTCGCCGCTTGTCACAGTCTTGCCGGTCTTTTTGATAGTAGCCAGCACCGTGTCATAGGGAAGATCAGACTCGGTGGTGACGGTGGCAGTTTGAGTCTCTAGACTGACATCGAAGGACTTGACGCCTAAGAACAAGACGTGTTAGTAAACACAAGAAGCGAGGGAATAGTTCGCGCATTACCTTGGAGCTTCTTGAGGACACGCTCCACAGCACCGGAGCAGCCGCCGCAGGTCATTGTCACCCCGAACTTGTATTGGTGGTCGGACATTGTGACTTGGTGAACGCGTAGTGAGGGGTGTTTTGGTGTGGGGGAGGGGAAGCTGTGATAAGATCGAAGATGCTTGGCAGAGAGACGGTGAAGTTTGGAGTTATGGTATAAATATAATAATGGTCTGAAATCAGAAAAGAGAAAAGAAAAGAAATTATTGCAGGAAAGCACTTTATACTGAACCCATGCATGTTCTTAAGTACGGAGTATGCATTTGTCAGAAGCCCCTTGAGGGAAATTGAGTCAAATTGGCGTGATTTCTCACAACCAATTGTTAATAGGCCACCAAGTACAGAGTATACAGAGCCATATTAGCCATATTGATGAGTATTATTGTATTACATTTCATATTTCTAAAAGCCAGCTGCTCTCTTCTTCTTCTTCGGTTTCTTGAATTCACGCGCTCCGAAAATTCCCCGCTCCATCTGTGTCATGGGCATCCCATCCGTAGGCTGACTACTGTTGATGCGTGGAGCAACTGGCTGACTGCCCCATGTACGGACCATAGGAACTGATGGGGTAGGAGGAAGGGATTGGTCACGAGTCTGTGAGCGCTTCTTTCGTCTGCTCCTAGGCGTGTTCGGCCGAGAACTTCGCCGTGTTTCCTCGTCTTCGATCCTTTCCCATGTATACTCCTGCGGGTTGCTTCCTACTGACCAGTGGGATAAAAGATTTGTAACATTCCGTGGTGTTGGACGTTGGGATTTGAATGTGGTGAATGCTGAGAGACCACTCAAGACAGGAACTGCGGCATACTTGGATTGCTGGGCGGGCATCGGGTCCCGCCTGGATCCAAAGAGTCGGCTATTGGTCATTGAGGACTGACTTGCAGGGATCTGTGATGATGACAACAACGAGAAGTAGCTGGAATGCAGATGCTGATTCTGTGCCACAGCCTGCTCATTTACTTGATCCTCCTCGGCATCTGCAAGCTGGGGTAGATTGATGCCATCCAAGGAAGTTGAGATCCTGAGGAGACGCGAGAGGATGAGATCCGCAGCAACTCCCCGAATGAGTTTCTCTTTCATGAGTCGCGTATGCACCGGAATGATGCGAGGGAGCGTGGACATCCAATCATCAACTATCCGGTCATAGACGTTGAAGAGATTCTTGTCTGCTTCCTCGGACAACTTGGCTGGAATACCATACCGATCATTCGAAATTGGTATAGAGAGGAGCATATACCGACATTGAGCACCGGGGTCCGGGCTTTCGGGCATAAGTGCCGAGACGAGTCGTTTCACATCATCGGCGCTTTCATCGAGACCCTCGGCCAACAGTCTTTTGCCACTCATTTCAGCCAACGTCTGGCTTGGGCTCTGCTTCATCGGCCCAGTCTCCATTTCGCTTTGTAGACTCGCGATTAAACCGTCAAGCGTCCTTGGCTTGGGCCGTTGTCTCTTCTTTTGCTTGATCCGAGGTATTTCCGATTTCCCAGTCGCTATGTCATAAATGGTAGAGAAATCCAAGGTCCATTGTAAGTCCGAGCCTGTATCGGACGCAGTGGAAATATTGTAGCGGGGAGCAACTGCCTGCTGTGTTACGGACTCATCCCAGTCATCCACCACGAAATTATCATCGGGTCTGACATATGCTGTCGGGGTATAGCGCTTTCTCAGCCGCAAAATACTACTTTCGCGGAACGGGTCCGGCTCCTCTGGATCTCCACGCGGGCCCTTGAAAGCAGATTCGTGGACGGCAAGATCTCCATCCATCCAGAAGAGCTTGATCAGAGTCAGGTCGGGGTTGTAAAAGCTCCTGCCCAGCGGGGTAACAGAATGGGCAATCTCTCTGAACACCAATGACGAGAATCGCATGGGAGAGTCGTGTCTGTTTGGAGGTACGTCCATCAATAGCGGCGCATCGAGTATCAGAGGATCGGGCACGGAAATGGATTCAGTCTGTTCGTCGGCTATGAAAGGACATGGAAATGCCTGTACCAGCTGCGTGAGCTGGGAATACAGAACGAGATATAGATCTAGATAAACATCAGTATCAAGAGACTGGATCTGGATTCGAATGTTCAACTATCACGTACCTTGATATACGACTATGTCGCTAAGGCGCAACGTCGTGTCCTCTGGATCTCGAAAGTGCCTCCAAGAGGCCCGAGGATGTAAAGACTGGCTCGTATCATCTTCGCCTGGGAGACCCCCGATATCGAACCACAATATACGAGTCGTCGTTAGGACAAAGAACTGTGATGGGTTGCGTGGATTTCTTTGCAAGCCCAGTACCCACTCGGATTGCCTTGTGATTCCCAGCTCGACCGTGCGAGGCGGGACCTGGTCATCTGTGAATGCATATATTACAACACTGCGCCGGTTGGCGACAACGACCGATCCAACACTGTGGACCCATTCAATAGAAGCCCAACCATCAAGTCGAGTGCTACCACGCTTGCGCGTGGGGTCCGGCGAGGGCATTGAGCCTGCTTTGACAAGTGCGGCAGACCAAGTCGCAAGCTTTAGGCGCTGTCTGCCGGTGATTTCCCACACACTCCAGTTGCCTCTGGTATCTACGATGGCAAATTGTTTCTGATACCAGGGATTGAAGGTTACATCGGCGTGCGGGAATCCTCCTGTCTGCGATAAAGAAACCTTCACGATCGGATTGGCATCCAGTCGAGAATTTTGTAAAGGTATAGAAAACCCCATTAGCGCGCTATCCGGGAAGCGCATAGGCACGGGATCCCAGTGGTAGAGAGGTCGAAATATCACGGTTGCTGTGGGGAGACGAGCGGCCAGAAAAATCGGCTTCTCTTCTATTGGGCGTGCAAAGCACACTTGACGTATTGGTGCGCCACAGTCAGACCATTGAGACATCTCAGTGGTATCGATTGATGGAGCACGAAAGGCTAACTTTTCCGGAGAAGTCAATTCCAGGATTTCCTCCTCTAGAGTTCGAAGAGAGATAATGTTGCGGCAGTCCCCGGTCACAGCCACTGCAATTGGAACTGAGCGCAACTTCTTGTCATGGCGTCTCTGATCCACGGCATAACCGAGATCGAACAGCGTCGAGACCTCCGGATCATACTGTTCAGTTGTGGTCGTGACAGTCTTCGACAAAGGCTCTTCCCGAATGGAGGACCATGACGCTGCAAGGTCTGGATGCACACTTGTGATCAGCTTTCTGGGGGTTTTCTCGGGTACTCTGGGTACTGGTTGAGCGTCATCTGTACGAAAGGGCGAGGGGACTGTTGTCTTGGTAACTCCGGCATATACAATCGGCGGGACTGGCGAAGATGTCAGCTATTCCGAAGAACAAAGCAGGTCCCATAGCTGCATACACTTTGCAAAAGAACGAGTGAATGTCCATGTCTGCTCCTCCGGAAGATAAACAGCTCGTCCT
Source organism: Penicillium bovifimosum (assembly GCF_028826915.1). Lineage (NCBI taxonomy): Eukaryota > Fungi > Ascomycota > Eurotiomycetes > Eurotiales > Aspergillaceae > Penicillium > Penicillium bovifimosum. The sequence continues at coordinate 276,041 of NW_026622714.1, read as the reverse complement.
ACGTGCCCATAATGTAGAGCACTGTCTGGATGTTCATCCATGGGATTTTTCTTTGCCTCTTGCGATCAGTTCAAGACCCGGCCAAACCATCTCGATACTGGCCAATGCAACAGTATAAGTGCAGCCGGTCAACATACATATGCACGCATGCGACGTTGTAGGAAGTGGGTGCCGCCAGCATTGAAGAAAGTTTTTTGGAGATCGTTATCGATAAGGATCGGGATCAGCTGTTGCGCCGCAACCCAAAACAACCCATTGTCCCGCGTCAACCCTCAACTAAACCATTCATCGACTCACCACAACTTGATATTGAGACACCATGACTTCTTCATTCGAACCATCACTATCTACCAGCGGTATGCGACCTCCTATCGCCTCAGCTGATGCCCCGTCAATGGCAGATTCGCTCCCCAGCATCAACTTTGGATTTGAGGATCTACGCAATAGCATGGCCCAATTCACAGCCAAGTTTGACGCGTTTATTGAGCGTGGGCGCAAACAAGTCCTGGAGGAACGGAATCAGTTTCACATAAACATGGCTGAATATGAAGGTATGGCACGGTCCCTGCCTAATTGCACGACTATGGCTGCTAACACTGCCTGACAGAGGACCAGCGCATGCGCCAGCGCGATATCGAGATCCTTAATCTGAAGGCCCAAACTCATGAGCAAACCCTCCAAAAAGAAGCGGCAGAAGCTGCTGAGATGCACACGGCTATCTCATCTATCACCCTAGAACGCGATTCCCGCCTCGCCAAACGTGATCGTCTAAAGCAGCAGATCGCCGAAACTCAGAAGGCTATCAATCAGAAGGTGGAAGCACAGAAGTCCCACGCACAGCATCTGGATGCACAATCTCGTCTCAATTTCCCCGAGTTGGAGTTTTGGCAAGATTATCTTTGTATTCGGATTGAAGGTGCGGGCCGTGAGGACCGGTTGAAGTTTGTCTACAGCCATCTACTGGAAAAAGACTGGGAGGCCGAGGCATGGTTTGAATTGGGCACTGCTAGCCGTGACTACGAGGTTTTTCACACGCGGCCCAAGGTTGACCGGGATGCTTTGGAGCATGTGGTGGATCTCGTCAACGATGATCGAGATTTTGGAGCATTCCTGAAGCGGATGCGTAAATTATTTGTTGAAGCAATGAATTGAGGTGAAAAGGGAGCCTTTTTGTTATTGGTTCCATATGAATTCATGATTCTTGTGCATATTCAGTAATACATTTCTTTGGGTTTCATTGCAATCGTCACGACACAGTGGCAACAAAATTGCTGTCTGTCCGGTTCCTCCATCAAGCGCTAGCCTCGCGGTAAAAGTCGATGCTGCAGTTTGCACCACCGAGCACAAATCCCTCTGCCCTTCCGATCTTGGGGAGCCATTTGGCAGACCACACAACCTTCTCTATCTCCGGGATTGTAGCAACGCAAGTTTTTGTCTCCATAGACCAGACCTTGATTTTGCCATCGAACGAACTTGTAACTGTCAGCTGACCGTGTATCGATATGTGGATTCTGATTAGTTACTCACCCGCTGAGAAGATATTCTCCTGTGCTGCTCCAGGAAAGAGACGTGATCCATCCGGTGTGCCCCGCGAGATAGGCAATTCGGTTACCAGACGAGCAGTTATACAACGAGATCACCTTGGAATCTCCAGCTGCTGCGAGAAGCTTGCTTCCAGGAGAAAAAGCCACGGCGCGTACCGGTTCCACCAAGCCTACAATTGGTTAGGACTCGCGTCTCTGCACGGCTTCGGTTGGCGTTTCTTACCTTGGAGGCTATACGGCATGCGGCCCGTTTCGGTGGAGAAAACGTAAATGCGGCCGTTTTGATGGCCAGTCGCAATCATTCGGCCATCCGAAGACTATGTCCTCGTGTTAGCAGAGGCCTGAGAAGGCAGAGTCCAACTAGGGTCTCACCAAGTCAATGGTAACGCCGAAGCTGCCTTTGGTGTCGTGGTCTCGAATCAAATTGCCATCCGCAGCCAAATCCCATACTTTGATGCGTCCTTGTTCCGTGACACCAGCAAGATACTGGCCATCACAAGAAAGAGCTATAGCCCACGCCGAGGCATGCTTAAGGTCCGCTGTGCTCTTATTAACACAATTGGACCTTGTGCTGGGCTATCGTAGAGGGGCAGCACTTACCAGTCACTTTTTCATCTGCAACCCAATGACCATCATGGCAAGACCAAGTTTTCAAACTTCCATCAAACCCAGCGCTGACTGCACGAGAGCCCGCCGCATCGGTCACGATATGGTGACATCCATTACTGTGGGCATCATCAATGCACTGCACCAGTGGGAACCCGGTATCTGTAAGAGAATGCACTTTGATGGCCGAGCCACCTGAGACAGATAAAAGCTGCTTGTCTGTCACAGCCAGCGAGTAAATATCGGAAATGTGCGCTGCAACATACATATCAGCGGAGTCACTAACCCATCACGCGGGGAACTGCCTACCATTTTCCGCATTGACCCAGGGGATGTATTGCTTCGACTGTATAGAGATGTTTTAGCGATGGGCTTGATTATGTTCTGGTTCAGATCTTACCATTTGGAGAATATTTACTGTGCCCTGTCACAGCTGTGTCGAGATCTAAATTCGTGGAGCAGAGCTGCAGAAATGACGTTGGGCACGAGCTACCGCCTTGATCGCAATCTTCTGTCTTATCGTGCTTTGACTATTTGTTTCATTTGTTTCATTTTCTTTGTTTGTTTCATTGAGTCGATAAGAAGCTGAAGCTAACTCCAGGGCTACACAATACGCTTACATAGCAGTAGATTATCGACTCCATGTTTTACTGCGTACTTTTCTAGATCTGAATCCCGAACTTGTCCATCTCTCGGGTATCAATGGAAGCATTGGAATTCAGATACTTCCAATCAATTGAACAGAAATATCTCAAATTCAAGCTAGTAGGTCAGATTCCTGTAAAGTCATATTGAAATCAATCCCCCCCCGCAAAATCCATACGCCAATTGCCATGCAGCATATATCCACAACCAATTTTAGAAATACAATCTCTTTGGGCGCTTGAGATTGGGATCTCAAGCAGGCTGATCCCGGTCCCTAGAGCAAACGTTTATATCTCGCAGTGTTCTCTCATGCCATGTCCAGGGTCCTCCACGAGTCCTTGATGTCTGTCAGGTAGTCAGCTTTACTGCGATCACCAATTGACAGAGATATCTCGCAGATCGTTAGACTTAGATCTTACCTTTGACACAGTGGGGGCACAGAAGATGAGCACGCTTGATCTGACCGCAGCCTGGACATCTATTGAGGCTCTTCACGTCTTTGAGGGCCTTGCCGGCCATTTGTCGATGACGCTTCTTCATATGGGAGGTCTTTTTCTTAGGGACAGCGCGCAGGACTGAGTCCCAGAGATCGGAGAGGATGGATGGAATATTGAGAGAGATCGAGACGGGTTGTAGGAAGCCGCTAGTTGCGATGGGTGTGATCGGGAGGAACCGAGCGAGACGGGGAAATTGGAGGGATTCGGAGAGGCGTGAGCGGGACATATTCGCGGGAGCGAACGGAAGCAGACGCAATGCCATGGTGAAAGAGAGTCGGGGGCGTTGAAAAAGCGATGTGGTGGGATGAGAGCTATGCCAGGGACATTTGAAGCAAAAGCACAAGATCGTAGTTTTCTCGCGGAGAGACGCTAGTCCGAATCAGGTATAGCCCACCCCTGAGTTTCGTAGGGGAAGAGCGACGATAATAAGGGGTGCTCTTAGCTTCAACATACTTCTCTTTCTCTTCTGGCTTCTGGCGGGCTCTTGACTTCTTTCGTTTAATTCTCAGCTTCATATTTTCTCTCTCCATCCACAATGGCCGCCGCTACTACCGCTTCCTCGGCTGAACAGCCTACTGTTTTCCCCCATAGCCATGTCGGTTTCGACAGCATTACTTCGCAGATTGAGCGCAAGCTGTTGAAGCGTGGCTTCCAGTTCAACGTCATGTGTGTCGGTATGTGTTAAGCAATGATTTGCCGGAAAATCCTCAACTAATTCTCTCCATCGCGCGTTAGGCCAGACTGGCCTCGGAAAATCGACTCTGATTAACACCATCTTCGCATCCCACCTGATTGACTCCAAGGGCCGTTTGACCCCCTCTGAGCCCGTTCGCTCCACCACCGAAATCAAGACTGAATCGCACAGTACGCTTCTATGTTTGACACTGGATTTTCGAAGCGGAGGTAACTGACTAATGACTAGTTATCGAGGAGAATGGCGTGCGTCTCCGCTTGAACATTGTCGACACACCTGGTTACGGTGATCAGGTCAACAATGACCGATGGTAATTTGAGCTCTCTCAAGCTAGATTGGCCCGGACCTTGCTAATTATGATCAGCTGGGACCCCATTGTCAAGTACATCAAGGATCAACATTCGGCGTACCTCCGCAAGGAACTCACTGCTCAACGTGAGCGTTACATCCAAGACACGCGCATTCACTGCTGCTTGTTCTTCATCCAGCCTTCCGGCCATGCGTGAGTTCATTCTACCTAGCTCCTTGAAGCTCTTTTGGACTGACCCGCCAACTCTGCATAGCCTCAAGCCCATCGATATCGTTGTTCTGAAGAAGCTGTCCGATGTCGTCAACGTTGTCCCCGTTATCGCTAAATCCGACTCTCTCACTCTAGAAGAACGCCAGGCTTTCAAGGAGCGCATCAAGGAGGAATTCGCCTTCCACAATCTGAAGATGTACCCTTACGATAATGATGAGCTCGACGACGAGGAGCGTGCTATCAATGCTCAAATCAAGGTATGCTTCCCCGAGCCGGGATATAAGTCATTATAATTTGATATTGACATTTGGTCACAGGACATCATTCCTTTCTCCGTTGTCGGCAGCGAGAAGACTATCGTTGTCAACGGCAAGCAAGTCCGCGGCCGTCAGAACCGTTGGGGTGTCATCAACGTCGAGGATGAGAACCACTGTGAATTCGTCTACCTGCGCAATTTCCTGACCCGCACCCACCTCCAGGATCTGGTGGAGACTACCAGCCAGATCCACTACGAGACCTTCCGTGCCAAGCAGCTGCTTGCTCTGAAGGAGAGCAGCGCTGCTGGTGGCCACTCCGGTGGCAGCCGGCCCATCAGTCCCTCCGCAGATCGGGAGCTGAGCCGCAACTCGCAGCGCGCAGCCATGAACGGATACTAAAACCGGTAAATCTTTCATGTCTGACGTGAGCGCTGTGACGGTTGCGCGACGGCCCTTCTCCAAAACTTACTGTCCACTTTTGACGCCAGCAGGCCCTTGCAGATATCCCCTTTTTTTGCACCTTCTTCTTTTTCGTTTGTTCTAGTGTGTCTGTATCCTACATCCCATCTTATTTCTTTTCGGGAAAACCATTGAGCTCCTAATGCCAAGGGAAAAAGGGGAGTTGGCACTCCAGCGCTCGTGTCAACTCTGGTGCTTTCCATGTACTTAGTTTTCTTAATTAACCTGACGAGACAGACATCTATTCTTAAAGAGCTAGCAACGGGATTGTGTCCACTAAATCACTTCATTATGAGATGCGGTGTACTATTGTGTAGCGCCGAATTTGCCGCCATCGACAACCCAATCCCGCAGCTCAATATAGGCCTTCTCCAGGTCATCATTGACAACAATCTTGTCATGAGCACCGGGCTGCTTAGCGTACTCCAGCTCATTCCGAGCTTGGGCCAGTCTTTTCTGCAGGGATTCTTCAGTCTCAGTGCCACGTCCACGAAGACGCTGCTCCAGTACCTCTAGCGAAGGGGGCGCGAGGAACAAGAATCGCTATGAAAGCATTAGTAAAGATTCTCTCTCACCTGAACTACCGAAAACATCTTACCGCTTGGAGATCCGTCCGCTTAACCTGCTTGACTCCTTCCATTTCAATGTCCAGGATGCAAATTCGCTTCTTTTCGGCGATGTTCTTGACAGCCTGTACCGATGTGCCGTAGAAGTTGCCCCCGAATTGAGCTGCTCAATGAGTTAAGGGACATATAGGTTCCTGGGCTGCGAGTGACTAACCATGTTCAATAAACCCATTCTTGGCCACTAGATCAAGGAATGCCTCTTTGGTGACGAAGTTATATTCACGGCCATCCTGCTCTCCAGGGCGAGGGGATCGCGTGGTTTCTGTAGGGCAGTATGAGTAACGCCGTTTCCTCCCATGTTGATCGTCACTGACCCGAGATAGAAAAGCCAAATGTATCAGGGTACTCTTCAAACAGTCGCTTGAGTAGAGTACTCTTTCCAGTCCCGCTGGGCCCGGAGATCACGATTGGTCGGAAAGCTATAGGAAAGAGACGGTAAGTTCTTGTTTGCATTGGCTATATCCTGCCCTCAAAGGTATATTTCGTACCAGCAGGTGCCATTGTAAAAGAGTGGATGCCACGAAGAAGTGGCCTGGAGGACGCTGAGAATGTACGGAGATAGGAGGTGAAATGAGGCATACAAAGGAACGAAATGTCGATCCGATGCGGCCCAAATGGCCGCTACAATGAGGCAGAATTATAAAAGGCGGTGAACCTACTACTGTAGTCTGTATGGCCATAGATCGCGGAGTTGACATCAAAATATCAAAGTATGAAAGTATCAATATCCAAGATCTATGGCTTTGCTGCTTTATACATTTCTGTACTCTATGACTTTGGAGGCCCCTGGTGACTTCCTCGCCGCGATGGATTCGTACTACCCACCTCTGCCTCTTGTTCCAAGAAATTGGACCATAATTCGGCGAGCGTCTCTTTGCTGGAGGCGCCGTTGTCCATGAACTCCGTCGCCAGGTTTGGCGTGCTCGGAGTCCGGAGAGGGATGCCTGGGATACGCAATTTCCCAGGCATACTCGAGGTTCCTGGGCGAGCAAGACCTGCTTGTTCGCGTTGCTCTGTTTCCAATAATTAGATGTGTTCGGGCAATGTCTTCGTTTCTGGTACAGTCTCACCATCATTCCAGCCTAATAGTGCAGCGATAAGTTGCAATATTTGGAATTTCTTAGGATCAGAGCGGTCTAAAGCAAGGAAGTGCAGCAGATGATTGGTGACGATATGTCTGTAAGGATTTAGCATGCAAGCGAGGACGCTCGAATGAACTAAAACTTACCTGTCAACATTGTCCTCCGGCTTCCCTTTCTTGAGGAAGCGTAGGGCTTTAGTCAAATGATCATTCAGCGTGACTGCCTCATGTCGCAGTTTTCCAATGAGAAGATTCTTCTCCTTGACTTCTTTCTCGAATGGCCGGACTCGCTCGATCTCTTCCTGGGCACTTCGAAGACCATTTTCCGCATCTGCGGCCTGCTTCTGTGCCTCCCGCAGAGAACGTCTAAGGTCCTCGAGCTGAGCATCAGAACTCTCAACAAGTTCCCGTAGCTCTTGCTTTCGTGCCAGCTGAATCTCCTGTAGAGCTCGTTGTAGGCCGTCAACCGTGGATCGTTGAGTGTCACGTTCATCGGTGGCTCGTTCGTAGGCATCTCTCAGGCTACTGAGCTGCTCCTCCAAGTCGCCAACTTTTTCGTTCAAATTTTCCCGGATAGATCGCTCCTCCATGGCAAGAACCTCCCAATTGTGCATAGCCTCCTTGGCTTGTTCGAACTCTGATTGGAGGTATGACTCCTGCTCGAGCAATTCCTCCTTCTCCTTCAACCAATTTTGTTGGGATAGGTTCGTCCGGTCCCGGAGAGTGGACAGCTCTTTATCCTTTTCGGCGGAGTCACTTGACAGCTCTAACAGCTGGGTAGACTTTGAGTCGAGCTGGTCCTTCAAGTTATTGTTCTCGTCTTCGAGGTCTTCGATCTGCGATCGCGCGAGGGCCAATTCCTCCTAAAGAGCAAAAATTAGCCAACAAGATTCGACTAGTAACCTAGTATCAACGCACAGCATCCTCCTTGAGCCGCTCCCCTAGTTGCGACTTGATGGTGTTGACTCTTTCCAGGAGCTTTTGGAACTGCGTTTCTGCTTGCTCCTTTTTGCTCTCGGAGTCGTCCAATTTATGCTGCAGGGCCTCCATATCCGCAGTGTGTTTGGACTGTATCTCTTCCAATGATTTCCGCATATCGGCCACTTCGGCGCGTAAGGAGTCGCGATCTCGAACGAGTGCATCGAATCGATCCTTTGGCTCAGTGCCATCGGAGGCGGGGTTAGTCAGAGCATCGGTGCCTGAGGGAGCGTCGGTGGTGGTAACGGGGTCCTCGGTATTGGCAGACTGGTCTGCGAGACTATCATCTATTGGTTTAGGTCCAGTGCCGTTGGGTTGTGGTTCTTGTGTGAGGTTCGCATTGGTATCATGGGGCTCGTTCTAGAAGGGTCTCAGCAAAGCTGTATTTGCAGTCGGGAAGGAGTTCACTGCATACAACGAGGTCATCGAGATCTGCTGGCGCATCTTCTGGGTGCTCATCGGTCTTGGATTCACTCTTGACTTTTGCGGCCTTCTTCTTGTTCTTCTTGGACTTTGCGCCTTTGGGGTGGGGTCAGTGGATCTCAATTCACTCAATCCAGAGAGACATGCGCTTACTCGGGGCCGCAGACGGTGGATTTCCCTCGGTCATGGCTGTATGGTGTTTGAGAAGTCCGTTGGGGGGGGGGAGCGGAGTTGGTAAGTGCCAAATGTTTCAGGGTAAGCTGTCAACACGGCTAGCGCCCTTTCCGCCCTATGCGGCGGCTATGCCTCGATGATTAATCTCTCAATCTCATTCGCCTCTAGGAAGTTATGTTCTCTTACAATTCCCCATATACAATTTGTTATAATTACTGACAGCCATGTCTAACTTATCTCCCAGAGCTACGTAATGTGCTTACCGTATCCTCCTTTTTTCGGTGCTCGTGGGTACTCCAGCAAGCCTGCGGCCATAGTTGCCAAGGGATTGCGCCAAAGTATACACGTAGTAACTACTGTGTATGTTGATCGGGAAATATATTTTTCTGTCAATATGTGGGAGGCTTTTTATTCAGAGGGCCATCGATCGCTGTAGCTTCGACAATACATCATGGTGTATGACCTAAAAAGACATGACAAGGCTCAATGACTGGCAGCGAATGGATCTGCTCCGTACTTCATAGTCATATCAAAGATTCTCACTTGGTGTATGCAGTATGTAGAGGGTATAATTTCGCGGGCCATTCAACACAGAGGAAAGATCGTCTTCTGTCAGAGAAGACTGTAGTGTCCATCACATGAAGTCGTCGAGGAAATTCTCATCACGGTCCTGGTTGTTGCTGACCTCCATATTCTCCTCGGTGAACATATCATCATAGGCATGAGCCTTCTGCCACTTGAGCTGTTCATACTCTTGCTGCTTCTTCTTTTCCTTCGACCGCTGTTCATCCCGAAGCTTGCGTTCACTGCGTTGCTTTTTCATGGTGTACTCCTCCTTCTCAGCACGGAGATCAGGGTATTTCTCGACCCGGGTCTTGTTTAGCCGGTTGACAATTGGATTCTCACGCTGCTTAACATAGACTTTGCGGACCAGCTTGTGATTATGAAATGTGACTTGGCCGGCAGCCATCGATCCATCTTTCTTCAGGTTTGACCACGGCGTGTAGATAATGGTGATGTTATCCTTCTTATTTCCTAAATCGAAGTCAATAATGACCGAGGTTGAGGTGCTAGTGTTCATGTCGAGCACTGACCTTCGATGGAGTTCGCTTTCGTGAGCTGGGCGCAGTCCTCCAGAAGCGGCTGGGGGATGTTGTCCCATGTTTCGCCGTCGCGAAGACGTACATAGACGTGTGCACTTGACAAATTATCGACGTGGAACTGTGAGCGTATAGAAGCATTAGGGCGATTGGCGTCGCAAGCTGAAGAAGGAAAGACTAACCCTGTTGCGCTCGAATATCAGTCACCAAATTCGGCAAACTCTGCATCAAACAACCTCAACCTACCAGACATCACTGTCCAATCCATATTTTATGAGATCCTCGTCTAAAATCCTCGTTAAAACTTCGTTCCCCAGGTTGCTCAGTGGATGGCATACTTTCGAATTTGTCCTTGCCGACATAAATGAAGGCGGATGGTTCAACGACGTTGGATGTGAAATAGAAAACCATGACGACCGAACCTTTTCTCTTTTAGCGCACTGAGTAGATCGGGGAACAATTCGTGATTGGCGCAGGTCAAAGTTGAAGATGGTGGGGGAATTCTTTAGATTCTTTAGTTATCGGGGTGATGCTTAGTCAGCAGTATAGATCTCCAGGGCTTCAAGGGCGAGTCCTGCCCTCGAGAGGTCGAAATCAGACTTTGGAAAAAAGTTGTGCTGATTTTTGGCTTAATCGATTCAGCATGTCTTTTTATCTCGATATCATGTGCAACCGCCTGCACCAGGCAACAGTATTGTGGTTATATCTGGAGAAAAGCTGGAGTGCAGCAACCAGGAAGAGTGATGTACAAACTCCTTTTCACAAGATCTTCTTCCCTTAAATTAGCTTAAGTCATAAACGCAGTAACGAGCCGCTTGTGGTCTGCATAGAGCGAGCGAAGTTATTGCCAATAGGTACTGTCTGGGCTTCAATGAATCCCTTCGCGCGATAGAAGAACGCTGATGCCGACGGTGCTGCTGAGCTTTCAGCGCTGATACAACAGCATTGACTCGGCCATATTCAATTACAAGTAGAGCAAACCAAATGCCACATAGGGGATTGCAATTAGTACAACTAAGTCACCAGTCCCATTCTATTCCACCAGATCCAAAGACATGTCCCTAGAGAAGAATACAGTGCCAATTGGAGACTGTAGAGGCGCATTAAGTGAATGGAATCTAAACGAGATACCTCACTGGCATTACCTATATTCCCTCTTCTAATCTAAACCTCAGTTTGTGAATTATGATGTCTCTTGTGATGTATCCGCGCAGTGCCCGCGGGGGACTTGACCTTTCCCATCTTGTAGTTAAGATCGCAGAAAATGTCAGGGCAAAGTGGTAAGACCAAATGTCCTGATCAAGATTGAAGACCCTTGGAGTAATAATGTCATGGTGCATCAACAACCTGTCGTGTATCTCACATAAAAGCCAATTAGTCAATGACTGTTCAAAGCTAAAAGACTGCTCAGGCACAGTGAGATATGGGCTGGGTAAGCCCTCGTCATCTGATCCCTTGGCCCGGAGGTAGTGATAGCAATGCTAAGTTACTTCATCGCAGACGGTGTCATAGTCAGACAGACCTGGCGTTCTGTCTGGATATACCAAGTCAGGTCGACGCATCCTGCTTCAGAACCCGTGGAACATACCCAGTCAGATGGGATGTGAGATGGTAGTTTTGAGACTCCCATTTACCATTGGGGAAGCATTCATAGAAGATGGTATTGGTAGGCCCCCAGGTAGTATAATGGAAAGATGTAGTTGAAATGAAGTTGAAGGGGAAGAGGGGAAACTCCGGGGAACATTTAGAGTTGGGCCGGCAGACACAAATCCCAATTTGCTTTTTCTTTTGCTTCAACTTCTGAACTTCAATATCCTTCCTTAGAAATGATTGCTGAGGGCCCAATGCACTCCAACTTCATCTTGAAAGAGAAAAGCAATTGGCATCTGTCCTCGCCAACAGAATACATGAAACGTCTCGTGTGATGTGGTCGCCTCTGTCGAAAGGGGCAAACAAGTGCAAGAAAGAGCTGGAAACAAAAGGAAAAGGACCCGAATACGAGCTCTGGATCCAAGTGAATACGACAGGAAAGTTATCCGGCAACGATATTCCTACACAACAGCACCTTTGGTTTCGGGCGAACAACCCTGGAGATCAACGGTGACCGGAAGAAGTATGGTATCCTCTCGGAAGCGAGTATACATCCACGATATTCCGTTTTGAAATAGCCCAAAGGCGAGATCACCCAGAGAACTCGCCAATCGGAACCTTGGAATATGCGGGATACATGAATCATGAGGTGGGAAATCTGGGAACGACGCTAGCGCAGTGTTTATATCTCGGCAATGATTGGAATCTTTTCGGAAATACCCAGTCCAACGAGCCTCAAACGACCGCTGGTCCCACTCAACTGATACACCGGACGCTCTCCATTCACATCGCTCCTTCTACCAGTCACAATTGGTCCTTCTCCGGTCTACAGCTTTAAGCGACCCTGCCTGGCTCTTGAACCATAGTGGCGAATCACCTTCCACAGCGATATCCACCATCTGTTTAGCTCGACCCTAGTCGGAGCATGTCATTAAAAGAAAATTGGAGAAGACCGTTACGCCAAGGGCATAACTCCCTGGCCCTGGTGGCCCATGCAAACTACACACCCCACCATCCCCTTGGCTTTATTATTATGCATTTCTTGCCCTTCCCAACGGGGTATGTGCTGTCCTTTTCAAGGCCTTCTTTGTCTTAAGGTGAAAGACATACCTCTTAAACTATCATGTCGATTACCCGACCACCATCTCGCACGAAGGTGAACTCCCCGACCTGTTCCTGTTCCTGAACCTCATCCACCAGCCTATGGGTCAACTAAACCCATCTTCGCCTTCTACCGCATGTAACACTTATGAGCATAGGATTCGGACCACTGGCCCAGTGTCCACCTGCCCCCTCCTCCCTCCCTTTCCCGTTGCTCCACTTCGGCTTTTCATTTAATTACTGGGGGAAAAATAATAGATTCAGATTTTCCGGTCTCCTGCACAGTCTCGCTTCTTCTGTTACTTATTAGGCCTATATCCTTGCCATCGCTTTTTGTTGAGCCCTTGCGGCGCACATCTTCTCATTCCTTCCAAATTTTCCCCCACCAAAAACCAAGGCATCTATTTCCTTCTGCACATCGCCTGAAGACCCTTCATCTTCAACAAGATGCCTAATCCTCCACTATCCAGAAGCTGGGCGGAAATTCGCCTGGCTTTAGAACACGCTCGGGATGGCGAGGACGGCCCCGGTAACACCGAAAGCGCTGCAGTCCTGGAGGCTGCCATCACCGAACTTTGGAATCGGATTCAGGCACAGCCAGATAACTACGTGTTGAGCCCAGACGAGTTTGCCCTCTTCAATTATTTTCTCGCCTCGCGATACCGCGGCTCTCCTGTCGCCCAAAGCGCCGTGGCTCGCTTTTGGAACAACTATCAAGCGACCACCAATTGCGACGGTGTCACCAAGTAGCTACGATTGCGTTGCTTGTTCATTGGTACAGATATATACCCGGTCAGAGGGGGTTCCCAACTCCTCGCTGGAGCTCCGCAGGGCTTGCCTCTGCACTTGTGCGGTACAAGCCCAGATTGGTGTCGGTTCAGACGCGCCCAATCTCATGCAATGATGAGCTCGTTCCATCAATACCAATATACTTGCTCTACTTGCATGGCCCTGGCATCTGGTATTGCAGACACAGCCCCAGCATGGAAACCGGACATATCTAGATCCAAATCCAGAAATCAGATCGCCGCTGGGGCACTGCTCTCTACTTGTTTCTTCCCTGGTGGGGTCCACACGATGCCCAATATTTTTGCATTTCATCATGGGATAAAAGAAAAGAGGCTCGGAATCTGATTTGGTATTGTTGGGATCGACTTGAGTCCAGAGACGTTGGATATACGATAACTCCAGCAAATCACAATCGCGGTGATCGTGGTCACGCCCTTCTCCCGGTTATACGACACCCGGTGTGACGACGGTATGCATGTACGCCATGCCGTTCTCTGTTTCACCCTTTTTTATGTGGCTTTTTATGCACAGGGACAGTTGGCCCTGATCCCTGCCCTTAGTTGGGACACAATACATGCGTCGGGCTTCTACACTACACCGCAGCACTAATTCACCGTAAACTGGTTGCCGAAAATGGCTACCTTGGACACCGATTCAATCTTCTATTTATCAAAGTCTTCAAGGTTATTCTCCTGTTAAACCGGTAATTCTAGGTAGAGCAGCCTGTAGGGTTCCACCCATGTCCTTCGAGATTTTAAGATTAATCGTTGAGAGAGAACTGCAGCTATCAAATTTATATAGTGCAAAACTAGTTATACAAGGATAGAGTCGTAGATCCGGCGGCTGACGACCATGTATGTTCTCCTTACGACAGCCGAGTAAGCAACAGATGGATGGACAACAGGGTAACCAAACAAGAGGCTCCCAGGGTATTCCCGGCTAGATTTCGCCGAGGTATCCTTGCCATAATGTCAACTTTGATATAAGTGTGCCACTGCGAAAAGCCCTGTTGTCCGATGTCAAAGCCAGGATTCTCTTCTCTATCAACCCACAAATCAGGCCTTCATCGCGCATGTTTTACCACGAATCGTCACGTTGAATACCACAGAAAACTTCGAAGCGTTAAATTGCTCTATAAAGGATATCTGGACGTGGTAATGCGACCAAACCCCATTTTAGTTAATGCCAGAGGAGTATTTACAGAGGAGTATTAACTATGCGAATGTAGCGAGCGTTGAGTAGGGCGCCGCTTTTAGTATTCTCATCCGGCTGCTTTCATGATAATAGAGATCATGTGACAAGTCCCCCAGAAGGAAGAGAATAAGAAGCACGAAATATTGAAGGGAAGAAACTAGGGAGAGACAATTCGCAAATATGCGGAGAAGCGGACGGGATAAGGCTTAGAAGTTATTGAGGAGATACTAATAGGCTTCTGCCTTTCTTCTCTTACGATAAGCGGCATTTTAAGATAAAGTTTGATAAGTTTAAGTTAGTGTTTCAAGTCCCTTAGAAGCTTAACCTCAAGTCTATCCATGGTTCCTTCGGTGGATACTTCCGCGCTATTACTGTGAATGCGATAGTCCTCGGTCAAATCTTCATTCTTCTTCGACAACATTAGTAGGTAGACCACTATTTCCGTTGCTCAGAGGGTAATCCTCTGTCGAGCCTCCAGTGAGGCTTGCTTAAGACGTTTGAGAGGGGTTGTCGCTCTGGCGAGGCTAAACGCACCGAAGATGCACACGTAATTGGAACATAGACAAATATACCTCCGCGTAACTATGTCAGAGAGATAGCACAGGAACAAAAGACAAAAGAACATACAGCCCTGGCATACTCTGCCGGCCGAAGGAATAGTAGCTCCCGACTCTGGTCTCTCTACATTGGTTGTCGCCTTGAAAGTGGACTCCAGGATAACTCAATTGATTCATATAAAGTGCAGACACAATTGTACGCCGGAGACTGTTCTCTGTGTTTCATATACCCATACCGAGAAACGCCCTAATAATAGTTCCAGGTGCAATGCCCAATTTCCATCCCCTCGAATGAAAGCCCCCGTCTCAGTTGAAGGATCGTCTTAGGATACCGAGTTATCGGCACATGAGAAGCTGCCTCCTCCCACACCCTCACGAAGGTTACGGTAAATCGAGCGAATCGACGAATACAATCCGACAATGCACTAGTGATGTAAGTCAGAGCGTCATCAATTCGCAGCAGATCATAACTCACAATGAGGAATCCGACAAAAACCAGCAAGACATTGATGCAAAAAAGAGTCTTTTGCCGCCAGGTCAGGAACCAACAACTCCGATTCAAATATAGCCAAAAGAGCCCAGGCAGACCGACAGAAAACCAACTAGCAAATAGGGAGCTCTGGTAGAGGAGCAAGATTAGTACTCGCTCCAAGTTGGGGATAGGTCAGATAGGTTGAACGAACCGCGAGTCCTAGCACATCGTTGAAGACTGGAATCCCCTCGGCGATGATCCACGACAAGATCCAAAGCGCTCCACATACCATAGCCCATATCAACCGCGCCACAAATGACTGGCTATGCATCGAGTTAGTGCCGCGAAGGATGCGAACGTATATGAATTTAACAGCGACATGGGCATTCACCACACCTCCAATCACAATCTAACCAGCGGACGTCAGCTCGTCATCGGAAAACATGCACAAGAAAAGGTACGTACCGTGGGCATCGCAATCGCATAGGAGATTTTGCGGAACAATTGCCCCGTAGAATTGAGAGCAGGCGAGTCGACAGTTGGTCCGATATATGCATAAATGACGATAGCTGCCACCGTATATAAAACCATTTCGCTCACCTGCAGAAGCGCCAGAGCCTTGGGGAAATCCTTCAGATCCCGGAGCTCGGAGAAGAGAGTAAAGAATGCAACATGGCCAGCGTACGCGAAGATGATATTTGCAACAGCAAGGCACGCATCATGGACTTCGGGCGGCGACGAAAATGCCGAGACGGGGACTGGGTTTTGCTTCACCAGAGCCACTCCAATCATACTAGTCAGCACCGCTCCAACAATACTGACGAAGCTGACCCAGGAGATGTGAGACAGCTTTTCGAGCCGCCGTGGGAGAGTCAACATGAATGAGGCGAGTAACCCGACAACCGAGAATATAATGGTGCAGGAGGAATGGTCTGTGAGGACGTTCATCATGATCGAGAAAGTGAGGACATGGCTACCCATCACCAACAAAAAAAAGATAAGCTGGGCCACGTCCAGTGTGTGCCGTCCAATCTTTCCAAACAGCAGATCACCAGCATCGGCCATGCTATGAACTTGCACATGTCGACATTTGAACCGGCCGATGGTATATCCTGTATACGTCGAGATGATCCCGACACCGAGGATGGTCAAGATTCCACTGGTCAAGGCAGGTTAGCTTTTGACCTCCAACCGGGGAGAGAGATGATGCGTACGGAACGAGGCCTAAGGTCGCAAGCGCTTTGGGCAGTGCGAGAATCCCCAGCGAGATCGTCTCTGCGATCATGACTGACCGGGGTCAGTGTAAATGAACTCATCCACCTAGGCTGCCTATGGACTTACTCAGGCCGGCTTGCCTGTCAAAATGAATGAGCTTCTCTCTACTTTCAAATGGGTTGGAAAAGAGCAATACGCACCACCATGCCATGGTCTTGTACTTCACACCAGCCTGGCTCTCATCTCCAAAGGGATCTTGTTCCTTCACTGACTCCGACTTTGTGCGATCTGAACCTTGCAGACCCAGCTGGAGCTTTTCAGAGCCTGATGGAGAATCAACATCAACCCGATCTGGCGTCATGGTGTCTGTAATTAGTGGCAGGATGCATTGCGGGAAGTTTGGGAAGTTTTGAGACTACAGTCGGCAAGTTCGGGGTGGCACCTGCTGCGTAGGCAAAATAGGTGTTATTCAAGAAGTCTCGATCGTAAGACTCGGGGGTTTTGCCGAGTCCTTCTCGTGATCAGTGAAAAAGAAATTGCCAACAAAAGCTAACCTGGAAAATGAACGATAACAATTAAGGAACGCTTCTATTTGTACAAGACCAGTCTATATAGTTATACCACATCTATTTGGCTGCAACTGCCTCAGCAACAGCAACGGAAGCGGTAGCACGAACGTCACTTTCAATCATGTCCGCAGGAGGTTCTAGGGTTGGTCAGCACTATACTTTATTGGGCGAGAAAAACGAGGTTCAAAACATACCGTTTCGGGAGAAAGTTGCACGCTCGCTGTCGTCCACTTGCTTGACGCGACCGTTCTGGACGTCGGCTCGCGATAGACCCATGAAGCTCTTGGGCAAACCCATGGACGAAAGATAAGTCAGGGAATCCTTCCACTCCAGATCCTTGCGGGCGTTGGTCCACTCCAATTCCTCACCCATCAAGTCAATGACACCGGGGAGAGATTCAAGGGCGGCCTCGGCATTCAGGAAAGCCAAACGGGTGCGGCGGGCAATCACATCGACGGCGGTCTGAGCATATTCGTGACGAACGGCATAGCGAACCTCGCCGTCAATGAAGGGATACATGGGGGAGATGCGGCAGCCGCGTACGGGGAACCGTTCGCTGGTAGGGGAGGATAGGGCGGCAACCTGCCATGCGCGGTCACCGTATGACTCGGTGAGGTGCTTGGCCACATCAGTCTCGAGACCGAAGTGTTGGATGAGGTTGATGAAGAGGGTCTTGGAGAAACCGTGAGCACCAATGAGGCGGACCTGGTGGGTCTGGCAGCTACCATCGAGCACGGCACCGTCAGCCACCAGACCACTACCACCGACACCACTGATGTCGGGAACGGCGGTCAGCTCGCGGGTCTTGAGCCCGAACACCTTGATCGCCTCATCAACTGCCTCCTCGGCCATCTGGCGGTAAGTGGTCCACTTACCACCGGCGCAAGTCAACAGTCCAGAGGCGGAGACAGTCACCAGGTGGTTGCGGACCAACGCCTCCGAGTTCTTCACCTTGGGGTCGCGCACCAATGGACGGATACCAGACCAGGCAGCAAGGACATCGCTTCGGTCCACAGTGATATCGGGGGCGATATAGCCACGAATCTCCGATAGAATCCAGTTGATGTCCTTCTCGGTGGGCTGGGGCTGAGCCTCAATCTCACAAGGCTGGTCGGTGGTACCAGCGATGGTGTTACCCTGCCATGGCAGGAAGAAGATGACACGTCCATCCGAAGTCGAAGGGTCGATCAGACCCATGTTTGAGGGGCTGAAGTAGCCGGGCAAGATGACGTGGACACCAGCACTTGGAGCCACAATCTCCTTGACATCGGGTTCATCCATCTTGCGGATGGAATCAGAGAAGGGGCCAGTGGCGTTGATGATACCCTTGGCGCGAATGTTAAACTCCTTGGCAACGTTACCGTCCTTCTCAAGGATGACGTCCTTGGCGCGTGCACCGCACAGCTTGCCGTTCGCATCCTTGTTCAGTCCAGTGACTTCTAAGTGATTCACAACGGTGGTTCCGTAAAGCGCGGCGGTCATAGCAAGGGATACGTTCATGCGGGAATCGTTGTGTGCACCGTCTTGTAAGAAATTAGCTGAGAACTTTTTCTTCGCGAGAGGAGTCGGCAATTCAGTACTTACCGTAGTACACCATTGCTCCAATGATATTGTCACGCTTCAGCATGGGGAAGGCATCAATGGCCTTACTCTTGGTCAAGAAGTACGAGGTCTCAATGCCCTCGGAACCTGCCAAGAAATCATAGGCCTTTGTACCAGCCCAGAAATAGGGAGCCTGCCACCATTTCTGAACAGGCACCATAATTGGCAGCCATGATGACAGGTGAGGAGCTGTATTCAAAAAGTACTTGCGCTCTCTGAGTGCCTCCTTGACCAATGCATATCTGCGATACGATCGTCAGCGTCAATGCACATCGATGATGTCATTTTGAGAACCCCAAAATTTCCTGGCGACGAAAAGAGGGAAAAAAAGAACAGGACGGAAAGGAAAGGCGAAACTAACTGGTTGTAGTCCAATTCCCAGACAGCCTTCTCAAGGTAACGAACACCACCGTGTACCAACTTGGTACTCTTACTGCTGGTACCCGAACTGAAATCGTCTCTCTCAACCACAGCGACTTTGAGGCCTCGAGTGGCCGCATCTAATGCGATACCGGATCCAGTTGCGCCACCACCGATAACCAGCAGATCATATTCTTCCTCCTCGTTACTGCGCTTGAGGTCCTCAATCTGTTGGAGACGCGACTTGATTGCAGGGAAACTTGGTGGGACGAGCTTGCCTTCGCGGTACCCTGGGGGAGGAACAGCAGGGCCCTCGAGACCGGGAATATTGCGCGGACGGTAAGAAATGTAAAGAACACCTGCTCCTGCTGCGGCTGCCGCAGATGTGTAGAGGAGAGGTCTCAAGAGCTTGCGCGAGTATCGAGCGGCCATTATCTGCGACTTCCGAAATCACGGTGCTTTATGTTATCAATTGATGTAATGTGCAGTTCTTTCAAATAAGAATATATGCCAAATGAGGGTAATAAAGTATAGATCAAGAGGATTTAGTTGAGGAGAGAATTGGAGAGGATAAGAGAAGAGTGAGGAGAGAGGGAGGGATTGAAGGGAGGCGGAAGGCGGGAAGACCGATTACCAGCTATAAGGGTTTCTTTTCCCTTTTTTTTTCTTTTTTTCCCTTTCCTTTTTCTTACAATGAAAGCATCCAATTCCCTGGCACAATACAATCTCTAACTACTGTAGATCTCCAGAAAGGCAAGATTTGCGATGAAAATTCAGGATAGGTACCAGATACTTGATCGCTATACCTTCCATTACGGATACAGGGGTGTCACGAGTACATCCGAGCTCTGCGTCATCAGGACAGCTCACGATTGGAGTCAGCTTGGCAGTGGAGTTTGTTACGCCACTTCTTTTATTCTTTTTTATCCCACCAATCATTGGCTCGGCTGGGAAATTCCGGGTCTTACTTCCGACACATGACGCGAAGAAATTTCCTTGGAATTTCAATCAATTTTCCCTTCAATGGAGATGAGAGGAAAGGGATCTTATGTACGGAGTATACGGAGTACTACCCCTGCTCACACATGATCCAAATGTCTCGGGATGCCGATGCTGCATCCCCTTGAACTCATTTTCGATTCTGGTTCTTGATCTCCAATGACTGCAGATCAATCTAAAAAAGGGGTCTGGACTTGATCAATCTCTTCGCGGCCACCTGATTGAGAGCTTCAAGCTTATGAATTACGCTGTGTACAGGCCACTCGCAGTCGCAGCCTGCCATATCGCCCTAGTCAGCCCAGGGTCCCCCCAGAAACACACCCCAGTAGGCGCACCTTTGTTTGGATCGGCTCCACTTGCAAATGGAATTGATCAATACTATCCTCCCCCCATGCTCTGTGCACATGTTACTCCGTAGTGGTCTTCCTTATGCTGGTGCTGGGCCCCACTCTTTCCAAGCCTAGGGAGTTGGATTCCGGTTTTGGTCAGGAATGTCATCACCGATGATGTCCGTTGCCAATTGATTTCAGGTCGAAATATTCCTTTCCAGTTTCAAACGTTCTCATCTATGGATTGCAAACGGATCGTAAGTAAGGCTCTTCTATTCTTGTTCTAGAAGGTTTTTTTTTGAGAAGCAAAGGGAGTCCCTGCGCAAGTGGATATGATCTTCACTAGCCCCTTTGTCAACAATGGTGTGGTCTCGACCCTTCTGATAAACTATAAGAACTAGTTAACTATTAGGAGTTTACAAGTGAAAGGTTTACGGAGTATAATGGCACCACATGGACGGTAGAGAGACACAACCTAAATAAAGATACTATTCCAGACATCTGTTTTCCGAATAGTCTGCACTGAAATTCTCTACTTGTCCAGAAAGGGAGGAATAGGGGTGTTGCAGATAGAATAACCTCTTCTTTTTCTTATATCTGATGTCTTTTGTTTCTTTCCTTTCCATACGATTGCAAAAAAAGAGCGAGGTAAAATCTTGCATTAGCTTAACTTCTTAGCAATATATCAGAACCGTTTTTGCGCAGGCGAGCAGCAGGTATTATCAGCTTTGCCCATACAATTTGAACCGTCTGGTCCTTAACATCGGCTTCTTCCTGACAGTTTTCTACTTTTCAACCGGAGAGATAAAACCACGGACTAGTGAATAAATCACCTGACTATCATTGTGTGAGCGGAACAATTCCATGGTGCGGAATGCCCTCGGCTGGACAGATGGCCATGGCTGACGAAAAAGAAGCAGGGCCTGGTGAAACCTGGGGTAATGCGGGGCAGAAACTTAACCTCCTAGGACCAGATACCGGCCTAGCCTCTGCGGAAATGTTCCATGCGAGCACTGGTACCTTGACCTGGTAGCTGATACTGTTCACTTATATATTCCCTGGGCCCTGATGGGGTTATATTCATAATGTTCAGCTAGTCTACTAGATAGAAAGCATACCCTCGTTCATTACCTGTCCATCATGGCTATTGCGGCGGCCATATCATCACTACAAAGCGCCGCAATCAAGTACCCATGGCACTCGCTAGCCGCAGCAGTCATCCTCGTCCCTGTTCTCTATGTCATTATCAATGAATTCACTCGTTCGTCGGTCCGGGTAGTGGGTATTAGCGGCCCACGGGGATTGCCGTTGATTGGCAACCTGGCACAGATTCGCACAAATGCTGCAGAGCAGTATCGGATCTGGTCGAAAACCCACGGTGCTGTGTATCAGATCCAGCTGGGGAATATTCCCGTCATTGTTGTGAACTCGGCTGCATCGGCGAAGGTGCTTTTCGGTCAGAATGCACAGGCCCTAAGTTCCAGGCCCGAAACTTATACTTTCCATAAGGTTGGATAACCTTGTGACTTGCTCCTGTGGCTGTAACTGACCACCACGTCGCTCAGATTGTTTCCAATA
The DNA here is from genome assembly GCF_028826915.1 of Penicillium bovifimosum. NCBI lineage: Eukaryota > Fungi > Ascomycota > Eurotiomycetes > Eurotiales > Aspergillaceae > Penicillium > Penicillium bovifimosum. The sequence continues at coordinate 254,082 of NW_026622714.1, read as the reverse complement.
CTGCTGGCACGACTATCGGTACTTCACCCTACAGTGAATCCCTGAAGAGGCGCAGAAAGGGCGCTGCATCGGCCCTCAACCGCCCCTCCGTCGACACATATGTCTCACACCTGGACGTCGAGTCCAAGGCCTTTGTGGAAGAGCTGTATACCTACGGAAACCAGGGGCAGACACCTGTCGACCCCATGCCCATGATCCAGCGTCTGAGTTTGAGTCTAGCGTTGACTTTGAACTGGGGTGTACGAATTGCATCGCAGGAAGAGGACTTGTTCGACGAAATCACCGAGGTGGAGGAAGAGATCAGTAGGTTCCGAAGCACCACTGGGAATCTGCAGGATTATATTCCTCTGCTGCGGTTGAACCCGTTCAACTCCAACTCACAGAAAGCCGCGGAGATGAGGATTCGTCGTGATAAGTATCTCGGTGCGCTCAATCGCGACTTGGATGATCGTATGGCCAAAGGAACACACAAGCCTTGTATCCAGGCCAATGTCATTCTGGATAAAGAGGCTAAGCTGAATAAGGAGGAGTTGACATCCATTAGCTTGACTATGCTTTCCGGTGGGCTTGATACGGTCACCACTCTGGTTGCGTGGAGTTTGGGATTGCTCGCTCAGCGTCCTGATATCCAGGATCGGGCTGCCAAGGCTATCCAAGAGATGTATGGACAGGATGAGCCGATGTGCTCTGCGGAGGACGATCAGAAGTGTGCCTATGTTGCAGCCCTGGTGAAGGAGTGTCTTCGGTATGTTCTCGCTTCGGGGTAGCCAGCCAGCGTTTGTCGACAATATGAACTGACAGGGTAACTCATAGGTACTTCACTGTGCTGCGATTGGCACTTCCGCGCACCTCGATCAGGGATATTACCTATGAGGGGGTTGTCATCCCCAAGGGCACAGTCTTCTTTTTGAATGCCTGGGCATGCAACATGGGTAAGCCAGTGCCTTTCATCTACACCTTCCAATAGATAGGACCACATCTAACAGACGTAGATCCGGACGTGTGGACTGACCCGAATGAGTTCCGTCCCGAGCGCTGGCTCGAGCAGCCTGACGCGCCGCTCTTCACTTACGGCCTGGGCTACCGGATGTGCGCGGGTTCATTGCTCGCCAATCGCGAGCTCTACCTCGTCTTCATCCGTACGCTCAACAGCTTCCGTATCGAGCCACATGATAAGACAGACTGCCACCCTCTCCGCGGCAATTCAGATCCGACGAGCCTGGTGGCTATTCCTCAAAGATATAAGGTTCGGTTTGTGCCGAAGAATGAGAAAGCTCTATCGAAGGCTCTTGCACACTAAATGATACCGGGTGAATCAAGTTTGTATCGAGTTGGGCGAGAAAGGGGGGGGGCTCGTATCCTGCAGGGCACCAAATCCGGTCGGGGTAAATGGCCCTGGGTATTGGCGCCTGTGTCTGCATTTGCATATCGGGTTGTTGACTTCCATGCAACTCTTGCGCGGTCGAGAGCTTGGCCGTTTCGGCTATCCATCCACATTGCATTCTTCCATTGGATGGTTAGCATCGGACACATTCCTCCTCATCCCTGGGAAATTGATCTGACATACTCCGAGACTTGAGCCTTAGCCAATAGAATTATTGGCAGATACCTAATATTTGAATGGAATGATATGATTCAAAAATACAGGGTTGATTATGGACAATCTGGTAGGTAACTATGTAGACGAAGCACCTTGGATCCAACTCCTTCCGATGATGATATATAACAGTTGAGGGGGTATAGGTTCGTTAAGAAAAGATAGAGTGGGGCTGATCCATAAACGTAGAAAGACAAAACAAAAGAGAAAATATATGTTTTCCAGCATTGACGCCTGATGCCATCCAAGAATATGCAAATTATCGTTTCACAAAACGCAGTATGAGGGCTGCATGCATTTGGGTGCCCCGGCCATTATGCAGATGGCGGATCCCAAGCCGAGAGGCACAGTGATCGGGTTCAAAGTCCCGTTCGAGACTAAGTGGTCGTCATGCGCCGTTTCAGATCGCGGACTTGATCAAAACTGCTCGCGTAGTCACGCAATTCATCCTGGAGTCGATCGGCCACATTCGACGAGTTGGATGTATTACTCTTCAGGGAAGAAAGCGAAGTTTGAGACGAGGAGGCAGAGAGGGTTCGAGAGGAGTCGTGAGTGCCAGCAGAAACATTGACTGGCTCGGCAGCTCGGGCTTGGGCTTGAGTGGTCTCAGGCCAGTGCGTAGATGCTTCACTCGACCTTCGTGAGGACATTCCATCTTCCGATGTCACGTCCAGCTCCGTTAGGCGACATGTTTGGGAGCAATATGGGGTGCCTAAGGTCTGTCGGTCACAGACTAGGCAGAAATCCAAGGACCATTCGGTCGACATCGCTGATGAATTTGTGGAATAGAGAGGTCAATGTTGACCTGATCCGGTTTGAGGAAGTGAGGGCAGCGGTTATAACGAGGTTGAGACTTTGAAATTGTGTGATTGTATGAGATTGAATGAAATTTGAGAGAAGAGAGAGAATAAATAAAGTAGAGGGAGCTCGATATCATAAGTCTCCACTATTCATCGTTGAAGTGTCACACAGTGATCATGCCACACGACCGATGGAATGGGCGGGAATGGGCAGATGTCTGGACAGAATGCAGAAGAGAGATTAAATAGAAGAAAATGAGAGGAAGAGAAGGGGTAAAGGCAGAAGGCAGACCAGGTACCAATTGCGGGGTGGGGGAAATAATCGCGCACGTTCGAAGATAAGGTCAAATTGAACTGGGACCACGTTTTTAGCTTGGGATGGTCTGAAATAGCCGAGAATGTATATATATATATATATATAAAAGAGGCTTTTATTGTGCTTCGGGCGCTTAAGAGAAAAAAAGAAAAGAGTGTAGAAGAGAGGAGGACCTTGAGATACTTTGTTGCGACTCTCCACAATTGGTATACTTTCTATGTGGATAACCGAGAAACAGTACCCCACTTGGAAGTAGATTGAATGTACACTACTACTACACTTCTTACTCTTTCCACACTTTAGCGTCTTTTCCTCCTGCAGGAACCTGAAAATGGTAATCATCGACACAATTTCCCTCCATTTCTTCACTTTCACCCTCTTGATCGACATCAAAGCGCCATTTTCTTTAGATTTTCGGTCTCATGATGCTTGATTAGAACCACCAAAAAAAAATAATAAAGATTGACTTACGCAGATTGTGACGCTATATAGAGGGAGATAGATGATTGTGATTTGGTGACTTCTGCCACTTCCGAATGCCACTTGACTTAGTGAGGTTACTGAAGTACACTCTATCCCACCACACCAATCACAGATTTCCAACCTATTCCCAGTTCAGTATTATACTGTATTTTAATAAATTTCAAAGAGAACTAAGGTTTGAGGGAATTGAAGCATCTTCAATCCCCTCTTTTGATTCGTCTGCCATTTCGAGATAACCCAACTTTATTGCATGCGCAGCCCTTGGGAAGAACAAGTCACGCGAATTGAAGTTTCGTCGATTCCCATAATTCGCCAGTCCTCAAAGAGATCTGCAACTAATGACCAGCCCCTCTCATGATGGAACCTTGAACCTCGGAGGAAATCCTCTTCTCTTCTTTGGTAAAACATTGTTGATACTAGATCATGCTGGGATGGAGCAAGTCGTAGATCCTGGGACCAGGTCCCGGTGCATGCACATGTATGGTCAAAACCTTCGAGAGCATACCCGGGGGTGGGCAGATGAAGGAGAGTACCGATAGTACGGAGTACTCCAGCCACAGATGTTGTAAATGTGCTGCTAAAGATGTTCGGCCGGGTGGCTGGACAAGGAGTGAGACATATGCCAATGGGTTGTTTCACTCGCCAGTCTTCTCACGTGGCTCGGCCGGAATGCGAACCAGCGTTGATGGCAGGCGAGGTTGATTGCGCGCATTCTCCACATTCTTGGTGCTTGGCTCGGTCGCCGGGTCGTGGAGTCCGCTTGCTTTTTCTATTGCACAGGAGAGATCAGCTTAAGGAAACGATCCATCCCACTATGGAAGTTGCCCTTACTCGACGCGAGGGTAATGGCCCTGAGAACGTTATCCCAATTGGAAAGCACGTATGCAACAGCTATAGTCAACGGTGAGCGAAGAGCCCCGTGTCAAGGGAACGGGTAGGGCAACCTTCAGTGCCATCTTTCAAAGTGGAGATCTTACTCTCCAAAGCTTGCATTTGCATCGCCAATGTTCCACTCAAATCACGTAGTTGCCGCAGATTCTCGAGCTCGGCTTTTTTAGCTGCGATGCGGGCCGACAGCGCCGAAGATTGTTGTGAGGCTTGCGAACCACTAGGCTGACGCATAGAAGAGCCACCAGGCGCGCCTGAAAGCATTGAGGTTGGTCGTGATGAGTATGCCATGGGAAAGTTTGAGCGAAGGAAAGGAGAAACGAGAACCGTTCTTCAAGGCGCGTCAAGTAACTATGCGTAACTAAGGTTGGGTAGTTAACTAGATTGACCTGTAACTTAGACGCGGGCAAAGTCGAGGCTGAGTCAGCATCCAAACACTGGACGCGGCTAAACCCGAAGCAGACAAACATCAACAAGGGCCTTGGCCATCCAACGCTGTTTACCTTCTCTCTTTCTTCGTACCCGATACTCTCTCGGCTTTGGACCACATAGACTTTTCCCTGGTGGTTTGTGGGATTCTGAGACTCAAATATCGACAAATATATTTCGATTGCACATTATCACTGTTTTCCAACCTACCCCGTCACGCAGTGGTCGCTGCCTCCATCATGGCTCGGTTGAATGACTATGCCGCTCCCGCCGAGTCCATCGAAGCTTGTAAGTTTGCCTGAGTTACGTGTGATTCACTTCGTTTGGGCTAGCAGTTGACGCGTAATTACTTTTGGTACTGTCTAGTGAAGCGACGATTTGTGCGACAAAACCGCGAGATTGCGAGGGTGAATTCCTTGCAATCCCTTCGCATTCGCAGCTTAGAGTCAGAAGTGTCGCATCTTCTCTCAGAAAATGTGTCTCTTCGGAAGCAGGTTATTACTCTCACCCAGGAGACAGAAAGACTGGAAGCAGGGAAACTGCTACACAATGGTATATACGATATCAAATCCAGGTTGGAGGCCAAGCTAGCCGACTTGAGTATTTTGGCGACAGAATTGGGATCGTTGCCCCGCAATGTGAGCAAACAATGCGACAAGCAGTGCGTCGAGCCAAAGCAGACGACGGAGTCGAGACCTCGGACCGGAGACACGATGGGAGGTGAAGATGGAAGGCTTCCCGCCATTGTCGAAGACAAGTATTACCCACGGCGGACCCTGGAGTAAGGATGTTCGAATTGATCCGAAGTTGCTAGTTGCTAACACTTTCCCCAGGCCACTGGAAATTGACAATCTGGTCAACGACGATCACAGTATTCTGGAATCTCCGCCACAGTTCACCTTCATGCCGGAGGAAGCAGAGGAAGCAGAGACACCCATCGAACACTCAAGCCCGTCTCCACCGGAGACGACATTAAGCAGTTACTCCCACAACGATCTGCCTGGAACGTTGCTTCCCCCGACACTCGAGACGCGCAAGAAGAAAAGGAAGTCGGACTCGATGATCCCACCTGAGATGAGCCCAGCGCCAATGGACGGTGAACCGAGTCCATCCATCGATTTAACAAAGCACGCAACCTCAGCTTCGACGAAGCGGAAATACAACCCTGAAGATGATGACCAGTTCGAGTCCAACTTTCATGTTGAAGACGAATTCCAATTCACCCGGCCTAGCCATAGCCCCAAGAAGCAAACAATCCCACTCGAGGTTACCCAGCGAGACCAGTCGCCTGTGAAGAGTCATGTGCAGATAATAAGAGGATCACAGACCCCTGTTCTTTCCATGCGGAAGGTGCTCGAACCAAGTATGTCCTGTTGTCTTTTGATTCTGTCTCTATGCCGAAAATTGTAGCTAACAACTGGAACAGAGAGTGCAAATGCCAACCTAAGCTCTCCCAAGAAGGCCCGCATGTCTTCAAACCAGAATTCCAAAATTATGCAACGGTCTACCAAGGGGGATGAGAATACAGACTCGCCAGAAAATGTGAAGACCGTCGAGAAAGCCACCGGCAAGACTCTCGGCCAGAAACCCCGAGTGTCTAAAGTCGCTTCCACAACCAAAGAAAAGCGCACCGTGCGCCCTGCCTCTGCCCAGCTAGAAGAGCCAGCGCTTCGCCAGTCAGCGCTATCACCGCATCCATATGGATCGAAATCTGAAGAAGACTCTGGAGCTCGGCCTTCCCGTCGCCGCGGCACTGTAGTCAGCTATGCAGAGCCTAATTTGCGCGATAAGATGCGCCGCCCAACCAAAGAGATGATTGATGCAGTTGCATTCGGATCCCGAAGGTCCTCGAGTTTCCAGTCCGGCCGGAACAGCCTGGAGGGCGGAGAAAACCGCAGCCGCTCTCAGTCGCACGACAGTCTCCCTGCTCTGGCCCGTGCAGAGCAGAATGCTGATATGTCTTCCGGTGATGGTCCATCGGAACAGGTGCTAGCAATGGTGTCTCGGAGAAAACGCAAGGTGTCATCGGCACCAAAGGACGAGAATGACGCGAGTGATCCAAGCTCTGGTCTCAAAAACGAGATTGAAAACAGCCTCGCAGATATCTCGGCCCAAGTATCCCAAGAACCATCGACTTCAAGGCGACAAACTCGACGCCACTCATCAAACCCAAAGGGTGCAACGGCCAATATGGTAAAGCACGACGAACCACAGTCCCCAGGTGGCGATTCTCCCGAGGACGAAGACTCTTTCAGGCCGGCACTAAATGGCACAATCGACACCAATCATGCCAGACGTGGCCAGCGTGTAGCTGTAAGGAGAAAAAGCATGATGGTGTGATGTCCGCTTTGCTGCCCACAGAACCGGGATTCATGTGTCAACCCTTCACCTATGTACGATCATTCTAAACCCGACGGACTGCATTTATTTTAGATACCCTCCCCTGCAATTCTGAGAAATTCGCGATACCATTGTATTGTCTTGTCTATTCCCAACGCCTGGTAAATGTTTCCGGCAAGTCGAATAATCGTTGCAGTAATCCTCTAACCGGCACATTCTCCGTCACATCCTCGTGCAATGTGCCATGGATGTGACCGACAGGAAGCTGGTCCCTTTATCATGCCATTGTACGATGTCCCGTACGTCACGGGCCCAGGTCTCTACACCAGCGTTATGCGTATGCCATGGACACCCACATAGACATGAAACTCGCCATAACTCGCCCAAGGAGAGGTAGGATGTGCGTTCCTTGGCAGTATTGTCTGCACAGCCATGCAACCGAGCCAAGTCCATGGACAGCTTCGAGCTTTTCGCCCAGCCCGCTTCATTGCTTTGTTCCCAGTCAGAAACCCCGAACTCTCAGATCAGGTACCTTGGGGGCGATTCTGATTCTGGTTCTTCGACGGTTTAGGCATCTTTTCATATGCATTCGGACTTGGCTTTCTCCGCTTGGCCTTCTGTTTGGGACCGTGACCTTCGGAGCAACATTCTTCGCCAGGTTCAGATGTATGCTCGCTGTGTAGTTCCCGTCCTCGGCTGCGCCTGCGGCGGGCCGGGCCAGACCGTGCCGTGCGACGGTCGTCACCGCTGTCACTATCGTTGTCGGACGAGCTGGATGAGGACTCTTCTGAGCTGCTTTCGCCGACCGGTCGGGCTTTGTGGTAGATACAGCATACTTGTGGCGGTTAGCTTGTGAGACCGTGTGGGGACCGACCGAGAGACATGGAATGGACTGAGTAGAACAAATAGATCGAAGACATACCTTTGGAACTTTTCTTTCCCATGCCTTCGTTATCCACGACGTCCTCGCTCCATCTGATTCGCCGAGAGGACGAGGACTCTTCGCTGGTGTTAGTTGGGGCTTCCTCGGCTCGTAATCTAAGGGTCGCTGGAAGACGGGCTGATGATTCTCGTGGCTCAGCGATCTGGAAAGAGGATGACACTATTGGCTGGCGTGTTCGGGACATTGTCATGGGACGTAATAGGTATAGGTAAGATGAAGGAGACAGATGTACTGTGAGAATGGTGTGTGGCGTGTTGGGCAACTTTTTTCTGATGATGCAACTGATAGGTGCTCACCGCCTCGCTTTCGTGTATACAAACGGAGCCCTAACAAGTCAGGCCTCATGCTAGTCATTTTAGGGAGCAACTAATTACACAGTAGTTACCTAAATATAGGACCCCTATGAGATTCATGACTATAACTAACTTATTTGTACCCATATGAATCAACTAATGCTAATGATGCTAATAGTTCGAGTGATTAGGAACCAGTTTGATATGTATCTATCTGTGGAGTACGAGAATGGAGTCAATGGACTGGGCTATTTCCCATCTCAGTACCATCTCTGGATTGAAGATTTTTGTTAATCATTTGACATCAAAAGCTATTAAACAATTCTACACTTTGTATAGGCCTGAAGTTCACGTAGGATGAAACTGGTGGATCCGTTCCTTGTAAAGCCTTGATGCACCAACCTCGAAGAGTCCCCTCAGAGAATGGGTCTATTTCTCATGTCTGATGCGCCCAAGTCAAGGATAAAAGAAAAAAATCAAAAGAATAGATTCATACACATCTTTCCAGAGCAAAGTCTCCTAAACTTGCAGCGACACATGGTTTCCCACGATCTAGAGCTCATAGAAGGACCAGCCATCAAGGCCGTCATTCTTGGAGTCCATACTTGTTCCCTGCCCATGTCTTGGCGAACTAGTAGAGGAAGCAACAAACTCAGAGCGCAGTTCTTGGTCCAGTCATAGCTCATCTTCTTGATCCATCTCTGATGGCTTCAACAGACCACCTACTTTCATGGCTCGGTCACGCTCAGCAACCTGGGCATCGCGCACCGCCTGTTCTCTCTCCTCCGCGTAAAGCTCCGCATTGTCGTCAGAGAACTCCTTCAAGGAGATCAGGAAGTCACGGAGGTGAGTCTTGAATTTGTTCAAATCACCAGTGTAGGCAAACAGCCCGAGGACAAACTGCTTGATTTGCGCTCTGTTGTGAACAGTCAGTATAATTTTGCATGGGCTCGCTCAATAGACACTATAGCTTACTCTTGGAGGTTGCTGAATGCATTCTTGAGCAGGCTTGCAATGTGTTCCTGCAAGAAGTCTTTGTTTGAAGTTCCAGCTGGGGCTTGATCGGCAGAATAGATGGGCGCCTGGATCTTGCCGGATTCAATAAAGTAAAACATGCGCGACAAAAGCATGGCCTGGGATTTGAATCCTAAAAAAAACCTGTAAGCTCGTCGCTTCATTTCAAGAGCAAGGGACATGACTTACCAGCCTTGTGGTCACTATCGGTGAGAACGAAGAATACGTCCTGAAGGATCGGAACGTAGAACTCGCGGAAGAAAATGCTTGAGGTTTGTGGGTCAGTTTCCGCCATGTTGTTCATCAGCTCCAGGCACATTGTAAGGCCGGTATTCTCAACCTCACGGTTGTCGTGTTTCGATGCCCACATGCATGAATCAATGACAAATTTGAACTGCGCAGCATCAAGCTTCAGAAGAGCCTGGAAACAGTACAGATTTACTGCTTGAAGCAGTTTGAAGAATTCGACCCGATGTTCAGGGTACTCGTGGAAGTCCTTGTTGATCATCTCAAGAGTACAGTTGAAAACACTGTCCATGATGGCTGGAATCTTATCCTCCATCAGATTCTAATGAATGTGTTAGCAGGTACGGGAAGCGCCAAGGCAGATGCTCAGCAATCTCCTGCCATCGCGTCAAGGAAGAGGGGCGAAGGAAAGAATGAGGAATACATACGTGAAGCTTGTGGATGATCGTGGTCATGGCATTCAAGACCTCGGCCTCTCGGGCATCGGGAACGTTCCGGGCATAATCAATCAAGACTGCTTCCATGAGCGGTGGCACCATGTTGGCATTGACCATCTCAAGTTCATCTGTCTTGTCCACGTAGGTGTCGATGAGCTTCAAGATTTCTTTCTTGATTGTCCGAAGTCCGCGGACTTTTGGGGTTTTTGGTGCGATAGCTCCTATTTGAGTGTTAGTCAAGCCCGGGGTTTTCATTGTAAGCTAGCGAAATTACCATCACTTGCAACGGCGTCGTTGATGAGCTGACTGGCAGCGCGGTACATGTTCAACATGTCGTGATAGATCCGGCCAATCTGTGAATAAAAGTAGGTGCCAATCGAGGAGCAGGCGGCAACATTGGTCTTCATGATGTTTCCGACAATTTTGATGGTGTTGGCGTCTTGGAGAACGGCCGGGTTTTGGTTTGCTTCCGCAATGATCTGATCCCAGGCAGTATTGGGAAGCGCCATCAAGTTCTCAATCAAGCGATCTTGAAGTCCCTTTTGACCTTGAGCTGAGATCATGTAGCCACAAGCTTCATAGAAAGTATGAATCTGCTGAGGGGAAAGGTCCATGGTGATCTTTCGCATGTTTCGGACAATTTCTTCAATGAAGGGTTCGTTCTCCCCGGGCTGAAGGGCCACGAAATGCCGCCTGCACTTATTGGCAATCTTGATGAAAGTATCGCAAGCCATATCTTGCACACCCTCGTGGGTCTCGTGCATAAATTCAAAAAGCTTGTTGACGACCGTCTTCAAAAACTTCCAGTGAGCCTTCAGGAACCGAGGATATTGTCCCACAATATACATGATGTTACTCGCCACCACGGCTTTGTTGTCCTTTCCACGCTTTTGCTCCGTAAGGCCAAGGAGATCCTTGATTACGGTAACCAGGAAACGTTTCTCTGTTTCTTCGTTCATAGCCCCAGAGATAGAACCAATTGCCCAGCAAAGCGTGTTGCAGTTCACCCAAGACCATTCACTTCCATCGACCTGCTTAGACAGTTTATCAATCATGATGGTTTCAGTATCAACCACGTCGAGATGGGTGAGATAGACCAAGCACTCGCGTATCGTCTTGTAAAGCTGGATCGTATCGCTTTCCTTGACGAATTCTCGCACAATTTCTCCCTCATCGTTTTCAACCACCAAGACCTCTTCTGGTCGGACCATCTTTTCGATCATCACAGTGCGGAGATTCGTCAAAACGGATTCGTACTTGTGCTTGCGCAGGGGGTAGTTCGCAAGGGTACTGGGGTTGGGGGCGCCGCCGTTAGCCAGGCCACTAACGCTCATGGATACGAGCGGGTTGATGTCGGTGATGGGGAGCTGCTGCATCTCTTCATAAAGCTCTTGCACCAGTCTTGTCCAGTAGTCCAAGCAAATCTTGAACACCTCCCGATCCTCAATTTGGCTGACTCGAATCAGATAGAAATGGGCGTGGGTGAGGTAATCCTGGTTCGGCAACTTCTCAATGAGCTAGAAAAGGAAACGGCAAAGTCAGTAAATAACCAGGAAAAGAAAAAGCATCATAGATAAGACCAGTGAGAGTTCACACATACATCCAGATGGGCACTGAAGAAGCTCGAGAGGAACAAGGCCAGATTCGATACAAACTCCTGATCCCTTCCATTGCTCATAGCATACGTTTGCTTCAGATCCAATGACAGGGGAATGACATTGGAAACGGTGGTGAGCGTCTCGGTGAACATGTGCACCAAACGTTCATCGTAGTTGTAAGGAGAGCCGATTTGCAGGCCACCGATCTCGGTCAGACATTTGAGCGTCACATTTCGGAATTCGGGCTCACCGAGGAATCGAGTGAGGAGAGTGTTGATGATAGGGGTTTCGAAAATGTAACCTAAGGGGATCCAGTTCAAGAATCGCAGGAGAGTTTCCAAGGTCGCTTTCACCAAGCTGGGCTGGGTCGCAGTGTTCAGAACCTCGGAGCACAGTTGGAAGATCGATGCAAATTCTGAGGTCATGGATGTCTTCAAGTTCCGTGCCTTGGCGGAGGTCATTTGATCCTGCGAGAAGTCGAAAACTTCCTCCGACAACAGACGGAGGATGGTCATGTTGTTCTCACAGATTGAAAGACTGGCGTGACAGGAAGAAATGATTTCATTGATGAAGGTAGGCCAATTGTGCGGCCATTCCTGCTTCAGAATGGAAACGAGAACGAGATTGAGCTTGTTCAGCAGAGGGCGCTCCGCTTGAATCTTCTCTTCGGATTCGGAATTCTCGAGGATGAATCGCACGATGAAATTACGGATGCCTATCGAAAACAGCCTCAGTAAGGGGGGTAAACACCAGAGCGAGAGGAGTATAGCTCTTACCCTGGCATTGCTCTCGTGGTAGAACCTTCCACCGGGTCATGATCACATTATCGAGGACTTGGAGGGCGATGTCTGTAAATGTCAGCAAAAGTCTTCTGGGGAATTTACCAGGATAAGGGAAAAGGCTGCCAACAACTCCTTAGACGCACATTTGGTTTGAAGATATGATGCCTCTTGGAGAATGTTGCCGACGGTGACCCAGGCATCGGGATTCTGCTTGAACTGAGGAGCACACGATAAATCAGCTTGCAACTCATACAGGAAGCTCCATAAGAGGTAACTGGGCGCTTACTTCTGTCAAAGTTTGCTGGGCTTGGTTTTGCTAGACGTGGTCATAAGTCGTCAGTATTGCTGTCCCAAGAGATTCAACCGTGGAAGATGTAGAAGGCGATCTTGAATTGTGATACTGAAGCAATCTGAAGCAACGCATTCCACTTACCACAGCTCCTTTGCCTTCAAACAAGGCTCGGACTGTGTTGTCCAGCTCTTGTACGGAAATCGACATCGCGACGCAGACTGGCGATGTCGCCTCTGATCACGGGGGATGGGGTTCGAGACACGAGAATCAAGGGTGGAGGTAGATAGGAAACCACCGGGACAGGATATTGGGGGGTGCCAGGGCGGCTGCAGGGCAGTATCGAATAGAGGGGAATGGGAAACAAGTGTAATCGGTGGGGTAGAGATCCTTTGGAGGGGTTGAGGTCAGCACAGTCTCCGGACGAAGGATGATTGGGTAGAGGAGTGAGTTGTAAGACCAGACATACCAGCGTCTGAAGACAGCAGTAAAAAGAGCTAACACCAGATTGGGTAAGAAAAAAACGAGGGAAGCTATCGCAAGACTCTGGCGGTGAGAGGCGCGTCGATGTTTGAACATGGAGACTCCAGTTGAGATCTTAGTCAGCGCGAGCTCTACCCGACCCGCTAGTTACCCGCCTCTGTTTACCCAAACATGCATATCTGCCGGCTCTTAAGACTTCGTTATCACATTTTATGTACCAATATGTATGTATTTAGGACAGATTCTCATTGGGTAACTGGTAACTGGGTTATAGTAGTTGATACGGTGATAGAATTACGAGAGTTCAAGAGTTGGGTCGAATCAGGTGTCAACATTGGTCAGGTTCGTCATGATGTATCTACGCCCTACGGAGTGATGTTTTTCCCTTCGAAACAGATTCGAGGACTAGACCAGCTCGTCTAAACTACATTGAAAGCGCCATGAGGGATATCCGTGCGCAGCCGACTCCCTAGTTGATTTTTAGTTTCTTGGTCCTAGCGCCGCGGCACGCTGCAGTCATCAATGAATCCCGAGAAGGAAAGGTTCATAAATAATAATAGAAGGAAAAAAAAGACAAGGGAAAGAAGGAAGAAGGAACAGGGAGATATCGATATAAGGAAAGAGATCGAAATCACATCACATGTCCAAAATCCAAGGAAACCAAAAACCAGGGTTGAGTGTTAAGCGCATAACCGCTCTTTATGCGCGGACACCGCGCACACACGGCGTACACGGGCGCCAAAAGGTAAAAAGGATCGCAAAGAAAGAGTCCAGGCGGATGAAAATGTCTCAGACCCGCGCCTCACCAGAATACGGCTGATCGCCTCTCCGATTGGTCCTGAGTGTGACGCCGTCATTGCCGATCGCCAATTTCCCCTTTCCCTCTCTGACTCTCTCTCTCTCTCTCTCTTTCTTTTTTTTTTCTTTTTCTTTTTCTTTTCCCCTCTTTAACTGTTATTAGTGATTACTACTTTGATTATTTTTCCATTTTATTTTAATTTTTTCCCTAATAAATGTACTTTGCTTGCCAGTCAGAAGGTCCTAGCTCGGTCTCCCTTCTCTTATTAGTCGCTTTTCCCCCCTCCCTCTTCTCCCCTTCCTCTCTTCTCTCTTGCTTCGCTCGCTTCGCTTCCCTTATCTTTTACTAAATTTCTTTTCTTTTCCTACTTGCCTTCTTTTCTTATTCTTTATCTTACTCTATTTAAAACACTTATGCCTTTCAACATCCTGTTATATTGTACTATTTGTCTGTGATAATCTCCCGAATCCCGCCCCACCCGCGGGTGACTTGCCGCAATTCCCGCTCAAAGCGTTGCGCGCGCAAAGAGAAAACCAAAACGAAGTTGGAGTTGGAGTCTTCTTGTTCCTTTTCCTTCTTAAAGGAAGAAAATACCCTGATTTTTGAAGTTTTACTTTCCGTTCTCTATCTTGAGTCCATCACTCCAATTGGAGGGCTGTTCAACTGGCAATTGAGTTTCCCAACTTTGCCGCGGGTCAACAGAATACACGCCATAGACTCGCCATATACTCGGGGAGTGTGCATTGCACCTTTCGTTCCGGTGTAACCCCAGATCCTACATTGTCTTTGATTGCCTCCATTCCTTCTGTGATGACGGCCCTCGCCACTGCACCCGTGATGAATGGCAGTCATGACTCGGGTACCGACACGGGGACAGAGCACAGCCCATCCCGCTTCACCGCAGTCAATGGCAGAGACACCATGGTACCTGGGAATGGGCCAACTCCAAATTCTGTCTCTAATGGAGAACATGTACTGCAAGAAAAGAGCAACCCAAATACGAGTCAGCAACATGACCGAGACCATCGTGCCAATGAACAAGAAAACCGGTTACGGAGATCTTCTCCGAGCTCACACAACCAGGGCAAGAGAAAGAGATCCGAATCACGAGAACGCGGCTCATCCAATCCGGAAGGCAAGAACGCCTCCAGGAGCCCTGTGAACCGCTCTACGGAGATCAACCAGTCGAACCCGGTTGGCAGTGTGCCAGGTTCAGTCTCGGAGTTTGAGCGTGGTCATCATTCTGTAACACCGTCTCGTCGGTCCGAGGGCAATGATGCGGGCCAGACATCTGCCAATAGTCCTTGGTCAGAGTATGATTCTCAGCTGATTACCCAGGCACAACGGGCTCAGCAGATCGATGCATCGGATGCCCATCTTGCAGACGCTCTTCAACGTGAGGCAGGCCACGAAAGGTCCTCGGGTGCGAATCGCTCGACGCCTGGTGCACAGCCTGTAGCTTCCCCCAGCTATGCACCGGAACGACATGTGGCGGGACAGGTGGCGCCAAAGCGAAAGCGGGTATTTAGTAATCGAACAAAGACAGGCTGTATGACCTGCCGTAGGAGGAAGAAAAAGTGCGACGAGCAACACCCGGCATGTAAGTCTTTGCTCCAGTCTGTTCTATCTCCTCACTTCTGTGCTTGGTTCGAATGTCTCACCGTTCATTGTTTCCTTGATTACCCACTCTCCGTCTTAAAAAGAAGTTATTTTGTTGTCCCGATTCTAGCATCCCATTTCCATGGAACGACATTAACGATGCATTGTAGGCAATAATTGTCTGCGTGGTGGTTTCATATGTGAAGGGTACTCCTCCCGAAGCACCTGGCAAAAACCATCGACTTCAAAAGCCCCGGTCCCTTTGCAATCCAAAGAAGGCTATTCGGATGTCAATGGCTCGTACATGCAAGAAACGTCCCGGCACCAAGACCGCCAACCAAGCCTTGCAGAACATGTCGACACAACCAAATTGAGGCCCCTGGTGGTGGAGGATAATGACCGCCCTGCTCAACCATATAACACCAGCCCAACGAATCCACCATCCAATCGTGCATGGTCAAAGCAAGCTTGGCCAGGTGGCGGGCCCGGTCCCAGTGCCGGTCATCCCTCCTATCAATCAGAGCCCACGGCTAAGGTAGTTGACTACCGGGAAGTTCCACCTATCCATGCATGTGAGCTATCCCGCGAGGGACGTCCCAAACCTGACTACCCGGCCATCTCAACCCTCCGAGACCTTGGCCACGCATCGCATCCGAGATCCAGCATGTCCCTCTTTCAAAGTGGACCTGAGCAACGCACATTGCACACCGCCGCTGTGGATACTCATAGTCCGCAGGCGCAGGCTCGAATGGCGCTTAGCATTGAGAACCAGCTCTCTGGTCGGGCTGACGAGACGGAGAAAGAGAAGATGCTCAGAGGCAAACCCTACCGACCGTTCGATGTCCACCTCGTCGAGGAGAGAGACCGTTGCCGCGGCGCACTATGGAAATTCAACAATGCCTGCAATCCACTTACGGGCATCAGTTCGAAAGAACAAACCCGCCTCTTGAAGGAGGTCATAGTCCCGCCGGCAAGTTCTATTGTCAACTCGCCGGCTGGCACCGGTGGGGCTCGCTCGGCCGGTTCCATTGGCCAGGGGGTGGTCGTTGAGGCGCCGTTTACCTGCCACTATGGCTACAACCTCCATCTTGGAGAAGATGTCATGATCTCCGAGAATTGCCTGTTTGTGGATGACTGTGTCATCCGCATCGGCGCTCATACGTGGATAGGGCCCAGTGTCAAAATCATCAGTTCGACCGCTGTGCCCAACATGCAAGAGCGCAAGGGCTCGCAAAGTCAGTATCAAGGCCAACAGGTCACCATCGAAGAAGATTGCTACGTGGGTGCGGGATGCACCATCTATCCAGGCGTTTGTCTGCATCGAGGCGTTTATGTGGCACCGGGAGAGATTGTCAAAACGGACATCCCAGCTTACGGCTTTCAGGGTACCAAGCCCAAGCCCTCAGTTTGACGAACGAAGTGATGTGTATGATTTCGTATGACATGAACAGGTTGAGTGACCCGCTGGTTTATCAAGCTCTATCGGTCAGAGCGCCGAATCATGACTTCCCATGGCTTTCCTCTTGTGTTCGATTTGATTTTTGAAAGGGTTGGATATCCACCGTCGCCGATGAATAGCTTCTATCCATTGTCTCTAGCCTTCCTTTGTTTTGTTCCCTTGTGGCAAGTCGGGTGCGACAATTGCAGCGTATACATAATGCCTTTGCATATTTTACCTTAATCCAATCTTGGTCCCGGTATTAATCAATATTGATCGAAATTCCACTCGAAATGGACATGATGAATTCATTGTGGTAAGGGGTAAGGGGTAATCATTAACACAGGGAAAACGGAAGAAAGAAAAAAGAATATGTCATATCACATAAGGGGAACCTATCCAGGTTCGAAATCCATGCATGTTTCAGTAGATCACGCTCGGCATAAATATTCCTAGATGTGGAAGTGCGGTCTGGCAGGGACATCGCACTGATAAATAGGTTGGATGGGAAGAATCGCCCGAGTTGAGAAAAACAACTACAACCAGTCGAGGAACTCGGGAACAAAATAACTGACCACGATCCCAGCGCCTGCTCTCAGAATGCCCTCAGTGCTCTCAAAGGCCATGTCCTTGAGGTTGAACACGCCGGCCTTGGCAGCGGCATGTATCATTGCAAATTCACCGCTGACTTGGTAGCCCGCCACTGGAAGATCGGGGCTAAATCCTTGGCATCCCGGATGATGTCAAGGTAGCTGCTGGCGGGTTTCACCATGATGATATCAGCGCCTTCGGCCACGTCTCTCTGTATCGCACGTCGAGCAAGACCGCGACCGCCCGGGGGAAGTTGATAGCACCGGCGGTCCCCAAATGACGGACAAGAGCCAGCCGCATCGCGGAAGGGTCCATACAAACAGCCGCTGAATTTAGCACTGTAAGACATCAAAAGTACGCGGTGCGCCACACCGGCTTCAATCAACTTGAGCTTGATCGCTCGAATTCTCCCATCATTCATGTCTGAGGGAGCCACGCAGTGAGCTCCGGCCGCTGCATAGGCAATTGCTACATCGGAAATCCGATCAACGGATTGCGCATTGTCGAGGGTTCCATCTTCTCGCAGAATCCCACAGTGACCGTGCGACGTATACTCACACAGGCATACATCGGTCGTGATATATAGTTGAGGGAAACGGGATCGAAGAAGGCGAATCGCTTGAATCACAGGACCATCGGGATCATCTGCGGCAGTTCCAAGCGCGTCTTTGGCGGATGGATTCAGGGGTACACCGAACAACATCACTGAGCGCAGACCCTTCCGGACAAGGGGAGCAAGGAAGGGGACCAGACGGTTGATCCCGCGACGGTATTGATTTGGCAAGGAAGGAATTAGCGTCTCTTCGTCGGGATTATCTGTGACAAACAACGGATAGATGAGCATGTCCTGTAAAGTCAATGTATTAGCAAGGATGCGATTATCTGCCTGAATAACAGGGATAGACCTTTGTCAATTGCCTATCAGCCTGCCATGCTCGGGTCAGGGGGTGACTATATCCAGAGTGTAGCTGGCTAGAAACTTCGCCAGAGATGCTGACACTTGTTGCTGCGGTGCTTGTATATGACCGAGCGGTGGCATGGGATCGATGAGATCGGGCGTGGGATATTTGTGAGCTACCATCATCAAGACGAGCATCACGGAAGGCAATGTCGGAGACCAAGTTTGAGAATGACATGATTCCAGAAAGCAATATGTACAACAGTTGTATGGTTGTACAAGAGATATGAATTTTCAAAAGAAAGGTGACCAGGGGGGAAGTTGAGGGAACTGGGGGAGGCCGAGGGATAAGGCGAATATCAGTCTCTGTGATTGGTTGACGAAGCCTCTTCTCCCGCATCTCGCCACTCCGAGTCCCCTCATACAGGCTCATAGTGGCTTGTCAGATATCCCGAGGTCAGATTTATGCGTATTTCTATAATAAAATGACCAATTGTGTATATCCAACCAAAACCAATGAGAATTGTACAGCTACACGATATTCACATGCGTCTAGGTATGGAGTTACATCGGATATTGAATCTGTGCGTACTCCGTCCGGCACCTGTATACTGTGTACGCGTATAGAAAGGCGGACAGCGTATTGGCGCGGGGGCGGGTACTACCTAAGCTGCTAAGCATCCCGACTTCTATTGGATGTACCTGGTAGCCCTGGACTCTTCGAGCTTGCTGCTTGTGTTATGTCGATTGACTTGTTTCGAGCTGCGAGCTGCCTGTCAAGACTAGAGGTTGTTTCAACTTCAACAATGCACTCCCGTTTGATATACATGAATGTAGAATGTAATCTGTGTGTATACTTCTCAGACCCCTCTCTAATCACCACCCCTTCCGCCATGTCAGCATACCAAGCCAACTCCATCTATCATCGTTGTACCTGGCCAACTCATACAAGCCCGTCCACGCCTGTGCATTAGGCTGTGTTTCCGGCGTGAAACCATACTTCTGCATCTCCTCTTGATCCCACTCTCTTGGCTGTTCAATATAATCACCTTTTGTAGTTCCCTCAATTTCACACCACCGTTTAGCCCCTGCATCTCGTAGGATCCGGATGACATCTGGAAACCCTCTATATGACTCAGCCGCGCGCACCGGTGGGCCCTGGGTTTCGTCGTAGACCAGGCTTTGTTCTAGAGCCCGTACACGTGCTGAGCCGGGCTTATAAGTTGCGAGTTTGCGCATGTGTGCGCGACGGCCAAGCTCGGCACGGTGGAGGGCTATGTCTAGGGGGGTCCATGGTGGGGATTTGGTCTTGTCAGGCTCATTTATGTGACTGGTCAGACCGAGGGAGAGAAGGAGGTTGATTGTGAGCGGTTTCCCGCTGCTTGCAGCAGCAAAAAAGGGATTCGTTGCTGTTGGGATTGAGAATATAGTGCTTGGTGTAGGCATTATGGATGTCAGGGCTGAGGCGACGAAGGAAGTGTTGAATGAGATCATGACTGTCTTGATCAGTGAGTGCGATGTTATTTGCAATAGAATAGAAAACATCTCGTCCTCTATCACTGAGGACGAGGGGATCCGCGCCTTTGTGGAGTAGGAAGCGGCCTCGTCGTGCGGAATCTAGCTTGGTTTCAAGGGCTATAGATAGTGGGGTCGCGCCACGACGAGTCTTCGCGTTCAAGTCTGCCGGACAGGAGTGACCGAGGAATATCTCACACGCAGCCTCGAATTCGTCCTCCGGGTGGTATACTGTTGTTAGCTCATGAAGCGGAGTGGCCTCTTCGAACCGGTTGCGAATATCGATGTTCGGCATAGCCTTGACTATCTTCTTCAAAGTTGACATGTACGAAGATGGATAATCTAGACGAGGCCCGACGATAGAGGCCCACGAATGCAGGACTGTATCCCCCCCTGTCAGGATTGAGTCATCCAAATCAGCTCCAGCGTCCAACAACGCACATATCATACCCCCATCCCAAGATCCAGCGTCAGCTGCTGCCGCAATAGGCGTCAAACAAGGATACCCCTTGTCCTTGGCGTCGACATTGGCACCAGCCTTGATCAGAACCCTGACCAACTTCCCAAGCTGCACCAAATGATTATCCCAAGCCCCATGCCGAATCCAATAATGCCAGTAATGGCGCAGATAGCCATGTATATCAGGAAAGTATTTAGTGATTCCGTGTAGGGTGTTTCGTCCCTTGGAGTCAAGCAGACTACCATCCGCACCCTGCGATATCAGATGTTCAGCTATAGTGGGCTCGCCGAAGTATGCTGCCAATGCAAGCGGAGTAGTTGATGGGTCTGAGCCATGGTAGACAGCATTGATATTGGCTCCGAGGGAAATAAGAGCGTTGATGGCTGTCAAGTTTCGGAAAAAGCAGGCCCAGTGAAGAGGTGCTCCATGTGGAAGTTCGAACGGACTGGTTAGTTAGCTCTAAGTCTGACCTCACCGAAGAAAAACAAGAACATACTAATGAAGTATCTGAATCTTCTCTGAGAATCCACTGCCGTTCTCTTTGGCAGGCTCCACGGTTCCATTCACGTCCGCTCCTCTTTCAACCATCCATCTCGCGATTCGGTCAATTGAATCGTCAGGGATCATGAACAACCAATGTAGAGGAGTGATCTTCTGTCGAGTCTGACAGGATGCGCTCGCGCCACTGTCAAGCAAAGCCTCAATTATTTTCACATGCCCCGCCTGGAATGCCTTGTACAGCGGCGTTTCGGCATTCTCATTCTCCACATTTACCGCCGCCGGTTCATCATCCAATAGCCCATGCAATGCATCAACTTCCCCAAAAGCAGCAGCAGCATGCAACATCGTGTTCCGTTTACGATCGACGAATGTCCCATTCTTCATATTCCACTCTAATACGGTCTGTTTGTTGAGGGCCGTCTTGACATCACTCTTCCCTAAAAAGGGATCTGAGCAGTATCCCCCGTGAGACCTGAACAGGTCTTTCGCCTGGTCCACTCTTTCCGTCGAGCGAGCAGGTTTCGCAAACATGTAACCCTCGGAGACGGCCTGTAACATCCACTGTTCCAGCGCGTCATCGTCGAACTCTGGTCTTCGACCATGCGCCTCCATCACCTGCGCATATACAGCTTTGGCCGGTGAGTACCCTGCCTTCACCGCATCACCCAGATACGTCAGCATGCGATCGAGATACATCGGTTTCTCTCCGGTGATTGTCTGTGCTATTCCAAATAGCACATCTCCTGCAAAAGGAGGAGCAACTCCTGCCTTGCTGAGCGTATGTTGTTCTTCGAGCTCTTTACGGATGCTATCGTCAAGTCTGTACCAAAAGAGTGGGCCTTTGTTGTAAGCTGGATCGATGACTCCCATGTGCGAGCTCGTGGATCTGTACTGGATTGAGGAGAACCTAGGGGACATGGTCAGCCACTTATAGATATGGACTCAGGGGATTGGTCGACATACCAATATGCGTACGTCGGCAGGTCTGTTTTGAGCAAAGTCGGACTTGGAAGGGGTCGATTCCTAGGATCCTCGGACAACAGCTTCAAAGCTGCCTTGCGTAGCTCTGTGCGCATGGGTGAGGGAATGTCTTCCCGGTTGAGTAACTTGGAAACCTGATCCGGAACGTTGTCAGGATCCTCCCCCAAAGCCAGAGGCTGACCATCCCGGGTGAAGATAGATAAAAGCACCATCCCGAAGCTGTACGCATCAAACTTGAACATAATATCTGGTGAGAATCCCCCGAATCTTGAGATACTCCCATTGAGTACCTCAGGTGCCAGCCAAGCCGGCGTCCCCCGGTAATCGCTCAATGTAAATTGCCCTTCCGGACTTTCCAAATCAACACAGACACCGAAGTCGCTCAACTTAGCTTGGAATGGCATGTTTTCACTCTGGCCAGCAAACACGAGCACATTATCTGGCTTGACATCCCCATGTACGATATTGAGGTTATGCAGCGCCTCCAACCCATTTGCCACGCCTAGCGCAAGCTGATAGATTACCCCTACCTCCCTTTTCTCCGCACTCAAAAATTCATCCATCGACATCATCGCCGCCTCCATGAACAAGACGGGTACGGCCATGTCTGCAAAGGGGAAATCGAACCCCCACGCGACGAGACTGGTGATGTTTGGGTGCCCACGTATGATGGGATTGCAAAGCGAGAGAACCTCTAGGGCCAGTGCCCTTAGCTGAAGGCGATAATCTGTGCTGGCCGAGAAGCGCTGCTCTGCCATACTTGAGAGTGGGACATTAACACGCTTAATGACCTCGTTCTCGAAGAGGGGGTCCTTGAATACGGTAAACTGGGCGCCGGAACCGATCTTAGTAGCTCGGGTGGAAAGGTTAGCTGCCTTCAGGAGACGTGGACCGTGGATCCCGGTCTGGGAAAGGATCGCAGTGAATTGGGCGAGAGTGCTGAGAACTGGTGCAGAGCCATTTCGTGTGGCCGTTATAGCTGACTCTAGCGGGTCGATCCACGATATACTGGAATTGGAAAGATTCAGGCTGTTGAGATCGAGTTCTTCAACGTCAATTGGGCTAGACCATGGTTGGAGGGAAGGTGATAGAGTCTCATCCAACGAATACGTGTTATTATCGTCCAGGGAGTCGAGGATAAGGTCATAGTCTGTCATCCTGACATTTGATGAATGAAAACGACCATTCGGTATCCAAGGGAGGAACACCCTGAGGTTTCTTTTGAATTACGAGCTGACAAGCTGACGAGCTGACGAGCTGACGAGCTGACGAGCTGACGAGCTGACGAGCTAGCTGACCAGCCTTTGAGCATCTGAACCTCGGCCTTGGCGCCGAACTCTGTCCACAGTCACCGGACCACTGGGGGTGAAGTAGAAATGGAGGTGATATATGGTAAGAGTCTGGTTTAGTATATCCATCATTCAACTAGATAACTGGAAACACCTCAGACGAGAACGAGTATGCACCAAACCTTTTGCTTCAGCGAAATAGTTCATGTCCATACAAAAATGTATGTAGTCCTGTCAGTCTCCTGATTTATTTAGCCCTTGTCCCGTTTGGGACAATCAAGCCATTAGTGCTGACTTGCTGACTCCCACTGATCATCCCCTCTCTCTAGTCTCTGGTGTCCTGATATTGTCTCCCTTCGTCTAGCATCTACTTCAGAGCCAGAATGGATTTCTACGGCACGGCAGTGACGGCCATCACACAGGTCTACCAGGTCACGGTCTTTATACAAGGCGTCATTTCCGATGTCAAGGCCTTCGATGACGATCGGGCCGAGATTCGGCTCAAGCTGAATGTTCAGCTGTCTACTCTTCTTTTTTCAAACGCACATTCTTCCACCCGGAACATGGGCTGATGGTTCCAGGCAAGGTGGAGCCCTTCATTGCCAACACGGTAGAAGGACTACTGGTGCAAATGAGGAAGACGCTGGCCGAGTATGAAATAATGGCAGCGAAGTACGGCCTCGTGGACGAAGAGTATGTCATGGAGCCAGAGAACTCCAGAGTGCAAGAATCACTCATGGAGCGCGCCAAGAGTAAAGCCAGGTCGCTCAAGCTCAAAGGATATGACTGGTCTCTCTTCGACAAAAAGAAGCTCAATCGTATTTTGGAGGCGTATACCAAGTGGTCAGAAGATTTGCGAAATCTAATGCAGCATATGTCGCAGGACACGCTGGCTAAACTTGTTGAAGACAACCATCAAGGGTTCAAGATAAGTGGCCTGGAACCAGTCATGAAGCGGCGTATGTTAGCAGAAGCCCAGGCACCGGCAGACTACCACAGTCTGACTGGTATCATCACCGAGGAAAGCAAATTAGCAGGCGGGTTTCAACTGGGAAAATGGTCTCCTTCAAATGCCGAGACGACACAGGTGATTGTTGAATATCATGAATATGAGAGCATGCTCAAGCGAGATGATCTAGAATCAGATGAAGTAGACGAGCTCAAACAGCCCATGCGGAATCTGGCCTGGCTACTCCAAAACGCCGCATTCACAAGCGTCTCATCTGAATCTCTCGACCAGCCCAAGATTTATGCGCTGGAATGCCTTGGCTTCATAGATCAACCCTCGGAGGAGCGCAGCGTTTTTCTCTACAAGCTCCCCAAGTCCGAACGGGCAAGTGGGCCATCTCTGACAACCCTGCACGCCTTCATCAATGCCGTCGATAGCGCAAGCAAACGACCACTTAGGAAGCCAACCCTGAATGATCGCTTCAGCATGGCACACAGTCTTGCTTTGACGCTCTCTAACGTCCACGCCTCAGCTTGGGTCCACAAAAACATATGGAGTCGGGGCATTCTCCTTTTCATGGAGACAGGATCCGGAGTTAGTGCCTCTGGTCTCTACGAGCATCGTCTTTCCGGGTTCAATACCAAGAACAAGGTTGTCTCGTACCTGAGCGACTGGGGTTATGCGCGCTCTGTACAGCAAGGCACGGACATGCGCTCCGATTTTGAAGTCGAGCCTAATTTATATCGTCATCCAAATCGACAGGGTCGCCCAACACATCAATTTAGCCGTCTGCATGATATTTATGCACTGGGTGTCGTACTTCTCGAAATCGGGCTATGGGTCACTTTGTCACGCTTGATGGAAGCAAAAATCAGAGAGGCGCAGAATTCCGGACGGCTGCCGAGACCAAAGAAGGTGGTCGAGGATTTGATGGCATTGGCAGTGCAGGGTCTGCCAAAGGAGATGGGGGTTGGCTATACCCAGGCTGTACTTGCTTGCCTGAAAGGAGATTTCCGAGGGACAGACGGGCCTGCTCTGGCGGTGGATTTTCAAGAGAAGGTAGTGGACATTCTGGGAGCTGGAGTTGCAATGTAGATGTTCTGTAGTAGTAACTGGGCGGCTTGTTCTGCTCAAGAGTCCAATTCATGTGGTAATGCCTGGTTCTCCATTTTCATCTGGAACAAAAGCTAAGGGAGTTCATCGGAGACGTGGACCCCGATCTCCGTTGCGACTCCGGAGGATCATGGATCTGAATCCTGCCGATCATCGATCGGGCTCTCGTCAGCTTAGGGCTCGGACCCCGCATTGTCTTTGTTTATCACATCCGATCTTCGGTTGACCATCGTGTCATTTGGAAGATTGTCAGATTGTCTATGAGGGATTATCATAATGTATGAGGGAATTCCCTCTTCATTGTCATTGAATCTATCAAAGTCTTCTTCTTCTTTACATCTATTTTTCTTGTTACCTAGTTGACAGGTCTTCTGTCCTGTAAACAGTCACCCTTAACAATTCTGATTCTTCTTTCCAACTACCTAAGAAGAAAAGATGTCTGTGCCTCGAACTCGCCAAGCGCTCGTCGCCTTGCGACAACTTCTCAATCCCCTTCTCGAAGTCCTACGTCTACACGCTCTCCGGAATTGTCCCTGAATGAACCTCCCATTACCCATACCGAAAGAAACCATCAATCCCCTCTCGAACTTATCCTTGCGCGAGTTGCTACCTTGGAAAGACAACTTGACGCCGAACGAATTGCAAACCTCGAAAGACAACTCGAGATCCAGCGACAAGCCAACTCAACTGCGAGGCGCCCCTGCCGGGAATCTGAAGAAAGAGATAGCGACATAAAACTGGATGTTGTCTCAGTCAAACTCAACCCGACCTCAAGCCTCCAAATACGCCAACGCTGGCTCTCCGAATTGGAAGAAATCTTCGAAGCGTCACCTCGTCGATACGCCAAGGACCAACGGAAAATTACTACTGCCTTCTTCTGCCTCGACGACAAGCACCGACCGCAATGGACCGATTTCAAAAACAGCCACTACACAAAAGCCCAACCCCCATCCTGGAAAGACTTCCAACAATGGACACTGGACTTCATCCGCGGAGGACGCAACACCGCTATCGACCTCGCTAAAACGTACTTCAATGCCAAACAACGACCCAACCAGGATCCGATCGCCTTCCACAACTACCTCCAGTCGATCGAATCCCAGATGGCGATATCGGAAGAACAGCGCGTCACAGGGTTCTTCGCAAAACTCATCGAACCCTTACGAAAGGAATTGAAGTTTGTTCTCCAGGATAGATTCCCAACCAATCGAGATGACCTTCTCTCAGCCGCGATCCTCACCTGGAACAACAAGGACATGGGAACACCGGCTCCTACGAAAAAGCGCAATCATGAGGATACCACCACACCGTACAGTCACAAACGGCAAAAGAACGACAAAACAGAAAACACAAACGAATCAAAAAAATCGAAAAACGACAAAAACGACAAAAACAAAAACAACGACCAGAATCCTCGGACGAAGGATCTTTCGACGATCACTTGCTACCATTGCAGCAAGAAGGGACACTACGCCAACAAGTGTCCAGACAGGCAAGCAACCAATACAGACACCCCAGCCGCGGTCAACCGAATCACCCAGGATGACAGTGACTCGGAAAACTACAGCGAGTCGGAGTAGACTCCACGATTCCGACTCCATTGGTTTACGTGGAGAAGTTACCCCAGATGACGGCCCCAATCCTAGCGGCTGACACCCCTATCACAGCTGATTTCGATACAGGCGCCCAAGTTAACCTTATCAGCTTGGAATTCGCAATGAAACACAAACTGAAATCAGCGTCCGTCAAACCTCCGCCTCTCAAAGCCTTCCAACGGTACCTTTTCCAACGCCCATGGTGCTTTTTACCTTCCCATCACTGCCACCGACTCCCGAGGTGTCACCAAGACCTGGACATCTGTCTGTTGAGCCATAGAAGGTAAAAAGGGTTCACCTGTCCTCCTTGGAATGCCTGCAATGAGCCCTGTCCGCATTCAAATCGACACAGGATCTTATCGCTGGCATTCCGGCCACACACGTAAAGACTTCGACCTCCTTACCCCTCACCATGTTAAGGGGTAACTAGAAACAGAATACTATTGGCTAGGTAAGAAGACAGCAAGATGTAGGGCTCATTGATATGAGCAGGCTCAGACATGAGCATAGTCCATTCGATAATGAGACTGAATCTTGGAGAGCCCTCATGGCACTCTCCAAGCCGAATTTCAGTTTGTGTGTTTTGTTGCGAATTCCAAGCTGACAAGGTTAACTTGGGCGCCTGTGTCGAAATCAGCTGCGATAGGGGTGTCAGCCGCTAGGATTGGGGCCGTCATCTGGGGTAACTTCTCCACGTAAACCAATGGAGTCGGAATCGTGGAGTCTACTCCGACTCGCTGTAGTTTTCCGAGTCACTGTCATCCTGGGTGATTCGGTTGACCGCGGCTGGGGTGTCTGTATTGGTTGCTTGCCTGT
This sequence comes from Penicillium bovifimosum, assembly GCF_028826915.1. Taxonomy (NCBI): domain Eukaryota; kingdom Fungi; phylum Ascomycota; class Eurotiomycetes; order Eurotiales; family Aspergillaceae; genus Penicillium; species Penicillium bovifimosum. Next base: position 226,600 of record NW_026622714.1, on the reverse strand, counting down.
CTGGACACTTGTTGGCGTAGTGTCCCTTCTTGCTGCAATGGTAGCAAGTGATCGTCGAAAGATCCTTCGTCCGAGGATTCTGGTCGTTGTTTTTGTTTTTGTCGTTTTTGTCGTTTTTCGATTTTTTTGATTCGTTTGTGTTTTCTGTTTTGTCGTTCTTTTGCCGTTTGTGACTGTACGGTGTGGTGGTATCCTCATGATTGCGCTTTTTCGTAGGAGCCGGTGTTCCCATGTCCTTGTTGTTCCAGGTGAGGATCGCGGCTGAGAGAAGGTCATCTCGATTGGTTGGGAATCTATCCTGGAGAACAAACTTCAATTCCTTTCGTAAGGGTTCGATGAGTTTTGCGAAGAACCCTGTGACGCGCTGTTCTTCCGATATCGCCATCTGGGATTCGATCGACTGGAGGTAGTTGTGGAAGGCGATCGGATCCTGGTTGGGTCGTTGTTTGGCATTGAAGTACGTTTTAGCGAGGTCGATAGCGGTGTTGCGTCCTCCGCGGATGAAGTCCAGTGTCCATTGTTGGAAGTCTTTCCAGGATGGGGGTTGGGCTTTTGTGTAGTGGCTGTTTTTGTGGTCGGTCCATTGTTGTACTCGGAGGGCCAACCTTGCCATTTGACGAGGAAGTGTGTTTGGCCGTCGAACTTGTGTTCGTCCTTGTGGTCTGTAAGCGCTGCATGGAATGCGTTGTGGCGTTTTGCAGTCGAGACATTGGCGTTTTCCCAAGTGCAGCATGAGTTTCTTTCTGAGTTTTGGCGAAAAAAAATCGTTTTCAATTCGTGCTTTCATTGTTGGCATCTCCCTTTTGTGACGACGTCCTCGTCGCGCATTCGGAAAAAGAGATGGTATCGGGTACCCCCAAGGTCCCATAGCCTGGTCCGGAATTTCGAAAAGTGAACAGGCGACAGCAACCAGAGACAATTTTTCCTGTAGCCCAAGTAGGGCTCGACCTCGTGGTATAACTTTGTAAGATCCGATGCAGTCGTCGTAGTATGAACAAGGAAGAATTTCACGAACTTTTGAAGAGCGGTCCATAATGACCGGTATGACTTGGGTCGACTTCCTTGCACCAGGAAGACCCATGAGAAAATCCATTGTGGCCTCTTGCCATGATGTAAGCGTAAAAGCCCAGAGAGACTCCAATTTCTCACCAGTGGGTACTGTGTATGTAAAATCATCATTTCTTTTGAGAAGCACAATGCTTTCAGGGCGCAATGACCCATGATCCATACCAGGCAGGGACTTCGGCAGCGATCCTAGACACGCTTCTCAGGATCCTCCTTCGTACCTCCTGGGTCAGGCATCAAGTCGACAGACACGCTTAACACATAAGCGCTCTTACTTCGACAACTTCAAGGTCCACTGACCAATGATCCATACCAGGCAGAGCTCCGGCAGCGATCCTAGACACAGGTATCAAGATCCTCCCTCGGATCAGGCATCAAATCGGCAGACACGCCTAACACATAAGCGGTCTCCTTCAACAACGTCTCCAGGTACCATGACCTGTGCAACAAGGTAAACCCCTTGACCGGCTCGACAAGGCCAGGTTTTGATCACATAGGGATCGGCAAGCATCAATACACTTCCGCCCGACAGCCAATTCACACATCGTGATAGCCATCAAATTAGTCGGTGCTTACCTCCCGTAAGCAGTCCGACTCTGCAAGCATTCACGAACACATCATGATTGCCAACCTGGGAGCGACCTAGTTCTTGCCTCCAGGTATCTATTGACCCGGCCAGGGAATGTTTCTCCTCTGACGGCAAAAAATAAGTTCGAATTTGAACTCCTACCGCAGCAAGCGTCACTGATACTTCTACCAAAGCCTGTCCCCGGATCCTTCGGGCGGCAAAACATCCTCGGCCCCCAAGGCCAACGCCTCCCCCGGCACCTCGACGGTGTCCCTCCGGGCGGCAAGAGGAATCTCGGCCTCAGCCGTGGCCAACCCTGACACCTCGATGGTGTCAATCCGGGCAGCCATAGGAATCTAGAAAGTGGCATCCAAGGCATCCCTTGAACCAGCTTTCGTCATCCTTGAAGGTCCATCTGCAGGGTTTCTGTTCCCTGCGCGGTGCCTTATAACAAATAAAAGGGGAAAGAGTCATGCACCAACGTGCTTACTTACCTTGTAACCTTGGAATGTCCATAAACACTTCAAGATGTTGTGATCGGAACTGACGTTGATACGGTACCGACTCTCTTCAAGATAGTGATGCCACACGCGAAGCCGTGATCAATAGCATACAGCTCCTGATTCCCGGTAGAATGCCGAGACTCAGTTGGTGTAAACTTCTTTGACCCATGTCAAACGCCATCATCATCTTGTCGTGAGAAGATACCGGCCAATCCACACTGGGAAGTATCTGTATTGGGGCGGTTTATTGTCGAAATGGCGCAGAATAGTGTATTCTGGAAAGCGAGGAGGAGGTCTTTGAAGACGAGAAGGGTCTTCGTATCCAGAGGGATTCTTCGATGTGTGAATAGCTGTCGAGGTTGTGGAGGGATCGTCGGTGAAACTGTAGAATCGAAGGAAGGTCTGGGTTTCTCGGAAGGCAGTGTAGACGCGTGAGTTGTTGGATAGTTCGATGTAACGCGGGGTTTATCGAGACGCCATAGACGCTGATGCAATATATCGAGGAAAACTCGACACTCTTTTGGTAGGAAGCGCACTTGATGATTTGGCGTAGAGTTCGTATTGGCGCATGCGGTCGAGGGTGAGACGGATGTGCTTTGTGAGTGGATCGCGGTCGTGGGAGAAGATGAGAGTATCGTCGCGATAGGCCACACAGAACACGTCGAGGTATCCAGAGGGATCAATGTGAATGTAGTTCTGGAAAATGGTAGGCGTTCTGAACATCGATTTTGCTGAAGACAGTCGCGCAAGAGAGTTGGTTGAGGATTTCTGAAGTGAGAGGAAGGGGCTACCGCTGGACTCTTGGAGGGTCGAATGCGACCGAGCTTCAGGTTGAGGTCGATGTAGTTTCGGAGTACTTGAAGTTCGGTGCGAGGGGGTAGATCGGTCCGTAGGGAGGTGTTGCACCAAGAAGGGTGTCGATGGCATGGTTGATGTTCTTGTGTGGAGGAAGGAGATCTGTGTTGGGTATGCACTGATTCGAGTGTCGTACAGTGGAGGCTGAGATATCTTGCGGAATTGCGGAGCTGGAAGTGATGGGTGCACAAAGACGTCGATTTCGTTTTGTATTTTCGGTAGTAAGGGGGTGATGTTGTCCCTGGTTGGGTTGTATCGGTAGGGTCATCTGGCTGTTCGTATTCGGGTATTTGTGCGAGGTGATGAGGAAGTAGAAGGTTCCTTGTTATCAATATTGGTGTTCCATTCTCCACGGATGAACTGGAGAGTCCATTCTTTGAATTCAGCCCATGTCGGTCGGTCGGATCAGAAATATGCGAAGGTAATCCGTCTGGTATCGTCGACGAATTGGTGGGGAGACGAGTCAAAGGTTGTCCCGAGCTCTTGGAGCCATCGTTGTCGTTGCTCGAGGCTGGACCTCGGGCAGAGTGTGATAGAGATGGAGGTCAATGATGCGTCGGTATTTTCCATGTTCGAGTGGTTCGATCGGGCTTCGATAATGGATTGTCTATAGAATTCAACTTCGTATTCGAGTTCGCGTATGCGGCGTTGCAATGAGTTATCGACGGGTGTTTCCGCTGGTTCTCCTGGGGAGATAAGGTTATCGGAAAAGGGGTTCGTCCTGAGTGTCCGAAGTAGGCAGAGGCGATGAAGGAATGGGTTGACTCCTCTGGGAGTATTCGGATGAGGTGCTCGTGGAGCGAGATGGAGTCACTGCTGTAGAGTGATCGTTTCGGAGGTTTTGGCCCGGTCGGGTAGACATCTTCTTCTTCTCAGGTAGCCATTAAGGAAGATTCAGAATGTTAAGGGGTAACTAGAAACAGAAGACTATTGGCTAGGTAAGAAGACAGCAAGATGTAGGGCTCATTGATATGAGCAGGCTCAGACATGAGCATAGTCCATTCGATAACGAGACTGAATCTTGGAGAGCCCTCATGGCACTCTCCAAGTCGAAGTATTTAACATGAGTGTAATGACAAATGCTCAATGCTCATTGGCACAACAAAGTGGGGCAAAAGAGGGGAAACTCCCTCGTACAACATCACAGTCTTTCACAGACTTATCCAACGATCTTCCAACGATCGTATGAGATCTCCTGAGATAATACAAAGCCACGCAAGGCCATCCGGGATTCTCCAGGATCTTCCGAGATCAAACAAGATAATGCGGGGTCCGAGTCCCAAGATGACGGAAGCCCGATGATCCAATCCAACATCAATCCGGGGTCCAAGTCAATGATGTGTGGAGCCCAATGATCGGGCGAGGTACAATGCTCATCCAGAGTCCCAAGAGATGTGAGGGGTCCTAGGGTAGGACCCCGTAACAATTATTTGTTTATGGCATGTGGGCCTGACACCACCTACCGAACGTAAGTCCAGGCGTTAACCAAAAAGACCACTATGACAACTAACTAGTTGTCATGTCAGGTTTCCAATTCATACCCCCAGTACACGATCTTAACATTTTGCATCTCGAGGGTCTGCTATGTTATGGAAAATTCGGTCAACTGTGTACAGCACTTTTTCTTTTATAAAAATTCACTTGCCCGGCGGGTTAAGCTCACGTACATACACTGATGAATATTTTGCTATAAGAATACCACCACTGCCATCAAAGGGATGTGGGTATTTATATTAAACCCTATATCAGACCCCACAACAATTGAAGAATCATGGTTAATAAATTATGAAAAGACCTAGGCCGATGGCTAATATTACCAAGGCTTCCAAACACTAGGGATAGACTGCCTGGAGACCCTTTCTACTACATGTAGAACCGAAACGCGGCGTATGTCATAGACAATAGCCATCGATGAAGGATGGGTTATCCTACGATATGACGTCAAAACTGCATTTGTGCACGCTGATTTTGACGCTTATATACTATATTGCCTGAAGGTATATATAATGATAATACCGAATGCTGTCATTTGAAGAAAGCCATCCACGGTATAAGACAAAGTCCAAGATTGTGGCGTAAATATTTAACCAAGGAATTATCAAAAAATACGGTTTCAAGGTTTTGCCATATGACGAAGGTGTCTATATAAATACAGAAAACAACCATATCAATATGGCATGTTGACGATATACTAGCCATTCATATGATAAGCAGTATACGGAGTATACGAGCTCTGATGGCAAATCTAGAATCCTCTATCAAGAAAGCAGAAATGGGACCAGTATCTACATTCCTAGGGAATGGAATGTTCATCAAAGACCAAAGACAAATGTTACGCGGAGCCGACTGGTCACTGTGAGTTAGGATAACTTTGGGTTATACTTGCCTGATCCTAGCTGCGGATTCCAAGAGTATCTCTCAATCGTACCGTTGCTTCGCAAAGCCTTACTGCGGGATGGATCCTGTTGAGTGTCTTGCAGAACGTGCCAGAAGTGCGCGCCGAGTAAGTCAATCACTGAGTATTGCTACTGAGTGAATCCCCTACTCGTAGGTTGGGTTGTCTTGAAGGTGAACTGTGAAGTGCAAAGTACTAAAGGTAGTAACCAAGTAACAATGTGCAATTGATCGCGAAGAACTAAATACATGATGCTGAAATGAGTGTCCTTATATATCCAGTCCTTCCTATCGCCGATGCGTCAGAACTCATCGCTGATGAGTCCATCCTATCACTGATAGGATGTAGTCACGTGGGGTTTTTACCGTGCTTCCCACATTTAGGGCGTAATCTCGGTGCTGGTAGAATGGTGGCCGTTTCCCGCGTCGCGCTAACCGTCTCATGGAGTAATAGGGTATTGTTCGCGACGGTTAGCCGCAGGCTGTTTCTTGCTCCTGCCCTGAATGTCTTTGCCTTGGGCCCCTGGGGGCATGCCCAAGTATACCGAAACACACGTGACAACGCTAATCCCTAGCGTCCGTAGAATGATTGGTTCACGGTTGCTACTCAAATAGCTGCGGCCCCCGCGCTTCCTTGAGGTCCGTAACAACAAAGTGTGAAGGAAAAGACGGAGGACTTGGAATTGACGGGGCCCAGCTGAGACCCTGTCAGGATCTCTCACCTTTCATGGTTCCGATCTACCACATTATAGAATCTTGTGACAGATCTCCGTGAAGATCCGTCAGATTGCCTCCACGTTTCGGAACGATGGAACCTCTATTCATTGTGTCCTCCCTCCTATCTTGCCACTGATGTAAGCGTCGGGGATAAAGACCCCAGACTTGTGGGATATTACTGAATCTCTTCAAGATTCAGTTTCTGTATTGACTAGAGAGTAATCTGACGACAAGTCTATCTCTCCATTTTGATATCCCTTCGTACACTGGTTAACCATCCTTTTGCCTTCACCCTCGCGTGAAAACCTCTATCGTCTAACACAAAGACCTATATATTAATCGATATACAATTATAAACAAAATCTAGTGAATAAGTTGATATCAATAACAACACTGAATATATATGCCTGCTCAAATTCCAGAAGACCCAGAAACCGGATTACAGAAAAGAAAGTAAGGGAAATACCTAAATAAAAATGATATAAAAAGCCGTCAAAACCAAGTAGGACGACAACTATATATAGCTGGTGCTGAAAGCTACGCCAGAAATGACATATGTGGTCATGTATGGCTCAATGTCTATGAGTAATCGTAATAAAAGACATTTTAATATACTCAGAAAAATATGGAAGGACTTCAGGGTCGTCTACCCCCTAGGACTACATTATGATAGACAGATTCAATTACACAAATGACAAACCTAGGATATAGAAACTCAATCAATACCAAATATACTAGTGGACCGTCTGTCTGTGGCGACTACTATTATTAAAGGTCCTGAATTTCATAGAAAGACGAAAGATATACCACTATAGTACAGTCCCACCGCAAAAGTTTCCGTCGATGCGGCCCCACACCCGCGTTTTTAGGACGCGTGCCAACCAACTCACCTTCTTCAAACACCTGTGACACTGCAGGTGGGTTCTGCCAGGCCTGTCCAGCTGTCACAACACCTACCATGGTTCCCAGAATGCCCCTACGTCCTATTAATTTAAACAGGGTAAAGGGAACAGAGTTAACTCCACACTTACGTGGTAAAATCTCTAGCCAAGCTGAAATTGGGATCCCCACGGCTACTATTGCGCGACACTTTGGTTTATCCCCTTCAACCATCCAATATACCCTCGAACAAGAACACGCCCGAGCAGATGGGAAGACCTGCCCTCGATCTGGGAGACCCCCTATTCTCTCTGAGGGTGACAAACGCTTGATCCTGCGTTTAATTAAGCGCGATCCCTTTATCGTGTATCGAGAAATTCGCGACCAAAGCGGATTAACGGCGTCTGACGACACCCTTCTTCGTCTGGTGAAGTCCTCGGGCTACGGCCATTGGAAAGCTAGAAAACGACCCTTCCTGACTCCGGAAGTGGCCGCGCCACGTTATAAATGGGCTTTGGCCCACCGGAATTGGATGTGGGATGACTGGATGCGAGTTGTGTGGAGTGATGAATGTTCCGTCGAGATCGGAAAAGGGAAGCGCCACCGTTGGGTCTTCCACCTGAACCACACCAACAAAAAGTACAAAAAAGAACATGTGATCACGTACCGGAAGTCGAAAGGTCTCTCTATCATGATTTGGGGCGCGATCTGGGGTGGTGGTTCCTCGAAAATATACCAAATGGTTCGAGATGAGGCATCCGCCCGAAACGGCTACTCTGCACGCTCGTATCTCGATGTTTTAGAGGGAAATCTACCTCAAATTCTCGATGATACCAACCGCATCTTCATGCAGGATAACGCCCCGATTCATACGGCTCGTTTAATCAAGTCGTGGTTGGATGAGCACGAATATGATGTGATAAAGTGGCCTCCGTATTCGCCGGATCTGAACCCTATCGAAAATGCCTGGGCTAAGCTCAAAGAAATGATCGATAGGCTGGATCCGCACCTGGAATCATTTGCTGGAACCCCTTCTGAATTAAAGGAGCATTTTTCCGATTTAATCGACCGGGCGTGGGAGGAGCTAGGTCAGGATTACTTTGACAAGTTGGTGAAGACGATGAACCACAGGGTTGCGTGTTAGGACAATGGGGGTTTTCACGTGAGAGTGAACGATCAGGCAAAACGATAGTTATCGGAGGTACTAGAATATATCAAGGGATCGAATGAAATGGTAGACTTGTCATCAGTTTATTGCCTAGTAATACAGAAACTGAATCTTGAAGAGATTCCGAAATATCCCACAAGTCTGGGGTCTTTATCCCCGGCGCTCACATCAGTGGCAAGCTAGGAGGACACAATGATTCGGGATTCCATGGTTCCAAAACGTGGAGGCGATCTGACGGATCCTCGCGGATATCTGTCACAAGATCCCATGACGTAGTAGATCGAGACCATGAAAGGTGAGAGATCTTGACAGGGTCCCGGCGGGTCCCGTCTCTCCTGAGTCCTCCGTCTTTTCCTTCACATTGCGGCTGTTATCTCCTCTCAGGGGTGGTACACTAAATATTAGACTCTGTAAATCATATTATCAGATTAATCAAGCAATTCCCCTTCAAATGATCCTATTTTTAATGTAATTAATAGTGATGATTGATTTAAATTATTTACTTCAAACTCATGGGTTCAAATATATATTATTATTATATTCTTACTCTGAATAGGCGGCTGGCCGCCTCGCCCCTCTGGACAAGCAGTCCCTCCTCGGTTCGAATCCAGCTTTTTATGTACATCGTACGGGGCGCATGCGCCTCCGCCCGCAACTCCCATCGTTAACCTCCATCCACTGGTGCTAGGCCTCGTCCGCCCAGCTTGGTGACAGGTCTTCGTGAATGTCACTAAAAGTTTTTTTTTTTGTTCAAATATATATATTTTCGGTGGGCGGGTCAACGGAAACCTTTGCGGTAGAACTGTATGTCAGTGAAACCATTCTCCTCTATCTTTATGCAGTAATTTCCCTTAACTCCATAAGATTTATATATCTCCACAATCAACATTGGATTGGGGTTAACGCTGGGAGTTGCAGGCGGAGGCGCATGCGCCCCGTATGATGTACATAAAAGCTGGATTCGAACCGGAGGAGGGACTGCTTGCCCACAGAGGCGAGACGTCTCGGCCAACCGCCTAGTCAGCATAAGATTAATAACGTGGATCCTGGGTAGTCCGGCACCCCGGCTTTCCCGGCAGGCACCTCAATTTTCCTCTCCTCACCAAACCTCCAATTTTCAAATGCCTACCATGCCACCAATCCGTGGTCAAAAATCTTAGAAATTAGTTGAGCAGGTAGGCAGGATCCTGCTTGTAATTAAGGTTATTAAACATGACTGGGTTACCTCCGTTGCTGCTGCTGCTCGCTCTTTCAAGGTCCCGCGGTGTACGCTACAGGACGGGATCCAGGTGATTACTCGTTGGTCTGCCATGAGGGCTACAAGCCATAAATTCACCCATAACTAAGAGGATCAGTCCAGGATAGGTTAATCTCGATGGTTACTAGAGGTGCTGCTCTTACAACCGCCATCTCGAGAGATATAGCCAATATAGTACTCGAAACCCGTAGATGGAATACCCCCCCAGACCCTTGGCAATAATTGGCCAACACGATACATCAAACGACATCCCGAGCTTTCTAGTCAATTCTCTCGTGGCTATAGCTATAGATGCGACTTGTTGGAAGATCCGAATACCATTATTGAGTGGTTCAGGCCTGTTGAAAAAGCGATTGTTCAATATGGTACCACTTCGGATGATATCTACAACTTTGACGAACCAGGGTTTGCAATGGGAGTTATTGCAATGACAAAGAACATTACACAGTCATTCTGTACCGGCCGGAAGGGTGTTTTGCAGGATGGCAGTCGCGAATGGGTGAATATTGTCGGTCAAGTTAGTTGATGAGCGTATCTTGATGCGGGATGCAATCGAGCATTTACGGGAATGGAATAGAAAGCAGGCAATAAAGAGGGACAAATCAATGAAGCAAATACCCAATAGAGGCGGTTTAACGGAGCTTTAGGGTCCTACTACCAATGTTGGTGGTGAGGAAGGTGCAAGTGTGAGAGATATATATCTCTTCCTACATCCGCTCTAGAACCCTATGTTGAACCTACACTCCATGTTTTACCCCCTATGCCGCGGCAAATCACCTGTTTTGGGTGTCATAAAAAAGGGCATTCTTTTAACAAATGCCCCAAAACTTAGTTTAGTGAAATTTATGGTTTCCTGGTTGATTAATTGGCGTTTAAAAAAGGTAGGACAGTTGATGTTTTGAAGTTCCTGCCGGAATAGCCGGGGTGCCGGAACAACCAGGATCCACGTTAATAATAATTATTATGTTTCCGCAAAATATCAAGTGGTAGATATCTTAACACAAATCTACCATTCACCCAATTCTCAGCTCTAGCTACTGTAGGTTAGCAGAGCCGAGAGATAAACCAAACAACTAATCTATATACATATATATATATATATATAACGTATTCCACAAGCGAGTGACGCAGCGCAAAACACATAGTAAAAGCGATATTATCCTACATTGATATCTCAACAACCACAACTTTATTTTATCTCCTTTATGTCATGATAGCCTTTGATAAGAACACTTAGCGTTCTGTATCAATTTCAAAGATATTAAAAGACTATATTATGGTGATTTCAAGAATGACCGTAAAATACGTTGCCAAAAACGAGATATCTATTTAACACAAGCATGAAGTCTTGGATTTTCCTCAAACTCCCTATGGATGCTAGTTATGACCTGAAGGATGTTATGCTATAGGATAAAGTCCGTAGAGTCCACCGTTGTTGAGATATCAAGTTGTATTTATCGCTTTTACGATGTGTTCCGGACTGCGTCACTCGCTTGTGGAATACGTTATATATACAATCTTCATAGATTATACAGATTCTTCAGGGGGAGTTCCCGGACAGACACTTGCGGAGTCAATCATCAAATACAGCACATGAAAAGGATAAAGGAGTCAAATACACCAGCAAATTGCTATAATGAAGTTCACATCATCAGAATCAAACAAACTTAGTTATTTGACTACATCTAACTAAGCCGACTACTCTTTCCACACTTTGCACAATACCTCTTTTCTCAGATCCATTTAGCTCCAAAAATATTTTCCTCTGAATTCACCTACCTTCCACAATACAATTTCTGTAAACCCCTGTAAGACCTAAAAATATCAATATGGCCTAAAAATATCAAGACACATTAACGGACAGACGCCTGCGGACTGACGTAACATAAAGATACAAGACAAGTGAACCGTAACGTTCATAGATTGACGCGGACGGACTGGGGATTGCGATTTATTGCTTCCGGACAGACGATTGCGGAATCTCACCAAACACAGCACATGAAGTGCAAAGATAAATAGGAGTTAAAATCCCCCAGGGGGATTAGTTTTAGCATCATTACTATGATCAAGTTCTTGCGACATAATCAAAACTCGACTCCATCATCATTCGTCCACATTCTTCCTAAGAACCTTTCCTTCCAAGCACCTTCACTGCCACCATTGCTTCCTTTGCCATGATCCTCCTAGAGCTTATGAGCCCGGCAAAATTCCTACTTCAGCAATAGACCCATATCATCCATATCGACTTGCTGAACTACGTCTTGGGAATTTCATTCACCAGACGGACATACGCCATCATGACGTCTCTCGAAAAGACCTCAGTCGCCAAGCTCAAAAGCTCCAAAAATTATATCATCTGTGTTAGAGATCCTTCGGCTTTTTGGTATGAGTTGCGCGATAGCACTGGCGCTAACACCACGTGACCCACAAACCACACAAACCACACAAAACACCAGCACCCTAGAATTCTCCTTCCTTTCTCCAACGAACCCTTCTTGTACATATCTTATCTAGCCAACAGAACGAATTGAGCTGGAATCCTTACAATCTGGGCCATTCGCGTCAAGGCCATCTTGACGAAAGAGGATCTCATCTCTGTCCTCACCACCTCAACCTCGCAAAACAAAAACGAGAAGGCTTTGTCTATCATACAGCTCTTGTGTGAGGATGGACCTCTTCTCTACATCAGATTGTATCGATGCCAAAACAGCTTGGACAGCCCTCGAGTCGTGCTACCACCCAAAAGGGTTCACGACCGAGTACCTCATTTTCAAAGAATTCTTTAACACGACCCTTGAGGACTTCGACACCATGCAGGAGTACCTCAGCAAGGTCAAGACACTCAATGACGATCTCAAGGGCAAGAACATTCTTCTTCCTAAGCAACTGATAATTGCCTGCAAGGGTGCTGAATAGCCTGAGCGACGAATATGAGACATTGACCCAGCCCAGCTCCAACTACAACTCCAAGCAAAACAAACAAGGTTGAAAAACCCCAACAACAAAGACGACTACCAAATTCTCCCCAAACAAACAAAGTGCCATGATCACCCTCTTGAAGGAGGATGACGAGAGCGAAATTGAAATTGATACAACACCGATGGATGAGGATACTATCATCACTGATGGAGCTGAGTTGTCTGATGACGACCTGCTAAAAGAGGTACGCCTTCCACTTTTCAATAAGACCGAAAACATTGATGAATATCATACTTACAAACATAAATCAGATTTGAACACATCAGAGCGTTCAAGAAATTTGAATTGGTCAATGCGTTCGAGAGATTTAATGTTTAATAAGTTTGATTTTATGCATTGATACTGCTGCTACAATTCATACAATTTGCGATTTGAAACTCTTCCATTCGTATGAACCCACAAAAACAAACGTTAGTTGGGGTGAAGCAAAGATCTAAAGACAAAATACAAAAGCGAAATCTATGTCAAAACAAATACAAACATGCAATTCTTCATCAATGATGTCTACTACATCCCAGAATTGGGAGTCAATCTCTTGAGTGCTAACAAACTACTGAAAAATGGTATATAAAGGCAACTTTCAATGAAAAGGACGCCATCATACACAAAGAAAACACTATCATATCAAATGCATCCAAGAAAGATAATCTATACAAAACAAGTCTGCTTACCCCGGACAGAGACAAGAACGAAAACATCCTACTGACAAAAAGGGTGGAAAAGCACTTCATCAAGATATGGCATGAACGATTAGGTCATATATCATGTGAACCTTTGAAAGCTATACTAAAACACATCAATATTGATCTATCAAAAGAAAAATACATGAACTCGATTATGCACTGCAAAGTATGCCTGCTTGCAAAGAACAACAGACATATAAACAAAGTCAGCCAACATACCAAAATATTCCAAAGGATTGAAAGAATACATAGTGATCTAGGAGGGCCATTGCCTAGAACATATGATAACAATGCTTATTACATCACATTCCTAGACAAAAAGTCTAGATTTATATGGATATTCCTACTTCGCAGAAAGGAACAAGCCTATGATTGCTTCGAGAAATTGAAAGCTCAATGTTAAGATCCTGTACTGTGGGTATGAATTGGAAACCTGACATGACAACTACTTAGTTGTCATAATGGTCTTTTTGGTTAACGCCTGGACTTACGTTAGGCAGGTGGTGTCAGCCCACATGCCGTAACACTCAAATTGAAAACAATACCAATGGACGCCTCGAAGAGTTCTTTCCCGACAATGGTAAAGAATACGTCAACAAAAACTTCAAATTGGCTTTAACCAAGTACGTTATTGAGCATAGACTTAGCCCAACATACACAAAAGAACCCAATGGTCTGATCGAAATAATCAACTTGACCTTGATGAACAAAGTACTGTTACGATGATGCCAATTCCTCAAAGATAGAAGAGTGCATTTGAACTAGAATATTGAAGACAGAGAGAGAAGGAGAAAGAGGAAGAAGGGAAGTGAGAGATGGGGCCTTCACCTAGATCCTCACGTCATGTGTTCTCATCCCTCCGTCTAGTTCAATGCACCTTGAGAAGCAAACAACAAAAGTAATAATAGAAAGCAAACCTGTCACACGTGACATTGTGACATCAAGATTCAGTTTCTGTATTACTAGGCAATAAACTGATGACAAGTCTACCACTTCATTTGATCCCTTGATATATTCTGGTACATTCGATAACTATCGTTTTGCCTGGTCGTTCACTCTCATGTGAAAACCCCCATTGTGCTCACAATATCTTTAGTCTGTCAGGCAACGTATCACACAATAACTCCATATCATGGAACTCTCAATTACAAAAGAGTGTGGCCTTATCACGTGCGAGGCTGAATACATTGCTTTGAAAGAAGCCACAAAAGAAGCTCTCTACCTGAAGTGCATGTTCAATTACATCAATGACAACCTACATCTAGGTTATACGCACTCAGTGCCAACCATACTAGTGGATTGTCTATCGGCCAAGCTACTAAGTGAAAATCCTGAATTCCTTTAAAAGGCAAAACACATGCCACTGATGTATCACTTCACAAGAAATGCTATACCGTATTTCACTACCGAGCTGGCCAACTGTCACGATCAAAACAAAATAAAATTGTTGTATCGATTACGAGAATACTAAAGCTGAAGAATAAAAAGAAAGGATGGAAAAGCGGGGCACGTCCTCAACTAAAATATCAGCCCGGCAGAATCGCAACTCTCTGCCTAGGCTTAGACCGTCACACCCGTTAAATTTAAATGCAAATATTTCAACCAAAATGCCATAAATTAATTCAACTAATTATTATCTCTCTGGGGACATGTTTCTCTTCTATGCCCTGGCAATCTGCATATCCCACACGCCCGCGGGGGGCCGCGTACGTGGCTAAATAGCCGATTCTCCCTGTGGATTCGCGCCGGGGAAAGGAGCTTCAACAGCTTCTCCCGTCTGCAAAATCCTAGCAGCGGCTTCTTCAGCCAAGATGCCTTCTGCGGCATGTATCTGTGTTACGGCATGTGGGCCTGACACCACCTACCGAACGTAAGTGCAGGCGTTAACCAAAAAGACCACTATGACAACTAAGTAGTTGTCATGTCAGGTTTCCAATTTATACCCACAGTACAGGATCTTAACAATCTGTCTTCTGGATCGGGCGTTCTTTCGCCGCCTCTTCTCGACTTCGGCGCGTAATTCCTTGCTTTCTTGGTCGCGTAAGACCTCGTCGTAGGGCTTCGTACGGAAACCCTTCAGCACCTTGTCGAATTTATATACGGCTGGATAAGAGGACTTTGACGCCCTGGACGAACTGCAGTTTTAATTGCCGAAGCCAATCGACGTATGTCTTTCTCCGTGTGAGGTGCTTTGTGTAGTTTCGGCTTGAGTCACTTGTGAAGAGGTGGTGCCAAATAAATGTTGTGATCCTTGAAGGTAGTCATTGAAAGGAGGACAGGACTCCCTTCCAAACGCCAGTCACGATCGATTGCCACACAGGGACGAGAGATCGTTTTGGTTTGACCCCGGAGGTCAGTTATGGTGATGGGAATGCGCCAGACTTCGTAAGTGGGCACTTGAAGCTTGCCAACTGCCTCAAGTATCGGTGGAGTAAGAGGTGCTTGCTGAAACTTGTATTTTTGAACGAATTCCTTGCTGACAAGATCACATCCCGATCCGCTGTCCAAATCGACATGTGTTTTTATGGAGTTTTTTGATAAGTACAGGAACGTGCAAAACACAAGTAGTCCCTACTTGGGGCCACGGAGTTGAAGGTGTAGGGGTTACTCCAACTCGTCTTCTTTTCCCGCTGACTTGGCCCCTTGTACAGGAGTATCCTTCTTGCCTTTCTCCTTCCCCTTGCTCTTCTTCTTGTCCGGACACCTCGAAGCATAGTGGAACTCACTATGGCAGAAGTTACAGGTGTTCACCTTGCCATTCGGTCCCACAGGGTTTTTCTTTGGCGATTTCTCTCGCTTCTCCTTGTTTCGATTCGCGAAAGAGCGACCTTTTCCCTTGAACCGACGAGGTTTGTCTTCGTCGTCATCCTCATCGGAAACGTTTCCTCTTCTTATCAACGTTCCAACGGTTCGACCGCCAATGATGCAAAGCAGTTTGCACCATTTTAACCCGGGTGTGGGGAAGCTCAATTGCATGGGAGGAGATTTCCTGTCGGAGGTCTTTGCTGAGTTTGCTATAGAAAAACAAAGCCTTCTCTTTCTCAGACCTCTGCTCAAAATATCCCTCCAAAACTGCCAACTCTTGGTCGAAATCCACAGGGTCCTGATTTTTATCCTGGACCTTGTTCTCCAACTCAATCTGAAGGTCTCCCAGCCTTTGCTCGGAATTTGAAATCAACATCAAGGTCCAATCCACAAAGGCAGGCCAGTTATGCTTGACATGATGTTTTTTCTCCTCAGACAAACCCGCCAAATGCTGATACCAGCTTTTTCTGCAGGAATCAGATGTTTGCATTACCGCGGTGATGATCTTATTCTCATCCTTGGAGAATCTGTTGGGGCATCCTTCAAAAATGAGTTCGAGTCCATTCAACCAAGTGTCCCTCTCTTGTACAGAAGACGACCGTTTCAAGCGAGGCAAATCCGCGATTTGGTGTCCGTAGTCCAAATCTTTGACTCCCTTTTTTGGACTAGAAGGCTTATTGAGGTCCCTCCTAAGCTCGGTTTGTTCCTTCTCCAACTTGCGGATTGTTTCCAGGAGCATTTTGATAGTTGGCTCCTGGGTAGGGGATTCGGTACCTGTCCTTTCTGGAGAGACCGGAACAGGGGTTGTCTGTGACACTGCAGGTGGGTTCTGCCAGGCCTGTCCAGGCGGTGAGTCGATTCAGGTCATGTGACAGGAGGAGGAGAGACGAGGGACTTGTTTTGTTGCGCGCCTCTTTTGTTTTCTTTGTTTTCTTTCTCTCTTCTCCCTTTAGACTAGTTATCTTGTCGAATTGGACTCTTTTGCAAGAATTGCCTACTATCACATTGTCGGGACAGAGGGATTTTCGACTGCGCCCGAGGGTGAGGCATGGTCGCTCGACCTTGTCGATCTTCTAACCATCGTTTCGGGTGACCGTAATAGAAGATTCAGGAATTGTGAGGACAATGGGGGTTTTCACGTGAGAGTGGACGATCAGGCAAAACGATAGTTATCGTAGGTACTAGAATATATCAAGGGATCAAATGAAATGGTAGACTTGTCATCAGTTTATTGCCTAGTAATACAGAAACTGAATCTTGAAGAGATTCCGAAATATCCCACAAGTCTGGGGTCTTTATCCCCGGCGCTCACATCAGTGGCAAGCTAGGAGGACACAATGATTCGGGATTCCATGGTTCCAAAACGTGGAGGCGATCTGACGGATCCTCGCGGATATCTGTCACAAGATCCCATGACGTAGTAGATCGAGACCATGAAAGCTGAGAGATCTTGACAGGGTCCCGGCGGGTCCCGTCTGTCCCGAGTCCTCCGTCTTTTCCTTCACATCACTACCCCGGCTCGGAGGGGGAATCAGGGTTCGAAGACGAACATTCAACTCTGAGAGCACTCGATCTGGTGCAAAAGGTAGTAAACCAGTTGCTGCGAAGCTATTTTAATAGTCTCCGATTTGAAAGTTTCAATTCGTGCGAGAGGGTACGCTTCAAGGAAGTCAAGTTTGTCGATGTGGTCGATCCTGTTCCGCATCTTCATTTCAACAAACCGGCCGTATGACCGCTTCAACACCGCAAAGCAACCGACATCGAGAGGTTGCAGAAGGTGGGAGGAGTGGGGAGGCATGCAGATTGGTATGATCCTATGTTGCTCACAGTGTCACGTGTGACAGGTTTGCTTTCTATTATTACTTTTGTTGTTTGCTTTTGAAGGTGCATTGAACTAGACGGAGGGATGAGAACACATGACGTGAGGATCTATGTGAAGGCCCCATCTCTCACTTCCCTTCTTCCTTCTTCTCCTTCCCTCTCTGTCTTCAATATTCTAGTTCAAATGCACTCTTCTATCTTTGAGGAACTGGCATCATCGTAACACACAGAGCTGGTCGAATTTCGGGCCCAAATGACTCCCATGTCCGTCGTGTATCAATAGCCGATACACCCCCGTCGTACGCGAAGAAGTCGCCGGAATGAACTGCCTTTCCAGCCATCGAAGTCCAATTTCATCAGAGGTCTATCCTGTCACGTGCTATGAGATCTAGGACAATAGACAAGGGTCATGTGATCGAGGAGGTGATTGTTTGTTCGTGCCTGAGGCACGTACCTGATGAGCATAAACGCTCCTCTCAGATAGTTGCTTTCTTTCTTTCTCTTTCTCTCTTCACCTTTAGTTTTCTGAATAACAGCACTCTTTGCACAAAAGACTTGGCTCATAACACATCCGTTGGGACTGACTTCCAACCGCCGATTGTCAAGGCTGTGACGGTCTAAGCCTAGGCGGAGAGTTGCGATTCTGCCGGGCTGATATTTTACTTGAGGGCGTGCCCCGCTTTTCCTTCCTTTCTTTTTATTCTTCAGCTTTAGTATTCTCGTAAATTGATACAACAATTTTATTTTGTTTTTGATCGTGACGGAGGCACTCGAGCCAAGATTGGAGGTGGAGTTTACCTTTAAAAATCACAGTTGGAGGAAGCGCCCACCCGGAACCATTTGTACACCCAATCGCGGCCACCCAGTCGCGATTTCC
This sequence comes from Penicillium bovifimosum, assembly GCF_028826915.1. NCBI lineage: Eukaryota > Fungi > Ascomycota > Eurotiomycetes > Eurotiales > Aspergillaceae > Penicillium > Penicillium bovifimosum. Next base: position 208,028 of record NW_026622714.1, on the reverse strand, counting down.
GGGTTGTAAAAGTGAACGCCGACCGTAGTATTCACTTCTCATGATAATCTTCGCGGTCGCTGTTACTCCCATCGCGAAACCGGTCTCGTCGAAGTTATAAATCTCGTTGGGGTCGTTCCATATTGAATGATTGTTTTTTGAACAAGATCGAACCATTCCCCAATGACTTTCGGATCTTCGCATTTCGCCCGCTCGTAATTGTATTATCGTGAGAACCGGGAGGAGAGACGAGGACGCCTTTAACGAACTTGTTGACCCAATTTTGGCCGACCGAAAGAACCGGGGTAGATTCACGTCGTTCGAGCAGAAGATTCGCCATATCTCGAACCATGGAGGGCCGGGGGGCTGCTCGACGAGCATCCATAGAGAGAATCCAGTTTTCAAGACGTTCCTCTTCAAGTTCTGTCAATTTACACGGATTTGCAGGACAAGTCGCGCGTTGTCGCGTACCGGAAAGGCGGGCAGAAAGCGTTGAACGGGGGATGTTAAATCGGCGTGCCAGTTCGCGAATATTTTGGATTTCTCCATTGTTAAAAGCCCTGATAGCTAATAAGATCCTACCCTCTTGCTCTGCTAATTTTTGAGAGCGTTGGGAGCGAATTGGTTTCATGGTGGGTGGTTGAAGAACTACAGTGCTAATTCTTTGTAAGGAGGGGAGTCCCAAGATATTGGATGGGGTAGTGGACGACCCAATAACAAAGGACTAAGGTCAGGTAGAAGATGGTGAATCGATAAGATAAGAGGAAGAGTGGTAATACTGGGAGTTTGTAGCCGAAGGCAATAAAGTAGACGATACGAATCAAAGATATCTTTTGGCGAGTAGAAACATCAATTGATTCTTGAGGATCTAACAAGAATCCGAAGTCTCTGGGTCTTTTATCCTCAAGCCTCTCTCACTATTTAACGTAGTACACCAGTCGAGCGGGAACAATCCAGAACGGCCCGCCCGGATGTCCGGGGAGGCGAACCAAACACCAATACAGATAAGGTTCACATGACATAAGTCATGACACGCTTGACAATGGGTGGAAAGCAATGACGGAGTATCGGAGACCTGTCAGGGTCTCCCGCATGCCCCAGCCAAGGCCAATGGGCCTGGTGACAAAGAGTCAAAATACTCAAAGACAATTTCCCATCACATCCTGCATGAAGATGCGGTTCGTATCATCGAGAATCTGAGGTAGGTTTCCCTCTAAAACATCGAGATACGAGCGTGCAGAGTAGCCGTTTCGGGCGAATGCCTCATCTCGAACCATTTGGTATATTTTCGAGGAACCACCACCCCAGATCGCGCCCCAAATCATGATAGAGAGACCTTTCGACTTCCGGTACGTGATCACATGTTCTTTTTTGTACTTTTTGTTGGTGTGGTTCAGGTGGAAGACCCAACGGTGGCGCTTCCCTTTTCCGATCTCGACGGAACATTCATCACTCCACACAACTCGCATCCAGTCATCCCACATCCAATTCCGGTGGGCCAAAGCCCATTTATAACGTGGCGCGGCCACTTCCGGAGTCAGGAAGGGTCGTTTTCTAGCTTTCCAATGGCCGTAGCCCGAGGACTTCACCAGACGAAGAAGGGTGTCGTCAGACGCCGTTAATCCGCTTTGGTCGCGAATTTCTCGATACACGATAAAGGGATCGCGCTTAATTAAACGCAGGATCAAGCGTTTGTCACCCTCAGAGAGAATAGGGGGTCTCCCAGATCGAGGGCAGGTCTTCCCATCTGCTCGGGCGTGTTCTTGTTCGAGGGTATATTGGATGGTTGAAGGGGATAAACCAAAGTGTCGCGCAATAGTAGCCGTGGGGATCCCAATTTCAGCTTGGCTAGAGATTTTACCACGTAAGTGTGGAGTTAACTCTGTTCCCTTTACCCTGTTTAAATTAATAGGACGTAGGGGCATTCTGGGAACCATGGTAGGTGTTTGAAGAAGGTGAGTTGGTTGGCATGCGTCCTAAAAACGCGGGTGTGGGGCCGCATCGACGGAAACTTTTGCGGTGGGACTGTATGTTTGTCGTTCGCCGCAAGCAGATATATTATGCAGTCCATGATAGATTGAATGTATAAATATTTCTTTTAATGGGTTGGTATTATTAGTATAACTTTCGAAGGTTCATATGTTATACGTTGGGTTCCGTATGTTACATCCCACTTTGCGGGTCCCCCTAAACATGTGTATATACCAGGGGGCTTTAGCGCCCCCCGGACCCCCAGCCTGAATTGCTGAGCGTTAGGTTTATCCAAATTTTTTAAACGCCAGTCGTGGTCCGTAGGTAATTCTGATTACGTATTTTAATCTTAAAAAAAGGCTCGGACTGAACTTGATCAAATTGGCTTCTACCGTCTACGGACACGGGCCGTGGGTGGCTGCTCCGGAGAGGAGGAACCTGAGGACGGCGAAGGGGTGCGAGTGGCAGCCCGTCCCCCCCCCGGATCGGCTGGCTCGATCGGGCGTTGCTGGGTGCGGGGGACGATGCCTCGAAGGCCGGAAGGGCAGAGTTCGAGACACTCGGCTGGTAGACGGTGTCAGCGGGGTCATCTGCCTCTCGCGCTGGACATGCCCAGGTAGTCTCCGAAGGCGATCCGCATCACGCATCGCGAAGACGCCGGGGTGCAGAGTGTTATCAACTTCAAGCAATCAGGTGGTAAACTATAAGAAAAGTCACCGCCTGGAACCGAACCCGGCCTAGTCAAGAACATAGACGAATTCTTATGGGAAAGGTAAGGAAATATGAATTCGATGAGTGTAGGTAAAGAATGGAAAGATGAATTCTCAGGATGTGATTCTGCCGTTCTACACCGCGCTAACACTACACTCTGTGATTTCCAGACCGGCATGCTACACAGAACCCCAACACGTGACCCGCGACCCTGCTATTTCCCTATATTACTCCGCTAACGCTCCGCAATCACTTGCGCTGTGATGGATCACGGCACGGAGACAGGAATCAGGAGAGGAGACTGGGGGTTGGTTGGTGTAAGGATGGGAGTCCAACGATACTGGATGCGGTAGTGGACGACTCAATAGCAAAGGACCAAGTGTCAGGTGGAAGGGTGCTTGATGAGGCTTAAAGGTCGATGATACATATCAATATCCTTTTTGGGGGGAGAGTAGAAACATCAAATAATTCTTAAAGATCTGTGAAGAACCCCAAGTGTATGGGCTCTTTATCTTCAAGCCTCACTCACTTTCTAACATAACATACAGTGTCACCAGTCGAGCGGAAACAAACCACGATGGTCCGCCCGGCCGTCCCAGAGGTAAACCAGACCAATGCAGATAAGGTTCACATGAGTCAGAAGTCATGACATGCTTGACAAAGGATGGAAAGCAATGACGGAACACCGGAGACCTGTCAGAGTCTCCTGCATGCCCCGGCGAAGGCCAGTTGGCCTGGTAACAATGGAGTAAAAATAGTCAAGGACAATTTCCCTTCGCAGTTGGGGTGTGTAAGATCTAAAAATATCAATATGACACGTTAACGGACAGACGCCTGCGGAGTGACTGACTTTCACAGATTGGACGCGGACGGACTGACGATTACGGAATCTATTATCAAACAAAGCGCCTGAAGCAAAGATAAAAGGAGTCAAATACCCCAGGGGAATAAATAGGTTTATCATTACTACCACCAAGTTCTTGCAATCAAATCAACTCACTTGACTCCGCCAACTTCCTTCCACATTCTTTCTAAGAAACCTTCCTTCCGAATATCTTCACCACCACCATTCCTTCCCTGCCATAATCCTCCTAGAGCGTGGCCATTCTTTTGTCTCGCGTCTCTTCTTGTTTTTCTTCCTTTCTCCTTTCTTCTCAGCTTAGTTGTGTGGTTGAATTGGAGTCTGCTTTCAACAAATTTAGCCTGTCTCAAATGGACTAGTCGTATATAGATAGGGTTCGAAATTAAATCAATATATTTTATCTCACATCTTCTTGTGTAGCCAAACTTCGGCCTCCCCCAACTATGCTCCATAGGTGATTTATCACTCAGCGCCTTATGCGGTGCTATATGCAGATATGTAGCTAGCTGCCTTTAAAGGCTGTTTGACATAGGTAGCTACGCTGGGGCATTTGAACTGATCAATAAGGCCCTTAAACGGCCTTATTCATTAGTGCTATGCCAATTCCTTCAATTAGAATGTTTTGTTTCTTTACGTATGTTTGGGTTAGTGTATATTCAACCCCGTATTCGATTAAAGTTGCTTTGAACTTTTGTTCGTACATTCTTTAAATTATCGATGAAGGACTCTTTAATACATACTTTCATTCGTGTTATTTTGAATTTGAGCTTTCATTCCTCGAAACAATCATATGCATCTCGTCTCTGCGAGATAGGGCTGTTGTACAATATAAAATAATCAAATATGACACTTTGGCGGACAGACTATTGCGGGCCAATTGTCAAATAAAGCACATGAAGTGCAACACATGAAAAAGATAAAAGGGTCAAATCATCCACCTAGGGAAATTAGCTATCATCGCCAAGTTCATACATCCCAATCAAACGTTTAAACATACTTGACTCCATCTACTTTCTTCCACACTTTCAATTCCTTCCTCCAATATGTCCACATTCAACCATATCTTTCTCTCAATTCATCACCCCCCACGATACCTTCCTCGGCTTTAAACCTTTTTTAACACATAATTCTTCTTGTCTAGAACCGCGGTATAATAAGCTTTATTCTCATAGGTTTCATTCAGGCAGTGGTCGTCCTAGATTACTATGTATCCTTTTGATATTTTGTGGAGACAAAAAAGTATCATGTTCACTGGCCTTGTTTGTATAGCTGTCAGTCGTTGAAGACATATGTTGCCGTCCATAATGTATTTCTTGTATTTGCCCTTATATCTATATCAGTATTGCTCAATATAGCCTTCAAGGGTTAACGTGGATCCTGGCTGTTTCGGCACCCCAGCTATTCCGGCAGGCACCTCAATTTTCCTCTCCTCACCAAACCTCCAATTTTCAAATGCCTACCATGCCACCAATCCGTGGTCAAAAATCTTAGAAATTAGTTGAGCAGGTAGACAGAATCCTGCTTGTAAATAAGGTTATTAAAAATGGCTGGGTTACCTCCGTTGCTGCTGCTGCTCGCTCTTTCAAGGTCCCGCGGTCTACGCTACAAGACGGGATCCAGGTGAGTCTGTCGTGAGGGCTACAAGCCATAAATTGACCCATAACTAAGGGGATCAATCCGGGGTAGGTTAATCTCTATGGTTACTAGAGGTGCTGCTCTTACGATCACCATGTCGAGAGATATAGCCAATATACTACTCGAAACCCGTAGAGAGAATACCCCCCCGGACCGTTGGCAATAATTGGCCAACACGATACATCAAACGACATCCAATGTTAAGGGGTAGCTAGAAACAGAAGACTATTGGCTAGGTAAGAAGACAGCAAGATGTAGGGCTCATTGATATGAGCAGGCTCAGGCATGAGCATAATCCATTCGGTAACGAGACTGAATCTTGCCTTTCCCAGGCCGGCTCCATCAGTAGATTTATAGATACATGATCTCTAACCCCATGATGCTCAGCCACACCAGAGATGATGAACAAATAAAGAGATCATGAACCAACAAAGATATCAACACATGATTTCAAATCATCACACGTCAGCTCACGTCAGCACTTCAAAGGATCAGTGACATGTCCCCTTTGATTGATATAACACATGGAACATCAAAGGTCAACACTTCAAAGGACCAGTGACCTGTCACCCTCTGATTGGTATACCCCGTGACAACATCCCGAGCTTTCTAGTCAATTGTCTCGTGGCTATAGCTATATAGAGATACGACTTGCTGGAAGATCTAAATACCATTATTGAGTGGTTCAAGCCTATTGGAAAAACGATTGCTCAATATGGCATCACTTCGGATGATATCTACAACTTTGACGAACCAGGGTTTGCAATGGGAGTTATTGCAATGATAAAGGACATTGCACAGTCATTCTATACCGGTCGGACGGGTGTTTTGCAGGATGGCAGTCGCAAATGGGTGAATATTGTCGGTCAAGTTAGTTGATGAGCGTATCTTGATGCAGGATGAAATCGAGCATTTATTGGAATGGAATAGAAAGCAGACAAATATGAACAAATTAATGAAGCAAGTAACCAATAGAGGCGGTTCAACCGAGCTTTAGGGTCCTACTACGAATGTTGGTGGTGAGGAAGGTGCAAGTGTGAGATATATATCTCATCCTACATCCGCTCTAGAACCCTATGTTGAACCTACACTCCATGTTTTATCCCCTATGCCGCGACAAATCACCTGTTCTGGGTGTCAAACAAAAGGGCATTCTTTTAACAAATGCCTCAAACCTTAGTTTAGTGAAATTCATAGTTTTCTGGTTGATTAATTCATGTTTAAGAAAGGTAAGAAAGTTGAAGTATTGAAGTTCCTGCCGGAATATCCGGGTTGCCGAAACAACAAGGATCCACGTTATCTCGACAAGATTATCTAATCTAATAACGCGGATCCTGGTTGTTCCGCCACCCTGGTCATTCCGGGTTACATCAGCCCATCATCTTTCAATTGTCTTCATCATTCTGTTTCTCTTCCACCCTTGATAATCTAGTTTAAATGCTATATAATATACTCTTCTTGTTTCAAACGTTCTCGGCATCGTCATAACATACCAGTCGGAAGGGTGTTTTGCAAGATGGCAATCGCGAATGGGCGACCGCGGCAAATCGCCTATTCTGGGTGTCATAAAAGGGCATTCTTTTAAAGAAATGCCCCAAGGCTTAGTTTAGTGAAATATATGGTGTTCTGGTTGATTAATTCGCCTTTAAAAACCGTAGCATTGTTGAAGCTTTGATGGGATGCCGGATCAACCAAGATCCACGTTAGTTAATATTAATATCTTGCTATTTTTATCATTAGCTGGGAAAGGCAAATTTATACTATGAAGTTTATTTTATTGAATGCTTTTGATATGCTAGTATTTTCTCTATATATTTTGCCATCTTGGTCATTGAAGTTGCCTTTATACCATTTTAGTAATTTATTGATACTCACTGAGGTAAGTTGACTCGCACTTGCGGAATATAATTCATAGGCACCATTGACATAACATTGTTTTGGCGTAGATCTGGCCTTTGTGTTTTGCATTAGAGCTCCTGCTACACCCGCCTCCCCCAAAATTAAGGATTGTTTGCGGGTTCATAGGTATGGAGTGGCTTTCAATCGCACCTTGTATGTATTGTATTTATTATTATTTATTAAACTTACTCTGATTAGGCGGTTGGGCGCCTCGCCCCTGCGGGCAAGCAGTCCCTCCTCGGTTCGAATCCAGCTTTTTATGTACATCGTACGGGGCGCATGCGCCTCCGCCCGCAACTCCCCTCAATCCAATGGTGCTAGGCCTCGTCCGTCCAGCTTGGTGACGGGTCTTAGTACATGCCACCATTTCTTGCTTTTTCCTCCTCTACCTTAGCAGTAGGGGCCCTACATGCAGCTGGCTAGCTATAGAGCTGCGTCTCCTTCTCGGTGCCACCCCCGTCTGGGTCTCGTGCGGCCACATACTACCGCCCTCTAGTTCTCCTGCGAGCCTGTTCTCACTCAGTTGTTCTAAGGAGGGGAGTCCATGGTACTGGATAGGGTAGTGGACGACCCAATAGCAAAGGACTAAAGGTCAGGTAGAAAATGTGTGAACCGATAAGATAAGAGGATGAGTTGTAATACTGGGATTTTGTAGCCAAAGGCAATAAAGTAGACGATACGAATAAGGATATCTTTTGGTGGGCAGGAACATCAATTGATTCTTGAGGATCTATCAAGAACCCGAAGTGCCTGGGTCTTGTCTGGGTCTTTTATCCTCAAGCCTCTCTCACTATCTAACGTAGTACACCAGTCAAGCGGAAACGATCTAGAACGGCCCGCGCTTTTGGCGAGGGTGCCACCCTTCCGGAGCTTTGTCCTGGAACAAGAGCCAGCAATATGTGGTATGTGTACGGAGTAGGTATTTTGGAATGCTAGTACGGGAATTGTATTGTTTCTTCTTCTGTGGGTCTTTTGTTCCCCTTTAGGTGCACATAATTTTATGGCTTTCGATGCCACGACATTAGTTGATATAATAGGACTTAGGGTCTTTCCATTGGACAATTGACTGAACATGTAAGAGCAAAGGCTCAGCTTCGGACCTCGGACAGGACTGACGTTGAACTTCGGATACCTTCGTTTATCTTCGGACGCTTGACTTCTGATGTGTGAAGGAAAAGACGGAGGACTCGGGAGGGACGGGACCCGCCGGGACTCTGTCAAGATCTCTCAGCTTTCATGGTTTCGATCTACTACGTCATGGGATCTTGTGACAGATATCCGCGAGGATCCGTCAGATCGCCTCCACGTTTTGGAACCATGGAATCCCGAATCATTGTGTCCTCCTATCTTGCCACTGATGTGAGCGCCGGGGATAAAGACCCCAGACTTGTGGGATATTTCTGAATCTCTTCAAGATTCAGTTTCTGTATTACTAGACAATAAACTGATGACAAGTTTATCACTTCCTTTGATCAATTGATATATCCTGGTACATTCGATAACTATCGTTTTGCCTGATCGTTCACTCTCACGTGAAAACCCCCATTGTCCTCACAGGATGTCTCGTTTACTCTCGGAGTTCATCGCTCAGGAAAAGACATAAAAGGAGCCAAATCCACCGCGGAATATTGACCATCATCACGAGAAACCTCCTTTTTGAATCTATCACTACATCCCTCAAACCAACACACGCCATGGCCTCTGCCAAACTTCTTCTGCTCTCTAGGAGGTTTACGTGCAGAGGAAGATGTTTGGAAGAAAGAAGAGAAGAAGGTTGGCAAGGGCCAATATCGGTATTGTATTTGTAGTGATGTGATTGCTTGTTGGATCATCCGAGATCAAACAAGATAATGCGGGGTCCGAGTCCCAAGATGACGGAAGCCCGATGATCCAATCTAAGATCAATCCGGGGTCCAAGTCCTCAATGACGTGTGGAGCCCAATGCTCGGGCGAGGTACAATGCTCATCCAGAGTCCGAGCCATGAGATAATAACGCTGTCATCAGATGTGAGGGGTCCTACCCTAGGACCCCGTAACAGGGAATTAGTTTCATTATCACTACTATCAAGTTCTTGCAACACAATGAAAACTCACTTGACTCCACCATCTTTCTTCCACATTCTTCCTAACAACCTTTCCTTCCAAACATCTTCACAAAGCCACCATTCCTTCCTCTGCCATAATCCTCCTAGAGTCGCGTACCGGAAAGGTAGAAAGCGTTGAACGGGGGATGTTAAATCGACGTGCCATTTCGCGAATACCTTGGATTTCTCCATTATTAATAGTCTTGATAGCTAATAAGATCCTACCCTCATGGTCTGCTAATTTTTGAGGGCGTTGGGGGCGAATTGGTTTCATGGTGGGTGGTTGAAGAACTACAGTGCTAATTCTTAGACGCGTTTTGGGTTGGGTGGCCAGCTCGGTAGTGAAATACGTTACATAGTAGTTAGTCATAATAATACTGCGCCCACCGTATTAGGACTAGCTAGCTGGAGTGCCAAATGGCTTTTGGTGAGTGACAATTTGGGTTCCATTTTTGAAAGGATGGCCTTTAGGCGAATAGTCCATAATCCATATGATAAGCTATTCTCAGAGGCTCAGAGCCTTCGAGGGTCGGAACTGGGATTTTTCAAGAGGCAATGATTTGGTGGATTGTTTTATTAGAATGAATTTCAAGGTCTAATTCAACAAGTTGATATTGATCTCACAGCGAAGCAGTAATCTTGCCGGTCTCATATCTCTTGGGGGTTTACAGCAGAGAAAGCCAGGTAAATGAATTAAATTGATAAATTGACTGAAGTGCAAGTTGGAGTCCGTCTAGGAGGATTATGGCAGAGAAAGGAAGGATGGCGGTGAGGATATTTCGAAGGAAGGTTTCTTAAAAGAATCTGGAAGGCAGTTGGCGGAGTCAAGTGACTTGATTTGTTTGCAAGAACCTGATGATAGTAATCATGATTGAAACTAATTCCCCTGATCGAGATTTACCTCGCCATCATCGGGTGGTCAATTGATTCTTGAGGATCTAACAAGAACCCGAATTGTCTGGGTCTTTTATCCTCAAGCCTCTCTCACTATGTAACGTAGTAACGTAGGACACCAGTCAAGCGGAGACGATCCAGAACGGCCCGCCCGGATAGTCCGGGGAGGCGAACCAAACACTAATACAGATAAGGTTCGCATGACATAAGTCGCCACACGCGTCATGACACGCTTGACAATGGGTGGAAAGCAATGACGGAGTATCGGAGACCTGTCAGGGTCTCCCGCATGCCCCAGCCAAGGCCAGTGGGCCTGGTGACAAAGAGTCAAAATACTCAAAGACAATTTCCCATCACACATACGTAGGTAGATTCATTATTAATATTGATATTTAGTAGGAATAGCTGAATTATCTCTTCTTCTTCTAATATAGCATTCCGTCCCAAATGATACATTAGTGGTACGTGTTTTGACTGTTATGAAATTCGGGATTGTCGCCTAATAATCAATCGGATAACGTATTCGGTAAGCGTGCTGTTCCCCGCAAAAAATAAAAGCTATAAATTACAACTTGGTATATCAGCACTGTGGGCTATACGGGCTTGATCCTATGATAGCTCCTTTAGGTGATAGCTAGCATCTATACGGATTTTGAAGACAATTCAATACTCGATGTTTACGTTATATACAGATATCTCTAGTGTTTGAAAACGGTAAGTTCTGACACCATGGTCTCACAACCCTGAGTTTATTCAATCTCCTTTATTTCACAATAACTAGTCATTGGTAATAACAGTTAGCGTTCTGTATCAATTTTTGGGAAGATATTAAACAGCTATATCTTGGTGCTTTCAGAACTTAACGTTTCCAAACCCTAGAGATATATATAGCGCAGACGCTAATTACCCTTATCAATGGCCATAGTGAAACAAGGGAGACAGAATAAACTCATGGTTGTTGAGATAATATATCACGTTTACTATGTCGTTTGCGCTGCGCTGCTGGGTCACACGCGCAGCTCGCTTACCGAATACGTTAATTTATGTAATTTGTCTAACCAATAATATAACCAACTAACGTATTTCACAAGCGAGTCGTGAATCCAAGCGAGTCGGCAGCTCCAAACCACATAGTAAAAGAGGTCAATTACAACACAGTAACTCAACAATGGTGGCCTCTACGAAATTATTGCTATAGCATATCATCCTTTAGGTCATAACTGGCATCCATGAGGAGTTTGAGGAGAATCCAAGACTTGATGCTGGTCTTATATCGATATTTCGTTTTTGGCAACGTACTTTTTCGGTAATTTTTGTTATCAAGATAATGTAGCCTTTTGATTTCGCTGAAATTAATACAGAATGCTAGTTGTCCTTATCAATGGCTATCGTGAAATAAGGACATGAAATGAACTCGTGGTTGTTGGGATACTATATGTAGGATATGTCGCATTTACGATGTGTTTTGGGGGTTGCCGACTCGCTTGGATTCACGACTCGCTTGTGAATTACGTTAGTTAGTTATCTAATACATCCAAGCTACCAATTTATAATTAATTCATTGAAATCTATTTTCACATGTAGTGAAATCTCTACCTGATACTGTAACTGTCACAGGCTAATGACATAGATTTGTAACTCAGCTGAGAAGAGTCCACAACGCAGATATCAGGGATGTGTTCGGATAAAGATGACGTGGCAGGCTTACATCAACTCATCATCTTGCACTTGTCTTCATCCTTCCACCTCCGATAATTTAGTTTGAATGCTATTATACTCTTCTTGTTTGAAATGTTCCTGGCATCGCCATAACACAAACATCAGTCCGCAAGCGTGTCATATCTGATAATTTTACATCTTACAAGGAGAAGTAGGAGACGGAAGAGGGAAGGAAGTGGATCGATTATCTAAACTGTAGGAGTGTTAAGATCCTGTACTGTGGGTATGAATTGGAAACCTGACATGACAACTAGTTAGTTGTCATATTTGTTACGGCATGTGGGCCTGATGTTAAAGGGTAGCTAAAAGCTGATGGTTAGGTAAGAAGAAAGATGTGGAGTTTTGATAAGAGTATAATTCAATCGATAACGAGACTGAATCTTGGAGAGTTCTCATGGTTCTCTCCAAGGCGAAGTATTTAACAACAATAGACAGTATAACTCAGTGGCAACACAATGACGACGATGAGGGAATTCCCTCATACCAAACATAATAAATCTCTCATAGACAATCTGGCGATCCTCCAAGTGACATAATGAAATCGATAGACAATCAAAGATCAACTGTGATAAAACAAGATAATGCGAGGCCTGAGTCCTCAGATGATGAAAGGCCGATGATCATCAGGATTCAGATCCATGATAATCCGGGGTACCATCTAAGATCATCCCGGGGCCACGTCTTCGGTGACGTGTGGGGCCGGACGATCACACAAGGCCTGAGCGCTAAGTGATGTGAGGGTCCCAAGAGGGGAACCCCGTAACAAGGAGTGCATGCTGGCTGGCAAATATTTTCCTTGAGGCGTTTAGTCATCAACACGTCCTCACAACGGAAGTCCCCATTTCAGTGCTTTCAAACGCCTCTACACCTGGGCGTAAAAATGATCGAGCTTTTTCAACCATATATGGCCGTGGAGACGGCAATCGCTATACATCAAAGAATAATAATGACCTCTTTGATGCAAAATAGCATGGAAAACGCTCGAAGACTGCTATCATCCAAAGCTTCACCACTGTATACCTTGTTGTGAAGGACTTCAACACCTCTTTGGATGTTTCCATACCATAGAGGAATTGTGAAGTAAGGTTAAAAGCGAAAACCTTTGAATGACGACTTGACAGGCAAGGGGACATTCGTTCTTCTATCTAAGCAATCAATTATTGTCTGGATCTTGAATAGTCTAAGTAACAAATACGAAACGATGATTGAGTCACTTGTTGTTAAGGGGTAGATAGAAACAGAAGAATATTGGCTAGATAAGAAGACAGTAAGATGTAGGGCTCTCTACTAGCAGGCTCAGACATGAGCATAGTCCATTCGGTAACGAGACTGAACCTTGGAGAGCCCTCATGGTACTCTCCAAGTCAAGTATATATAACATGAATGAGAACAACACATGGTCAATGCCCATTGGCACGATAAACAGAGACAAGAGAAATAGCGCAGGTCGGTGAATGCCGAAGATGGCGCACAAGAGAGATTGCGCTGGCGGCGAATGCCGGAGATAGCAAAAAGGAGAGACTGACGGCGAATGCAGGAGATAGCGTAAAAGAGAGATAGGAAAGTAGCGCCGATGTGAAGGGTCCCAAGCGTGAACCCATGTGGAGGGTCCCAAGCGTGGACCCCGTAACACTAGGGTAGGACCCCTGTCACGACACGACGCCCAGGGCGGAGTCACGAGGCAGTATCATGATATCATCACAATACCGGAGGCAGACAACTGGGTCCAGGGACCCACGAGACGACGAGAGATCGTCACTTCAGGGCTCGCTTAAGATGCTTAGATAACACATACGCACATAAATAGGAACTCGGGGCCTCATTCAGAGGACCAGAGTTCAGTCTACCTTAGGGTACAATACATATTGTGTACAGTATACTTCTTATATTCCTTACTCGTATCCATTCAGTATCTCCTCGATCCACATCCACCACGAGGGACCACAGTCCTTCACAACCCCGTATGTTAGGGGTGACTGTTTACAGGACAGGAGGCCTGTCAACTAGGTAAGAAGAAAGTAGATGTGAAGAAGAAGACTTGATAGATTCAGCAGTAGAACAGAGACTGATTCTTGGAGAGCTCAAATGGTACTCTCCAAGCCGAAGTATTACAATGACACCGAGGAGGGAATTCCCTCATACAATATGATAATCCCTCATAGACAATCTGACGATCTTCCAAATGACACGATGGTCAACCGAAGATCGGATGTGATAAACAAAGACAATGCGGGGTACAGGTACCAGGACTTCTTAAGACAAGAACGACAACAGAGATAAATCTGGATGTTGACTGAACATCCAACCAAGGAGTCAACAGGGTTGACGGTGAATTGTTGCGTGAAGAGGAAACTATGTACACATGGGATGCGACCTACATAGCTTTCCTTTCCGGCGCCGAGACAACTGAACAATGTCGGTAAACAAACAATAACAATGACAAGACTAGTTAGTAACTCCGGCGAATCTCCGCCAGGGGAACTCCGTCAAGGAGGATTATGACAGAGGAAGGAATGGTGGCGGTGAAGATGTTTGGGAGCAAAGGTTCTTAGGAACAATGTGGAAGAAAGATGGTGGAGTCCAGTAAGTTTTGATTGTGTTGCAAGAACTTGATGATGGTAGTGATGCTAAAACTAATTCCCCTGGGGGATTTGACTCCTATTTATCTTTGCACTTCATGTGCTGTGTGTGTTTGGTGAGATTCCGCAATCGTCTGTCCGGAAGCAATAATTCGCAACCCTCAGTCCTTCCGCGTCAATCTATGAACGTTACCGTTCACTTGTGTTGTATCTTCATGTCACGTCAGTCCGCAGGCGTCTGTTAACGTGTTTTGATATTTCTAGGTCATATTAATATTTTTAGATCTTACACTCCGAGACCACAAGGGGGACTCTGATTCACCTGTGGTGCAGGCTGCGAGGACGAGACCGAAGGAGGCGAGGCAAGGGATGAACCTAATGAAGGTTCATGACACCCGAAGGGGGTGTTCCAAGGAGAACCCGGACAAGATTCATGACATAGAGGGACGTAACACGAATCATCCGGTGATGATTTTCTGAAAGAGATATGCTTTCCATAATGCAATAAAAGTGAGGAACGATAAATATACTTAAAAAAACCCAAATCAGATTCGAATTTATCAATACGTTCAAGCAGATTTAATGCCCAGTAGAGTTGACTTTAACTGCCACCGTTGCTACAATACATCCGATTTGTGAAAAATTATCTCATGGCTATTGGAAGGGGCTGAAGTAGAATTGATATTCAACTATGCTAGGCCAATATGATGTTATCAGACTCGGAAATCACGGGAAATTAGCGAGCCTGACTGTGGCGCCTGAAAACAAGTGATGAAGAACACTTGGCGGCGCTGCCTGAAATAAGTGATGAAGAAGACACTTAAGCGGCAACCAGCGTGGAGAAGATGAGAACTCGGGGGGAGGCCGATATTCTGCTATACGAGAAGAAGTCCTGGAGATAGGAGAGAAAATTAAATTGGATAATGAGAGATAGATCACTATGGAAAGTTCCGAAAGGAAAACGAGAGAACTGGAAAAGGGGAAATAGAAGTAGGATAGTATGGCAGTCAAGGACAGCCGAGGGCCGAGGGATACAGAGAGATTCATGTGATACCGAAGGGTTGCTGCCTGACAGCCAAGACACAATGATGTAAGCCACCCGATGGGGTGCCCATTGTCCGACAGATGTGTACTTGTAACGGGCTAGAGCCCGCTCAGGACCACTGCCAAGGCCGTGGAACAGACTACCCCGCTCGTGGACACTAAATCCCCCCGAATCCCCCGATGTATTTACTCTTTCTTTAAGTTCGTTGTCAAATACAATCGACCTAGTCACATTGAATCGATTTGACTTTAGCCCTCCACAGTACTGAAAGCTTGGAGAAGAGAAGAAGCAGAACAAGCAGAACAACAATTGTAGAAGTAGCAAGCATGGCGGTGGCAGAATGGGAGCGTGAGGGAAAGCTGTATGGCAAGGCCACTGTAAGATCTAAAAACATCAATAATATCAATATGGCACATTAACGGACTGACGCGTACGAATTGACGATTCCCGTCTATTATGAAACACAGTACATGAAGTGCAGAGATAAAAGGAGTCAAATCCCCCAGGGGAGTAATAATCATCACTACCATCATCAAGTTCATTATTATTATTATATTCTTACTCTGAATAGGCGGCTGGCCGCCTCGCCCCTGTGGGCAAGCAGTCATCAAGTTCATACAAACAAACCAATCACACTTGACTCCGCCAACTTTCTTCCACATTCTTCCTAAGAATCTTTCCTTCCAAATATATTCACCGCCCACCATTCATTCCTCTGACATAAACCTCCTAGAGCCACATAGTGAGAAACGGCTCTGACCGGTGACAGCTATAAACCCACAAAGACAAGGTCATATACCATATGAACCCTGAAAGGCTGCATTAAGGTGTTATGACCGGCGTACTGGCGGGTCCAAATGAGGGGTTTAGAACTAGAGTGAAGAAATCCTAAGGGGTATTCCTGTATTCAGACTAATCGCTAAGGAATCTATGTCTGACGGGCAGTCTCTGTTGTGGAGAGCCCAAGCCGGGTCACGTGGCCTGGTCAAGCCTTACCGCCACGTGACTTGGCAGAATCCAGGTCCAAGTCCTCTGTGAGGCACTCGTGGGTAGAGGGACGTAACATAAGGTATCTTGGTATCGATTTCTCCAAAGACAAATATGTAACTAAAGTCTAGTAACGTATTCGGCAAACGACTCTGCCACCCTACCCAGTCTATTGAATTTAAATGCATTTATCTCAACCGAAACGCCCTCAAAATAATTCAACTAGCTATTCTGTCTTCTTGACACATCTCTCCTTCCCTGTGTCCTGGCTTTCTGCTGTTACAGAAATACGAGTGGAACCACGGGTAAAGCTTACGACAGAGCCATGAATATCTTGGAGGTTTACAGCAGAGGAAGAAGGTCAATATTGTAGGAGGCGAATGAATTGAGAGAAAGATATTGTTGAACGTGATTGGAGGAAGGAGTTTGATGGAAATGGAAAGTGTGGAAAGAAAGTGGATGGAGTCAAGTAAGTTTGTTTGATCGAGACGATATGAACTTGGATGATGCCATCTAATTTCCCTGGGGGACTTGACTCCTTTTATCTCTTTGATGTGCTGCATTTGTGCTACTGTTCTACTTTGGCCGTACTCAGGGTATATGGAGCCCCTCGATCATATATCTACTTCCTCATGTTCGATCATACATTGTTACTTGTGGATACAAGAGAGAACCATAGGGACTCATATACAGTTCTGCCGCGAAAGTTTCTGTCATCCCGCCCCACCAAAAATATATATATCTGAACCCATGAGTTTGAAGTAAATAATTTAAATCAATCATTGCTAGTAATTACATTAAAAATAGGATCATTCGAAGGGGAATTGCTTGATTAATCTAATAATTTTATTTATACAGTCTAATATTTAGTGTACCACCCCTGAGAGGAGATAAAAGCCTCAACCATGTGGTTCATCGTCCTCACCAACTCGTCGAAGTAATTCTGGCCTAGCTCCTCCCACGCCCGGTCGATTAAATTAGAAAAACGCTCCTTTAATTCAGAAGGGGTTCCAGCAAATGATTCTAGGCCCGGATCCAGCCTATCGATCATTATTTGAGCTTAGCCCAGGCATGTTTGATAGGGTTCAGATCCGGATACGGAGGCCACTTCATCACCTCCTCTATCACATGACCCTTGTCCTTTGTCCTAGATCCCATGGCTCATAACAATATCCGTGCTCATCCAACCCACGACTTGATTGAACGAGCCGTCTGAATTGGGGCGTTGTCCTATATGAAGATGCGGTTGGTATCATCGAGAATTTGAGGTAGATTCCCCTCTAAAACCTCGAGTTACGAGCGCGCAGAGTAGACCATTCGGGCGGATGCCTCATCTCGAACCATTTGGTGTATTTTTGTTAAGGGGTAGCTAGAAACAGAAGACTATTGGCTAAGTAAGAAGACAGCAAGATGTAGGGCTCTGATATGAGCAGGCTCAGACATGAGCATAGTCCATTTGGTAACGAGACTGGATCTTGCCTTTCCCAGGCCGGCTCGATCGATAGATTTATAGATACATGATCTCTAACCCCATGATGCTCAGCCACACCAGGGATGATGAACAAATAAAGAGATCATGAACCAACAAAGATATCAACACATGATTTCAAATCATCACACGTCAGCTCACGTCAGCACTTCAAAGGATCAGTGACATGTCCCCTTTGATTGATATTGTGACACTGCAGGTGGGTTCTGCCAGGCCTGTCCAGGCGGTGAGTCGATTCAGGTCATGTGACAGGAGGAGGAGAGACGAGGGACTTGTTTTGTTGCGCGCCTCTTTTGTTTTCTTTCTTTTCTTTCTCTCTTCTTCCTTTCCTTAGACTAGTTATCTTGTCGAATTGGACTCTTTTGCAAGAATTGCCTACTATCACAGATATAACACATGAAACATCAAAGGTCAACACTTCAAAGGATCAGTGACCTGTCACCCTCTGATTGGTATACCCCATGACATGATAACGCTGTCATGAGATGTGAGGGGTCCTAGGGTAGGATCCCGTAACAATTTTCAAGTGACCACCACCCCAGATCGCGCCCCAAATCATGACGGAGAGGCCTTTCGACTCCCGGTATGAGGTCACATGTTCCTTTTTATATTTTTCGTTGACGTGGTTCAAGTGGAAGACCCAACGGTGGCGCTTCCCTTTTCCGATTTCGACGGAACATTCATCACTCCACACAACTAGATTCCAGTCATCCCACGTCCATGTCCGGTGAACCAAAGCCTATTCTAGATGTAGCGCGGCCACTTCCGGAGTCAGGAAAGGTCTTTTTCTAGCCTTCCAATGGCCATAGCCCGAGAATTTCACTATGCGAAGAAGGGTGTCGTCCGAGGCCGTTAAACCGCTTTGTTCGCGGATTTCTCGGTATACCATGAAGGGATCGCGCCTAATCAAACGCAGGATCAAGCGCTTGCCACCCTCAGAGAGAATAGGGGGTCTCCCAGATTGAGGGCAGCTCTTCCCATCGGCTCGGGCGCGTTCTTGTGCAAGGGTACATTTTTGATGGTTGTAACGCCCAAACCATAGTGCCGCACAATAGTGGCCATGGGGGCCCCAATTCAGCTTGGCCAATGATGTTACCGCGTAAGTGTGGAGTCAATTCAGTTCCCTTTACCCTATTTAAATTAATAGGACGTAGGGGCGTTCTGGGAACCATGGTGGGTGTTTGAAGAAGGTGACTTGGTGGGCACGCGTCCTAAAATCGCGGGTGTGGGGCCGAGATTGTTACGGGGTCCTACCCTAGGACCCCTCACATCTCATGACAGCGTTATCTCTCGTGGCTCGGTGTTACAGGTTTCCCATCTTGGGACCCTAACATCACTTAGCGCTCAGACCTTGTATGATCGTCCGGCCCCACACGTCATCGGAGGCGTGGACTTTGGATGATCTTGGACGGGACTCCGGATTATCATAGATCTGAATCCTGATGATTATGGGGTTTGCGTCATCTTGGGACTCGGACCCCGCATTATCTTGTTCGATCTCGGAAGATCCTAAAGGATCCTTGTCGGACAAAGAAGTTGTCATGACCTGAATGCTCAGGCCAACATTCTGCCCCGGAACGGAGAATCTCAGATGCTACTCTCCGATCTATCTCGGAGCTACGCAAAGCTACGGTTGCACTCTTTTTCCGCTTCCGTTTTCTGTTCCCGTTACTCTCCTGTTTTCATCAATAGGATGTCTGTTCACATCCTTTATCCTGTCTACCGATTTGCCTATAAAACAGCCTGTCTCTACATAGTTGTAAAACCACTTTGAATACTCTCTTTCACTGTCACCCCGACGACTTGAATACTATCTTTCAATGTCACATCTACTATTGCACTTGGATACGATCTTTCACTTGCAATATTTTCTTTCTCTGTACTATCGGTTGGATACTCGCTTCCAACTATAGTACTTTTCTTCTCTCTTCTAAAAAGTGTGGTGTCCCTGCCTTACCCCTCACACCTCCTCCCAGCTCTACTTCTCTCCCATGTATTGGGTACTGTCGACTCTGAGACCTTGATGGCCTTGCGTGGCTTTGGATTACCTCAGGAGATCTCAGACGATCGTTGGATAAGTCTGTGAAAGACTGTGGTGTTGTACGAGGGAGTTTCCCTCTTCTGCCCCACTTTGTTGTGCCAATGAGCATTGAGCATTTCTCATTACACTCATGTTAAATACTTCGACTTGGAGAGTGCCATGAGGGCTCTCCAAGATTCAGTCTCGTTACCGAATGGACTATGCTCATGTCTGAGCCTGCTCGTATCAGAGCCCTACATCTTACTGTCTTCTTACCTAGCCAATAGTCTTCTGTTTCTATCTACCCTTTAACAGGGATGACAGAAACTTTTGCGGAGGGGCTGTAACTTGATTATAACTTGAGACCCACAACTATCAGATCAGTGCCCTGGTATAGATCTGCTCGGCACCGTATCTGGTATCACCCCTTGGTTCTCTCAAAAAGACCTAGCCCGTCCAGTGTAATGCCTCTCGGGCCATGTTACGATTGGGAGACAGATCATTGACGTAAAAAACCAGGTCATCTTCTACCCTAGCGGCGACCAATTAATCCTGCGTAACAGTTAACTAGCGTAAGCTTGATTATAGTCATCTTCTTGTCCCTGTCTGCATTGCAGTAGCTGTTCGAAATTAAATTATCTCTTCATCTCCCGAGCACCCACCTACAGAGGCCTAAATACTGAGGAGTACCTTGCAGTAATTCGTCAATCCGCAGGCGTTTTATATTCGATAAACTCAGATCTTACAAACTTCCATATTTATCTTCGAATATTAAAATTATCTCAGTACCCTCAGACCTTACTTATCACATCCAAGATTCTGCCAGATTTTTTGGCGCGTTCAACCTAACCTTATTGCTTGCTGATCTAACGTCTGGGATCGGGAAATGCGCTTTGTATGCAGGTTTCGGGAGCCCCTTACCGCCTCGACCATTTTGACCAGGTACACCTTCAGATGACTGGCAATGGCGTATCTAATGCTTTTTAGTAATATTCTATCGTCACTTTCCAGCATCTCACTGCAATGTCTCGAAAACGTGTGCGCAAGTCGAGCACAGCTGCGTTGCGTTCCCGGCACGCGCCAAGTGACATATTTGACGATCAGAGATATACTCCTGGATTATCAAAACGGCAAAGGGTCGACACGAGGTTCAAGTAGATGCAGGAACAGCATCTGGCATTATCAGGACCAGAAAATTGCCATATAAGGTGTTGGTTTGTCTGCTGGGACATATGATGGACTCACATGCGTTGGGTACAACTTTTGGACCTTTGTTTTCAGAAATTGTGATACTTCCACCATCAACAGGTAGTAGATCCCTCGATGACTAGAAGATATCGTCGCCCGATCTTTGATAATGTCGTTTGTTGTCATTCAATTATATCCTATTGTAATCGCTTCTTGTTCTTGGCCCTAGCTTTTGTTTTATGTTTATTATTTGAAAACAGCCCATTGGACCCCATGGTCTGATATTTTTAGATAAAGATAGTGCATCACCTCAAATGGAAGGTATTGAAGAGTTACATAATAATATATATCATTATATGCTTCATATTGTGATTTGATTTAAATTAAAGCTTTATGCGGTGGTATATTATACAGTTGGACCTGCTCTAATGCCTCTCGCCATAATAGGCCTGGGCCTTTGAATTATTTATTTATCTATTTATTACTCTTATACTGATTAGGCGGTTGGCCGCCTCGCCCCTGTGGGCAAGCAGTCTCTCCTCGGTTCGAATCCAGCTTTTTATGTACATCGTACGGGGCGCACGCGCCTCCGCCCGCAACTCCCATCGTTAGCCTCAATTCAATGGTGCTAGGCCTCGTCCGTCCAGCTTGGTTACGGGTCTTACTGCATATGCATGTCACTAAATTCTTTTTCTTTTTTTTACTTTTTTCTCCTCCTTCCCCTATCTTTGCAGTAGGGGCCCTCCGGACTGCTGGCTAGCTATAGAGCTACGCCCCTGGGTCTCCTTCTCGGTGTCTCCCCCGTGTTGGGCGTTTGAATTAATTACTTCAATTCAAGTAAGCCATTTGCTTCCTTTGTATTTATCTGTTGGCCTTAATTGATATTGAATACCATGTTTATTAAATCTATTTAAACTTTACTGTATTATATTATATATCCTTTCCCATTATCAGTAATAATTCTTTGATACGTCCACTCGGATCATCTTCAATCTGGGCTCTGTATTTCTCCAAACAACCATATGCTTCGATTTTCTATGAAGTATAAATATCCATATAAATGGATGGAGTCTTTCTATCTAGTAATGTAATGATATTATTAGCTTCATTATCATGGTTCTAGATGGGCGGATGGGCCCTTTTGGAAGGTTTCTACTTGGCGGGTGACACATGTATTACCTCATGTATTCAGAGAGCCATGAGGTCGAGGATTAAAGACCCGCGCACTTGGGTCTTTGAGAGATCCTCATCAATTAATTGATGTGGTCACCCTAAAAAGATGTTGATTCGTATCCAGCCCGTTGCCATCCATCACAACCAACCCTTCTATCCTCCACTGCTTAACTTCAGGGGACAGATATATTCACCCCCCTTGGTGATGAAAACCGAGTTGAGAATGGGACTCCAAGCTGGAAGTTCAGAGAGAGGCTAGTGGACCGATATTTGGGTAAACTACTGTGAAGCAGATGATGGAGTCTGGACAAGGATAGAGAAAGAAAGAGAAAGTAGACTATCTGCTCAGAGGGATTGCATTCTGGCAAACACACGCATGAGGCACCAAGGTCTCAACATCCCCCTCGCAGCATGCAACTCACTCAGAGAAGACCTCTCACCGCTCTCAATCCCAGGAACCCAAATTTCAGTGGCCAAAACCTGGCAGAAAAGCCTTCCGAGCACGCAAAATGGGACCCATGTTCCAACGCCATTTCGCTCCTTCGTATAGTGCCCCATTTGATGAACCTCGTGATTTAGATTCTCGTTGTCCCAGGTCCGGATTGCGGATTGGACCATCTATGGGAAATAATTACCACTAGACCACATCAAAAACCAAGGTTCCTGTTTATGGCCTAGGGAGGCCTTATCTCAGTGTATCCCACTCTGACACCATCCCCTGTCGGTCCTCCGGTAGGTGTTACGATGATGCCAAGAATGTTTCAAACAAGAAAAGTATAGCATTTAAACTAGATTATCAAAGGTAGAAGGGAAACAGAAGGATGAGTGAGACAAGTGGGAGGTGATGAGTTGATGTAAGTCTTTGCCATGCCATGTTACCCGAACACATCCCTAAGATCCGCCCTTGGACTCTGCCCATCTGGGTTGCAGACCTGTGTCACTAGCCCGTGACAGCAAGTTGGCTCGGTACGAGTGTTAAAGTGTAGCTAGAAACATAGAGCTATTGGCTAGGTAAGAAGACAATAAGATGTGGGGTCAGATATGAGTATAGTCCATTGATGTCTACTGTTACGCGGTGCCTGCTGGTCACTGTAAGTAGAGCTGCTTCCGGGTTGTACTCGCCTAGTTCCACTTCGAATCCCAAGAGTATCTCGCAACCGTACCGTCGCTGTGCTAAGCCTTACACGGACTCGGGTCCTGTTGAGTATCTTGCAGGATGTGCCAGTAGTGCGCGCCAAGTAAGTCAGTCACCAAGTGTTACCACAAGATGAGCTCCCCTACTTGTAGGTTGGGTTGTCTTAAGGGTGAACCGTAGAGTGCAAAGTCCAATAGGTAGTAACCAAGTAACAATGTATGATTGATCGCGAAGAACTAAATACATGACGGTGAATGAGTGTCCTTATATATCCAGTCCTTCCTATCCCCTGGTGGGATGAGTTCTCATCCCACGATGGGATGGGACATCACGTGATCTTGCTGTTTTCGTAATTCTGTGGTTCAGTCATTCGTGGATGCCTCGCCAGTTGACACCAAGTTGATTGGTTATTAGTGCGTCTTCCCCCGCATTAGCGTGGTGTGTCTAAGTGTCCCGTAACATCATCCCCCCTCTTCTCAAGTCTTCGTCCTCGAAGACCGTTTAAGTAGTGCCGAGCGCCTTCCTTGGTAAGTCCTTATTTCTTTTTGTTGTTTTCTGCGGCGTCGCCATGTCTTCTTCCCTTTCCGTGGGTCATCGCAAGCTTCATCAGCTAATCGAAGACGAAGGTTTCGAATCCGTGACTCCGTGTCGTCGTTGCGTTTCCCTCAACAAGACCTGCATCCGTTCCGACCGGTCTTTGAGGTGCAATAACTGCGTGCGTGGTGGTGGGAAAATTAAGTGTGAGATGCCAGAGTCAACATTCTCGGATGCTGAATGGCGTCGGTTGATCAAGTTCCAAAACTCCCTAGAGTCTGAGGAAGAGGAGTTGTTGGCTAAGGTTCTTCGATTGCGTAAGCAGAGGCGTCTGCTTCAAAAGCGTGCGGGTGACTTCATTGCCCGTAAGTATGAAGAGATTAGCGAGCTCGAGGAGTTGGAGCGTCGCGAAGCTGAAGAGCGCGAGCGTCTTGAAAAAGAGCGTGCTGTGTCTGAGCAGAAAGAGTGTGTAGCAGAGAGTGCTCGGGCCGCTGCCGAGGTTCCTCAATCTGCTGTTGCGACCGATGGTCGTTTCCTTGCGGCGACGTCAGAGGATCCTACTCTGACTCAGTTGCTGAATGATCCTTCTCTCGACTGGGCCGGTCTCGAGAGCTCCTTGTTTGGGAATGCCGCTGAGAAGTCCCCTCCTCCTGTTGATGGAACTGTTGAACCAGCTGGTGGCAGCCCATCAGGTGCTCGATAGGTTCCCATGTATTTTCTGAGGTATCGTATCCTTTCCATTTCACGAGGTAGTGAGGTTTTCCACTGATTTTGTTTGTTGCTAGGATTTCCTCGACTTCGTATTCATCTTTCGTCTCTTCTTCGATTTCCACATTGGTAGCGATTTTGGCGTTTTCGGGGGCTTTTTCGAGTAACGAGACATGAAATGTTGCATAGATGCGTCGCATACTGTCCGGTAGTTTCAAGCGATAGTTGACTGGTCCCAACTTTTCATCGATTTCGAATGGCCCAAGTTTGAGATGATCGAGTTTCGCGCTGGGTCGTTTGGTGCGAATATTTCGTCGTAGGAGGTAAACTTTCTCCCCCTTTTTGAAGTTCGGCGCCTCCTGGCGCGACTGATCGTAGTAGTGTTTCATGCGCATGTTGAGAAACTCGATGTCCCTTGACAGTTGAAGGTGCAACTGTTTTAATCCGTCGACTAGTAGTCTGGATGAATCTGCTACCGAGTGTTTGCCGATTGGTTCTCCGATGATTGTGGGATTATACCCATAATTGGCGAAGAATGGCGTCTCCTTGGTTGTCGCGTGCATGGCGTTGTTGTACGCAAACTGTGCGATGGGTAGCAGTCCCGCCCAGTCATTCTGCTGGAAATTCACGTAGTGTCGTAGGTACTGCTCCAGAGTCTGGTTGACTCGTTCTGTCTGTCCGTTGGTCTGCGGGTGGTAGGCTGTGGAGAGTCTATGCTCAATGCCTATCAAATCCGCGAATGATTGCCACATATTGGATGTGAACAACTTATCTCTGTCCGAGGTAATCTTGCTCGGTGTTCCGTGATTTGCAAATACATATCTGAGTAAAAGGTTTGCCATGGTTTTGGCGTCAATCTTTTCTGTTGTTGGGATCATGTATGCGTACTTGGTGAGTCGGTCCACGACTACCATGATCATGTCGTTGTTGTCCGAAATTGGCAATTTGGTGATGAAATCTATTGTAATCCATTCCCATGGGCGTGTCGGTGTCTCTGGCGACCTCATCTCCCCATATGGTGCATGTCGTGCTGGTTTGTTCCGTTGACAAGAGTCACATTGTCGAATATAGTTTCTGACTCTTCTGTGCATGCTCGGGATGTAGTAGTTGCGTGATATTTTTTCCATTGTCTTCTCAATTCCAAAGTGTCCTTGCGTTGGTTCATCGTGGTGTGCTTTGATGATTTCGTCCTGAAGGTTCTTTGGGACGTATACTAACCCGTGGACCAGGACTAAGCCGGTGTCGTTTTGGGTCATGTGTCCTTCCTGAAGACCGTTTTGCAGGATCCGCTGAATCACTTCATCCCCTGTCATGGCTTCTTTGATTCGCTCTAGCCAACCATCATCCTGGATTTCACTGGTTGCTGCCAGGATCTGGTGGTTGTAGACGATGTCTCCGTCGTTGTTGGTCGTCAGGATAGCAGGTGCTGCTTCCTTGGTTCCGATTTCATAATCAGGTCGTCTGCTAAGCGCGTCCGCGACTGCATTCTCCGTCCCTTTGCAGTGGACGATCTTGAAGTCGTATTGTGCTAATGTTTCTGCCCATCTGGCTTGTCGTCGAGTGAGTTTCTTTGTCGTGGTGAAGTAGGTGAGATTGTGGTGATCCGTCCTGACGATCACGGTGTGCTTTGCTCCTTCCAGGTAAGCTCGCCAGACTTGAAATGCCGACACTATGGCTAGCAGTTCCTTGTCGTGAATGTCGTAATTGAGCTCTGCTGGGATCATTTTTCGAGACCAGAAGGCGACAGGTCTGAGCTTGCCGTCTTCTCCCGGTTGCACGAGTTGTGCTCCAAGCGCGAAGTCTGATGCGTCGGTTTCCATGATGATAGGTGCGTCGTAGTTGAAGATTGCCAAAATTGACTTTCCTGACTGTTGTCGGTATAGGTTTTTGAGCGCCTGAAACGTTTGTTCTGCTTCGTTGTCCCATTCGAACGGTACTCCCTTTTTGGTGAATCGATAAAGTCCTGATGCGTGTTTGGAGTATCGAGGAACGAGCTTTCGGTAGTAATTGGCTAGTCCGAGGAAGCTCTGAACGTCCTTGACACACGTGGGTGTCGGCCAGTCGAGAATAGCCTTGACCTTGTCGTCCTCCATGCCCAGTCCGTCGAGGCTGATGGTGTATCCGAGGAAACTGGTTTCTTGGACGTGGAACTCGCATTTCTTGAGCTTGAGAGTGACTTTGGCTTCTCTCAACTTCTGCAACACTTTCCTGTTGTGTTCGATGTGCTCGGCTTCGGTTTTGGAGAATACGAGGATGTCGTCGAGGTACGCGATGACAAAAACGTCGAGGTATTCTTCCAGAACGGCGAAGATAAATCGTTGAAACGATGCCGGTGCATTGGTGAGTCCGAACGGCATGACCAGGTATTCAAAGTGTCCGTATTTGGTCCGAAATGCCGTTTTCCATTCGTCTCCTTTCTTGATTCTCAGACGGTTGTATGCGTTGGTAATGTCGTATTTGGTGAAGAACTTCGCTCCTTGAATGATGTCTTGTATCTCGTTAATCAACGGTAGTGGGTGTCGGTCCTTGATGGTGATAGAGTTGAGTTGTCGGTAGTCCACACACATCCTAAGTTCTCCTCCCTTCTTGGGTACGAACAGGATCGGGTATCCTGCTGGTGATTTCGACTTTCTGATGTATCCTTTCTTCAGATTTTCTTCGAGGTACTTCTGCAGTGTCGCTGATTCTTTCTGTGACAGCGGGTAAATTGGCATAAACTTTGGCTCTTCCCCTTCCTTGACTTTGATTTCATGGTCAAACGGACCATGCTCTGGTAGCTCACCGTCTGGTGGTGGCGTAAACACATCCTGGAATTCTGCGTATTCCTGCGGGATCTTGTGTTCTTCGTCTGGCGCTCCTGTGGCGCAAATGGTCGTCATATCTTCGTGAACGAGGACGTATTCCTCCAGTTCCTTGTTGGTCATATCCGGTCTTTGCTCGGCTGTCGTGATGTCTCTGATGTCGGTTGTTGCTTTGTTGGGCCTGCCTCCCGGCCGAAAACTCCTCTTAAGTTCGCCTTCGTGAGGGTTTCCATGAGTACCTGCTTCCCCATAGCTAGGTCTCTTCAGCGTGTTCTGCTCGTTCTTTCCGGTCCACACCTTGCTCGTCTGTCGACACGAGCATCTGTCGAAGACTATATTTCCTGTTTGCCAGTTGATGTTTGCATTGTGCTTACGCAGCCATGGTATTCCCAATACCACATCGTATTCTCCGAGGTTCGTGATGTCGAAATTGATGACCTCGAAGTGGTTTCCGATAACCATTGGCAAAGGTCCACTCTCATCTGTGATTCCTGGCCCAAGACTTTCTCCGTTGAGGCCTATAATTGGTGTTGCTCGTGGCTTCTTGATGCCTTTGATTGAATGGCGATTCTGATAGCGTGGACTCATGAAGTTTCCTGCCGCTCCCGAATCGATCATCACTAAGGTTGATCGGAGCGAGATGTTGGCGTTGATCTTCAGATGTTGTCCCCACGCCGTTGCTGCGAGGTGTTGTTCGCTTATCCTCCGGTTTCCGTACCAGAGTCCCGCGTATTCTGGTTTCCAGTTGGGTTTCTTTTCCCAGCGTAGCGGCTTTGGTTCCAGGCCTTGGTTGATCTTCCCTTGGTAGTGGATCATGCAGTTGTAGTCGTAACATCCGATGATTGCTCTACGGCCATGATCGGGGTGTCGTGCATATCCTTGGCATGAGCATCGTGTGTTTTTGCATGGGCATTGCTCGTTGTCTGACTGCTGCTGTAGCAGTTGTTGCTGTAGTTGTAAAATTCCTTGGGGTCGCTCCCTGACGTGGCGTCCGTCAAATTCCTTGGGGTCTTGGTGAGGCTGTTCAGGTGTCGTCGTTTCCGGGATCGCAGGTGGAGTCTCTAGGGTCTCCGGTGTTCCTGAGGCGTTGGTTGAGGCCTCTGGGGTTGTTGCATCTGCGTCCTGGGGTGCGCACGACAGTTCCTGGGAGTCGATGGTATTCCAGGGACCGTACTGGGTCCATCCTTGACTCTCGATGTTTTCCCAATCAATCTCTGGGAATTCTTCCATCGCGTGCTCTGCGCTGTTCAGGCCGCGGTATTCGATATCGTCTGCGAAGGTGTCTGCGGTATTACCCTTCGTGACCTTCCGTATGGCCTCCGCTCGGTCTTCGTAGGCTGACTGAATCTGTTCTTGGCTCAGGCCCGTCCACGCTGCCTGGCTTCCTTCAGGGCTGTCTCGTGCATGCTCCTCCTGAGTGGCTCGTAGCTGCTGGGGCCGGACCTCGTTGCTTTGGGTCGCCCGTAACTGTTGTGGCCTTGCGTTGTTGCGTCCGTTGTTACGCTCACGCGCCCATGGCTTTGCGTTGTTGCGCCTGTTATTGCACTCACGCGCCCGATGTCCTGCTTTCCCGCATTCAAAGCATAAGTTGTTGTCCTTTCGTCGTTTTTCTTCTTCGGCTGGGAGTCTCGCTGCGTCGAGCTCCATTGGTCGTGGTCCATAGGGGTCGCTGTACTCCCTAGGCTGTTGTCGCTGTTGTCCTCGCCTGCCCTCGTGGCGGCGGTATCGGTAAGGTGCGTTCCCATTGCTACCTCCTTGCCGTTGCTCTCGTCGCTGGAGCTTTCGTTCATAGAGTCGGTTGTCGAACTTGACCGCAAGCTCGACCATCCTGTGGAGCTCCTCCGGTCTGTCGACCCGCATGAGTTCATCCTTGACGTCTTCTTTAAGTCCGCGCTCGAAGAGCCAGATGTAGGTGTCTTCGTCAAAGTCGAGATGCGAGATGATTTGCTGGAATTCAGCGGCATACACGCTAGCCGATCCAGTTTGTCGCAGTCGATCGAGTCGTCGTTCCGCAGTCCTGGCGGCGTCGATGTCGCCGAAGGTTTGTTCAAGTTTCTTTTTGAACACCGTGTAGGATGCGAAGATTTCCCTGGTGATGTCTCCCCAGTCCTTCTGAGGTTTGTCGTTGAATTCTCTAACGTAAGGTTCAAACCATTCGAACGCCTGTCCGCGAAGGTAGGTAGAGGCGTAGATGACCTTGTCAGCCTCTCCTCCACAGTTGATGATGCGGAGTTGCATATCCATCTGGGTCAAAAAAGCTCGAAGCTTAGTTCGTTCGCCATGGTAGAACTCGGGCTTAGGTGGTTTGACGGTATTGCCAGAGCGCGAGCTGCTTTGCGCTTGAACTAGTTGTTCCTGCAACTGGGATATCATATCCATTAGTTGCGCGTTGGTGGGTGCAGAACTCGATCTGCTCGAAACGTTGCTTGCGGTGCTGTCGTTGCCTGCCATGATGACTTTGCTTCACGGTTCAAAGACAGGGCGATCAATGTGTTACGCGGTGCCTGCTGGTCACTGTAAGTAGAGCTGCTTCCGGGTTGTACTCGCCTAGTTCCACTTCGAATCCCAAGAGTATCTCGCAACCGTACCGTCGCTGTGCTAAGCCTTACACGGACTCGGGTCCTGTTGAGTATCTTGCAGGATGTGCCAGTAGTGCGCGCCAAGTAAGTCAGTCACCAAGTGTTACCACAAGATGAGCTCCCCTACTTGTAGGTTGGGTTGTCTTAAGGGTGAACCGTAGAGTGCAAAGTCCAATAGGTAGTAACCAAGTAACAATGTATGATTGATCGCGAAGAACTAAATACATGACGGTGAATGAGTGTCCTTATATATCCAGTCCTTCCTATCCCCTGGTGGGATGAGTTCTCATCCCACGATGGGATGGGACATCACGTGATCTTGCTGTTTTCGTAATTCTGTGGTTCAGTCATTCGTGGATGCCTCGCCAGTTGACACCAAGTTGATTGGTTATTAGTGCGTCTTCCCCCGCATTAGCGTGGTGTGTCTAAGTGTCCCGTAACATCTACCCGAAACCTTCGAAAGGGTCGCCACGTCTCAGGAACAAGCCTGACAGCAGCAGCTCGACCTCGCTCCACGAGCACCTCATCCAGACCCTCCCAGAGGAGTCAGCCCACTCCGGCACCCCTGCCTCCTTCGGAGACTCAAGACGAACCTCTATCCGAAGGCCTTAACTCCCCAGGGGAACCAGCGGCAACACCCGTCGAAAACCTAGTCCATCGCCGCATACGCGAATTGGAACACCACCTCGAACTCCGCGATCGAGAGATCGAAGTTGTAAGGAGGGGTGTCCCAAGATATTGGATGGGGTAGTGGAGGACCCAATAGCAAAGGACTTAGGTCAGGTAGAAGATGGGTGAACCGTTAAGATAAGGGGATGAATTGTTGTACTGGGGTTTTTGTCACGAGTGACAGGGTTTCATTATTATTATCATTGCTCAGATCAGAAAGAAGAGTTCCTTCAAGGTGGATCTCAGGGATGTGGTTGGATCACATGACGTGAGAGAACTATATCATTTCTCATCTCTCACTTGCTCTCTTTCCTTCTTCTTCTTCTTCCCTTCCACCTTTGGTTATCTAGTTCAAATACAACACTCTTCTTGTTTGAAGCGTTCTGAGTATCTTCGTAACAGTTTTGTAGTTGAAGGCAATAAGGTAGACGATACGAAGCAAGATATCTTTGTGTGGGTAGAAACATCAATTTATTCTTGAGGATCTAACAAGAACCCGAAGTGTCTGGGTCTTTTATCTATCTAACGTAGTACACCAGTCAAGCGGGAACGATCCAGAACGGCCCGCCCGGATGTCCGGGGAGGCGAACCAAACACTAATACAGAAAAGGTTCACATGACATAAGTCATGACACGCTTGACAATGGGTGGAAAGCAATGACGGAGTACCGGAGACCTGTCAGGGTCTCCCGCATGCCCCAGCCAAGGCCAGTGGGCCTGGTGACAAAGAGTCAAAATACTCAAAGACAATTTCCCATCACAGAAGTACAACACAAATCACGACTGGAATAGAATCGAATCATTTCAACCCCTCAAACCACACGAACAACAAGGACAAAGACATCAAAGTCTCGGCGACAGATGTCCCTATCAGACTCCACCCGAGTTGTACCCTCAAGCAACGCTCACGATGGTTTGCAGAGCTTGACAGTGTTTCTCGCGGCCCCCTACAAATACTCTTCGGACGTCAATCGAATCATCACGGCATTTTGTTACGGGGTTCCCCTCTTGGGACCCTCACATCACTTAGCGCTCAGGCTTTGTATGATCGTCTGTCATGAATATTGTCCGGGTTCTGAGGTTCTTTCTCCTTGGACACCCCCTTCGGGTGTCATGAACCTTCATCAGGTTCATCCCTTGCCTCGCCTCCTTCGGTCTCATCCTTGCACCCTGCACCCACAGGTGAATCAGAGTGTTATGAGCCAAATCTTTGATGAAAAGAGTGCTGTGATTCAGAAAACTAAAGGTGAAGAGAGAAAGAGAAAGAAAGAAAGCAACTATCTGAGAGGAACCTTTATGCTCCTCAGGTACGTGCCTCAGGCACGAACAAACAATCACCTACTCTATCACATGACCCTTGTCCTTTGTCCTAGATCTCATAGCACATGACACAGAGTCCCCCTTGCTGTCCCCGGAGTTCCCCTGGCGGACACCCGCCGGAGTTACTAGTCTTGTCATTGTTAACTATTGTTTGTTTACGTGCATTGTCCAGTTGTCTCGGCGCGGGAATGGAAAGCTATATAGGCTGCATCCCCTGTGTACATAGTTTCCTCTTCACGCAACAATTCACCGTCGACCCTCCTGACTCCTTGGTTGGATGTTCAGTGAACATCCAGATTTATCTCTGTTGTCGTCCTTGTCTTAGTCCTGGTACCTTCCTCGGCACATCTTGTCCTTGCAAACGATCCGGCCGTAGTCCGATCTGTCCTAGTCCTCCTCGACTCCGGATCGTGACACAAACATCTTCACCGCCACCATTCCTTCCTCTGCCATAATCCTCGAGGTTATGAGCCCGGCAAAATTCCTGCTTCAGCAATAGACCCATATCATCCATATCGACTTGCTGAACTACGTCTTGGAATTTGTTTCACCAGACATACGCCATCATGACATCCCTCGAAAAGATCTCAGTCGCCAAGCTCAAAGGCTCCGAGAACTATACCATCTGGGCTATCCGCGTCAAGGCCATCTTGACAAGGAGGACCTCATCCCTGCCCTCACCACCTCAACCTCGCAAAACAAGAACGAGAAGGCGCTGTCTATCATACAGCTCCTGTGTGAGGATGGACCCCTTCTCTACATCAAAGATCGTTCCGATGCCAAAACAGCCTGGACAACCCTCGACTCGTGCTACCACCCAAAAAGGTTCACGACCGAGTACCTCATTTTCAAATAATTCTTTAACACGACCCTTGAGGACTTCGACACCATGGAGGAGTACCTCATCAAGGTCAAGACACTCAATGACGATCTCAAGGGCAAGAACATCCATTCTTCCCAAGCAACTGATAATTGCTTGGGTGCTGAATAGCCTGAGCGACTAATATGAGACATTGACCCAGCCCAGCTCCAACTACAACTCCAAGCAAAACATACAAGGTTGAAAAACCCCCAACAACAAAGAAGACTACCAAAGTCTCCCCAAACAAACAAAGTGCCATGATCACCCTCTTGAAAGAGGATGACATTGAAATTGATACAACACCAATGGATGAGGATACTATCATCACTGATGCAGCTGAGTTGTCTGATGACGACCTGCTGAAAGAGGTATGCCTTCCACTTTTCAATAAAAACAAAAACATTGATGAACATCATACTTACAAACATAAATCAGATTTGAATACGTCAGAGCGTTCAAGAAATTTGAATTGGTCAATGTGTTAGGCAGTGAGGACAGAGATGAGGTCCTCTTTCGTCAAGATGGCCTTGACGCGGATAGCCCAGATGGTATAGTTCTCGGAGCCTTTGAGCTTGGTGTTACGAACCTCAAAGAGGCGCGGGGGCCGCAGCTATTTGAGGGGCAACCGTGAACCAATCATTCTACGGACGCCAGGCACTAGCGTCATCACGTGCGTTTCGGTATACTTGGGCAAGCCCCGGAAGGCCCCAAGGAGGCTCTTCGACAAGAGAAGCCAGAAAAGGCCTGCGACTAACCGTCACAAACAATACCCGCTTACACGATGGGACGGTTGGCACAACGCAGGAAACAGCCACACCCGCACGTGACACCCGGGGTATACAGTTGGGTATACCACTCGGACTACGGGAATACCCTGTCCGGTATACCATCGATCATTCCCAACTGTAGACCACAACACGAAGGACTGGATATATAAGGACACTCATTTCAGCATCATGTATTTAGTTCTTCGCGATCAATTGCACATTGTTACTCGGTTACTACCTTTAGTACTTTGCACTTCACAGTTCACCTTCAAGACAACCCAACCTACAAGTAGGGGATTCACCTAGTGGTAACACTCAGTGATTGACTTACTTGGCGCGCACTTCTGGCACGTTCTGCAAGATACTCAACAGGACCCGAACCCGACGTAAGGCTTGGCATAGCAACGGTACGGTTGCGAGATACTCTTGGAATCCGCAGTTGGAACTAGGCAAGTATAACCCGTGGACATTCTAACTCACAGTGACCAGTCGGCTACGCGTAACACTTGGCGACTGAGATCTTTTCGAGGGATGTCATGATGGCGTATGTCTGGTGAAACAAATTCCAAGACGTAGTTCAGCAAGTCGATATGGATGATATGGGTCTATTGCTGAAGCAGGAATTTTGCCGGGCTCATAACCTCGAGGATTATGGCAGAGGAAGGAATGGTGGCGGTGAAGATGTTTGGGAGGAAAGGTTCTTAGGAAGAATGTGGAAGAAAGATGGTGGAGTCAAGTAAGTTTGATTGTGTTGCAAGAACTTGATGATAGTAGTGATGCTAAAACTAATTCCCCTGGGGGATTTGACTCCTATTTATCTTTGCACTTCATGTGCTGTGTTTGGTGAGATTCCGCAATCCTCAGTCCGTCCGCGTCAATCTATGAACGTTACGGTTCACTTGTCTTGTATCTTTATGTCACGTCAGTCCGCAGGCGTCTGTCCGTTAACGTGTCTTGATATTTTTGGATCTTACAAATGTCACTTGGAGGATCGCCAGATTGTCTATGAGAGATTTATCATGTTTTTATGAGGGAATTCCCTCATCATCGTCATTGTGTTGCCACTGAGTTATACTGTCTATTGTTGTTAAATACTTCGCCTTGGAGAGCGCCATGGGAACTCTCCAAGATTCAGTCTCGTTATCGATTGAATAATACTGTTATCTGAACCATACATCTTATCTGTCTTACCTAGCCATCAGCTTGTTTCTACTAGCTACCCCTTAACACTTGCAGTTCGAGCTGATGCTCCAGTTCGCGTACACGGTACGCGAAGATGAACTAGTTCGAGAGGTGTTGCTGTTCGGTCTCCTGGGGAGTGAAGGTCTTCGGAGAGGGGTTCGTTTTGAGTCTCCGAAGGAGGCAGAGGTGCCGGAGGAGTGGGCTGACTCCTCTGGGAGGGTCTCGATGAGGTGCTCGTGGAGCGAGGTTGGGCTGCTGCGGTCAGGCTCGGTCCTGAGATGCGGCGACCGTTTCGAAGGTTTCGGGTGGACATCTTGTCTTCTCAGGTAGCCAGAAAAGAAGATCCAGAATGTTAAGGGGCAGCTAGTATAAACAAGCTGATGGCTAGGTAAGACAGATAAGATGTATGGTTCAGATAACAGTATTATTCAATCGATAACGAGACTGAATCTTGGAGAGTTCCCATGGCGCTCTCCAAGGCGAAGTATTTAACAACAATAGACAGTATAACTCAGTGGCAACACAATGACGATGATGAGGGAATTCCCTCATAAAAACATGATAAATCTCTCATAGACAATCTGGCGATCCTCCAAGTAACATAATGAAATCGATAGACAATCAAAGATCAACTGTGATAA
This sequence comes from Penicillium bovifimosum, assembly GCF_028826915.1. Taxonomy (NCBI): domain Eukaryota; kingdom Fungi; phylum Ascomycota; class Eurotiomycetes; order Eurotiales; family Aspergillaceae; genus Penicillium; species Penicillium bovifimosum. Next base: position 172,595 of record NW_026622714.1, on the reverse strand, counting down.
AACAAGATAATGCGAGGCCCGAGTCCTAGGATGATGAAAGGCCGATGATCATCAGGATTCAGATCCATGATAATCCGGAGTACCATCCAAGATCATCCCGGGGCCACGTCTTCGGTGACGTGTGGGGCCGGACGATCACACAAGGCCTGAGCGCTAAGTGATGTGAGGGTCCCAAGAGGGGAACCCCGTAACAGCAAGCCTGAGAAATCGAAATACGGAAGCAGATCGCGACTGAACTAGGATCGAACAACATCAATTCCTCCAACAACACGACCAATAGAGACAAAGACATCAAAGTCTCGCCAAGAGACGTCTCTATCAGACTCCACCCGAGGGAGGCTATTGGTCGTGTTGTTGGAGGAATTGATGTTGTTCGATCCTAGTCCAGTCGTGATCTGCTTCCGTATTTCGATATCTCGGGCTTGCATTTCGGGTCCTCGATGGAGGCAAGGTATGCGCTGAACGCATTGGGATCTTGGTCGGGTAGTTGACGCGCGGAGTGGTAGAGTTCCGCGATGTCAACTTTGGTACTTCTTCCGCCTCGGATAAACAGAAGGATTCAATCCTTGAAGTCTTGCCATGTTGCCTGGGTTAGTCCTTCGGGAAAGTTCTCCGACTCGTGGTGAGACCACTGGTGTCGGTGGGCCTGGTCGATACAGAAGAAAGCGGTGATGATTCGATTCACGTCCGAAGAGTAAATGAAATCACCATGGAAGATGTCGTGGAATGGGGTTGAGCCGCTGCTGCAAGGTGGCCGTTTCGAAGGTTTCGGGTAAAGTAGTCATCCATGGTAATCTCGTCGACGTGGGCATTGTGTGAAATGACAACATCGAGCTCCGTCTCTATCAGAACTCGACCCGAGGTCCAGAGAGGACCCCGTAACAATATCTGGCAAATTCGTTCCCTGCGTGATGTAGACATTGCGGTCGTTGTCATCGGCGTTTGGGGAATTCTCATCGGGTCGTAGTTGCTGCGGTGCTGGGTACATAGACTGTCGTTGATCAGCTGACGCGCCCATGCCCGTGTTGGCTGTATCGTCAGCCATGATGTACACAGTACGGAGTAAATTGAGGTCGTTCCTTGGATTGGTGCGGGGTGTGCTAACTGTGGGTCAGGTTCAACCAATCGGATGCTCAGTAGGAATATTGCCGGATTCGGACCGCCCGGCAGAAAAGGCTCATAACCTCTAAAGAGGCTACTTAGTGGATCAATACCTGGATGAATTACTGTGAAGCACATGATATTCCAGTAGCGACTGATGATGATGGACTAGGGAGAGAAGGACTAGGGAAGAGAAGGATAAGGAAGGACCATCTACTCCATCCATTTCCATTAGGCTTTCCTCCTTACACAGTGCAAGCGTTGTTGAGATGCCTCTAGCCGATCATACGCTAAACCCACCAACGTGCCTGTTAATGATACACCTCGAAAACCGTCTCCTGATTCCTCTAACACTTTACGAAGTCATTCGACGCCGTCCAGCAGCCGCTTTCAGGACCTGTACCCATTGCAATCGAAGCCTTCCCATCGACCAGTTTCGCTCGAGGCGCGTGGTCTGTGGATAGGCCAGGCCGCCAGGATACAGAGACGAGGCAATGCCTGTCAGCAGGAACAAAGCAAACGTCAACGAAGTGCGTGGGAGGTTCTGTTACTGAAGTAAAATTGTGGTTGTTCAGAAGGAGAAGAGTGGAAGAAGAGGAGAGTGCACAGAGCGCGGGGTATAAAGAGATTACGCTGCTAGGCTGCTACACTGAAACATCGAGGGTGGGCAATAACTGACATATCTCTATACTAACAGCGTCGCGATATATATGAGATACTTAATCATCGCTACCTACGGACTGCGACTGGCGTTTAAACAAAGTGGATAAAGTAACGCTCAGCAACAGAGGCTGGTGATCCTGGGGGAACTAAGGCCGGTAGTGCTAGCTAATGATGGAGATGTTTGTCGTTTAAATACTATGATGAAAATGCTTGACACCGATCTGTGGCCAGTCCCGGTCCGTTCGACCAGTCCTGGATCCCTCCAACATTCTTCCTTGCCCAGCAACGGGCGCTGGGGTGGAAACTCTGTTCAACACCGCGTGCGATATCCCGCCACTATGGCCCTGGCTCTTTGGAGTTCCGCACCATCGAAGAGTTGATGCTGTATCTTTGTACATCAAGGACTCAAGGTTTGACTTTGAGGTGCAAGATGCGAAGGAATTTGAGCACTTTGTTGGTTCTGATGAAATCAAAGTCCTGTTAGAAGTGCAGATATGAAGCCGGAGGATGTCATTGCCGATCTTGATGCAATCAGCGACAATGAAGAGCAGGGTGATAGATCTTGAAATCTGATAGATGTTGACGATGACGATACTACGATCACTTGAAGCCATCTCAGGTACATATATCCAAGTCTGAGCTGGTTTCAGAGCCTGCTATGAAGATGTATCGATTACCACATGAAGTGGTAAAGTAATTGAATGATTCATAGGAAGTTTCCTTGCGTGAACCGTGTGCTATAATCCGCAGCCTTTTTTACCATTTCCCGGCGCTGGGCATTAGATATCTTCGATGAAACTGCCATGTCCTTCTCGCGATCGAATGCACGCCCACTTGGATCATCGTCCTCTTTTTGAGCCTGACCTGAAGTTTCCAGGCGAGCCGCCTTTCCAGTTATGTCCTACAACAGGATGTCAGACGAACCAAGAAAGGATAGACAAGGTAACAAATAACATTGAAATGCGTAGTCCAAAGCTTACCTTGTACTTCTGAATTTTCTCTGCCACCAATTTTGTCTTTGAAGAACCAACCTGATTCGTGGCCTGGTGTGTGGAAGAACTAACGCCCATGACTGCATCCTGTAGCCGCCTCATGCGCTCCTCTGGAGTTTCGACCCATGAAGAATCCATGTGTTTGGGCGCCGAAGCGGCTTTGCCTGTATTGAACTTGCGGTTTCGTAGCTGTGTGGGGTCGACCTTGGAAGCCCAATCGGAATGGGTAGGAGGTTGCAGCATCCATTGATCTCGCTGGCTTTCCTTTTCCTCCGAGCTGGGCACATCCGCTGTATTGGTAATCTTAGGCTCTGGTTGCGTAAAATCTTCCAATGGAGCAGACGGAGGAAGACTTGGGCCAAAATCATCATCGTCGTCGTCGTCGTCATCACTGTCACTGCCAGTCTTGCTGTTCATGGTGTGGGCCGCATCCTGAGACGGGGGTAGACAGGGTCCGATTACCTTCCGTTGCTTGGAGACCGACTCAATTTGCTGATCCCCTTCGGTCTCATTAAGTTTCCGCTTGGATATTGAGTCCATTTCTGGCTTAAAGTAGGAGGATATGAGTGAGTAGTAAGTGTTGCAGAAGGAAAAGTCGCGACTCGATCTTATCGCGATTTTCCCGTTATCGCGTATGGTAAGATGTGACGGAGATTATGTCATGGATGACGTGACAAGACATTGATGTGTGCATAGTTCATATGGGAAAGTAGGTAGATTTAGTCTTGATAAATTACGTGACATGTAATTACAACTTATGTGGACTTTTCCCCATGGCATAACTATGCAGTCTTGATCTTAACAATCCTCGTCAACTTCATTTCTTATTTTTCCTTGAAACCTGATCTCTCTCTCTCTCTGACGAGTTTCTTGTCATTTGAGCAAGCTTTTCTCTCCATAATAATCCGTCTCATTCCAACGAAAGGCCACAAGTCAGATCACAGATAAGCTCCCAATCTTTGTTCTGACGCGAGACCGCTTTTTCGACCCCGCATGCTCCGTCACCCTCGTCATTAACAGCGATAAGACAAAGCGTTGGTGCCTTCCCACCGCCTTATTGAAAATGATATGTCTCCCATCATTCCGTTGATTTTCAGAGACGAGCATGGTCTAGAGGTGTGCTGAGTTAAAGGGCCAAACAATGGGCCATCAGTCTCTAGAAGCCCAGTGGAATTCGCAGGCTTCCCCTACGGAGGATGGCACTAAGAATTGTCGATCAGAGGAATACAGACCCATGCAATATTTGATTCCCCCCTACGAGGGTCAGTCGAAATTCTCGGATGATCGACACCAGCCGCGCGAGTCTGCGGAATCCCAAAGCGAGATCTCATTACCTACGGCCCCTCGAAGGTTTCCGGCCCAGCCAATCGAGACCCTATCACGAAACTCCAAGGAACAACAGTCAGCTCCAACTGGGGGAGACCAAACCTCTCCACCAAATGGCGAAACTAGTCCGAAAGCTTTAAGGGAACACCCGCCGCCCAGAAGGTTTCTACCTGAACCAGTGGAAACAAGCAAAACCAGTCATAGAAGGACTCATTCCGCTTCTGAGTTACGCGAGAGCACATCTTCTTTTTCTAGAGAGGCACCGGGGGCCCCAAGAAGGTTCAAACCGAACCTCATAGAAACCGACACTCGCTCGGTCCGACAAGGAGGGTCTGTCTCACATTCCTCACTGCACGATGTCACAAGATCTCCTGCAAAGCACCAAGTGATTTGCCCAGACACAACTTCCTGGCCAGATATATCTTCGCATGCGTCCACAAGTCTGATACCTGACTCTCAATTCTCATATTCAAATCTTCTACGCCGACAGAACGCTCGCAGACACTCATTCCGAGTCCCAGATCTCCCGTCAATCCCCTCTAATAGCAGCGAAGACTCAGATAACTCTAGTTCGCATTCGGCATGCACTTCGCCACCTGGGTCATCTAATAAGCCCACGCAGGGTCTATACTCGAGCAAGCTACGCCGTGGGAACGGCAACGGCGAGATTTCAGACTATCTGCTCTCGCTTGCAGCTCGGTCCGCACAGGAGCAGCTAAAGGAACAAACTCTGGCTGCCTTCCCCAACGAGCAGGTGTATGAGCCTGTTGATCATTTCGCCATCGACGAAGATGATAGGGACCTGGCGGAAGACACGCTCTCTCAAATGGATTATTATCATGTCAAGTCTCGACGACAGTCTTCGGCAGATCTATCCTGGGAACTAGAGTACATGCGCCACCATAAGGAAGAAGCCGAGATGAGACTTCGGGCCATGATTGCATCTGGGCAACGAGAGTGTTCACCCGAGCGAAATAGGAATGGCAAGAGCCCACCTATGCATGGGAATGACATTGTCCTTCCTCAAAGCGTTTCGCCCGAGGGAACGATGTGTGAATACAGAAGCACCGATGCGGTCTCCTATGGCGCACATGACATTTGCCATGACTGTGATGGTCTGTGGTGTGCAGCCCCTGACCGAGGGAAAGTGAAGGGTGTTGGTCTCTGGATGGGTACCTGCCGCAAAGACGAAGGGCAAGACCGGGAAGTACAGGGTCTGCTGCCAGGAATTGTAACTCCCATGCCTCGTGTCGATGGGGCTGGCATCGGCATGGGGCTCAGCCCATCCCCGTCGCACACCCAGCTGAATCGTCTCGCAGCCTCCCCTGGGAGTCATAGTTCCCCAAATCCCGTGAGTCCTAATCTCCAGAAGATCATCAAATCCGAATTCCATGATGGATTTGTGACCCAAATTTATAACTATCTATCACTGGGGTACCCTTGCCTGGCCCGTTATTATGATTACGAGCTCAGCCGGATCTCATGCATTTCCGTCGAGGATCTTCGTCGGGATGACTTGCGCACTGATGCCAGAGGCTATATCGTTGCCCCCGAAGATGGCAATATCGCGAACGCGTGCGCACGATGGAAAGCCCTCCGTCTATACATCCAGGAATGGGCCAGGCAAGAGCCTGGCATGGCCGAAGATGAAACCAACCTTGAAGGCTGGGGACACCCAGAACGAAAGGGCAGTTGGGCAATATGAGGCGTACCTCGAAGATTCATCTGTTTGTTTCATTATTGAGTAGCGTGAATTGGTGTTCAATGAGTGATATGGGTGACTGCACACTGTTTTGTCTCAACTGTAGCGGGGTTGGTTCTGGAGATTCTACGTAGGGGATTGATAATCCTCAATACACTCGATTATGGTTTCCTGGCTTTTTCGCTACAAGGAGGCTATTAGTACATCAATGTGGTAAATGGCTCCCTCTCGACCTGATTGAAAATGATAAGTACTATTGTCTACCGAAGTTGCCCCATAATCTGTTTCAACTCCTCCAGGCAATGGCATGATTGCCAACTCCCACCCATTGCGAAGATGACATGTAGCAAGCACAAGCCACACATCCTACTGATGCATATTTCCCTTTCGGGCCCTCTCATGGACGATTCCCGGGAAGATTTTCTGCTCTGGCGATCCATCTGCACCTCCTACACCTGTCCCAAGCGCAGTGCTGCTACCAGGTAACGAGAACTCACCCGTGGAAATACGAGGCGACCGGGCGAGGTGTGTGGATGGAGTCGATGGGGACGTGGCCATCTGGTTTGTGGGTTGAAGATCTTTCTGTGAAGTATCCATAGCGTCTATGGAACTTGAGCGCAACTCAGACTGCGGTCTAGGGTTGACTGTAGGGTGATCTGGAATTAGGCGAGTCCAAGTCAGTCTAATGTATGATTTTGATCGTTCCGGATCGACGTGGCATATTCACCGTGGTTTGAAGCCTTTGCTTCCGCTGGTGGACCTGGAATCGAAATCCTCTGCTCTTCAGTCCCGTTGCTCTCAGAGTATCGTTCAATCCTAAAGACGATATGTGGTCAGCGCTGAATGCATAAGCCTAAAGCGATTCTGAGAAACTGACAAGGACAATTCTGCGAGCAGAGTCTCGTATCGGAACGCTTCGCGTATATCGGGCACATTGCTTTTGGCAACATTGTTACCAGCAACTCCCGGCAAAGAACAACCCGAGCCAAGCCATCTTTCCTTGAGAGAAAGCTCAAATCCACTTTGGTCAACCGAATGTTTGGCGAGTTCACACATATCGACCGCACTGAATTTATAGATCTGTGCTGCAACTGAGTATTCCTCAATGAGAGGCTCCTTTGTGAAGGCAAACTGCAATGGATCATCGGTAGACAAGGACACATTAAGTCCTCGCTTGAAAAAACTCGCGCAGGGGTTCTTGTCATACGTGAGGAATAAAGCATTGTTACTGAGTGGTGACATAGCAATGCCAATTTGATCCAGATAGTAGAGGTACTGCAAGAGAGGTACTTTGCGCAGCAGGATACCGTGACTGATGCTGTGGCAACAAAGGAAGCCGACAGCCAGATGATCCGGGTCGCCTGCTTCTCCACAATGAGGCCGAAGAACAAAAGTGTTGAATCCTCGGCATTTCCGCCAATTGTTCAGGGAAGCGATGTTGGCAAACATGAAGTATAACCAGTATGTGTAAGGCGGATTCTGTTTGGTGTTCCATTCTCGGGGGATAGGATATTTCCTATACAGCCGGCGCTCGGGCTTGCTCTCGTCATCCACACTGTCAAACCCAACCACTCGCTGGAGGAAGATATGGAGTTTCGGGTGACTCGAAGGGTCTTTAGTCACTTCAAACAAGGGCTGGAAGACATTGGTGATCACCTGCTCAAAGTTCTCCATCATGCCGCTTGATTTGTACACATCATAGAGTCGCGGGACTTGAATAAGCCAGCGAACATTGGGCGAGAACAGCTTATTGTCCACCACCCAGGCCGCAAGCTTGTCCCATTCTTGGATGGAACGACCGTATATCGAGATGCGCCATTCAACCATCTGGTATTTGCTGGATTCTAAATCCGAGATCACTTCCTTGGTAATCTCTGCCAGGTAACGACCTTTGATGTAGTTGTCTGTCTTGAGGAAGATTTCACGCAGCCGAGATTCCCCGACTGGATTATACTTCAAATTGAATTTGTCGAATCGGTGGAAAGAGTCAGTATGTGCCTATGGATTCAGTCAGCAGTAGTAAAATGAGTGGCATCGAAAGTGTAGGATCAAGAGTAGGAGTAAGACAAGATAGGCAAGGCGAAGATGGTGCAACTAGATTGTATCTTCATCTCTGGATCACGAAAAAAGAAGAGGGGTTTGAAGGACGTGGTGAGAAACCTACGTGCATATCCAATGTATCGATACTCAGGTCATAAGCAGTCAAATTGATACTCTCAAAAACCTCTCTCAAGGTCAAATGTTTTCCATCTCGGAAAAGGACGACTTCATCCGGGGACTTTCTCATTTTGCTCTTGATGAAGCGAAGAAGGTGCTTCTGATTCATGCAAGCGGAATGATGAACGTGGGTATCCACTTTCCGCACGTTATAGAAGTCCCTGTGGGGAACCTTCTTGCTGTCCGCCATCTCCTGATATTCATTGAGTAGCGCATACAGTTGGAACTTGCCCTCCAAATACGAAAGCCGCTTGAATGCAAAGCTCTTAGCAGGTCCATCGGTCGACACATCCACGACGGCATCAAGATCCATATAGAAATCGCGCAAAGAGGGAATCTGGACGATGGGCTTTTGCTCATCAGCAGCGGCCTCGGACTCGAATACCTGGTACACGCTGTTACCATCCAGTCGATACGTCCAGGTCGATTCCTCGGGCAGGGGGAGCAATTCTTCCATGTCAAAATCCTCGCCAATGTCTTGACCCATCTTCCTCTTCTTTCCTCCAAGGTCAGATGGACCACTGGCATTGCCAGGTTGATACTCCTTGCCATCATCCCAAGCTGGTTCCGGAGGGGGCGGATAGATCTTCCAGTCCGGTTGGTTCTTGGGATCATCTCCGGGTCCCTGTAAAGAGAGGTCCATGTAGTGGGCTCGCCGATCAAGCAGATGTTTGATTTTGCCGTAGATAGCGTTTAACTCAGACGTCACAGCATCACTGCTAGATGCGAATCCACTGGCAACCTGAGGCCCTTTGATCCCCACACCGGCGCCCAGCAGACTTCCCGGCACCGCCGAGTGTGGTCCCTGCCCATGCACAGAGTTCAGATGTACTGCCTGGTTCCGAGCAGATTCATTCGCCTCATCTTCATGATCTCCAAGGTAGTAGGCACTGTGGTCGTTGTCAGGACCATCGACCGACTGCAGATGTAGTGTTGAGGAATCGGACTCTACGACCATAGACCCTTCGTGTGAGATTCGACTTTGAGCAATCATCGAATCCGGTACGTCGACCAGTGATTCGTCGGAGTGGGTGTCAATTGATGGACGAGTTGGGGCCACAGGACTCGAAGGCAAGGTATTGTCGTTCCGTGCGGCCAGCTGATGATGTTGATAGAAGAGTCTTGACTCGGCGTGACTCATGGACTTCTCATAGGCGTAATCATACGTGGCAGTCTTCTGTTGTCGATCTCTGGGTAAAATATCTTCTGTAGGCTGGTCTAGCACATTGGGCTTTTCATCTAGAGGAGAATCCACGAAACCGTTGTGACCCGAAGGTGAAATGACTGATTCATTGGAATCGGCAGATGCGTTGGCATTCCGATTGGAACTGAGGTCGGCTTGAGGGGGTCCCATGACTGTTGTACCCCCTTGGTATTGTGTGTACAGTATATAATATGAGTTGCAAATCAAACAAAGAGAGGGGAAATTTGGAGCCTTGAAGACTAATGAGAAATTTAAATCCAATTGGAGACAAAGAGGCACGATCAGTCCCGAATATGGAGGAAGAAGCAAAAGAAAGCTGAAGTAGAAAAAGAATAAGTAAGGGAGTAGAGAAAAAAACAGAACAAAACAACGAGAGAAACGAAAAAAACGAAAAAAAAAATATTACAAACCCCAAAGTGTGCACTCGAGGTTCAAGCTTTCCGGTGAGAGATGAGGTGGGGAAGGGGGGAAGAGAAGGTCCAGATCGCCCGCTGGGCTACGTATCTTGGTCTTAGCCTCTTAGGGCACGTGAGCTCGTACCTCACGTGTGGAAATACGTAAGATCGCCCACGTAACTAAGATCTCCAATGGACACATCGTTAGTATGTAACTGTACTGCGTACGTAAGTTACCTATTTGACTGTATCTAGGAGGGTTCTACTATCACCAGTTTCATATTTTTCCTGTAATGAGCTACTACTCTTATAATACTTCGATTGATCTATTTCTCTCTTCTTAATGCTTTTCTTACTTGTGAGGCTAACAAGAGTTCCAATCCATTTGGCTTCAAAACGGGCTGTGTACTATGTATCGTAATACATACCATTTCCCCTAGGCGACCATGATTCCCTTACTCTCTCTCCACCTTCAGGCTTCATCGATTCCCTTGATTATTCTCATATTTTCCCTTTCATAGTCGCCTCGGTATCTGCGAGATTCTTCTCTGTCTTGAAGCATTCGTCCTTGCTTTTGTTCCTCGAAAGGTCGGTGTTTACATGGACCTATGTCAACTCCCTCTCCCGTCTCTTCTCCTATCTGGCAATCTACGATGGGTGGCACAACTGCGTACAACTATATGCTTGGCTTTGACTCATCGATGCTGACAGCTTATGCATGAGACACAGATATTGTAAAACCTCAACAAAAAAAAGGCACCCAACCTATCCCACGTGGACGCCAAACTTGACAAGCTTCCCCTTCCCTATCCCCGCCGGAAGTCATGGCTTCTCTCAATCTCTCATCCAATGGCCCCTCGATATCGAAAAGCTACCAGACAGTGGTAAATGCACCACTCACATCTGGAAATGAAGGTTCTCCGACTTATGGTCAATGGGCTGTCTTTTCGGTATCTACCCCGCTTGTTAGTGCTTTCCAGCAAGACGGAAGCAAGGAGAGTGTCCTCAAAGTTCAGAGCACTGGAGGTCAGTGATCCTATTACCTAATTGGCATGCCATTTTCCATTGACATGTATCACTGCCAGAGGGTGAATTGGCCGATCTCATCGAGGAATTCTCCGAAGGACGGGTGCAATTCGCCTTCGTTAAGGTCACAGACCCGAACACTCGACTTCCCAAGAACGTACTGGTCGGGTGGTGCGGAGAGGGTGTACCAGAACGAACAAAGGGTTATTTCACTAGCCACTTGGCTACAGTTTCCAAGTTCCTGCATGTGAGGAGTTCCCATTCAACGCCACTGCTGCGGCGAGACTGACTTAACTGCGTAGGGATACCATGTACAGGTCACAGCTCGAGCGGATGGGGATCTAACCCCCGAAGGAATAATCCAGCGAGTCGCAGATTCCTCCGGCTCCAAGTATTCAGCAGGCGAGGCCTCTGCGCCGGCCCCAGCCCCCGGCCTGCCGTGGCCAGCAAGCCTGCTTTCACGCCAACTCGATCTGGGGGAATTTCCTCAAGTCCCGCTCCCCGAGTGCCTCCCGCATCTTCAAGAGCTAGCCACGTGGATGATGATGGATGGGGCGCAGATGCCCCTCCAGTGACTCGCACCCAGTTGGAAAAGGTTCAACCCGCTTACCAGCCCACCAGAGTGAATCTACAAGAACTCAAGGCGAACCCCACGGCCAGTCGTCAATCCCCCGCTGCTGTCTCGGATGATTCTGGGGATCTGGTTAGAGGTGGTTACCAGCCGGTAGGTAAAGTCGACATTGCTGCAATTCGGAGGCAAGCTGCCGAGTCTGGTCAGTTGAAAGACGAGCGCCCGGCGATTGTCAAGGGGTCATATGAGCCCGTTGGCAAAGTTGACATTGCTGCCATTCGAACCAGAGCACAGAAGCCAGAGGGCACTGATGGCCACGTCTCAAATCCCACAGTCAATCAACCCTCAACCACGTTGCCCGAACGACCTGCACCCTCCAGTGCAGCGGAGCGCTTGACCAACCTACCAAAACCCAAGGTTGCCAACAAATTTGGCTCTACCCCATCATTTCCAGGAACTAAACCACCGCTGCCAATCGGTCTTGAGCCCAAGCCAAGCTCGAGCGCCCAGATTGGTGCCGCGAGCCGCACTTTCGCCGACGAGGGGGGCAAAACACCTGCTCAGATCTGGGCCGAGCGTAAGGCTAGGGAGCGTGGAGAGATCCCGCCATCCGGAGGTGCAAAGCCTACGCCAACTCCCGGCCCTGCCCCTACCGCGATCCAGAGCCAACCTAGTGGCCAGGGCGAGTGGAAGAGCTCGTATGCGGGCAAGTCATGGGCCCCCGTTCAAACTGCACAGGAAAGATCACTTCTTCCTGAGCAGCCTGCCGATGCAAAAGCCCATGACCACGAAGAGGATAAGCCACAGTCTCATGTGAGTGATATTCGTGACCAATTCTCTCATGACGCGCCGGCGCCGTTCGCGCCCCCGGCTCCCCCAGTTCCGCAGGCCAGTCGCCCGATCCCTGTGCCGGGCCTGTCATCTGGGACCACCGAGTCGGAGCCTGAGCATGATGCCCAGCAGGCTCTTCCTACTCCCCCACCGCAGCCTCGTTCCCCGACACCTCCAACCCCACCGGTGCGTGAGAGCTCGCCGATCCAAATTGCGATGCCAGTTGGCCACAGCGTTGCCGACCGCGTTACCGACGCCCACGAAGAACAGCAGTCTCCCCCTCCTGTTATGCCCATTCAGAGCCTGCAGGAAGCTGTTCCAGACGAGAGGGATCTTGAAGATGATTCTCACGACCTCGGTCGTGCTGCGGCCGAAGCCTCCGCTCATGAGCAGCAGCAGCCTGGACAAACCCGGGCCGGACCTCGGGCCCAGGTCCAGTATGACTATGAAAAGGCCGAGGACAATGAGATTGAATTGCGAGAGGGAGAGTATGTGACCGATATCGAGATGGTAGACCAAGATTGGTGGGTGGGTGTCAACACTCTCGGTGAGCGTGGTCTCTTCCCTGCCAATTACGTGGAAATTGTGGAAGACAAAGAACTCGTGTCACATGAACCATCAGCTGGTTCCCATCAATTTGAAGCAGAGCCAGAACCTGCTGCTCCTGTCCCAGCCACTCCCACTCCTGCGGCTGCACCGCCGGCCGCTGCTTCTTCGGGTTCTAAAGGTATCACTGCTACGGCTCTGTATGATTATGAAGCCGCCGAAGACAACGAAATTGGGTTCCCTGAAGGCGTGCAGATCTCAAACGTGGTAAGTCGGACATATATCTATTGTCTTACCCGATCTATTGCCCTGCAGAACTAACCGACTCTCTAGGAATTTCCGGATGATGACTGGTGGCTCGGCGTGTACAATGGCAAGCAAGGTCTATTCCCTGCCAACTATGTTCGCCTGGACGAGTGAGTGGATCATACATCTGTACTCTGAGCCCCTAGCAAAATGCGCCAGAGCAATAGAATATTCTATTCTTTGTCAAACTAGATTTACTATGTATCATTGAAACATAGGTGGGCTTGCACTGTTCTTTACCTCAGCAAATTCAATCGAGACCAGCCATAGAAAGGATGTATAGAGTCAAGAGAATGTAGCATGAGATTAGGTATATGCCTACATGTCAGTATAAATAGGAAGTCTGCATGTCTTCATCTACAGAGACATCTCCGTATATGCGAGTTACTGCGTAAAAGACCTTGGGAAGAGTCAACGAATCATCGACGTCATGGCCTCGGAATCTGATTATGTCAGCATCACGTGTGCCGAAAATTGGCCATAAACAGTGTTGGGGTTCTCGAGACAGTGTACTTAGGCCTCTGCAGGGATCCGGTGACCGTACGCTCGCGACTTCAATTTGCGCGTACCTTTCTTTTATCTTTTCACTCTTTCACTCTGAGTACTATCAGTCCCTTGTGTGGATCGCAACTCTTGAAACTGCTTTGATTGCCAAACTACGCCATGGCATCACTGGGCGAGGATCTGCTCGTGACAGTGAACAAGTTACAGGATCTGGTCTTCAATACCATTGGGAATGATTCCTTGGATTTGCCCCAAATCGTAAGTCTGATCCGGCAGAGAGCTCTTTGGAGTTGGAGAGGGAATTCACATTCAATGCTTGGTCAACCATAACTAATCCTCACCTCCTCAGGTCGTTGTTGGTTCCCAGTCATCCGGGAAGTCCTCGGTCCTAGAGAATATAGTTGGAAGGGATTTTCTACCAAGAGGTAGCGGAATTGTCACCAGACGGCCGCTGATCCTCCAACTTATCAACGTACCCAGTGAACGTGATGATAAGCCAGCAACCGATGAGATCCATATCCCCCACACTGCTGCTAGTGTTGCCGGTCAACACGAATGGGCCGAATTCCACCATCTCCCGGGGCGCAAATTCGATGACTTTTTGCAAGTGAAGCAAGAGATCGAAGCGGAAACGGCAAGGATCGCAGGAAGCAACAAGGGCATCAACCGACAACCAATCAATCTCAAGATCTTCTCGCCCCATGTGCTCAACCTTACACTGGTAGATCTGCCAGGATTGACAAAGGTGCCCATTGGTGATCAGCCGACCGACATCGAGAAACAAACACGTACTCTGATTCTGGAATATATCGCAAAACCGAATAGCATAATTCTTGCGGTCTCTCCGGCTAATGTCGATCTGGTTAATTCCGAGGCACTGAAGCTCGCTCGTCAAGTTGATCCTATGGGCCGTCGGACGATTGGCGTTCTGTCAAAGCTGGATCTCATGGACCATGGCACCAATGCGATGGACATTCTTTCTGGGCGTGTGTATCCCCTCAAGCTCGGATTCATTGGCGTCGTCAACCGGTCCCAGCAAGATATTCAATCTGGCAAGGCGCTTTCCGAGGCATTGCGCGCAGAGTCTGAGTTCTTCCGGCATCACCCAGCTTATCGGAACATGGCCAACCGTTGCGGTACGCACTTTTTGGCTAAGACCCTGAACACAACCCTGATGTCGCACATTCGGGATCGGTTACCAGATATCAAAGCCCGGCTGAACACTTTGATGGGTCAAACTCAGCAAGAGTTGGCCAGCTACGGAAACAAGCAATTCAGTGGCGAAGAACACCGTGGGTCATTGATTCTTCAACAAATGACTAGATTCGCCGCCTCGTTCATCTCATCTATCGATGGAACTTCCTCGGAGATCTCTACCAAAGAACTATGCGGTGGAGCAAGGATTTACTATATCTTCAACTCTGTTTTCGGAAATTCATTGGAAACCATTGATCCGACCCATAACCTGACTGTCTCGGACATCCGAACGGCTATTCGAAACTCGACAGGCCCTCGACCCAGCCTGTTTGTCCCGGAGCTGGCTTTCGATCTGCTGGTCAAACCACAGATCAAACTGCTTGAATCCCCCAGTCAGCGGTGCGTGGAGCTGGTCTATGAAGAGCTCATTAAAATCTGCCACACATGCGGGAACCAAGAACTCTTGCGGTTCCCCCGCCTTCAAGGGAAATTGATTGAGGTTGTGTCTGATCTCCTTCGTGAACGCCTGGGCCCCTGCTCGAGCTACGTGGAGTCTTTGATCTCCATTCAGAGAGCCTACATTAACACCAACCACCCGAACTTCCTCGGTGCCGCAGCTGCGATGTCTTCAATCATCCAGAACAAACAAGACGAAGAAAGGAAGGCCGTGTTGGCAGAGGAAAAGCGGAAGCGCGAGAAGCGACGCCAAAAGGAATTGGGCGCTCCTAACGGCACTACGGGGGCTATCGACGAAGAAGAATATGCGGACAAGCAAAATCTCCCTCTCCGAAGCCAGTCAACGAAGGGCTCGCGGAGCATGTCTCCTCACGTTGGCCGCAATGGCGACAATGGAATTGCCGCCACTTTAAATGGCGCCCATTCTAGCCATGCGGCTGCGTTTGGGGGATCTTCCAACAATGCCCGAGACTCGTTCCTGAACTACTTCTTCGGCAAGGAAGGCACTCATAACACAGCCATTCCACCAGCAGGTATGAACGCCAATCGACAAGGGCCACATGCTAGCGAGCCAAGTATCAGCCAGAGCATCCGCCGTGCTGAGGCTCGGGCTCCTATTATGCCTGTTGATGAGTATACTGCACCTGAATACGGTGATGAAGCATCTGTTTTCGTAAGTACTGCCAGATTTCTTCCCATGCGTCGATGTCTTATTCGGTGCACTTGATTGACTTGCGATTCTTACAGCCCCATGAGAACACCGAGCCCGCACTCACGGATCGTGAGATGCTTGAAACCGAGCTCATTCGCCGTCTCATTTCGTCCTACTTTAATATTGTACGAGAGACCATCGCAGACCAGGTCCCCAAAGCTGTCATGCATCTACTTGTCAACCACTGCAAGGATGTGGTGCAGAACAGACTTGTGAGCGAACTTTATAAAGAAGACCTTTTCAGCGAGCTCCTTTACGAGGACGATGGCATCAAGGCCGAGAGAGAGAAATGCGAGCGGCTATTGGAAACATACAAAGAAGCCGCCAAGATCGTGGGCGAAGTTTTATAGATGGCGTTTTTCATTGTGCTTCTCGGACCGGCTTGGGGGAAACCTGGGGGATTCTGATTCTGCATCATGCCTGGTGCTTTTCTACTCATTCTGCAGGATGAGTATGTTGCTTCTATCTGAATTTATGTACAATTATCGCGAGCCGCACATGATATCGATATCTCTTTTCCTTCCACCCATCACACGCGATATCCGTAGCTTGCTCGCCGATGTAAATAAATATGTAACATACTGATTGGAAATGGGCTCAAAAGACGATGTGGGAAAGGACAAGCTGTACAGATGCATAGACGTCTAGATGCAAAAATCGTGACTCGTACATGAATGTGCGGCTTCACTCGGTCTTTTTGGCCACGCTCCGTAGGCGCGCACCCTCGAAGCCATATAAACCACCCCCAACGAACACCAAAGCCGCCCCTAACAGGACACCCCCGGCCAAGTCATTGCCAAATAGGTAGATGGACAGGAGCAGTGAAACCAGCTTGCGGATATTCAAAAAGATAGTGACTGTCAATGACGAAGACTTTGCCGACAGCAGGTGGACACCGCGAATGCACAGATACTGCGTCAATGCATTCATGGCCAGATACGCCACCTGAATAGGCATTCTCCCCAGGGAAGCTTGCACCGACTCATTCTGACAGATCCACCCCAGCAAGGAGGGGGTACCCTTAAGCACACCCGACACCCCACCGGACCATGACTCTAAGTTCATATGTGACAGCAGTGAAGGCGACGAGGCCACCACCCGCCACTGATCCAGCAGCTGCGGATAACTCGTCAAGAAAAGCGGCAAAGAAAGAGCATGCGAGTAGAATAGCGCCTCTTTCCAGTGATCCCTGCCGTAAGTCGCATACAGGCGGTCCGCATAGATTCCTTGAAATGCAGAGAGGACCATTGCCAGGACGAGGATCGTGAAGCCTGTCACCGTCGTCATTGTATCCGTGGAATCGGAGTCGGCGTGCATCGACACCCCCTTAGCTTGTGCGTCAGCCATGGCCGCCGCTGCCACGCCCACGGTCAGCATTGCTACCGAGGTGATCTGGCCACGAGAATAGCGCTTGCCATTGTACAGGTAGCCAATCACCATTGATGCCACGGGGCCTGCAGACCGCAGGATTATGTGCAGTGGTACGGAGATCTTGTACGCGAAGGCCCAGTTGTTAAGGAGGTTGACGCTCACAAAATACGCGGTATATACCACCCATGATCGCAGTGGGACAGCACGGGGTTGGATAAACAGGGCTCGTGGTCCGGCCGGGAGGGAGAAGAAGCTTGGAAGGGTGAAGAGTGCGCAAATCACGAATTGGGCGAATGTTATCAGGAGGCCTGTATGGAAGGGTTATGTTAGGTTATGCGATATGACCCGAGATGATGGCAGTCCTCACCGGCGGCAGGCTGTTCTCTGAAAGAAGACTAGTTAGCTTGCATGTTGTTATTGATGTGGCCGCTTGACTTACTTGATGATTGCTTCCAGCGCGAAGACCTAAACATAACATTAGACCCGGCTTACACAGCATTCGAGCTACGGATGCCTAGACACCCACATTTGCGCAGCAGCCTCCAAATATAAGAGAGACCATCAGAATCATGTTTGTCCAGCTGGGCACTGTCGCATGGGCGACGGCCGCAACGAGTCCCGCATCTTTCTTCACTTGAGAGTAATCACGCTTGTCCTTGGGGTTTCGATACTGAGATGGGGTATCTGATGCAATTGTTTCTTCTGGAAGGTTCACATTGACACGAGATCGCAGATAGGAATCGTTGAGTCCTCGTTTCGAGGGTTCACGGTCATTGAGCATTCTACCTGTCTCTAAGAGCGTCAGTGGGTGATTTGGAGAGAGACAAGGGGGAAATTAGGATTATTACCTGGGAAAATGAATCAATTGTTGCAGGCAACTGTACAAGGCGACGTGGAAAGAAAGAAAGCTGTGGGGAATGGGATCCGATAAGATGTGAATCACGGGGATCGACGATTGCCCACGGACTGTGTACATACTGTACATACTGTACATACTACAGTGTAGGTACAAGACTCAATATACAATGTCTGCTTGTTTGGTTGACTGCTTCAAATTTGATTCTCCAGATTCGACTATTTTACGCAACTAATCCCAGCTCCCCCCTCAATCGACAATATCATCGTCGCTGAGGATCAATTTCTCTTCGTTCTGGGATGGCCTGGATCCAACACCACTGCTAGGTTGATACACGCGCGATGTTCGTGTTGCACGCTCCTCCATGTCCTCCATGTCATCGTTGCGAAGACTATTCGTGCGAATGCTGGTGATTTTATCCAACTGCCAACAACCCGGGTCCTGGCGCCGAATGGCAGCCATGTAGGGCAGCTGGTAAAGCAATAGATCATGACGGGGCATCATCGTGGCCACACTCGGGCTATGTTCTGTATTGTCTGAGTTGGTTGATGCCGATCTTCCCACCTGGAGACTCTTCCAGCCACTGACACCCGTGAGATCAGCGTCAGTCCGTGAGAGATGTTGCTGCGCGAAAGGGTCGAGCAATTGATTCGCCCATGAATCAATTAAGCCCTCGATTTCCTCAGATTCTCTCCATAACCGCAGAGATGCCGGGTAGAACATCTTGTAGGCATCGCCCGCGCGGCTTCGTCCACTCCCAGACCCAACTCGTCTATTGACCGGGTATGGAAGGGCAAACAAAAGACCTCGTGCTGCAACCTGGAAACTCATGTCCTCTTGGCGGAGCACATCTACGCCGCTGCCGAAAGATGTGATTCCAGTTCCTATCCCCGCGCGTGCACCTTGCCCTGGTCGGCGTTCCGCGCTGAGGATATCGCTATCGGAGAGTGCCTGAATACAATCATCCAGGCAATCCGTGAAATCATCCCCATCGCAAGATGGTACGTAATTCTCATGGAGAGCGCTAATGAATGTTGAAACGTCGGTCCCGGTCTCGTCGACTAGTTCGTTGACCAATACCTGCGAAGCTTTCGGCCGATGACGGTGAAGCAGGTAACTGGGCGGTGGTGGGAGGATCTCAACATCGTCCACAATCAAACTGGGATCCATACGTTTGTTGTATATGATTTTTCCAACGGCGTGAAACATGCCCAGACTGGCCTCTCTCTGTGTGATCATCTTGAGAGACTCTTTCTCCATCGCTGTCAAAGCCACCTCGCTTCGGGCCTTCCTCGTCTTGACCACGCGACCTCCCCATCTTCCCTCCTCATCACCTTTGAGACAGAGGAACTCGAGAGATGAAATCGCGCTGCGAATATCGCCGATTTCAGAGATTCGGTCAATGACTCCAGGTCCAGGTATCTGGACACGTCGAGAGGTCTGCGCTTCTTTATCCAAGATAGACCGCAAAGCCTTGTGCATAAAAGTGGGAGCAATGCTATTAAAATCCAATATCGTGGTCCCCGGGTGATTGTAAATCGTTGGTCCCAGCAACCGATGAACTGTCAGGTTATCTGAGATCGAGGAGGCAGATGCCAACAAGGTCTCCGACACAATGATCACGATGGGCGGGTGATTCGATCCAGGACTGCTCGCATGACTAGTCGCAGAGGCAGCCAAATATTGTTGAAGAGAAGTCCGAAACGATGTGAGAGCGGAGGACGCCCGACCAAGCACAGTTGGAAACTCCTCAATGAGCAGGATTCGCCGGTCTCGGTGTTTCCCGTGCTTCTGTTGATCGAGTTCGCTGGCACTTTCGAGGTCAAGGCCTCCAAACTTATCACCCCGTCCAAGAAACTCTTCGAAATGAGCACTCACGGATTGATAACCGTGAGCTCCAAATTCCGATACCGGTGGGTTCTTCCACTCGATTATATCATATCCGATTGAGTCAGAGAGTAGAGATATGGTGGTTGTCTTCCCACTTCCTGCCGGGCCCCGTAGCACGAGTAGTCTCTGTGTGTTGTCAGAACCAGATGTCAAATCCAAATGATCCTCAAATTGACCGAAGGACTCACCTCAGAGCGCCTTCCAGCAAAGGCACCTTCCAGCCAATGCTGTACATCCGACACCTTTTTCTTGTGAACAGCCAATTCGCCTAGACTAGCCGGAGCGAACCGCTGGGCCCATGGTCGACGATCAGGTTCTGCCTGCGCCAGCGGTTCCTTCGCAGCAGGATGTCCAGGGTCTGTGGTTAAGAGGAACTTTTTTGTCGTTTTCCGAGGTTTCACTGGGGGTTTAGGCTTTGGCGCAGGCCGACTCCGGGAGCTTACGGCCGCCAGGTCCGTCCCAGCTCGCTCATTAGCCAGGTGCTGTGTAAATATTTCATCGTAGGAGTCGTAGTCATCCTCAATTAAATCCACATCCACTGTCTCCTGGACTGACGGCAGGGACTGCTTCTCGATCTTTTGTGTAGCCCATCGTTGTCCCTCAGTGGCGGGCGCGAAGAAGCTATGCAGGGACTTGGATTTTGACTCTAGTTTTGGCGATGGCTTGGTCGTTTTATTCGGAGAAGGGGAGGAGGAGGGAAGTCGAGTTGGCGTTGTGTCACGAGAGTAAGAGGGTTTAGGGCGGGAAGAGAGGTCGAAGGGTGATTCAATCGGACTGGAGCTATCTGGGATAATGATTGGAGCTGACCGTCTCACTGTCTCATCCTTGGATCTGCGTACTCTTTTAGAAGGACGACCCTCCATGATGAGTTTGGGTGAAGTTGGAGATAGACGCGTCCGATAAGCTGACGCCAAGGCGATTCCTCGGATCTACGATATTCTTAACTGCGTATATAACAGTAACTACTGTGTACACAGTAGATAACTAAGGATTTACTTGTAAATAGTTATAACAATTGTATTCATATATAAAAGACGCGCACGGGTATATTGACCAAAATCCCTAATTTAGAAAAAGAAACAGGACAAGCGAAAGAGTCTATGCACCTCCAAACACATCGTAGTAATAATCTTCATCCAAGTCATCTCTCGATGGAACTTTAGGAGCCTCGCCTGCGAAAGTGGCATCGTCAAATCTTACATTGAGCAGGCGGATTTTCAACCCATAATTGCTGACCAAGTCAATCAATTTGGTTGTCTCTGCTGTGATGGGTTGCTGGTTGAGGAGCATCAGCAAACCGTCCAACCACTCCGATGCAATGCTGTGCGAGGAAGGTCGCAGCGTAAGCATGACTATCTCTTTCTGGGTGGACCTGCTGCTGGGCCGGCCTTGGGCCCTGCCGTGCCCAGTGGTAGGTGAGGATGCATAGCCATGGATGGTAATTTTAGTTGCAGGTCGAGCAGCGGTCTTGACCGTCGCCGAGGAGGAGTGGTCTGGGGTTGTAGAGACGTTGGAGACCACGGATGATACAAGTGATAGATCAACTGTCGAGCGTCCCGTTAGCAAACACAAGGTACAGGTCATGGATAGGCAGGTGGTGGCACTTACTTTTCTCTGGTAGGGTGTCCAACTCCGGAGCTCGGTCACCCATCAGGTCAAATTTACCGAAATGTAAATATCGTCGATTATGAGAGAGTTGGGCGTATTGGTACGTCGCGGTAGACTTTGGCCCCGACTCAGACTTGGGGGAGTCCAGAGCAAACCAGCTACCCTGGAGCAGGCATCGGATTCGTTGCTCCTTGACGAACTGTAGTGCCTCGTGGTGAAGTTCCTCACGCACTTGCCGCAAATGTTGGCCCCATGCATCTTCGTATGTAAGTTCAAGGAGTTCCATCTGTAACCCGCGCAGTCTGTGGTACTCGAAATCCGCCAATTCCTCTTCGACATCCTGTATATCCTTGATCCGGGCAGCTCCGCCAACCACGGATTCAACGAGGATGCGCACGAGCTCAATGATCTTGTCCAAGTCCTCTTCCTCGGCGGCAGTCGCCTTCCACAGGCGGAAGAAGGCCTGCAAGCCTGCGACATGTAGCCGGGTCCAATGTAATAGCAAAGGTTGGAACAATTTATCAAAGCTCGAGCGGGACTCTGAGATGAGATATGTTTTGCTGTCATCCGTGTCGGACTTGTCGACCTCGAAATGCTCGTACAAGATCGATGTTACCGCCAACGATGCACGAGCAATCGGACACCGTTGCCGTGATGGCTTCGTAGACTGTTCCAGGAGCATATTTTGGAACTCATCACCATGACTGCGAACGTAGTCCGCCAGATCCATCATACCCAGGAATCCGACCTCGTAGAACTCCGTCGCCGGGCTTTCCGTCTCAAACCCAAGCCGTCTCCACTTTTCTGGATGATGTCGTCTGGAGCGTCGCGTATCTTCGCCATTCTCTGTAGCCGCATCTGGGGTCTTCTCCGGGTGACTGGCCAAGTGGATCCCCTTTAGCGCACGGCGATGCTCAGGCTTCTCCTGGTTGACTGGTATATCCCTCCACTTCCGTAGCAAGATCTTCGTGAGAGATTGAAACTCAAGTAGTGGATGCGCCAGATCTTGAAGAGCCGAATCCTGCATCAGCACGTAGACCGCCCGAATAACGCCCAAGTCCTGCAATTTCTGTATAAACTTGGGCCACTCCCCCTCGGAGTCATTGGTAATTGAGTCGCGCATGAGCGAGTTGATCAATTGGAGCGCATTAGCACACAGGGCATGGTCCGCGGAGGACAACCGACTGACGAGCATCTCTAGGAACTGGGGGTATATGGCAATTGCGGGCTTTAGGGCGCGGAATCCAAAGTTGTCCGATTGAGCGGAGCGGTTTCCGATATGCGAGTGGGAGACGATGGAGACGAGAATGGACATGGCGCCGCGGAGGATGTTGACCAGGGGGTGGGTGACTATCAGCTCGACAATCTACAGAACGGTCACATTAGCTATTGATATGGCAGCAGAGGATAGGGTAAAGCGTAGGTGGGACACTGTAATGGTCCAAGGAGACTCACGCGCTCAACCAGCTCCTGATCAACACACTCCCATCCCTTGTCGACATCGAGCAACCGTGAGAAACTGGTCAGACTGTATGCTAAGGTATTGCCGTTTGCGTGAATGGTGAGGTAGCGTAATCGGACCAGGCCTCCCTCTGCGATGAAGATGTCCGCGAAGGATGGGTCTCCGATATTGCTCTGGAGCTTGAAGACGGCCATTTTGCGCACGGCATCTTCATCGCTTCCCAGGCGCTCCACCAATTCGGTGACATTGACAGTTTCCATGGTCTCTTGAGCGCAACTGTACGCAGTAAAGGAGTGAAACGTGGAGCTCGAGTTCGGAGACAAAGAGATCAGGGGCTGTGGGGCAGTTGAGTTCTGAACGACGATCTCGGTGATCCTGAAGAAAGCGTTGATTTAAGCATATGAATAGATTGACTAGGTAATTCACCCAGGGCGAACACACAGTCATTAGAAGGGGGGATGTAAGAGGAGTCGTACGGATGAATCGTCTTTGTCTCGGGACCCCTGAATTCCCTCCCCCGCGGTCTTTGGCTATAGTACGCAATAGTTATTTACATAGTTAAGCTACTTCAATTTGAGGGACGACTCTTTCATGCAGATAATCCAAGATGCATGTACGTATCTCTATATCTGGACCCGAATCACCTGATCATGCTGCGATGTGTTATACAGTCCGTCAATGCAGGATTGCAGGTAAACCCTTGTGGGTCTGCCAAATATATGTGGAGAGCCTCACCACGGTAGGTGATCTATCCCGTGACCATTGATATACTGTGTACTGCTGTACCTTTCAGATGTCCGTTTACCAGAGAGTCTCATGTAGGTAGAATACTAGCTCGTTGCTGTTATTATGTATCTTTTTGTTATGCATTATGTCGTGATATGATCTTTACAATCAGAGAGATACCTCCGGGCTTTTAAGCCAAGAAAAAAGACAAAGCTCTGACATCGAATACGCCATTCCCCAAATCCTATGCAATCCTTTTCCCTCTCTCAAAACGCCAGTCATCGTCAGTCGTGAAAAGTGCCAAAAGTGGTGAGGTTAACGTCGCCAGCCAACGTTCCAGATTACGTGGGCGATGTCTCGGGCGGTGTTCACAGTGTCCACAACGCGGTCGAATATGCTGCTGGGGGTCTCACTTTCACCCTCGGGCATGATCATGCCCGATGCACTCAGCCGGAGCGGGCGATCTGCCGTTGGGTCATCCCCGATGAACCAAGGGCCATCACGATCAGGGTAATTGCCCGTGTAGTCCAAATTGGGATCCTCATCCTCGTCCAGCAGAAAGTTGGCTGGGGGCTCGGAGCGCCCCGGCGGCCGCAGGGTCTCCACAGATGGGGTGGGTGACAGTGTGGGGGTCGGCGTCGTGGACCAACGATCTAAGATCGTCGGAACACGAGGCTCCGGAGGATCCCCGCGATACTTCAGTGTGGTCGAGGGCAAAGGAGCGATGGTTTTCCCCTCACCGCTGAAACTGCTGCGTGGGGTGCTGCGGTGGCTCAGGGAGGCCCGGCTGGAGATCTGTCTCATGAAAACCACGCCGTCGTCCGAGGATGACTCGTCCTCGAAGGTGGCGGGCCATTCGTCCTCGTAGCCTTTGGCTTCAACCGCGATGCATTGCACAACTTCGTTGTTAAAGTGGATATGGCGTCGTTCGCTGGGAGATGCCATTCCTGACGATGATGAGGTGGTTAGAGTGCCACCGAGGGAGTAACTGGAGGATCCAGTCCGGTGGTGTAATTGGTCCAAGTCTGTGTTGGACCGTGGGAAAGGCGGCCGAGTCCAGTTGATCTCAGCTTCTTGAGCCTTGAGAATGGCCCCGGCATGCTGGAGTAATGTATGTTGGGACAATGACCGCTGGAGAATGGTCTCGGATGCCGTCTTCTTCTTCAGAATGGGCTTTCGATCCAGATAAGAGGTTGGCGTTTCTAGGCGGCTGGGAGGGGGAGAGGGAGAAGTCGTCCGCCCAACGGAACTCTTAAGGGGCCCGTAAAGCCAGGTGACATCGCAATCCTTCAGCCTGCCGGGGAATTAGCCAGGTGAACAAAGGATGAAAAGGAAACACGATCAGTGTCTTACCAATTGAGACTTTCCGGGGAGATCGTCTTCAGATTGTGCTTGGCCTTGGCCCAAGTCCTCCACGAGGCATTCTCTAACCTCACCCCATTATTGTAAATATTCTTCCGACTGGTCACATAACGCCATGAGGACCAAATATCCTCCTCGTTCCAGTCATGAGAAAGGTAGTCCACGTGCCTTGATGGTTCGTCCTCGATTGAGGAGTCGTCTGCCGAAGGAGCCCGTAACGTCCAAGAGGACGAGTGTGATTCTGTCGACGCGACACTCGCATCCTCTGGTTCTTTGGCATTGTGAAAGAGATCCGACTCGTATGAAGGTAGGACTAGTTCATGATCCGGCGACAAGCTGCTTAGAGAGGGTGCGTAGGCAATTCGCTCGGGGAGAGGAGTGTAGCTCGGAGAAGGGGGCGCCGAGGGAATGGTCGATGCGATCGGGGAGGGTTCCCTCGCCCGATACTCATTTTGCATGGATGGTTTTCCGGGGATAGCGTGGTCTCCAAGGAAATACCGCTGGGCCGTGGGAGATCGTATGGGGTCCGGGGAGAAAAGCGAATGAGTTTCGCGGGGATTCAACAGCGTCATCATCTCCTTCTTTTTGTTCCAATGATGTAATGATAAGAAGTCAAGATGCGGGCAGACAAGATTGGAAGCAATGTGGCAGAGCCAAGATTCAAAGACACGAGGTCATGTCCAGATAATTATAGTGTTTTCACATAGAGCGAGGAGATGCCAATGATGAGGAGAGGGAGAAGTGGGAGGAAGAGAGTCTCGAGGGGTGGAACCAAAAGAACCAAAAGAACCAAAATCTGGAGTAGCGGAGGTCTCACGGGGTTGGTTCTCGGGATCTGGGGGAAAGAAAAAGAAAAAGCAACGAGAACGAGGATTTCTTTACCACATAACTTCATACACAGTATATATAAGAAAAGAATAAATAAAATAAAATAAAGACCTGAAAATAAGAAAAGGAGAAGAGTAAAATACTGTGTAGAGATAGAAAGTGAGAGTTTTTCTAGAGTTGGCCACTTTGACAGGGATCTAATCCGATTTGCATTAGTTCAATTAGTTATTTTCACTTCTCTTCGTTTTAAAATACCTAAACTCAATTAGGATAGCTATGACTATCGGATCTTGGGCTAGACCCCATCCAATGCCACCGTTGTTCTCCACTCATGCAAGTCCTATCTTATGTGGAGTACGTACTGTGTACAGTGTGTATATGCGTAGTACGGTAGTACCTCGAATAGATTGTTTGTAGGATAGTGTGAACCCTGGGATCACATCTGAGCATATAAGGTCACCCTGGAAGATATACTCCGTAGAATATAGAAATCATATCCCATACTGCGTACATCGGAAAGATGCCATACTACGCGATAATCGGGGTATTCCGGAGCATCTAGAGCGAGTCGTCCGATGCATTCGCAGGGTCTGAGCACGATAGTCTCGAGACTTTGATCCACTGTTCTCGACTACAGGTACTTACAGGCATAGTGATAGGTCTGAATATGTCGACCTCAGCATAACGAGGCATTGACGTTTATTCCTAATATATGATGCCACCCGCATTACACCATTCTCAACACACGTTAGAGCACTGTAACACCCAAAACTCAGAGATACCATCTCCCAGATAATCCCGTTGGTTGTGAAACCAAGTATGACCCGGCGAAGAATCCGAGATACTCTCCAGATGCCGGGCCGATGGGCCTGGGGATCATAGCCGAAGCTAAAGAGACCAAACATCATGTTCGGAACTTCGGACACAGACCCTCAGGAACTCAGAATGAAAACGAGAGATAAGTGGCGAACCGGTTGATACCTATTGACTTCAGTCCTAGTGGCCGAGCAGCAAGTTGCGACATCGTTGACTTTCAGGGAATCTCTCTATCTCATTCCTTCTATACTAGTGCGTAACATGAACCCAGACAGTTCGCGAATATGCACAACGATAGGGCTAGACAGAGCCAGATATGAAGAAAAAGAGAGAAAAAGTGGGAACGTGTGTCCTGCGTATGTTGCAAATGAAATTGCCTTTTGTCTGTGCGCCTGCATCGACATCTGGGCAACTCATCCGCCGAGGTTCCTCCCGTGGTTTTTATGATTGGAGCTAAGCTGAACCCTCGACAGCGACGATTGTGGATGTCAGTACCTAGTGATAATTGCCTATCGCTGTACGTTACCAGTGAAGTGTCTGCTCTTTCGACCTGGAACTGGAGCTGGAAACCCTATTACTGCATAGCCCGGCCGGAGAGGTGCCCCCTCTATGTTCTAGCCCATTACTATGTCCACTATACGGAATATTCACTAGGGACACGATCTCCATTGCCCCGAGAGTGGATCTGCCCAGGCGTCTACATACGGGTATCTCGTAGTGGCACCAGTGTGAGGCGCTATGTAGACCCCGGTCTTTCCCCTCCCCACGGGCCCCTTAATGTCCGTCACAACTGAAACTGGTCATTGGTCGCCGGCAGTATCCGTCCAGATACTTTGCCTATGTAACTATCTGCACGATTCTGATGCATATAGCCAGAACATCCACAGGGGTCATTCCTCTCTTTACCACTAGGCTTTCGATGCACAATGCACATAGCTGACGTAGACTCTCCTTTGGTCCCTTCGAAGCGAGAGGTGAGACTGTCAGGGGTTGTGCCATTGACTATCTTATCTGCTTTGCGGACTCATCGTCGACCAATTGACACGCATGGCCCCCTATCGCGATGGTGGGTACAGCTGCAGTCTAACGGCCCAGCATATCAAGGCGGGCCTCTGTGCAACGGTCTCCCAAGTTTCCCAGTTTCCCAGTTTCCAGTTTCCAATTTTCCGGGGTTGTGTTCCTCGTCACTAGGCTGAGTTGGACCCATCACACGCAGCTGCCATAAAGATTAGCCATCAGAGATATGGGATGTCGTGCTGCGTGTTGCTGATCTGGTCTTGGATATGAGACAGAGGCACTCTAGTTGGACAAGATAACAATGAATAATGATACATGAATCAATTGTGAACCTGCATGGTATCTATACTAGGTTAATGTTCGAAAGCAGTGATGGTAACTGGTCCTCGGCCTCGATTGCCCACACGTGATGACCTAAATTGGTCTAGTCGGCAGAAATGCCCCTCCGCCCCCCCGCGATGTGTTGATTCTGGCAGAGAACGAGTCTAGACCGAGAGCTACCACTGATCGAGGTACTATTTTCTCAATACCATGGCCGATACAGAAACAGTTACAGCCGAGCAGGCAAGACAAATCGTCTACTGTGGAGGTAAGGACATACGAGCAACTGCAATTTGGTTGATGGTACTGACGGAATCATAGTCTGCACATTACCCCCCGAGGTATGACCTTCGAGCTCTTCCCCACCCCCTAGACCATCAGCCCAAAGGCACTTCTAAAACGGAAGGCCCAGTCCGCTCATTTCCCCCGCTTTCATATTCCTCCTTAGCTCTTATCATTGGGTCCCAGCTTTGTCGTGCGTGGCATAGCTCCTGGCCACGGGAAAGCGCCCGCAGATCTTCCCGCTTGCTATCAATAGCATACGTTCTGTGATAATTACTGACGTGCGGGGACCGTGTCTAGTACTGCGAGTTTGGAGGTACCGCGAAGAAGTGCGAAGAATGGCTCAAGGACAACCAGTCGGACCTGTGGGATAAATTATACTCTGAAGGTGCGGAACTTCCCCTCTCTAGCTATCTGGCTGGCCACAATCTGCGGATAGCAAACTGCAAATCCGAAGATGAAGATAGCCACGTACTAAATCTATTGTGATTTTATCAGATGCCCTCAACGCCAACCTGTCCACTCTATCCGTCTCAGCACAAGAGCGCGCTGCCAAAGATGCTGCCAAGAAGGAAGCTAAAGCCGCTGCAAACGAGGCACGCGATACCGAGCGCAAGGCTGCCTCCAAGATCCAGATCAAGCGTGTCGAGCGCAATAAGCGCAAGTACGTGACAGTCGTGATCGGACTGGAGGTTTTCGGATTGGAAAACAAGAAAATCGCCAAGGACCTGGGCAAGAAATTTGCTACGGGATCATCAGTTACCCGCTCGCCTGCAGGTATCGAAGAGATCACCGTTCAAGGTGATGTCAGTGATGACTTGCGCGACTGGCTCCTTGAGACTCACGGCAAGAAGATTCCTGAGTCTAATATTGAGTTGATTGAAGACAAGAAGAAGAAGAAGAGCGATGCACCGATGGTATAATGACGAACACGAATCCTTTGCGGACTGGGTATCATGACATAAATCAAGCATAAAATACAAATTGAAGACCATTCAAGCACAATCAGAAACCAGAGCCAGAAACCCGAATCCCGACGGAAGTATAAGATACTGCGAGATTGGAGAGATGATCTAATGATTAGTTCCATGGTCTGGGGCACAAAAGAAAATATCTCATAATTCGTCCAGCACGCGGAGAAAGTTGTGCTCCGCAGGTGATGTATCATGTCCTGACCGACCTGCTGTCGAAGTCGGACCAACCTTGGCCAAGCTCTCACGACGATCTGCAAGGTTGGACGGATATCGAGGAGGCCCTGCAGCAGACCTTGAGCCCTCTCTTCCGAGGCTAAGGGCTTTATCCCGCTCGGACTGCGGTGGCACAGAGGTTGAAGAGATGTTTGAGGCTGTCAAACCTGACATCCCAGCGTGGGAAGACCGGAGCTGTGGCCAATTTTGGATGACCAAAGCAAACAGAAGCACCAGCAAGGTACTTGCGACAATGCCCCAGAAGATACGGAGTCGACGACTGGTCCGCGTTTGCCACTCCGTTTCCCGTTGTTCCCAGCTATCGATCTCGTGTCGCACGCTTTCGAGTCGTTTGCCTAATTCTTCCACGCGCTGCCGCCCTGCTTTCATACGTTGCTGTAATACGTCGGCCCTTTGAATTTGTGACTCGAAGCCTTTGAGGTCGTCGAGTTGCTTGCGAATATCCTGGTCCAAGCCGGCCGTCTCACGCTCAAAGTCGTTTAGAAGTGTCGAGGCCGAGTCGGATAGCTCTTGGAAGGACGAGATGGTCGAGTTTACGGCTGTAACCTTCTCTAGCAGATTGTAATACGTGTAGTCCAGCCGACGCGTGACGTCTGTGGCCAATGTCCCAATCGAGGCCAACGCAGACCGTAGATACCTTGAGACAGCCACCAGTCAGTCTCGTGCGCGAATCAATCGGTATCAAGACTAGAATGGACTTACTCCTCGCCCAGTTTCCTCCGTTTCCTGACCTTCTCTAGGTCGTCCATAGACATGATATCGTGCCGGCGGATTGGACCCAGTCGTTCATATTGCTCAGGCGTGTCAAGCAGGCTCCCATTGCGACCGTCAGTTAGGCCAGTCGTTGACTCGGACCCCCAGCGACCACTCGTTGTCTCTCTTGTGAAGGGTCTCAGCAACCCGTCGTCCTCGCGGTCCTTGTCCTTTCCGCCCGACCACGTAGGGAGCAAGCCTCGCGCACTTGCCGAGGAAGCTAAATGACTCATGGCATTTGGGAACCGCAGGTCCCGTGACCTGCTATGTTTATGGCGATGAGGTTTGCCGTCGAAGGCGGATCGACCTAGCTGTTGAGGGGAAAGGGATGGGTGAGTGCGGTCCCGCGCGCCTCCCTTGGGAGAGATCTGGCGGTCATCAGAGGCATCGCGACGTGAGCGACGGGGGGTTCGGTCGGCCTGTCTGCTTTCTTGGCTAGCGAATCTAGATAGGTCGTCGGAGCCAGATTGGAGATCACTGGCTTGCTGGCTCTGGCTTCGGGTGGAGGTTTGCGTGAGGGGAAAGGTGGAAGAGGTCCCTCGAGATGTTGACAAAGCAAGCGGCTTAAATGGAGTTTCCATGACTGTACATTCTGTTGAGAAATGAAGCACAGCTTAGGGCCTTCGGAGGTTGGTCTTGTGGTTGGGGTGCGGAGTTGAACCGATGACGCCAAGGCGGCAGACAGATCAGCTACTTTGCACCTGACACTTGACAGCTCAAGATCGAGATATCTCATTTACAGGCTAGCTATGGACCAACATCGGATGTAAGAGTTTATTGCGCTTATTGAAAAACAATTGTTTTGCTCGCTAGTGGTGACCTATGACCTGACCTCAGAAAAAACGCCTGTAAGCAAACCGCCCACGCCGGAATGAGTGCCTAATCTTTTCCGCTGGAGAAAAGAAGGAAGTCTCCACAAGCCGATGGATATATAGGCACAATGCAGTCCTGGAGGGGATGGGAAGATGGTATAGCGGTGGTATGAAGAAGACGAACAGCCTTAAGAGTTGAGCAACTTGTTGCGCTTCTCTCTGCGCTTGAGACGCTCCACCCTCTTGTGGTGCATCTTCTCGGCCATCTTCTCGTAACGCAGCTTCTCCTCCTTGGCTTCTCGGCGATCCCTGATGCGTTGAATGCGGGCCTAGAGGTTGTCCTTGGTCAGTGATACCATCTTGGAAAGGGGAGGTAGTGTTGCGGGAGAATAAATCGTTATTGTGCAGACCATTGGCAGAAATGGGGACCATATCCGGCCATGTGAAGGTAGGGAAACGACGTGATATCAGGGGAAAAGGCATATGATAGACGTACCTGACGTTCAGCCTCATGTTCTGCCTTCATCTCACGTTCAAGTTCCTTGACAGCATCGCTGTGCTTCTTGGCCTCTTGACGCTTCGCATACGAGGTCAAACCAGCAGTGGGCCGGAAAGCCTTCTTAATGCCATGCCAGTTCTTGCCTAAAGGACGGGTGTCAGCCCACCAGGAGGCACAGGGAAAGTGGGGACTGGGTTTTAATATTCTTGTTCACTGACCATTTTTCCGCATGCCGGTAGTCGGAGCCACGGCTGGCGTCGTCTCCGTTGAGGTTGACATTGGTAGAGGGATATGCGACTTGAAAAAAACGCAGTAAAAGTGAGATTGAGGGGTGAAACGTGAAGCAAAAGAGGAGTCGTCGTGAGGCAAAGCCGAGATCGAGTTTTTTCGTTGATTATCTTGATCTGATAAAATGTCTTGGCGTCTCACTAAGACCGCTTAAGGAGAGAAAAATGGCATTCGGGTCTTCCTGACTCCACCTTTACGCACCTTTACGCACGTCGGGCCTCGTTTGCTCCCAAAACTCCGTTACATTTTTGTGCATCCTGCCTGGCTCTCGTTTCCATCTTTCCTATTATTCTCCTAGTTCCTGCACGGTGACTTGGCGTCCTCATAGGCCCATCAATTCCCTCGTTACACCGCCTCCCCCCCCCCCCCCCCCCCCCCCCAGACCTTTTTATTCACTCACTCTACTTATACCCTTGGTGTTCCCGAATCCTAACATGATCCCTCGATAACACTCTTCAATCTTTCCTTCTTACTTTTTGAACTACCTTGATGGCGGCAACAGAGCATGCGATCACCATCAGTGAGCAAATGGAGTTGCCATCGCTCCCGCCCAACCAGGGCGTTGAGGCGATGAAGGATATCGTATTTGGATCGGTAAGGAGTATCTGGCACATGCATGTGAGAATGTGGGAACTGACGATCCTCCAAGTCAGCAGGAATGGCCGGCAAACTCATTGAATACCCCTTCGACACTGTAAAAGTTCGACTACAGTCACAACCTGCACACCTTCCTCTCCGATATTCAGGACCATTGGATTGTTTCCGCCAGTCCTTCCGAGTCGATGGCTTCCGTGGGCTATACAGAGGCATTAGTGCCCCCATGGCTGGGGCTGCAGTAGAGACTAGCTGCCTCTTTTTCAGTTACCGCCTCATCCAAGATGCCGTACGTGCAACGGTCTACCCAGGCGACGAGCACCTGCCATTTATTGCTCTTATTGCATGCGGTGCTCTATCTGGCTCGATCACATCACTGGCGCTTACACCCATTGAATTGGTGAAATGCAAGATGCAGGTCCCCGCGGAGTCAGCAAGCCTCAGACCCGCTGGTCCCATGGCCATCGTCGCTGCAGTTTTCAGACAGGAGGGCCTGATGGGATTCTGGCGGGGCCAGATGGGCACTCTGATCCGAGAAACCGGCGGGAGTGCAGCATGGTTTGGCGGGTACGAGGGCGTGTCGTCGCTCTTCCGCACTTATAACAAGTCGCACTCATCAAACTCTGACTCGCTTCCTGTTCATCAACAAATGATTGCAGGAGCAATGGCTGGAATCAGCTACAACTTCCTGTTTTACCCGGCCGATACAATCAAATCTCGCATGCAGACAGAAGATATCTCACGACTGCCCACCAGCGCTGAACGGCAGACCTTCTGGAGCGCGACCAAGTCCCTCTGGAGACAACAAGGGCTCAAGGGCATGTACCGCGGGTGCGGGATCACCTGCGCACGGTCGGCACCTAGCTCGGCCTTCATTTTCTCTGTTTACGAGGGACTGCGGCAATATTTTGGATGAAGCATATTCATTCCTGCATATAGACAATCAGCGCTTGTCTTGTTGCAACTGCCCTGGAAATATTGGATGACATGTTACCCCTTTGCACTCCCATACTTGGTTATGTGAATTCTTTACGTGCGATATACCCCGAGAACATGCAATCAGGTTTCTTATCTCAATTTTTTCCAACTCTTTTCACCTTCTCCTCCTTTCGATCATCCAAATCTCCAATGCCTTGCCCATCGGTTCGGCTGAGTATGAAGCGTGCTCGTTGAATTCCATTGGGGCCACATGAGCCAGGCCTCGGATCGCCGAGTTGGCATAGGGCTTGTTGACTGGCGTTATACATGGCCAACAGATTCCGTTCAACTCGACAATGGCCCACATACACCCCCACCCAGTCATGGGTGAATGTTCCATATGGTGACCGAGATCAATGAAAAGGGGGCAATGCACAAGCGCATGTGTAATCACTCTGCCTTCGACCTCGATGTGTCTCGGTACCCAGGTGTTTCATCAGGCTGTCTGGGTCATCTTAACGACTTCTGCCCCAACGTTTCCTTGTATAGAATAGATGTTTCTAAAACTTGCATATAGAACTTTCGGCACAATGTCTTTCTACATCTCAGTGTTACCACCTCGCGCCTGTCACATTCAACCTAGTTAGTTAGTCAACTAACTAGTTAACTAACTATGTAGTCTCAAGTTTACATAACAACGTGAACGGAGGAAGCTAACTCTGACTCCCAAGAAAACGGACCTGACGCTCTTCAAAGGGAAGGGCAATGGATGTAAACAGATGTAAAATGCCAATGTGTAGATATGTCCTTGTATAGTCCATGCGAAGACAGTTCAACGTGAGTTCTTGAGACAGCGACTGTTTGGACTTCATTTATGCCATTTTCGACCCCTTTAGGCTGAATCTCAACCCGAAGATGTGCTTGATGAATTTGGGTCGACAGTCACGGCGACAATGCTCATTCCTGAATGGGCCACTGTGTCTGCAGCATCTAGGAAGTCCCTGGCCGTCATGCCCAGTCCTTCATCACTAAGTAGGTCTCCCTCTATCTCTCCCCGCAACAATGGACCATTCATCCCACCATTTAACTCCCAAACCTTTCCATCTTTCTTCACAAAAGCGATGAAATGGTGCTTGCACTCGTCTTGTGGGGAAGGCACAATAGAGCAGCCCTGTGACGCGGCATCCATATGTGCCTCCTCCATAAACTTAGAGTCATACAAGAGCTGCGCCCTCTCGGCGGGTCCCAGCTCAACAGCCGACTTCACGAGTGCTTCCAGCTTAGATTCAGGTGTGATGAATTTCCCACTCTCTAGATTGAGAACCACATGCAGCACTGCCATCAGCCCACATGCGTGTCCGATTGTCTGCTTCATCCACAACACTGGCTCATTTGGCCCGCTTCCCTGGTACTCTGGTATGGTGGGGGCCACGTGAGAGCGGGCGGCAGTGAAGATGGAACCGTCGCAGAGAAGGATAAGGGCGTCTACTGGACGGGGGATGTAGGATAACATCTCTGGCATTGTGGAAAGAACGTCATGGAAGGTGAGGGAGGGGGATACCCCGAGGTTCTTACATAGATGCGTGTGGACCTCGGGGTTGTTCTCTGTATATGGTGAGGATGTGAGATCTTAGCCTGAGATAGATGTATATGCTTTACCTAGAGGGATGAAGGTCTTCTCGCCGTTGATGATCTGCACCCCAGGATTCGCCATTTATGCAGATGACTGTAGATTATGTGGTAGATGACAAGAGAGAAGGTTGAGTCTACTCTGACTGTCTGACATACATTGAGCTTAGTCATTCACGATGATTAACTAACCAGCTTCAGTTCTTCTCTTTATTTTTCTTCTTTTTCTTCCTTGCAGTACTTTTCTCGATATCTATTGGAACACGCTTGTTACACTTCCTAGGTCATGGTAATGGGGGGTGGGGTTCTCTGTATATATCGCGAGCAACTACTACAATATATGTTTATGCCACTGTTTAACACTGTAGTCATGTGAATAAGTATCAGTTACAACGGTTGCAACTCTCCTAGTTAACTAGCACTGAATCTACACAGTAGTTAGGGTTACATCCTCTATCGCCTATCGATAAAGACTTACCTAGCTTCCCCTCATTTTGATATTCACCACAACTCCCCTGGACCCCTCACCCCCTCACCACCCGACAATGGCTTCACCAAACCCCATCACAGCCCAAGAGCTGACGACCCTCTCCACCAACGCCATTGAAGCCAAAGCTAAGGCTTACTGTATGACCCTCTTTATCCACAAGCAACAACCACTAAACAGCTACAGGCCCGTATTCCAATTTCCGCGTGGGAGCATGTATTCTCACGGCCTCGGGCGAGTTTATCTCTGGCGCTAACGTTGAGAATGTCTCGTATCCCGTCGGCACTTGCGCTGAGCGTGTGACTATCGGTACTGCCATTGTATGTTCTGTCTCTACTTGTCGTGTGCTTCCCGCTAACACTTCCAGATCGCCGGCCACAAAAAGTTCAAGGCCCTGGCCGTCGCAACAGATATCAAGCCTGGTGCGTCGCCTTGTGGCATGTGTAGACAGTTGTGAGTTTTCCCTCCCTTCGACCAATCTCTGCGTCTAATCCGGACATTAGCATACGCGAGTTCACCGAGCCTTCATTCCCTGTTTACATGTATGACGGCGAGGGTAATTACAAAGTCATGACCATGGGAGAGGTAAGTGTCTTTCTATTGTGCTATATCTCTATTGCTGGGCTGACGATATTAGTTGCTACCGAACTCATTTGGCCCGAATGATCTCAGATAGACATCCCTCAAGTATGTGTAGTTGGGACTATATCCACTTCATCGGAGGAGATCAATGCTGTGCAGTCCAAAATGACAGTTTCTATCCAAGCCACTTCAAGATAGATTGGGAATTACCTTGCTACAACAAAAGTAATCGCCAAAACTATCGATTCCAAGTGCAATAGACTGAATTATCTTGTTCAATGAGATATACTGCCCACAGCCACAAAGCGACTCTTCTAGAAACACCCCAGGGCCAATCACTGCCTACACAGAACTGAAATATCGCAAGCAAAGAAAGAAAAGCAAAGCTTCACACATGGCACGCTCATAATTTCACAAGATTCAAACCCAAAATGAGGAAAAAAAAAATAACTTCCAACTTCCATAGCAGGAAGGGAAAAAGAAACCACTGCTATATCGAAACATTCTCGAACCGTAATCAACCTAAGCTTCCTCATCATCGTCAAAGTCGTCCGCGCCGAGCAATTCATCCTCATCGTCGACAACAGAACTGTAATCGCCCCGACGCGCCGCAAAGGAGCCGCGCGTGTTGTACGGTCTCTGCGACCTCCGACCAAACAGACCCGACGCACTGCGCGCCAGACTTCTGACCAGTAATGGCAAAGACTGCGCAACGGCAACGACAGCCGCGATGATGGCCACCGGTACCGCCACAAGCACCGACTCCCGCGACAATAAACCCGTAGATGACACGCTTCCGCCCTCGCCGAGGCGGATCTGTCCGAATTTGCCGTCCCAGTGTGTGTACACGTACCAACCGACGGCCACCGCGACGACAATGGGTGTCACAATCGCGAAAAAGAGGCCTGTGCCGCTGATGCCGTGCTTCTTATGGTACTCTTCTTCCTTGTTCGGACATGGCTTGGACACGTCTTGGTCGAGCAGGAGTCCGCCTTGGCAGGTTGTTTGTGGGATTCGTCGGTAGCCTGTGGGCTCCCAGTACTCAAATGCGTCGGGATTTTGTGTACATTGATAGATGTGGTCTTGTGGCTGCAGGCCTCGGACTAGCCCACAGCTGCCATCATTTTGGATCTCGTAGTTATAGTCGCTGATACATGTTAGTGGGTTTTATTGTCCACTCTCGTCAATTTGCAGAATGTTTCACTTACCATTCGTAATCAGCACGGGTACAGGTGCAGTTCCGGCCAATGCTGTGGATATGAGGTTCGCGCCATGCATTCCAGCATTCAGCGGTAGGCTTCTTGCGATGGTATTGTTCGACATGACCAAAGAGACAGTTCTCCTCCTGGAGCGGGTGCTTGGGGGTCCAGGTATAGTAGTCGTTCTCATCGTCATTACAGTCCCGACTCCAGATGCCGCTGAAATCTAATGTGATGGTTACACGCTTGCCGGAATCCGTGCCCCAGAGCAGGAAGTTCTTCGAGGTATCCGAAGGCACTGTCGAGATATCGTCGATGACTAATTCCTTGTCGGAGAACTGGAACTCATTCCAGGTGTGACCCTCGTCGAGCGAGTAGTGGACCACCTTAGTGGCCTTTCGGTCGCTGACGAGAACGATTACCGAGCCCGCAGCGCCGAACTCCCACATGGTCGGTCCCTTACTGACTTGCATCCAGGTGAGGCCACCGTCCTGGGTGAGGAATGTGTCGGCTTCGGCGGCGCTAGTGAGATGGTCACCGACGTTACCTAGGGCGAGCATCAGGCCGATAGCGGAGCCCGAGTAGAGAGTGTCGCGGTAATCCCGACGTTCAGTGTAGCCATGGAGATGAAGGGCGCACTTCTCGGTTCCCTTGCCCTCGGCGACTCGGCAGTCGAACTCCTTACCGTCGATGCCCTTAGCCGGAGGAGGCAGAAGCATCCACTGGCCTCCGTCGTTGTGGGTGATCACAGTGCGTAGCTTCTTGGTTGCGCCCTTGCTGAGCACCTCGTCGGTGTTAACGACGACATTGGCAACAAGCACACCCTCGAGGCCTTTCATCTCATCGAAGTCCGCAAGGCCGCGGTCATTGACGTTGACAGCCTCGAGACTCTGGACGAAGTATGTGCCGTTGCTGTTGCTCTTGACGAGGGAGCCAAAGCTGCGGCCCTCCGCAGCGCTAACCTCCACGAGGAGGAACAGTGCGTGCGGGGAGCTAGGTAGGACGGTATATTGAGGGACGTTAATGTTGAAGGGGAAGTGCGCATCCGCGTAGGTGCGGCCATCCACACTGACACTGGCGTTGAGGTACTTCTTTTCGGGCCCATCGAACCAGGCCACGACGATAAAGCCATTCTTGGTAGCGTAGTGGGCGATGTTCTCAAACTTGACCTCTTTGGTAGAGAACCTGTCGTCACTGATAACCAGCTGCCTGTCATTGATCTTCTCCTCGTCCTTGTACTGCTCGCAGATAATCAATGTATCACTGTTATTGCGGCCTTCGTGGGCTCCGAAGGTGCAGTCGCCAACACCGATAAGCATCGGGTCCCAACTAGCGCCTCGCTTATCGGTGATAAACGCCTCTGAGCGACAGTTGTTGCCATCGCAGTCCTTGTTGCCAATCCAGATGAGTGAGTCCTGAAGCTGCTCGTGGAAAGCCATCGTACGAAGGCCCTCCTTGTTCGGCGCACTGGGAGCATCAAAGTAGTGGAAAGAATCACCGTGATTGATCGTGTAGTACACCCTCTTGCTGTCAGTGAGGAAGAAGGCGCCATCACTGAAATATGGATGCTGAGCCATTTCCGTGACCTTCTCGTCCTTGAGGATGTGCTCCCAGTTCCGGCCGTGGTCGCGCGAAATATGCAGCTCGTACTTGTCTGTGAGCATCATGATAGTCTCATCCACGCCATTGTTACTGGCCTGTCGTTCGAGGTAGAAGTAGATTGTCTGCTTGGCAGAGATGACCTGTGGCTTTTCTGCGCGAGGCTTGCCGTCGGCGATAGGCATCGGCCCGGTGGTGTTCGAGCACGAACGCTCAACCTGACGCTCGAGATCTTCGCCTCCTTCGCGGGTGCATGCGTTGCCAGGGATCAGTCGCCATCCCGAGGGACCCATGTACTTATCGCTGGACTCCTTGCATTCGCCAGCCGGGGGCGTCAGCGCGACAGCAGGTACACACTCTGTGCGATCCTCGCTGCGAACAAAGTTGTAGTCGCATTCGAAGTCCTCAGCAGAACACTTGCAGGGTTCGAACTCCGGACCGCTGATGGCGAACTCCTTCTTGATGAAGCAATTGGCGTTCGCCTTGCGACGGTGGAAGAACTGCTTCTGGCCCATCAGACAGTCCGGCTCACCCTTCTCGTTCAAACGAGCCGTCCACTTTTCAAGATCTCCGGATCCACACTGGCGCTCGTGGAGATCATCGAAATCGATGAAATACATGATGATCTTGTTTCCATCGTCGGAAAGACCAACCACCAAGAACTTGAGGGTGGTCGAATCCGGAGTCGTGATTACATAAAGAGGCCTGATCTTGTGCTTCAGTTCGATGGACTCCCACTCTTTACCGTGGTCGATAGAGAATTGGACCTTGTCCGTCTTGCTGCCATCACTGACAGCCACGATCACACCTCCCTGGTCACCAAACTCGTACCGGTGCGGACCCTTCAGCGCTCGGCGCCAGGTCAGACCCGCGTTGTCCGACACGTAGAGATCGGCATCGGAATACTCCTTCAGGTGACCTCCAGTATTACCAACGCCCATAACTAAGCCTGGAGCCGGGCTAGAGAACATGCGGTGATCGGGCATCGGCAATTCGCGCAGCGCGACGTAGGTAGTCATCGAGTGAAGGTGCAGCTCGTCTTTATCCGCCTTGAGAGGTTGGAAGGTTCTCCCGTCGTCAAAACTGATGCTGCTGACAAGCTTCTTCTGCTCCGCATCGGACTTCTCGGCTTCCTCCCAGTTCTTGACCGTGTTGACGATCGCGATGCCCTGTATACCCGACACTTTTTCGAAATCGACCAGGCCATTGAGATCCTGATTCGTATGCTCGATATTCTGCGTAAAATAAGTGCCATTGGAATTGGAGGAGAAGAGGCTACCCATCCGGTTGTCATGCCAAGTGGTCTGCACGTCGATCTGAAGGCTGTAGTTTGTGCTTTCCAAAAGCGTATACGCATCTTCTTCAATGCGGTGCTTTCCGAACTCCGCGCGATGCCACACATTTGCGTCGTCGCTGATGTACAAAGCCTGTTCCTGCGTACCGCGCGATTGGAGGCGCGCCACGAGGTACTTGGTCACGGAGCGAATCTGAAGGCTGATGCCGCTCATCGGTTGTCCCTGAGACAACTTAGCTTCAGTGCCCTCCGCCTCATCCTTGAAGAAGTTATCTGAATATATCAATCGTTCGGTACGGGTGTGGTCAAATGGTCCCTTCAGTCCAGGCACCACGCAAAAGATTCGGTCTCCCATGGACTTCGGCACCTCCATATCCAACGCGAACTGCGGGCGGCTTGCAGCCCACATACACTGGAGCGTCATCTCGCGCAAGGGCTGCACAGTTTCGAAATCATTGACAGTGTAATACGCTTGAGGCACACAGCCCAAAATGGTGCAATCCAGACCCATGAAGATCACCTTCTTGGGATCCCAACCATTGAATTCCAATGGAAATGAGTGCATCGATGTAAATTGCACCACATCCACCTGAAATGGCCTCCATGACTTGGCCTGGTCGGTCGTGATCCAGTGCTTGCCATTGTGTCCGAGAATGTAGGCACGGTTGTCGTCGAAGGGATGTCTCCAAATCAGCTCGACGGTGCCTTCCATCGTACCATCCTTGGGCTTGACATCCTCCCATTTTTCGCCCCCATCAAAGGAAACACGCGCAGTAAGGGATCTGCTATCGCGGTAGAGGATGGTGTTTGTGCCGTGGAAGTAGAACAGGTCTGCGGGCGGAGAGGTGAGCTCATGGGTTACAATTTTCGGCTCGTTTCCTTTTGCCGCTGCTGGCTGTGATGTCCATACCAGCAGCAGGCTCAGTGTGAGCAGCAGCCACCGTGGGATCATGACCAGTGCTGTGCAGGCATCTGATGGGGTGCGCGGGTGGGAGCTTGAGCGGACCGGACCGGAGATACGGGGTCAATCGATGGGGAGAGGAGACACAAAGTCGCTTAAAAGGAGAGAGATCGCCGGGGACTAGCAATAAATGAGTGGGTAATCAGAGTATGTCGTTATTCAAAATAGTGAGGTTTGATGACGGAGCTGCGTGGCCTCCAGGGCTGCCTTGGGAGCTCTCTGTCACGTGCATTGCTTATCGGGATTCGGGCCTATCGGGTGAACCATGGTCACAAATAAGTCTAGGTGGCAGGAACCATGGATGATACAGTGCAAATGGGACTAGTCTATCGGAAGTTGTGGGCCTTGAATCAATCAATTGACAAGGAAAAAGCAGCCGATATGTACAAAACGCTGCGAACTGAATAGATACATGAAACTGTCAGGTCCGACCCTGCATAGAAAGAAGACATTGCTCAAAATGAAGAACAGAGATCATGAAGATGACGTTCAAATGGTATAGAACAGAAACGTGTTCACGCCAGAAAAGCGAATGAAACACAATGGCGCTGAAAGAGAAAAGGGGCGATTATAAAGTAAAATGAATGGAGGAAGTCGCAGTCGACCGGACTTCGATGGTAATATTGTATATATCAAACTCGGCGTCGGAGCTTGCGCCACATCTTTTTGACCATGCCTCGCTCATCCAGGTCCGAGTCCCAGATCGACTGGCTGCGGTCCGCAGGCGGGAGCTCCGCCAGTCGTAAAGGATCTTCAACTTCCTTGGATGGAGTGGGCGAGTCGGTGCGAAGGTCAGGACGAGTGAGGGTCATTTTCAGCGTCATCTCACGGTTCCCTGGAAGCCGTTGCGGAACTCCCTTCGTCCCCGGAAGCCAAGATTGGCGTCGTTGCAGCAGCGATGATTCCACGGAAGGTCGGGGGGCGTCACGTGGCAATGTGGACACAGGCGAAGGGGCTGGTTCATTCTTCAATGACCCGCTGGGGCTCCCCACCATGGTACCATCGTCATCTTCGAAGAAAGTGCCAAAGTCGGAGTTGACAAGAGTGGGTTTGGGTGAGGGTTCTGGGGTTGGCGCAACATTCTCCTTCTCGTTTTGGTCAAGCGAAGGGAATCCAAATTCAATGGCTTCGTCGAACTTCTGTGGTGACGCCAGGTAGACCCGTAATTTCAGACGGGCATCCGGGTCCTGATAGTATTGTGCAGAGGGGTCGATGCTCGAAGTGGATGACCTCGGGCCATGTTGGAACTTATAGGATGATTGGCGCGAGTCCAAATTGCGGGAGGAGAGGGGAGTTATAGGTTGAGATTGGCTGACGGAGGGAAGCCCACGAGCTGCGGTAGTGTCTAGTCGTTTGCGTCGGAGTTGTGTGGAAAAGGATAAGGAGCGGCGGAATGAGGCTCGAGGGGATTTGGATTGTTTTCGTGTGGCAGCATCCGTGACATGAGCGTGGTACTCATCGAGAGATAAATCCAAATCCCCATCCTCGTCTAGCCATCGGAAATCATCATGGAATGATTGGTCCATGTTTGGATTTCCCTCGTCGTCTGAATCGGTGTCTGAATAAAAGACAGTAGATAATTGCGCAGGTAAAGTTGCCCGAGAAGGGTGACTATCGGTAGAAGGACGACAGGTTCGAGCAGAATCACGACGATAAGCTTCGTCAGCAGCGTCGTAAATGAGACTTTGACGGTAGGCGTTTCTTAAACGCCGACGTTCTTCGGGGGAAAAGAGCTTTTGTTGAATCTTAGCGGGGAGGGCATGGAAGCATTGAGAGTCGGCCTGGGCAGCCAAGTAGGCCAATTGAAGCGAGCCGGGTTTCCGTAATAATTTGGGGGTAGGAGCACGTTTGTCCAGTGCTCGTTTTCTGTTCGAACCGTTTCGCAAGCCACGCGAATTCCCAAGTCGAGGATTTCGATAGACCCGATTATCCGTCTGATAGTTTGACGTGGAGAAGGCAGGGGAACTGTGATCGCTCTGGGCTAGCCGAATGCGCAAACGCTCGACATTCGAGAAGAACTGTTTTTGGGTCAGCTATGGGCAATGATGGACATGAATGGATCTCGTTATGGAGGGGGAGGTGGAGCATTGACACCCCCATGCGCCAATGTCGCAAGACAACCGGAAGCGCTACGGATGATAGTGCGGGTAGTCAACCCCACCGGGTGTTCAGGGGCAAAAGCAGTCAAAAAAAGCAAGGGCCTGAGATGAACAAAGAAAAACGGGTGAGGCTGTTTTGGGTTAAGATGTTCCTTTCTATCGAAAGCGCTATTGGTGAGGAAATGAAGGTGGAAATTGGGGGCAAATGTCCGTGCGGGTGACTGTGATGAAGTGATGGAACGATGGAAGTGATATCATATACGCATAGAAGACCAGCCCGTACCTTTCGTCGAACTGCTGGAGGCAGTGATTCGAAGTCCTCGTATGTAGGCATATCAGGCATGTAAGGCATGTCTGAGCTGCCGTAATAGAGCAATGTCATGGGAAGAGTGGATATGTGGGGAGATCCAATATATGTAATAGAGAGAGATATAGAATAGTAGTAGCTATACCAAGCTATCAAGTATCAGCTTCAATAACGTTATCAATAGAAGGGAAAGAGAAAAGCAAAGCAAGAGGACTGAGAAGTATATAAATAATCATAGAGTTCAGATGTTCCTTGGGTTGACGTGGGGCTCTGTGACACTTCAATGCTGTACATTAGCGCCGTGTGATACTTCAACTTCCCCCTCTGTGATCTGTACCATGAACCCCTCGATCGAACTACTGCGAACATGTCAAACGAACTGTTCAAACGGATCTTAGATCTACCATGTGGTTGAATGTAGGTAATGATTGTTCACTTTCAAGTCAAAGACCCATCGTCGAGTCAATTATCCCAAGGCCCTCTCCATGGCCCTCCCATGGCCCCCAGATCGCCAAGTCACTACCCGCCGCGTCTCGCTTTGACATTTAGCGGATTAACCTCAGCTCCACTCAGATCCCTTCCCTCGATCAAGGTTCATCCCCCCGACGCTTTGAGGGTTTAAAGAATGCCAACTGGTCCTGAAACGCCGGCTACGCAGGCCACACAGGCCAGCGCAGAGCTGGCGGAGCCTTGCATCCGGAGAATTGCCAAAGTAACGGTGAAGCAATTGTGCTCTTCCCGGTCTGTCCAACAGGACTATTGTCGAAGCACCGTTCGGCCCGCAATAGAATGGGGGAGATACGAGAACCACATCCCTGGGTTTGAAAAAGCGGGACAAAGTGATGTGTCCATTCTGACCACATCCCGCAAACGAACTTTAATGAAGACAAGAGCTGTTGCTGAGTTTGTTGACTGGCCCCACTTGGGCTTATATCGAGACAAAGAACGTTGAACAACTATTGCGATTTGGGCTGACACTAATCTCCCTAGCCAGACTCACCAGGCCCAAGTAGACTAGTACTTAATCGGTTCTAGTCGTAGTAACGGCTTCGCAAATGTCAAATCCGGGCATACGATCTGTTTGCTTCGAATGGGTTCTTAGATGACAGCTCATATCCAATGCAAGATATAAACGATCGAAGAATGATCTATAGCAAAGTCAACTAAATTGAATTCGAACGATTCCTCACCGAGTCGAGATTTCAACCCGGAGATTAGCAGGAGCCAATGAATTGCTTTTGTTAGCCCCTTCCA
Organism: Penicillium bovifimosum; assembly: GCF_028826915.1. Classification (NCBI taxonomy): domain Eukaryota; kingdom Fungi; phylum Ascomycota; class Eurotiomycetes; order Eurotiales; family Aspergillaceae; genus Penicillium; species Penicillium bovifimosum. The sequence continues at coordinate 127,824 of NW_026622714.1, read as the reverse complement.
GTGTGGGTAAGTGTGTACTAACATACATGCATGTACATGATGTGTTGTATGTCCATGAGTTGTCTTACCACGTCAATAGCAGAACAATACTGCCAAAACTGTTTACTGAAGAGTAAGCTGCGAACTATTACAGTAGATAGTTGATACTACGGCCATAAATTAACCCTTACAAGTGACCTACCTTGACTGGACTTGAATAACTAGATCAATGGGCTTATTAGAGAGAGACAGTTGAAATATGATCGGCATAATCCAATGTCCAGTGCATAAAATTGCATTCCAATGCTCATCGCTTGAAATGAACCATCTGCACACTTCTCTCCGATCTCATCCCTTCTTCTCCTTACATCGAGCTAATTCATCTTGGCATAAAGCAAACGAGGGCAAGCAGGCCCTAGCACTCGTGGCACATGGAGGCGTGCCTGCGAGTCAGAGATGATAGATCATTCTGCGCTATTCTTGTCAATGTGGCATGATGGGGACAAACGCCTGGTCGATGCAGCTCGGCTCAATACTCTCTTGGTGTAGCGCTGTGTCGATGATAGCCCAGAATCCTCGTAATGCTCCTCGAAGACAGGTTGGTCAATGCCCTCGAACTTGGTATTGAAGTCAGACAGACCCTGAGTGTTGGAGTTAAACAAAGCGAAAAGCCTATACTGCGTATAGGTCAGGCACTCCAGGGCTGTCATTAGTTATACGTCATTATCAGTAAGCAATAATTACAAATCCATCTCAAATCCATCCTCCCGACGTTGACAGTGTTGACATCCTCTTCCCAGTCTTGACCTTCGTCAGAGTTAACTTCCTCCCCAATCCCCGTCCCAGTGCACCAACCCCATCCAGCGGGATCACATCGTCCTCACTCTCTTTCTCGTCCTTTTCAAGACTAAGAAGCACTTCCACGGCATCCCGGTCTTCAATCACCTTCGGATGCCGCTGTGCAAAGTATCGCGCATACTTGTACAGAGACCAGTAGCAGCTGAACACGTTGATCACCGTTAATGCGATCTTATAGAAGGTATAGTAGAACAGCAAGACTTTCCAGTCCACCCGCTCCCTTTTCAGACGGAGATGGATCTCGTTGAAAATGATCACGTTGATGATGTACATCCCGATCGTCACGCCTAAGAGCATCCCGCAGAATGACGGGCGTACGACGAAGGAGATGGGGAGGACGAAAGGCGCAAAGAGGTAGATGAGAGTTTCGTAAACCTGGAAAAAGAAGTGAGCTCGTGATCACGACAGATCTATCCATCTCTTGCGAAAGGACCATACCTCTTGGAACACACACAACTTCGCACCAAACTCCCACCACCCAAGCTTCCAACTAGTCAGGATATACTTGAGATCGTAGTACATGCCCACGACGAAGAAGAAATTCCACCTCTTAAATCGCTGCTGGAAGATAGTCATCTCTCCAAACCCACCACGGCTGCCACTACCGCTGAAGAACACCGAAGCAGGCGTCTCGGTCTCCACAAAGACCTGCGAACACATGGTAATCCGCCCACCCAGACGACGGCATGCATCGCCGAAGAACCAGTCCTCCGACACGGAGAAGCCGGGGTGCTCATGGAACGTCTGCTTCAGGAACTCGATATTCCACAGTGAGATTGCACCGTGTGGGAAGGTCGCACTTCCGATCTTGCCAAAGAATGCGCGCTGGATGCCGGACATCTTGTATTCGAGGTCTTGTGCCTGTTGACAGAAGGTTCCCTTGGAGGAGTTGGGGCCGACGCTTTTGATTGTGTATCCGAGACACTTGACTGTGCCTTTCAGCCTGTCGCTGACGACTGGGAAATTCGGGGGCAGGAGGCAGTCGTCATCAATTAGGACTGCATTTTCAAAGTCTTTAGCCGCGTAGCAGCCTACAAACTGGGCGACGATCTTGGAGCCAATGGGCACCCAGAGGTGGTTTACACCATAGGGTTTGCAGACTTCTTCTGTGTTGTCAAGAGGGGTTTTGGAGTTGCCGTTGGCAATGACGAAGATGTTTTTCTTCGGGAAGATCTCCAGGGCTGCTTTGAGTGTGGGCTCAATGATTGTTGCTGATTTATAGCAGGGGATGAGCAGGGCAGTTGATTCAACGTTTGACATATTTCCTTCCAGGTCTGGTGATTCTGATTGTGGTGCGGTTTCCGAACTTGGCTGGGGATCTTTCTCGAAGAGAATCATAAGAGGGCAGAATGCGTATCTGGGTTTGTTAGGGCTGGAACTTCCGACTGCCGAGACGATACTTACAGTGCAGCCAGACCAATGGTAATTGCATATCCTCCTTGGATGACGAACTTGGTCCGAATAACGTAGTAAAGCCACCACACGGCGCCTTTCCACAGTGGCATTCCAACAAGGACGAAGTAGACAAAGAGAACGAGGAATAGATAGATGCTATATTCAAACAAGAGCCGTACCCAATGCTTCCGTTGAATAGCCACCCCTCTCAATTTGGCCTTTTCGTACACTTCTTGCAAGCTGCTTTGCTCACTGCTGATGGTAGGAGAGCTAGCATTGCTAGATGGCGGTGGACTGAGAAATGCATTCTGGACAGGCGTTATGGGTTCTTTCTCCGGGATTGGAGAAGCGGGCTCGTAAGTAGCGGGCTTTGCAAAGTAATCGAATGGATTGCCTAGAAATGAGATCAATTAGCTTACTGGAATAGACCACTGTACAAACAATGGTATTCCTTTCGATGTGGTTCAATTATCCAATCCTTGGCCATCTATGGAAGATTGAACTGCATACCTTGAAAATTAGGCGGATCACTGCATCCACGGGGCCGAATTGCAGACCGAGGTCTTGCTACTGCTCGCAAGGCAGAGAGACTAAGAGGCCGATTGGAAGAAGTGCGAGGGCGAGGCGCCGGTATAGATATACGATTGTTGTCGGGAAGTGACTGTTCCCATCGGGCCAATTCCCATGGCGAGTTGAATTTGGCCGTTGTCAGTAGTTCCTTGGGGATGAGGACATCTTCCACAATGGAGTCTCGGATATTATCGTCTGCCATTGTATATGTATTTGAAAAGAACGGACGGCAACCTAAGTCACCCGGCACAAGACTGTTTATCCCACGGGCAAAGAGAATTCGAGGGCATGACTTCTATTTATCGAGATGGGTCTTCTAATTGAAATCTCTACTTAACCAGTATCCTGTTTAAGACCACAGTGTGGGTCATGGCCCGGTGTGTGTCTATTTCCTTGCAAGACTACATCTAGATCCGATGGAGCCAAGAGAGAAAGAGGGGAAGGGATGGGGCCTATTAGTACATTTGGGAGCCAAAGCTGGCAATTGGCAAGGTATTGATATTGCCGAGAGTGGCAAAAACATCGTCATTCGTACATACATTGTACTGTTTGGACAAAGACTCAGCTCCCACGATGGTGTTGCTATGGAGAGGAGTGGTACATGGCATCCAGACCATGTTTCTACACGGTTCCTACCGTGAAATCTACTCGATTGGGAGTGCAACAATCTCCGGTCCAGTGCGAGCGGCACAGGAGTATGGGGATGGTTAAGAATGCATGTCCAATCGGAGCCGTGTGCCGAGACGTTACTCTAGGCCTTAAGCTATATTTGTGGGCCGGTGTCATTCTATAGATTCTAGAAGACAGTCATTGGTCCGAGTGTCTCGGACGTTGCAACATTGCAAGATTCCAGAATAACTACAGTAGCAGCGTACCTGAACCAGTCCCTAGGCAACGCCTCTTAATTTGCTCGGCCAAGTTACGCAGTGGAGCACTCTCAGAGATTTCAGCCACCCGCCTTATGAACCGAAGATTCAACTCGAGATCGACATGTTTCATTCCTTGCTGGGTGGACTAATATTAGTACAGTAGCTCCATGAGTCCATGTCATCCCAATTGCTGGTCTTCGGTACGATGTGTGGTGTCTGGCAGAGTCGTCATTGTAGTGGAGAATGCCGACTCCCGAGCTGGGATTGGTGTACCGAAGGACCAACTGTTGCACTTTGGGGTCAACATTTCTGTCGAGGAGAAATGTACTGCGTACCAATCCAATCCATCAGAGAAATCCAGGAGAATATAACAGACTACAGTACGAACAAATCTGAAAGATCTTAGATACTAACTTACTCGGACTTGGAGACTTGGAGTTAACAGGGAATAGAGTTCCGGCCCGTTCAGCCACACAAAAGCCTCATCGTCTTCCAAGGACGAAGTAGAGTCATTTCTCATGTTCTTTGATCTACGATGTACATGCCTACATGGCCATCCTAGCACTTGATAGTTAACTACTGAGAGGTCACTAATGACCGTAGAAGTGTGTGTGGTTGCCTATCCACGTGGTGAAGACTTATGTCACAAATGCTGTGTAATCCGTACACCGCCCATTCCACCACATAGTGCGGTTCTCCCACAATATGTAGAAGATAACCAACTCAAATGTAAGTGATTACTATGGATGACATCGAAATATGGAGAGACTCAGAGAATATACGGAGTATCTAGGGTTACGGGATACATGTGATTATGCGAAACCTTGGGAAGTCATGTGAGGTGGGAGAATTTCCCGATTTTGAGTTTTCTTCCCTTCCTATCAATTTCACAGTATCTCGATCCAATTCATCGAACTTCATATTAGCAAGTCGTTCCGTCATCACACCGAGTCTTTCCGAAGGAACTTGACCTGAATTAATTTCTGATTGGGCAAAGAGAGATATCCCCCCTGGAGAGGTGAGGCCAAGTTCTCTCCATTACTTCTCGGAGATACTCGGGGATATGCTCACTACCATCGCTGGCCGTAGATCATCTGCATGTTACTGCAATAAGCCACTTCTGCTTTGACTTGAAAACTTGAAAATGGAATGGAATGCATCCTGGTGCTTTCCACTTTATTTTCTTGTTATTCAGGACAGGTCCTATAAAGCGCATTATTACTACTCGAGCAACCAAACGTATACATGGTCTACGTTCCGATCCCCATATTGGGAGCCAGAGGCACTCAGTTGTACTGTACGGAGTAGGGAGTGAGTACTACAGTCTACTGCATCTTTGTTGCATGTAGATCTATGCAGATCGATGTAGATCGATCGAGTTAGGCCTTGCATTATTGAGATGCGACGCCAATCATTACTATTTTAGCCCGTTAGTGCGGATCATGAGGTCACACCGTCACTTGGTTGAGGAGCTGAGCGCTCTCACCTTTACGCATATTGTTGTCCCACGCAGTATAAAAAGGTATCTCGATCACCCAGCCAGGAGACTTCCATCTCCTGATCCTTCACTATAAATAACAACCCGCTCTCATCAGTCACCGTTCTCGTGTCTGTATCCTGCAACACCATGAAGTTCCTCTCCCAACTCAGCCTTGTCGCATTGTGCGTTCCACTCGCACTGGCCGCCAAAGAATCTTGTGGGCAGGTCAAATGGTTCAACGAGTCTAAAGGATTTGGTTTCATCACTCCGAATGATGGGTCGAAGGACGTCTTTGTGCATTTCTCAGCAATTGATGTATGGACCGAATCCTGCTTTATTTCATCTTCATACTAACGAAGATCAACGATAGAGCAACGGCTTCAAAACGTTGTCAGAGGGTGAATATGTCTGCTATCAAATTGTAGATGGACTGAAAGGTCCAGCAGCAGTCCATGTCCATCATCAGGTTTAGACCAGGCGAGACTCGGGGTACCGCCAAGTTTCAAGCAGTCTGTGTATAGTCGAGCTTTCATCCAGCTATTCAACATCTCAGATATTCAATTTGACAGTTGGTCAAGAGCAATGAGTTACCCTGCTAGTAATGGAGTATCACATGCTAGATTCGAAAGATTTGGTACACAAGTATAACACTTTCCATCGGAGAACTGCTGGGAACTACCCGAGGATTCGCGTTGGCATGGGAAAGGACATCACCCCTGAGTCGATAAATCAGAGGATTTCGGTTCCCATCAGTTCCGCGATCGAAAGTGTTATATGTGCCTGTCCCTGACACTCGTCTGAAAGGTTTAGCTGTTTGAAAGCCGTCGCCGTTGCTGACTGGTACTGGTCAGTCCTACTTGAAAGCGGTACCAGATCCATGGTCGAGGTCGGATAAATCCCATGGTTACATCTGTTCAATCATGTGGAACCTGGCGGATAGATACTTCGTACACTTGCGGAAGAGATGTTGACTGAATCTCTCGCGTCATGGAAGAGATGCTTGAAGTCTTCTCTGACCGCTATAATGAAACATGTGCACTGTGTTTCGCCGGTACCTAACTAACTAGTAAATCTTAGAACATAGTTACCTAATCTGGATCTTCTTCATCAGGGCCCAAACAGAAGGAAACGTACTCAACAGGCTCGAGACTACAATATAGCATACATGCATTATCATTACGCCGGTCTATACCTCATACCAAATGACACCCACGAATCAAACAGAAAACCAAAAACAGGGTATAAGAATCCCAGACCCAATGACCTCATCTACCTTCACAGGGCGTTAAGAACCTGCTGCATGGCAAAAGTGTTCGAATCCTCGCGGCGCGAGACATAAGCCCGCACCTCCTGCACGCTCAACTTGCCCTCCTGGCTAGCATTGCGTCCAGCCCCACCAGTTGTCCCGCTGGCTGCACCGCCACGGATTCGTTCGCGCAGAGCCTCCACGCCAATCACGAAGAGACTGCCCACTTCCAGAAGCACGTCCAGCGCGCCACCGGGGCCCTTCGTCTCCTCGTCAATGTCCCAAGACTTGAAGAGGTCCGCATATTGCGTCATGTCTTTGGTAACCATCAACCCCCCCGGACCGCTGACGGAGAACCGTTTGAAGTGCTCGAGTAGCAGACCGCGGACTCCGAGTGCTATCTCAGTGAGCACTTGACGCACATTGGCGCCGCTGGAGGGAAGGGATGTTCGGGCGACGTTGTGAAGACGGGTGAGGAATGAGGTAATTGAAGCGCAAGTCTGTTGGGATTAGCAAAGGGGTCGTTCCTAACAGCAGGAGCTTTCGATATCGACATACCGGAGTTTGAAGCATCTCCAGCCAAGCAGTGTTCTCACTCTCTCTCGGCCGGAAGTCATTCTTCTTTTGACCAGATAGCAACCGGCTGACCCAGGCGAGCGTGGCGTCGATAGTCTTCTGCTCAATATTGTTGACTTTGTCCTCAATGCGCGACGTCGCCTGGGTTGTGCGCTTCTCCATATCCCGTCGAGTAGTGATGCTCGCCGTCGAGAGAGGCAGTAGGACCGCATGGATACACATTACCATGAGAGTGGTGATACTGATCGTAGTCCGAGTCGTGAAAAGGTAGGAGAAATCAGGCTCGGCCTTGCCGGATTCCTGCGACGTAGCCGCTTCCAGAGCAGCATCCAGACAGACATCGACGTATCCCTCCCCCATTGTGAGCAGAAGCAGATTGAGCAAGGCCGATACGTCCTTGGGAGTATCGCTGTTGACACTGAGCTCTAGCCCGCGGCCCACGGCTTCAGCCAGCCACTTTAGCATCCGCTTGGCGTCGCTGAGATTTGGTTGCCCATCTTCATCTGTGAGCCTGATTTCGGTCAATCGCGTAGTCTCCTGGATATTCCCTATCTTCGCTACGTTTAGTAGGACTTTGCGTTGGAAGGGCGAGACCTCTGGTGAGTCTAGCCGGTTGATAAATGCATCTCGGGTAGTCGAAAGTAATTCTGATCCGGCTCGGGATAGTGAAGCCATGAAAGTTGTCGCCGCCTTCTTGCGGCGGGCATGGAAGGAAGTGAACCTAAACAGAACCGCGTTGAAAAGTTCTTCTAGCGTTCGCTTCTCGCGTTCGATGTAAGACGACCCCACGAAGTAAGGGACAAAGAGGTCCTCTAGCTGCTGATCTAGCAACACGGCTGTCTGTGAGGACACAGGCTCGGGGTGCTCGGTTAACCCATGCGATTTTAAATCTTCGATCAAAGCACTGATGTAGCCGCGCGAGCTTTGTAGACAACGCAAGAATGCCAGAGACGAAACACCAGCCGCTTTCTCGAGTACCATTTCTAACCGCTGCTGGATAGATTGTTGGAAGACTCGCTGTAGGAACTTCCCTAAGACTTGGTCATAGTAAGGGAAGGCCCTTCGAATAATAGCAGACTCTTCTTGAACCACCACCTTGACCTCGTCGATTAACGATTGAAGACTAGACTCAACACCCGGAAGCTCAGCGTCCGGATCGGCCAGCCTCTCCCACGACTCTGGATCACCTCCGACTTCTTCCGTCACCAGCTGGCTATGATCGATGAAGAACTGATGCTGGTTGACGAACAACGCAATGACACTGGCACCGCCATTGAAATCCTGCAACACAGTCGCGCAGTCTCTCATGCCGTCGAAGTTGGCTTTCCGGTAGAAGTCATCAAATTGCTTCAGCAGATCCTTTTCCAGAGTCTCAGAGAACTTCTCAATGATCTCCCGTGTATTCCGCCGCGGCGCATTGTTCTCGCTGAGATCTTCAGACGAGGCGCTTTCTCCGAAACCAGCATTTGAATGAGAGCGATGTTCCTGCCAGCTCTGAGGATCCAGCCGCTGACTGATGCGCAGCAGCTGGCGCGCAATATGAGCAGAGCGCACCTTGGCTTCCCCCGTGCCAGACCGACGCAGCCCCTCCAGTAGTGAGATCTCGCCCCGATTGCACACCCCGTCCCAGCACTGGATGAGGAAATGGGCATCCAAAGCCCGGCGTCGTTGTCTGTCCAATTCTTCTAAACGCTTTCCTGTCTCCACGGCCATATTCCCTGTCCCTCCTGGATTCTCGCGGCCGGGTCCATTCAGCGACGTGTCAAGCTGTTGGAAGTTTTCAATCGTATGACGGAGCTTTTGACCGAGTGTGGCGAGGTTTTGCCCGTGTTGCGCTTCGGCGCGTCGCACCGCTGCGGAAAGCTCATTCTCGCGAAGCTCCAAGTCTCCGGAGAGCTCGCTCAGGCGGCGTTGGGCGGCTTCGAAGGTGCGGATGAGGGGTTTAGGGTCGAATGGTTGGTTTGAGGCGCCGGTGTTTGCGGCTGCGGAGCGACGGTTGGAGATGGCAGTGTCGGAGAGGGCTTCAATGAATTCCTTCACAATGAAATCCCGACTGGAGAAGTCATCGAGACTGAAGCTGGGCCCTTGGGGAAACACAGTGCGGGCAGAGTTCGTCATTATGGATGCATTGTCCATCATGATCGATAGCTGACAGACATGGATTGTCTGCAGATCTAGAGAATCGGACCTCCTTCCTAGGGACAGCTGGAGAAGATGAGGAATCCGGGGAAGCTTCAGAGTTGGTGTCGGAGCCTCGGAGGAACTGAGGTTGGTTCCACGGATTAACGTTTACTATTACCACGCACTATTGCCTTGTAGGATACGGAGTACGGAGTACACAGTAGTTGTCTACGCAGTATACGAGAATTGATCTAAACATTAGACATTCAACATCTTTTATAAGTTGAAGCTACACTATACTGCGTACTTAGTATAAGTATGGATTCTCCCATTCTTCACATGAAAAGCGGCTCCCGACTTCCGCGTCGGTCCTAGGCAGCACATATCTGGCATCAGTGGCGAAGCCGACTCGAATATTTATAGACTTGAAGAAGAGGAGTTAGAGGACAGGTTTGAATATCTACATGATCCTTTCCTCTAACATTGTGGTATAGCCTGTAGGCGACCCCCATATGAACCTAAGACATAACTGTACCAGAACATCCAAGACCTCCACTTCCCTCCTCCACCCAACTCGCAACGATGGTCTCCCAACGAGACCGCGATATCCTGCGCGAAGACCTCCGAGCCCGTGGCACAAAACTCAACGCCGCAGAACGTGAAGCTCTTCTCAAAACCTACCTCCCCGACCCCGCCGTCCTGCCGTCAAAGCCAGCCCGATCTCGAGCTTCGACTGCATCCAGCGAGCGCCGCAAGACACCGCGTAAAAAGCCTATCCGCGCGTTTCTCAAGTCACAACTGCACCATCTCACCTATGCACTGACCCATATTATCTTCGGCATTGTGGTGCGCCTGCTGCAGGCATACCACGCCGTCGTCGATCGTATTTTCGCCATCGTCTATCACCACCACCGCACCCCCGAGCTCATTCGGAAGGATGTGAGAGGACTGAAGCGGTTGCCGCAGCATTTGAGCACGATACTCACGCTGCGCAAGGAAGACGATGCTCTGGCTGCATTAATGGACGAGGTCGCTGAATTGGCGGCCTGGAGTTCGTGTGCGGGCATTCCGCAGCTCAGTGTATACGAAAAGACGGGTATGAACCGGATTTCCCTCCTCGTCTGATATCCAGTATACTGACAAGACTTCTCTCCAGGTACACTGAAATCCTGCATCCCAGCCCTGCACCAGATCATCACTACCAAGCTGGCCTCGTACTACGGCACCCCCTCCCAACAACCAAACCTGCAACTCTTCGCCCCTCACCACCCAGTTTACCACGCCGAAAACGCCTTCAGGCCCGACAATCCTACTCTGACCATCCTCCTGCTCTCCTCAACAGACGGCCGTGAAACCATCGTCGATCTCACCAAGACCTTGGCGGAAATGAGCCAGAACGGCAAGCTCTCCCCGGACGATATCACGCAGGAGCTGGTCGACGCTGAAATTAGCGAGATCACCTCTCAGCCCTTGGCTCTGGACCCGTCTTCGAGAGACACCGTGCTCAAGCCTGAGCCGGATCTCCTGCTGGTGTTTGGACCTTTCCTCAAGCTTGATGGATACCCGCCTTGGCAGATCCGTTTGACGGAAATGTACTGCACGGGTCAACGCAGTCATGGCCTTGCTGGGGATGGAGAGGCTGTTGAGTATCAGGGGTATATGCGTGGTCTTTGGCACTTTGCTGGGGCACAGATGAGATTTGGCAGGTAGAGAGGAAGCTATCGGTGCTACCGAGCTACTGGGGGTGGAGATTGGAGCTGTTGGCTGTGGTTTTGATTGAATAGTGGCTTTTGATCTGGTTATACCCTTTGTCCTATTCTTTTGGCCGGATATGTGTCGCATTGCATTGACTCTACATTGAAATCATTGCGGCTGTTCAGTTTTAACCCGTGTAGATTGAGCCTGGTGGTCTCGTCTAGACGAACCGTATATTGGTCTGGAGTATCATATACCGCTTCATATCCTCGCTGCCATCCAAGTCCTAAGTAACCTCGGGCATTGTCCCTTACATGCTATGTGCTCTTACTCACATACGCTCAACCTAGTATTTGAATTCGAGTATGTATAAGAGAACGTTACTGGTATCATATGCTTCGATGCATGCCAACGAAAAGCCGAAGAAACGCATATCGAAGAAAGGAGAAAAAAAGGATATCACTATATATCGCCATGCCGCAAACTGAAATGCACCAGAATAATGTCCACCAGTCGAATACCATCCAGTCTAGCCCGATCCATCCAGCCATTAGTATTATCAAACTCCGAAAAGCCACTCCACACTCAGGAGTAGCAGAAACAACCCGAGGGCCGTGGTAAATATTGCATCGCGTCGTCAGTCAATCTGTCATATCATCCAAAGTCCAGCCAGACGGAATCGCTGTCGCAGTCCAAGCCGAGCTCGCACCACGCGCGCAGTCAAGACAACGCACGATTTCCGTCCCGGTCTGGGTCACGTCCTCGACAGCACAGCTGGAGCAGATCTTTCGTCGGGGTATCTCGCTCGCATCATATGCATCCTCGTCCCCGCTCATTTGCAGGTGCATTTCCACGTCCCTGGGCTGTCCGAATGCTCCGCCGCAGGTGATACTGTCGCATTGGCGAAGGCAGATGAAGCACGCCCGCTCGCGGCAGAGATCGCAATCGGCGTAGGCGTTTAAGACTTGTCGAGTCGTTGGGCGACGGTGGCAGATATGACAGGGTCGGAGGGCGGAAGGGGATGTCGATTGCTGAGTTGGGTAGTGGAGTGGCACGAGGGTCTTTGGCGAGACCGGGGGTGAGTAGGGGTCTTGGTTTGCGATGCTGTATGTGTTCGGGGAGAGGTGGTTGGGGGATGGTTGGTGTTGATGCTGATGTTGGTGGGTTGCTAGTGCAAGGTATGGGCTTTGAATATGTCGACGCTTGCGAGGGAGGCAGCGGGGTCTGAATGAAATGTCTGCTCCGTCGGCGTGCCGTGATAAAGGCAGTGAGCAGCCACTGTCGTATTCTGGTCGATCCACTCGAAAGGATGATGATATAAAGGGTGTGCTGCTGTTTCATTAGTATAAATGTATCAACTAGCTGATCAAGAATCCACAGTGAGACTTACGGACGAGCTAGAGCCCTTGGCTCCTCATGGTCCCGCTTGCGTTTCTTCCATGTTGCCGTTATCGAGTCGGTCTCGGGCGAAAAGCCTGGCATCGAGGCTGAGGCTGAGAATGTTTGTTAAGCCAATGCTTTGTAAAATGATATAAGACTCGGGTTAAGTTGAGAATGGCTCGAGGGGGAGCTGTGAAGTGCCGTGAAACTGATTGACGTCTAAACAAAAGAACAAATTGAGCCTGGGGGTTGTCATGGTATCTGGGGCGGTGTGCCGATAAGAAATGTGTTATCAGCTTCAGCACACGGCCATGGCCCATGGCTGGAATGTTAGGTTCGATCTGAACTTCTATCTACTCCGTACATGTACTTCAATTGAAAGTTGTTAAGTTGTTTGTCAATGAGAACTATCTGTTACTCTTCTCTAGTTTCTGGAGACCCACACCATCCAGACGAGCTTGTATCGTTTTCTCGTCAAACCGCCGCCCATTGTCACCCACATAATTGCGTAGAACCTCATAGGTCATGAGCCGTCGAGGTGCTTTGCGACCTGTCATCAACTCGAACTGGGCGATTCCCTGTTCAGTTACATTCTCCAGGCCGTCAGACAGCACCCAAGGTCGTCCAGTCTCGCTGCGCACTCGGCGCATTTGTCGTAGAAGTGGTGTATCAAGCGGTTTATAGGCCAGCTATGTTCCATCAGTACATGTTACAAAACTACTCAACCCCTCACACACAACCATGGGAGTGAACTCACCTCGAGTATCACACCCCCCGTTAGACTCCCAAGCCATTGCTCTGGCATTTCGAAGTTTGCGGGGGGTTTATCTCGGTCCGGGTCAGCTGGCACACAAGATGCAACGAGACTGGGCTGAGCGGCATCTGCGGGCCAGTCTTCCTGGAGCGACCCCAAGACATGCACCACTTCAACCCAGTCCACTTGAGACGAAGCCCAGGAATTGAAATGACGCGCGACCTCCTCGGCACGCGTCTGCGTGCGGTTGTAGATGAAGATTCTGCGACAGCCAAGTCGGAGCATGGCGTAGATGGCGGCCCGCGCCATACCACCGGCTCCAATCACCAGGCCGGTGGTCTTGGCGCTGATGGCGTTGCGTGGGGAGAGATGTCGCCGGATACACGTCATTATCCCTACCCAGTCGGTGTTCTCACCGTACCAACCCAAGACGCGCCCGGCTTGGTTGCGCCGGCTGGCTTGTTCTTGCAGAGAATACATTTGTCCCTCCGCGTCCCCGCGTAGCGGCATGATCGTGTTGATCGCCCCAATGGCTTCTGCGTGTCGGCTTTTCGAAGCTAGTTTTTGGTAGACCTCCACACGCCATGGCTGCACGACACTCGATCCTCCGAAGTGCGGATCCCGGCCCAGCCGGTCCAACACTGCGAGAGACGGTACGTCTGGGATGCTGTAGGTGTGTCCCATGCCGCAATGCTCAAATGCAGCATTGTGCATTGCCGGAGATAAACTGTAGGCGACGTTCTCTCCAATGATGTAGAATTTAAGTGGATCAAGCACGTAGCTCTGGAAGAGAGCGCGAACGGCGTCGCGTGAGGTTATTTGCGGGCCGTGTTGGTTCTCCGCGGACGCGGTGATGGCTGGATGTGTTACCGTGGTGAGAATCGTGTTGAAGACCTGTGAAGTGCGACCCAGGGCACCAACATTATAAGCAATGAGCGGTGGATGATTCCCCGGCATTGATCGGATTTTGTTGGAGAACTCCATCACGGCTGCATTTTCCTCGCGCATTGTTGCGACTCGTAGAAGACGGACCAACTGACAGCCGAGTTTTTCCGCCTCCTGATAAATGGCGATGCAGTCTGGACTATCCCAAGTGATAGGGGAAGACGGTTCGAACGTCTGCTGGGCGATGATTTTGGTATTCCCCCGACCTTCAATGATCCCAGCCAGCCGGGCTCGGTCTTGGTTCATGTCTATGACAAGGTACTCCACCCCCAGACGTAAACCGTGCTCGAGAATATCAAAGTACACTCGGGAAGAAGATGTGGCAGTTCGATCGGGATCGACCGCGCTGAAGGATCTATCCACGGAGAGTATTACAGGCGTCCGCGCATTTCGACGCAAGACAGAGACCTGTTTGCTGACAGTGGCTGCCATGTCTGAGTTCCATCGATCGACACAGAGCTCGATAGCATCCCCGCCAGACTCCAGTTCAGCCAAGACTACATTGTCGGCGATCAGGTCCGAAGAGCGCACGAGAATGGCATGGGTGAAAGAGCGAAGCTCTGGCGGTGTCTCCAGGAGAACAAATGGGGAGTCGTAGTTTGAGTAGTTCACATCAAGTCCAGTAATGAACTGCACAAACCGCGTGAAGTCCTCCTTCACGTCTTGCAACTTGAACGAACAATCGGCAGACCGACGATCTGGGGACCCATCGTCCCCCGCGCGTGTCCGATCTTCAAGATTAAAGAATTCAAAATTCGAACATGTTCGATGCATAGGGTCCCCCTCCCGGAATAACCGCACCGCCTGGTCCTCCAAGCCAAGCAATTGCTGGATGCGATCGATGTCGCGCAGCAAATGGACCACCGGGTTGGTCTGGGCATACCGACGTAGATGATCCTGCACAGGTCGCGTCAAACTGGCCAGTCCACACTCCATGACGCAGCCCGTCCGGTGATTATCCAGCATCATTTTCAGTACTTCAATGTCTCGGCGCTGAAACTCTTGGCTGCCATTGCGCTTGAGGTATTCCTGTCGTGTGACGCCTGTAATTTCTCTGAAGTAGTGGTCTTCGGTGACAAAGCGTCGCTTCAATGCAGTGGCGGCAACGAAGCCTAGTGAGCGCTTGCCACATCCGCGAATGCCAACCAAAACAAGGGAAGCATCGGGGGCAAAGGTGCGAGGAGGGGTAGACGAAGGGCGCGTCATGGCGTGAGGGGAGGACTCTTTCGAAGCATTCTTAGAGGTTTCGGACTCGGTATCGACGAGCGCGGGCTGAGTGGGAGGCTTGATATCGAGCATTATGAGATGATGGGTCAATTGAGGGCTATGTCGAGTAAACGAGCGCCATGGCCTGATGCACTTAAGGCGCAAAGTCGCAGCTGGAGTGCGGGGGTTTGTCGAGGAACGGAAGACAATTGAGGTGACCGCTCATGTCCTTGATAATCGAGAGTATGAGAGGCTCTTAGATATTCGTGGATCATTTCCCCGGAGGAATTATCAACCCGAAGCTTCCCCAGTGCCAAGCCATTCGGCTAAACACTTTTCCCTTCTTCTTACATCTCGGGAGATCTGGAGATGTGCACTCAACAAACACATCTCTTGTTCATGTACATTACGCTCTATGAGTCTCAAGACCGGATCTGAATGTCAAGGTACCTTGTAGTGCCGGAGCCACACAGTATCTCTTGCCTCCAGGGCTGTGCTTAAGAGTGATAATCTAGCGGATTGGTTCCGATCCGAAGAGGCTAAACGTTCAGATCGGATCATCGGATGTGGACTGTTTAGATGCCAATATAGGATATTGACCTAGTCTTTGGGATTTGGTCATCAAGACGGTCTGCTAAATCTGTGAAGCCTGTATATCAGCCCTTGAATGGAGTGTACTCGCCATAGACGTAGCCCATGACTCCATGCCACCAATGCCACCAATGCCACCATTGCCCTGCGATTTGGCATTTGCAGCAGTGGCCTACAAGCCCGCTTGAGAAATCAAAGATGGTTAGTATCTCCATACACAGTAGACTGATCAACACTATCAACCAATCAATATACGTAAGCCCATATAAACATGGAGATGTCCGGAATTGTGGGCACGCGGGGATTCCCCGAACATTCCGTTCCACATCCCGAACTTCGCGTCCGAGATCTTCTCCGGCCCCTACCTGACAGTTCGGGTCCAAGTCCGATTCTATGTCCTTTTTTTTTAGTAGCCGGTATTGGCCTTGCTTTACCTCTAACCTGTTCCAACTGCGCGGTCTTTCCTCGATACGTCACCTCCTCGATCTTGGGACCACTCGGAGTTCAATTTGATCACGTCTGATTCATTGCCTGTTCTCTACATGGCTTCTCGTCTGCCTTAACTATCCCTCTTCATGGACGAGGGATCGGATAAAGCCCCTCGGCGCAAGAGGGTCTCACGAGCTTGCGATCGCTGTCGCAGTAAGAAAGTCAGTCGCGTCTGATGCTGTACTCCACCTTCATCTGATCTGACCTTTGCGCAATTCTAGGACAAATGTGACGGCGTCCGTCCCACCTGTTCCGCCTGTCTGGCAACTGGCCAGTCCTGCTCCTACGATCCCCACGCGAAGAAACGCGGCTTACCCGAAGGCTACGTCCGTGGCTTGGAAAAGTTATGGGCGCTGTCGATCTGTAATATCGACGGTTTCGAGGATACCATGCTACACATGCTCGGAGCCACCACCGAGTCTACTGGTCGTCGGGAGAAATTGATGTCGCTGTGGTCGGAAGACAGTGCCGCGGAGAGTTTACATGATTCCTGGAAGACCAGTCGGCTGTTTGGAGCATTGGAAAAAATGCTCTCCAGCTCTGATGCATCCAGTTCCTCGACAGGCAAGCGATCGCGTAACGCGCAGAACGATGGACCGGACGGCCAATGGGGGTTCCGAGTAGCACGCACGTCCACTCCGCTGGGGCCGGATGCTCCGCGCGTGGTCGGAGCGTTGGCTACATCGCCGGGTGTGAAGCGGGCTCGCTTGTTGCAAGAGTCGGATAGTCGGGCTGTGGCTACGACCAGTTCCCGTACGCTGCAGTTGCCGCCTCAGACGTCACAACTGCTCGAAATATACTTTGCGGTCACGCATTCATGGTTTCCCGTGATCGCCAAGCATAACATCCTCCGCGCGTCTTACCTCTACGCCAACGCTCCTTTCTCTATCACCACAACGTCATCTGGATCCGGTGATCACGCTGCGCTATGGGCAATCTTGAGCTACACAATCACCCAATCACGAACAAATTCGCGGGCCGGTCCCGCTGAACCAATCGCCTTGGCAAAAGAATATTATACTGTCTCGCGGAATCTCATTCCCACGGAGAAAGCGCGTTATGAACTTGGCCATATCCAGGCATTGCTGCTGCTAACCTTGGTTAACATGGGTCTCGAGGATTGGACCGCGGCCTGGCTGTTGAGTGGCCAAGCAGTGCGCATGGCCACTGCCATGGGACTTGGAGCTTTGTCTGATAGCAGGCGATCTGATGAACTTAGACAAGGCAAGGCGGTCTTCTTGGGATGCTTTGTAATTGATTCATTGCTCTCCTTCCGCCTTTCCCGAAGTCCCGCCATGCCTCCAAGCGACCTTGCTACGGTGGGTCTTCTTGAAGAGGATGGACTGGAGGAATGGAACTCCTGGGCTGATGTCCTACCACCCACAGGAGCTCCACAGGGCAGCAAGAATCCACCGCGCCGTGGTCCCCTGCTGGCCTTGAGCTGCTTCAATCGCCTTGTCGAGTTGGCGAGCGTTCTCAACAAGATTTCTCGCCATATCTCTTCTGGTTTCAACGTGGCCGCCTTTGCGCAGCAGTTGGTAATAGATCTCAAGCAATGGGATGACTGTCTGCCTCTTGGATGCCGCTTGATCGGACCTGAAAGCATCTATCCAGAGCGGCACTCGGCCTTGCTTCCCCATCAGAGTTATTTGGGCTTGACTTATGTGGCTACCTTACTATGGCTGTACTTGCAATTGATACCGGGAGAGCAGGGATTGCACCGGTCACAGCGCCCTGCCACGGAGGGAGCCAAGAAGCTTTTCTACCGGGGGCTCTCCATACTCACCCAGCACTTGGAGAACTTCTCAAATTGTGGCCTCCCGCCACTTTTTGAGTTGTGTCTCCGCACGATCGCAGAGCAGGCGTTTAATCTCCGGACTACCGCAGACTCATCCGACACGTTCCCCTTCGCCAGGTGGGCAGAAGAGTTCCGACACAAGACAACAAGGTTTGTCTCTACATGGCCGGCATATGGCTCTTTGGTTTCCGCCATGGAGAGATGGCAACAAGCCAAAGATGTTGGATCTCCCACTTTCCCAGGGACAGCTGGAAATGCATCTAGCATTCAATTCGCGCATGCACCTATGGCTGGCTCTATGCAACCCCCAGGCGGACCTCATAGTCTAGCCCCAAATGACGAAGGTGATTATACCTCATCCATCCTCGGAATCAGTATGCCAATCGATGGACAAGCTTTGACCCCGAAAGACACGGCAATGGAGAATGCCGATCTGGGGATGATGGACGTGTCACCGCACCAGCGAACGGAACCACATCCAGTCCCATCAGAGCCGAAAATTGCGTCCCGTGGCAGAACAGGCTCGGTGTATGGCTCAGCCAGCGCATACCAGCACCAGCAACATCCTCAGACCCCCGACTCATCGACCTCAAACCCAATGACGTCCGGAAGCATGACTTCTGTCGGCGACATCGACGCCATCTTCAAAGACCTCGCGTATCTGGATACCACTGAATGGGCAACGAACCGCGAGGCCGGCTTGAAGGACTTTGGATTTTTGGATGATAGCACCTTCCAGGCTTTCTGTCATGACCCGGATCGCCTGGGAGGATCGCAGCCATTGGTTCATCCGCCTTCTATTGCTGATATTTGGCCACCGCCTGGGTTCTTCCCAGAGACTTTCCAGGAAGGCTCCGAAGAGTCTATGGGAGGCTGAGAGGTCTTGACCTTGTCGTTCATATCATTGTGATCGATCTCAGTCCCCTAAAAGAGTCAATGTTCACAGCTCACCTGCCTCCTGGCTTATCTGTGAACCTTGGAAATCCGTTCATCCTCCAACCTAGGTTACAATGGACTACAAAACTCTCCAAACCTTGTATAAGTCGATACGTCGCGTCAAGCCGTCCCCGAGCGTGATCGTCCTCGGCGGCCCACACGCCGATCTCGCGAGAGGAAGCGCTATAGGAAGCGAACTTTCGATCTGTCTACTCCCAGAAGAAGACTCAATGTCATCAGAATATGTACATACCCGCGCTCGAGGATCTTTCGTAGTCCAGCGCATTTGCAGGAACGTTTCCGAAACAGGAGCAGCAGTTCAGGCTGCGAAGAAAAGAATTTCAGAAAATCACAGAGCAATCTTCAAAATCTTCACATTGGACGTTTCCTACACAGTACATGTCATATGTCTAACCCCACGTGATAACATCGATGAAATTACGCAGTTTGTGAACCAAGTCAACCTGACAACCAACCTTGAAAAGGTGATACCTTTCATAGGATTAAACAGCAGGGATCAGCGGCGGCATGTGTAGCAGTGGGATTATTGGAGCAATTCGTAGGGATATAGCCTTGCCAGTTGACAGGAAGGATACGACTGGACAGAAGAGCCTTGTGGATAATTTATTTAGAAAGGTGTACACTAGTCCTGTTGACTTTTGTGTATATTTAACACTTAAAGGTACACGCTTAACGTGTTACTTGGTCTTGTTACTGTGTATGAAACTGCAAGACTATTGATCGCGCTACCCAGGTACCGCTGAGTTGGAGATCGATGAGATTAAGCAGTTTGTGAATCAACCTTGGAAAATTTACACCTTTTGCCATAGGATTAAACACCAGATCAGATGAGGCACGTGTCGCAGTGGGATTGGGGCAATGCGCGAATCGTAGAGAAATAGCCAGGCCAGTTGGCGGGGGGTTTGCCAGTTGGCGGGAGGCTTACCAGTTGGCGGAAATCGCCTAGCACGCGTCTGCTCAAGTGGTACTAGCAATTGGACAGGAGAGGGGACGTTTTGTTGATAGGTATTTTATTTAGAAAGACTTAGACTGAGGAAGTACTTTTCTCCCTGTCTATCTTCAATACTAGTTGAATATAATTTGCTTCATTCAAGAGTCATGAATCCATCCTTTACCAACTACCGGTGTCACAACCACGTTCTATATCTCCCCTTTTTAGGCCTTCCTCACAACACATCTCCACTTTCGTCTCTCAAAATACATGTCCAGTAGTCTGCTCCTTCTCCAATCTCTTGACGTTGACATTCCGCCAGAACCAAGTGCAGAGAATACACAATGGTACAAAGCAAACACCAACAATAGCCATCTTCCGCTGCAAATCACCATACGCCCCAACAATGGCATCCCGCTCGGGCGTACCATCCTGGTATGACATCTGCGTTACCATGTTGGCAAAGATACTTTCCGCCAGAGGCTTGCTCGCCTCTGGTAGCCGGTTACGCAACTGGTCCAGCAGAATATTGTTCCACATTCCACCAGCGATGGCTATACCCACTGAGGCGCCGATCGATCCAAACAGACCCCAGATTGCCATGACTACGGCAATGTCTTGGTGCCTTACTGATGCCATCACAGCGATCTGTCCGCATACTGTGAAGAGACAGGTACCCAGTCCAACCAGGATTTGGACCATTGTGAGCAGACCGACATGGGTGTCTGGTGTGCGGAATGGGATGAGCAAGGCCGTGCCTAGGAGGAAAATTGGTACGCCGGCCATTGCGGTCCACTTGAAGTCGCCTGTATATCTGATCAATCTGCGGAGAGGAGTCTGCGGTTAGAGCTGCGGTGGAACAATTGTGGAATGGAGGGAAATGCTCACAGGCCGATGATCGGGTTGAAGATGAAGGCAGTCAGTGAGAAAGAGTTGAGCACGTAGCCGGCAGTCGTGATGTCGAGTCTGTTGACAACTTGCAGGTAAGAGCCGAAGTAACTATTCCAAGCGCTGATCCGGGCTGTTAGTGGTATGCTTTAGATAGCTGGTGGTTGAAAACTATGTCACTCACAAAACAGATATAAACATCACGCCGTACAGCAGACACGAGCCGATAATCGTTGGCTCCTTCAGATACCTCCACGGAAGGAACTGCACTGGAGAGTAGTACCGCTCCCAGATATAGAATACTGGTATACAGGCTACACCGAGGACTTCCATCGCAATGATGTATCCGGTAGCCCAGCCCTTGGGGCCGTAGGAGGCGATGCTGAAGGGGAGCAAAATCAAGGAGAAGGCGGCTGTGATCAAGATGATTCCAATAACTGGGTAAATCACATCTCGTCAGACTTATGCCAAAAGCAACTGGTGTCTGGTGTGGAAGACATACCATCGAACTCGATGCAATAGTGAGCAACGGACTGCCACCACACACGCCCCGAGCGGGCTTTCTCAAGGACGCCGGTTCTCTCAGCGCGACGCTGCATAACCAGCATCACAACAGCGGCAGGACTACTGACACCAACCAACATGATAGCAAATGCGCCGAATGCCCAGTGAAAATCAAGGTTGGTGTAGAATAGATTCGCGATCTTCGGTCCTGCAAAGACACTTGCTATACCCGGTGTGCCGTTGATGCCAAGTATCAACATCCGGTTTCTCAGGGAGGTCATATCCGCCAGCATGATATCCACGACATATATGAGACCGATGTGGCCCACCCAGTATAGAGTATGAGCTGCGGTATACATCTCCATGCTTGTACATGTGGCCTTCATGATCATACCGATGGTGACAAGAAGGAGCATGAGGAGGAACCCCTCTACACGCCCCCAGACGTCAATGATCTTGGCCAGGCTAAGTGTGGATGAACCACCGAGGATTGTAGAAACGACGCTGACGACTGTGAGCAGGCCGTGTTTGTCGAATGAGGACGTGATATAGGGGTTCAGTGAACCCTCGACACTACCCAAGAGTGCATCTACAAATGACACGAGGTATAATCTGTTTGCCGACGGGGTGTTAACTTTTGTTCTGGTTACCCCAGTTTAGGGGACGACGCCCGATTCAGGGTTCTTGATCCACGATCAAACTCACAGAATAAACATGAGCACCAGAGTCTTGGTCGACCACGTCGTTGTCATAGCTCTCACACGCTGGACACCACCCTGAAACTCGGCTGAGTCTGAATCAGACAGCTCTGTCTTGTTGCTGGATGGGTCATGCATGCAGTGATGGAATCCTCCCATCTTCTCCGCATCATCGCTCAAATCGGCCGGGGTGACCTTGTCGGAAACGGTTGATTTTTCCATGATATAGGAAGAGATGAACCATTCACGGACAACTACAGCGTCGAACAGCGACTTAAGACAGAGCGCTCAGCGAAGGAAGGCTGGGGGGAGGGAAGAGAGACACCATATTAAGTCTTATAAGAGAATTTCCCGGTTGACTGCCCGAGGTACGGAGTACACAACCTGGACATTTTCGGTTTTCAATCAGCCACTATCAGATGATCTGATAAGATCGGGCTCAACATCATCCAATCAGCAAGGATCTGTGATCTTTAGCGTCGTCAGAAGGTTTTATTTCTCCACCGTATCCATGGCAAAGCGAAAAAAAAGATTTTGACACTTCTCATCGGCCCTTCACACTCTCACTATCCGGCTTCTATGACCCTTCTCGGAGCTAGTAGACCCAGTCCCATTGTCATACCAAACTAACCGAAGTGCTGCTGAAATTTCCTGTCGGTGGATGCCAGAATCTGGCAAGCTTCCACTACTCAAATAATCCTCCAAGGTGTAAGCGAAAAGCTACACCTCGCCACATTGGATTGCGCGAATATCGGAAGTAATATAATGCCGTCTTGGTATTGGTCTTGGAGGACACTGCGAGCCTGCGTTCTCTCGGAATTGGCTAACAGACCGCACATTTTCCTTCAATGACGTGAACCGGTCTAGTTTGAACTTATGCCACACTGGACACATCGTTACGTTCTCTGGATGTTCGATATATTGGACAAATTCCTTTCCTGCTGAAATTATGACACTAAGTTCTAACTTGCCAACCCGTTGTTTTTCCGGCTCCGCTGTCGCAGCTTCGGTTAAATGAAGCCAAGGAGATGCCAAGCATGTGAGCGGAACCAGCGGTGCTGTGATTCTTGGTGTCGAGCATTCGCTTGGGTAGCTCTCAATCCGGGCGCTTCTTTTCTTAATTGGGGTGTTTCAGGCGACAGGCCACAACTTGTGCGCATGTTCCGCTGTCTAGACGCAGGGCGGCAGGACCTGCATAGGGCACGTTATAGACTGATCTTAGATGCTTTTCCCACCAGTCGGGTGGGATAGATAATGACGGAGGACTTTTAATCTTTCTCTAATAATGCTTGGTCTTGTATTCGACTTCGTCCGTTTCTTTGGCCAGAAGGTCAATTTGAGGCCGGGACCCGGGTCACCAGGGCTGTCTCTGATTTTCTACATAATCGATGTGGCTGGGATATCGACATGGGGTCCCATCGACATGATTATTCCAGCTTTCTCAATCTCCAAGTGCGATAAGTATTAAGTGGGAATCCTGGTTGAGAATCGATCAGGCGATAGATGAACGTGTGAGAGGTATCTCTCATCTATTTATGGCAATGTGATGCGGTTTCAGGGTCCGCAGTTCGCGAAATCCATACGCAGAAATGATCGACATCAGCGTATTGCTAAGACATGGGGGGCCTAAGGCGAGGCATCTGCATTATTAATACGCACTGGAAATAGGACTAACTATGAATAGGTACCATCCTGGGTACTTACCGTACTTTGCTCTTGTGAGCTGTATTCTAGTAAGAGTGTCTCGCTTGACTACGAGCTATTGGTTATGTCCTGCCATCGCAAGGCCAACCACATAACCCACCCGCCGACGCAGTCCTATCATCCGCCCATTTTGCTGGCTTCAACTATGCATGTTTCAGTCAGATCTGTAGACTCCAGCCCTGCTGAGAGTAAGCGCATTCAATCAGAGAAGTATAAGTATCAACCATCTCTTGCTGCTACATTCTGGTCATCATCTCAACGAATTCCATCTCCAGAAACCGATATACTCATCTATCTGCGATTTTCATAAATCCTCTCAAACAACCAATTCAGCCAACATGAAGTTTACTGCCGCTTCCATTCTCCTGGCTGCCAGCTCTGCCTTTGCCTCTCCGGTTGTCGAGCGAGGCAGCTCCATCCAGGTCAGCGATTTCTGGGCTAGGGCTGGCCTCGGTTCCAGTGCTAGCATGCACTTCGTCGTGACCGATGCAAACTACCCCGATGACACCCCCACCGACTGCAACTTGCTCTGGTGAGTGAAACATTTCGACCGATCTTGGAGTTTGCATGTCCAACCATTGCTAACGTGGTTGCAGGTCTTACGGATCATCGCCCAAACTAAACGCACGCTGCAACAATGGTCAATACTACATCCGCTTTCCCGATGGGCCCGTGAACTTTGACCAGTTCACATTGGAGCTTGAGAGAGTCTCGGGCCCAATTCCTGAGCACGGCAGTGCCTTGTTGAAATCTGGTACTGAGTGGGCTTGCGAGGACAACCCTCAGGAGGGTGTCGTGCGTTACTGTGCGCATTATGGTGTGCTCAACATTGCCGTGTGAAAACACTACAAGTAGAGAGGAGTTGTCTGGTGGTCTGATCTGGTAGTACTAGAAATATGAGCTCATCTGAGTTTGTCGTTCAGGGTCTTTCTCGTACAGTCTTTCTCGTATCTAAATGTTCGGCAACCAGCCATGATAATCCGAGATGAAAGAATTAGACCTGAGTTGGTATCGAGTACATAACAAATATAACAATCTTAACACAGATGATGTCTCTCTCATCCACGAACATACCTCTCCCGTACGGGATCACCTTCATGCGCATGAATAACCCAGTTTCCAATCCCGCTTGCATCTCCTGAACCAAATTTCAAGTTAACAGGGCGATATGTTGGATCCGACTTCATACGTTGAATGGCAGAGACATGAATACGGGCGTTCACGGGAATATCGCGAGCTCGGCCCCGTGGAGGAGGCCAGCGCACGGCTTTCCACACTCCATCGGGTTGCGGCTCCATCCGTCGGAGAGGAAGGTATTCCATCAGACGCCACGAGAGGACAGAAGCCAAGGGCAAGCCACTGCCATATGAAAGGAGATCGTGGATATACCCTTTAGTACCGGCAACTTGAAGTGCCTCGAGATACTTTTTGTAAGACGGCGACGACTCGGGTTCCGGGGCATGTCTCTCTTCCCCCTCCAATTCTTCGAAATCAGAATTGAAGTCTGCAATGCAGTTGTGTTGCACCATCTTCCTCTTATCCAGTCGCAGTCCCGCGCGCTGCGCCTCCTGCACCATCCAGACGAGAGGGGCATGGGTCAATGGCCACTCCTCCTTGTCCCCCAAGTTCCATCCTCCACCGATGTCTGCGTGGCCACCTGGGAACCACATTTCTTCGACATCTTGTGTTCCTTCGTCATCCTCTTCATTTTGCATCGTTGCCTGTGCTCGACTGGCCGGGCTGATGTCCGGTATCTCCGGAAGAACGGGAGGTCCAGTCGTGCGCTGAGAGTCATTACTTTTTGCCTCTTCTCCAGTCTTCTGCTCATCCGGCTGGGTCTTCCAAATCCAATCCTCTTTGCGCGAGTGTAGCAAAACCGGTCGGAACTTGATGCGCCGCTCATCAATGCTAACAGCATGTCGAATAATTTTGCTCGAGGTCATGCCCTCAGAACTGACCTCGAAGTCGGCGATACTGTTTACCGCGTCGAACATGCCCAAAAAGTGCACACGTGCCATAGGCCGCGACAATATCTCTCGGCTTTCTTTCATTATATGAAAGGCCTTCTGTTTCGCTGCCTTGTCAATGCCTGACCGTCCCAACTTCCACGTCACCCAGGCATCCCAAATGAACGGCACTACCTCCTCATTGTCGGGGCCGAGAAGTCCGACATAGTCAAGCATCTCGTTCAGGAACCGTGCCGTATATGCGCCGCGCGAGAATCCGAAAATAAACACCTTCGTTCCCTCCTGGTAGTGGCGCATCAAGAAGCGATATCCACCCAGGACATGACGGTCGAAGGAGGTACCAAGTGCGAGATTGAGCGCTTTGTTGTTGCTGAGTTTGCCCTTCTTTTGAATGGTACCGCTGGCCAGCGATCCAGGTGTTATGTCTGTTCCAATCCCCGCTGCCGGGGGTTAGTGTCTAGTTGGTTCTTCGGTCTTTGGGTGACTGTCATACGTTGATAGTAACATACTGAGGTGCGGTTAGTATCTCACCCTCCGTATACAGAAGAGAAGGACCAAGCTTACATTGCTCGTCAGTCTTCTCCAACATCCGACAGATTCTCAAGACGTTAGTGTCGGTACCATCGGTGCGAAACGTATTCCCTGTGCCGTCGAAGCACAGCACAATTTGTCGACCCATCTTGATGTCTCCCCGGATTTCGTGAGACGGCATTCGGTCCGAGCTGGGCTCAGCTAGGAACTTGGCATTTATATGTGCTCGAGGTGCTTAGCGTTCATAACTTCATACTAACAGGTCTCTCGGATCTCCACCCATCGGCATAGTGTGGGGACGATCATGTCGATCTTCGCCGAATGACGAACCCAAAGAGTTCATTAGACGTGCCAAGCGAGAGCTCGATGTCACTAGTCTGCCAAATCGGGTGCCGTGCAGTAGATCTACTTCATGATTGCTTTTGTTGAGCTTCAATATTCGTTCGGGGTGTGAAGAACTATTATGCATGACTCCAGGGCTATGTATTTCGCATCCGCCGTGTGACCAGTCCAACATTGGCAATATATTGAGCACTTACCCCTTTTCTCCTCTTTTTCTACTGTTGGACAGAAGAATACCAGATAATACAACAATCTAGGTATATATCGTTGGTCATACCATAACCTTGCGAGAATGTTGCTAAGTTGGGACAATCTCGGCCATTCCATCTTTGAAGTGTTTGATGATTGAGATTTTGCTATCACTTAGAAAAAGCAGTTTATGAGACGGAATCAAAGAAACAATGATGAAAATGGTCCAGCGACCAGAAAAGTCTTGTCTGCCGGCAGACGATGCCAACACAGCGCCATAACATAACGCCTTGTCAATAACTCCCTCCTTTCGGAAACACGGAAAACCCCATTTTCACATAAATGAATGCATGTCAAGTCGAATGAGACGAGGTAAGGGAAAGAAGGTAAAGAAGGGAAAGGAAAAGAAAGAGGTGGATATAGTATGTACAAGAACTGAAAGTCCAAAAGTTGAATGGCTGAAGAGCAAAGAAAAGGAAAAGATCAAGCAGAGATATACTGCACTGCATCGCATGAAGACTGGAATGCCCTCAGAAGCTTGTTCACCCGATGGGTAATCCAGCCAGACTGCGTGCCGTTACTCGCAACACCAGCAAAGGTGGTAGAGGCGTGTTTGCAGATGCGGTCATGATGGTTGAACGAATACTGTAAACACTCCTCGTTGCGGGCGCAGACCTCTGCACAGTTTTCCACTGTGGGAATCGTACCAGCCGCGAAGTCAATCTGGACATTCGCGAGATTGTCCCAATCATCGCGTGCAGGAGTTGACACATCGTGGACAAGTCTCTGGTACACATCGGCATGCAACATGAGCGCGTTCTTGCCACTGCCAAAGAATGACCGGTCAAACTCCCACATCTCCTCAATGTCATGCGGAGCCATGTGATGGTACGAGACAACCGGGTAGCACCACGGCTGTCGGCCGTACCCCTCGGAGAAATGGTCGATTTCCCGAGGCCGAGATGTCATCATCATCGGCCACGCCCAGGTTAGGTCGACGCGCACATCGCGCAGCGCTCGTGCAAGCGCACAATCACCTGCCCATTCCTGTGCCGTCATCACCTCGAGGTCTTCTTGTGCCCGTGAGCGGTACTCGGAGAGCAGACGCATCGTCCAATGCGAGAGCACGATTCCCGCTCCGCCGTAACCGAACAGGGTTTCGCCGATTTGCATGGGGCTGCCCAGGTAGTATTGCCGCTCCGGGTCCAAATGCGCAAGCCAGCTAACCAGGTTCTTCCAAATCATATACGTATCGGCTTCCAAGAAGACGTACCACTTGGCGTCTGGCATCACTTCGAGTGCTTGGTCTATCATTGGGAGGAACTTCCATTTATCCAATTTCCAGCCGGGGTTGTTGGTCTTGCCAAGCGGTCCGTTGGTGTCGTCGCCCCATTCTGCCTCTGTCAGGCCTTCGCGCCCGACTTCTTGGAGACGCCGGTAGATGCCGAACTCTGGCTCATTTTGCATCGTGGTATCGCTGACGTTCTGGAGGACATCGTAGGTGCGCACGCCTTCAATTGTCTCTTCATAGTCGGAGAAGATGGCAAAGTGCGGGACGCATTGGAGGGTCGTGCGGAGGTGGATGGGGACTTTTTCCAGTGATTCGGTAGCGCCGGTTTTCAGGATCACCATAACATCGTCAAGCTCGTGAAGTAAGTGGCCGCATATGTCTTCCACTGTTTCCTTCTTCGGAGGGGGGAGGGGGAGGAGCACTCGTCGCCTGCCCTGCTACTGATGATCCCCCGCTAGCTTGAGGGACTTGATCTGGGCGGTTCACGGGTATTGAGTCGGAATCAGGAAGTCTGAAAACAAAATATATCAAGCAAAATGTAAGGAGTGGAAGGGCGACGAAGATCCATCGTCGCGGTGAACTAAACATGGTCGCGGTTTAGCTCAGTTACAATCTATCAGGAGCAAAGAGAGATCGAGGCCATTCGGCTAAAAGAGAGTGAAGGGATAGAAACGAGGTTGAACCAGAATGCTTCATGAAATCCCACCAAATAAGGGGGGGAAAGGGTTATTGATCGCTGTCCCTGAGCAAGTCAGTTTGACACTGCCTCGGCGTTAAACTGTGGAAAATCCATGGGGCCCGGCAGAACAGGCTTCATGATTCGATATAAGTTCAAAACCGGGGAGTACCGGGCAGCTTGATAGGCTAACTACCGTGTTCGTTAGGGGACTGATCAACAACCACACGGCCCAGCAGCCAACTAGCCTGTGGCGTCTTTTCAGGGCCTACCCGCCGCCCCACGTGAAGCGTCATCGCTTGCGGGACATTGGTTCATAGGAAGGCAAGGATCGACTGAGTTGATTGTGGTTCGTGGGTGGGAAGTTCAGGAGGTGAAGATCACGTCAGGGGTTAAACTTGGCTTTAATTTGAGAATGTTTTTCCCCGGAGATGTTGAAAGGATTCAGCCAAGACGTTGTTAAACAAAATTAAGCATGAAACATGGGCGTTCATTCAGGCCCGCCACCCACGGATCGGGGGGTTTGTTGATGGCCTTAAGGGCAAGGCATGAGTCACGTGTGTTTCAAGTCGGAGCACGGCCACGGGAACTGAGCCACTGAGTCACTGAGCCACACTGGGACGGGTTGTCAAACTGTCGATCGACTTTGTATCTGAGCTTATACATACACAGTAAGATGTACAACAAAAACAAAAAAAGATTCAGAGAAATGAAATTAAATACAACTCAAGCGTCACTCATCCATCATATACAGACATTCAACACGTTACACTGCAGGCTCAAGGACCAGCATTGGCCTCGGTAGCCATTCGCGACCTTCTCCGCTCCCACACCAATACGGGAGTGATAGTCAACACAACAGCAGTACAAAGGATAGCAGCCTGTGTTCCAAAAACCAAGCCGGTCCCATTCCGCTGAATCCATGCAGGTTGGAAATATCCCACCGCAAATCCGCCGCACGTGCGCCACATGTTCAAAATGGCTGAGACACAAGTCGCCTGTTGCGGGAATGTTTCCAATGCATAGGATGAGATGGCGCTATTCGAATGATATCAGTGACGAGTCCCAAAAATAAAAGGCCAATTGAGATCGAAGCTGTCAACTTACACAACGGTGGCTACCATGCCAATATTCACCATGGCCCAGCCTACGGCTACTCCTATCCAGTGCTTGCCGAAGTGCATCGTTAGTCCATAGGTCATTAAGCCGCAGGCCATGCTTCCCATGGGGAGCCAAACGCCATGAAGGCGCAGCTCGGTTCGCCATGATGAGCTGTGGCGTTTGAATATCCAGCCGTTGAAGAAGTGGCCGCATGCCCAACCTGAAGAATGGTCAGAATCTAACACTGGAAGCGGGGCATTGTGAAGCTACCTACCACATAAAGCTCCGATGACACCTGCGAATCGCATCGATGATGCCTCGATCGTGTCAAACGAGTACGGGGGGCTATGCAGGAAGGCATCGATTGTGGTTGTGATGCCTGAGAGATTAGCAGGTGAAAAGAACAATTGGGAGGTACTAGCTACTTACCAATTGGCCAGGTAAAGGTCACCATGGTTGCAATACCTACGGAGCCTGATCAGTAAGAGTCGTCGCAAGTTGAATTAGCCACGCTCACCGGTCATCAACAGCGGGAACTTGAACACATAAGCTACAACTGTGCGACACCAATATACCAAGGTTTTTCCTATGGGGAGATTGGTGTTGCCAACACCGAAATAAGATGCCAGGCGTGACTGACTGGGCATCTTTCGCCCAGGGGCATAGTACGTCTCATACCCAAAGAGAATCACCATGAGCGTCGACACGCCATAGATGGCTGTCAAAACACCAAATGAAGTGCGCCAGTCTGTCCCTGCGCCGATATAACCTGCTATCGCGGGACCAAGGAAAGGCCCGACCAGGAATGTGGTACCCCTATACTCAATCAGTGCTACTCTAGCTAGGCTGGAGGGAGGCAATTTACCAAATGTTGATCATCCGCGGCCATTCTGATGTTGGTTCAGCGAGAAGACTTTACAAGAACACCCGAAAGAACTGACCAGCCGAGGTATACATATCATGAATGATCGGAAGACCAATGACCTGAGGCACCGTCCCGAACAGACCCTGCAAAGAGCGGAACGCCGTGAAGGTAGCCCAGTCATTAGAGAGGGTGGCGCCCAGCACCATGAACATGGTAATCACTTGGGGCCATAGCCAGATCGGCAAGCTGCAGCTGTCAGCCTGATAGCCACGTTGCGGGAAGAGCAAAATAGCCAAAATAAGATGAAAAAAGCAAAATCAATCACTCACCGACCATATGCCTCAATAAGCGGCACAGCAAATACGCCTCCAAATCCCTGCAGCAGAATGCCATAATTCATACTCGTCGCCGAATGAGTAATTGAGATCTTCCAGTCCATGGCCTGCTCCGTGACCAGCGTGCCACCCCAAACCATTGCCCTGGAAGATTTGAGTCAGCATACATTCATACACATCTGTCACAGCTGACGGGCACGATGGGTTTTACGATCGACCGGGCCAATACATACCCATCTGCCAGCAGCGAGCTGCTCATCAGTGACACAAAGAGCAGGGTCTTCCGCGCCGAGGACCAGTTTCTCGGGTCCAGTCGGTCGTTGGACTCAACCCCCGAATCGGTATGGGATTTCTTCCATTCCTGCGTTTCGCGCGAGGAAGATGGACTGGCTGCCTCCATCTCGTGCATGGTGTAGAACGGGATGGGCTTCTCCATGATAGACATAGTACTATGGAGTACACTTCTCGTTCTAGTATCTGGCTCTGTATAATGTTTATTCCCGAAATAATGGACTTAAGCCAGGTAAGGAGGTGGAGGAATGAAGATCTTTTTCTTTCTTTTCTGTGTGACGGCCTCCAAGGGTTTTATGCATGGGCGTTCCGATATGACATATGGGGCATTCTCGCGTGGCTTTTGCTGCGGTCGTGAGATTCTGGAATTTGGTTTCAGGTGGGAGACGATGGCGTCGGAGAGATCAGAGATGATCCATCACCATTTTGGGGTTTGATCTAAGATTCTGGCCCTGATTTGGGGATTCGGATGTATCACATCGAGGTGGATCTGACGATTGATCCACGATCCTGGTTCTTTTCTACTCTTTGTGGGTTTACTGAGATAAGCATTCTCTTTTGCTTCTCTTCTATTTGCTATCTTACCGTTCACTTGAATATTGGTCAGTTCATGCGGAATTGACGTATCTCCTGTCTCTTCGTATGTGATCCATCCCTTGCGCATGACCCCGTCACATATGTCCAATGGCCTTGGATGAAGCGTATTAATCCTGTTCTATTAGTGATCAGTATATTTCTCTAACATGCTAGTCTTCTCACTCGGTAGATAGACTAGAATTTTAACCGGTCGGATTCCACTTTCGTGCATGTCTTCACTTATAACTCCATTGGGGAAGAATATACTCCGTACAAATACATCATTTCCCCGTATCTCCCCTCAGAACCTAAGTAACTCTTTCATCCAAGACAATGCCCTTTCTCGCCCGTCTAGCCAGCCTGCTGGGCCTCTCCTCCCCGGCTCCCGTTACGCCCCCAGGCGCCGCCCTGGCAGCAACCGTCACAGTGGTACGTATGACGAACCCGTCGGTCGAGTTCTCGTCTAATTCCATCGCAGCCTGCATCCTTGGGGTTTGTCCCGGTCGCAATTCACTTTGATCTGTTCAATATCCTCGTGGCCCATGGTGGGCCAGCAACGCCTGACGAAGTGTCGGCAACATGCAATGCGCACATCAAGGCACGTGGAAGAGATGAGCCTGAGCTGAGTATGTGTTTTGAATATGGCGGGCGATTGTAAAACTGACTGGTGTTATAGGTACAAAGTTGGCCTGTATGCACTGCCATGTGGACTTGTACCTGTATAACGCTAATATACTCTTGCAGCTGACACGCTTTACATCATGTCTGGACTGGGTCTGATCGAGCGCGTGGCCGAGGACAGCTTCACTGCAAATGCCATCACAAAACACATGGTCGCCATGCCTTCTGCCCAGCATGGCGCCCTCCACTTGTGAGTTGCCTGCAGTAAACCCCTTGGGGGAATTCTAGAACAATTGTCTCCACTTGGCACATGCACTAACTTCACCAGCACAACCGAAGGCTTAATGGCTGGTGCATTCTTAATGAAGAAGCTCCAGGATACGGGCTTTGCGTATCCCTTCGCCGATTCAGATGGCCCCTTGCAATATGCCTATCGGCTTATGGGTCAATCTGAACTGGCAGACCAACACACGTACTCAATTATGGAGAAACAGGGCCGCATGGACAGTTTCAATCAGTTCATGGTCGGCAAGTTTCTCAAATTTGGGACATTTCCCGAACGCGTCAAATCCATGGGCTATGACTTGGATGGGGCTTTGAATGGTGACTTTGCTGAGGACTCTGCTGCCATGGTGGATATTGGCGGCGGTCGTGGCGAGCTCCTTCTGGAGATCAAGGCTGTCTACCCGCATCTTGCAGGGGGTCTAATCGTTCAAGAGTTTAACGCAGGCATCAATGATGTGCCCGGTGTGCGTCTAATGAAGTGGAACTACAAGGAATCGGCCGAGCAACCGGTTCGTGGAGCGTGCGTTTACTCGCTGCAGCACATCTTGCATAACTTGCCTGATTTGGATGCTGTCTCGTTACTGCAGAAGATCTCTCGAGCCATGGGACCTGGTTCACGGGTTTTGATCATTGAATATGCTAAAAACATGACTTATACTTCGCTTCATGCCAGTATGATTGCCTTATATGGAGGGCGAGAACGGAGCGCGACGGAGTGGCGGCAACTGGCGAGTTTGACGGGGCTTGAGGTGACCTTTGAGAATTATGTTAGGGCTGGAGAGAGTTTGGTGGAGATGAGGAAGATCGACAGAAATAGTTAGAATTGGAAGTGATCACCTAGTAGTACCTGTACGGAGTACGCAGTACATAATTGTGGACAATCAATGATACATCTACTTTCACACTCATCACATCCATGATCCACTTTCCTCTTCCTCACTTCTTATCCCCCTCTTCCCCATCTAATAGCCCCAGGCACCCAAGCCCCATCAGAATTGACAGATTTTCAACTAAATACAAGATCTATTCAGACCCAATTAAGTTCAATGTGGCTCAGGACTTGACTTATCTCAACCTTAGCAACCTTCCATTGTCTTTTTTTTGGCTTTATCCTCTATCCCTTGCATCCCTTGCAGCAATATGCATGGCGAGGTGCATGTATGCATCCTCCACCCACTGGAATGTCGCCAATGTCACGGAATCCACATGGCTTAAGCAATGAGAGCCTTGTCGCGCCCTGCCAGTCTCATCGAAAATTCTGTTGATCAGAAGATCCGATTTTCAGTACATGCGGATTGGCCCCGCGAGTTCTAGTCTCGTCACATCTGGACATGAGCCCCAATCCTGGCAGGGGCTTATTACGGCTCCATATCATTCCTTTTTCTCGGTAGGACGATTGCTTCCTCGCCTATGATTCCCCGCTTCTCTGTCCCTGATTGACACATGCATCCCTTGTTCCATCCCGAACCACCCTCGCGGGACCCGATTACTTGACGCGCCGCAAATGCCAGGAAGAGACTCTGCAGGGTTGTGACCTGTACATCGGTTCGCGGGGTTTTGGTCGTGATCATCATCTTAGGGAACGTTCAAGCTCAGCTTCTGAACCTTCGTCTGTAGTCTAGTGGTCCTGTCTCTGATTTTGCTTCTGATATATCTTATCTACCCCACGCGATCACTCTGGCCTCGTCGCGTTCATGCTGACGAGGACTATTTGAATTGGCCTCTGCCCTGTAATCAAACTGGCAGATCATTCGACTGAGCTTGACATTCATACGTCTGGTTCTTGCGTCTCGAGCTCATCATGGACATTCCAAGACCCGCTGAGGGGGATGTTGATATTGGTATGCCTACCTCTCGAGTCTCGAAGACCAAGACTGTTCTGGATTGGCACTGACGTCTGACAGGCACTGGCACGTTTCAGGCCTGCTGGGTATGCTATCATATTCTTGGCTATGCGAGCCCATCGGTATCTGTGCATGTGCTCATCTTCCCATAGGTTCTCACAGCCATTGTTGGTGTAGCTTTATTATTCCGCTATGGCATCAAGATCTGGGTGCGATGGGCGTTGCCGCAGGTCACCGCGCCGGGACGAATCTGGGGTATAGAAGACTTGTTCTTCCTTGTTGCTTGGGGCTTTGATATTGCCCATATGGTTTTCATCCAATTAAGGTGAATGTGAACACCTAGACCATACTACCATGTCAGCTACTGACTTGGCTAGTGCGAATTGGGGCCTGGGGAGGCATTTCTTCTACTTAACCCCCGAGGAACGTTTCAACGCTATGAAATGGGATTTCATATCCCAGCCAATGGCTGTGGCTTCAGCTATGGTCTCACGCACAGGCATGATGTGGTTTCTTTTGACCTGCTTTGCGGCTAGCGACAAGAAGATTCGCCGCTCGATCATTGTCTGTGCTGTTGTTCAAATCGTTGCCAATATGGTAACTATTGTCCAAATTATAGTCCAATGCGGACCGAACCCATATCGGACTGTCAGTCTCACACTTTCTGGTGGCTGATGTATGCTGATTCCTGTGACAGTCCAATCGCGTAGATTACTTCCACTATATGTGGACACCACTTCCTGAAGACGGTTCCGTCAAGTGCCAATCACCGACCGTCCAAACGACCGTTGGCTTTGTGCAAGGAGGTATGTGATGCGATATAGAGCAGTGAACTCGGCCCGAGGAACTAACCCTCGCAGGATTCAACACCGTCATCGATTACTTCCTTGCTGCCCTCGCCGCTGTAGAGCTCTGGCAGTTCTTTCTACGAACCCTCCACCGTAACCCAGGCCTGTCATTCTGGTCCCAGTTCTGCAAGATTAGTGACACCGTCCGATCACGCCGAATCTGGCAGACCATCACTCTCTGTGGCCCGCTTCTGCTCTCCGGTTGTGCTTCTATAGTGAAGACATATGTGAGTGAACACACTTTCTCCGGCACCTACAGACCCGCTAATGGCAACCATTCAGAAACTCAAGTCCCTTGGGGATCGGCAGGACTTTACTTACAACATCGTGACCTTCGTTCTCTGGGTGAAGTAAGCGACTATACTCCAGAACCTAACCATCATTTATACTAACAATTATCAGAATCGAAAACTACAGCATCCTTCTCGCCTCCTGCGCCCCCGTCGCCCGCCTCTTCCTCCGTGCCTTTGTCGATCACAGACGCGAAGGTCGCAGCCAAGGCTACTGGTCACGCTCCCGCTCCTCGGATCGACACAAACACAGCACGGAGCTAAAATGCCGTGCCAATGCTGAAGACAATTGGTTGGATTCCTCGACAAACAATACTTATATGCATGATGAAGAGAACCCGGCGACACAGTGGAATGGGCATGAACACGAGCGCTCCCATAGTCGGGTGTCCAAGGCGGAGATGCCGGAGCATCTGGATGATGGGTGTGTTACTGTTAAGACGGATATTGTGGTGCAGATTAATGATGGGAGGCCCAGGTCGACTTCTTCTGGCGGGACAAGACTACTGCCAGATGGAGGGGAGTCGAATTCCGCGGGGTATCGTTAGTTTTTATATGGTGTTATTTGAGAGGACCATGGTAGATATCTAGAGCTCCAGGTATATAATAACGGGGAATCCCTCCTGTTCTTTGACCGACCTCAAGAACAAAAATACAATGAGGATCTGTTTATATATCTCTCCCAGCGAGGCCATCGAAAAAAAATCCAATGAAGGAAGTCCAAATACTTGCAGTTCTGACTCTGATCATTGTCATAATAGCGCCTGATTTCTGCAAGCCCTAATCCGCAGGACCAGAGCCCTGGAGAGCAAGAGCAAGACTTAAGTCTTAAAGGACACATGCAGCGCATAGAAGGAAAGATGTGTATATCCAACCATAAATTGTACATAAGGCCTTTATGGGCTGCTCCTTCCATCAAACAGTTTCCTGGTCTAGCGGTTATGATTTTCCGTTAACAAATGCGATTCGCATGTGTTCCGGAAAGGTTCTGGGTTCGATTCCCAGGGAAACTATTTTTTGTTCTTTCTCTGATTCATATGCGGTCAATTGAAGGAGTGAGATCCTTTCTTTTTGTTTTTGGCCATTAAATCCTGGAATTTGAGGTAGTAGTATCATGGTCTAATCCAAAGATAGTCTTGGATGAAATAGCTGGAAACCTGGATAGCTAATAAGCTACCACACGGCACACACACACACACCCACACGGCCACACCCCACAACTTGATTGGATCTGTGACGACTGACGAGCCAGAGAGCCTAGCGCTGAATTCCTCTAGCCCTTCACAGGATCCACTACACAGTAGAGAAGGCAACAAAAACAAAAAGGAAATGCTCACACTCGGAATCGAACCGAGGATCTCATCATTACTAGTGATGCGCTTTACCGCTAAGCCATGCGAGCTGTTGATGTAGAAACCATGGATAGTAAGCCTCATTAATAAAAGAAGAGAACCAAGATAAACTACTGTGCAGGCTGAGTGAGATTTCAAACTGGTCGAGACTGATCGAGTTCAATGAAACCGAGAAAGTGGACCCACTTTGCATTTCATCCGAATACCTCAAGATTGTGGAATTGATCGAAGACATAGACAGAGACTGAGAAACCGTGGCTTTTTAACCGATTTAGATATCAAACTAACGGTCAGCAATCCCGATCACCCACCCGACAACCTCGTTAACTTCTCGGAAGGTTCACTGATTCCAGTCCGATGACATAACCATCACGTGCCTCTATCTAAATCCCCAGACCGCGCCTGTCAACAGCTTCATTCTCCAATGATGCCCACCGGAAGACCCGCCTTCCCTTACCGGCGAGGTTCCAATGCCTCCGAAGACGATTTCTTCGATATCGCCGACGAGCCCTTCTTTTCAATATTCAAGCGCCAGCTACGACATATCCGAACATGGGTTGTAGTGGCCCTTATCGTCGTGTTTATCTTGTGGCAACGACGTGAACGGCCTCCGCCACCGCCCTTACCACATATCCACTACGACGAGGTCGACTGGTCGCGCTATGCATATACCCAGTATGCGACCAACGAAGTCTACTTGTGCAACTGCCTGATGGTCTTTGAGGCCCTGCATAGACTCGGCAGCAAGGCGGATCGCGTGCTGTTCTACCCAGAGGAGTGGGACCTCATCGTTGAGGATGATGTAGATCGCGTCAGCCAGCTGCTGCTGGAGGCTAAGCTCAGGTATAAGGTGATGCTGATCCCGATCAAGATCGAGGGTATCCAGGATACATCTGGTGAGTTTGAGGAGCCCGCCGATCTTGAACCACACCACTGATATATTATCCTGTTCAATAGGCGCCGGCTCTCAGGCCTCATGGGATACAAGCACCGCCAAGCTCATGGCATTCGGCGAGCACGAATACGATCGTGTCATCCACCTCGACTCCGACGTAATCCTTCTCCAAACAATGGACGAGCTCTTTTTCCTCCCACCCACCACAGTCGCCATGCCACGCGCCTACTGGCTCCTGCCGGAAAAGACGCTATCGTCGCTACTAGTGGTCATTCAACCCTCTCTCCGAGAATACCTGGCCTTGACCGACATCACCTCTCTCGCCAAGAATAATCAGGTCGATATGAACTTGACTGAACACCGGTACGACATGGAGCTATTGAACAGGAGGTACGGCGACTCCGCGATGGTTCTTCCACACCGACAGTACGGTCTGTTGACAGGGGAGTTCCGGAAGAAGGACCATCGCAATTTCCTGGGAAACGAGGATGAAGTCTGGGATCCGGACCATGTCCTGGCGCAAGCGAAATTCGTCCACTTTTCTGATTGGCCTTTGCCGAAGCCGTGGATCATGTGGCCGCAAGATCAGTTGGCTGCGGAGCAGCCCAAGTGTGACAATAATCCTGGTACGCCGCAGGAGAGTGGGTGTCGGGATCGGGAGATCTGGAAGATGATTTATGATAAATATCGGAGGCAACGAAAGGTATGTGTGGAAGTTGACGTGAGGGGTGGATTGAACCAGTTGCTAACCTTTTATAGGACGTCTGCAAGCTGCTCAGTTACCCGGCGCCGGTTTAATGGAGAAACAAATGCTCGGTTTTTTTGTACAATATACATTATGGCGTTTAGTCGATATTCGCATCCTAGTTCTGTATAGTGAAGCCAATAATGAATGATTATGATAACTCGGAATACAATGACGTTGCTGTATCAGAAGTTCCAACGCAGATGGGATATCTCGACAAAGTAGTACAGAAAAAACACCGATGCAATCACACAATCACAATGAAGATTCAAGCATACCCCATCCCCCTCCGCCACCAATTCCAAACTCCCCTCCTGGCCATGATCCCCC
This sequence comes from Penicillium bovifimosum, assembly GCF_028826915.1. Taxonomy (NCBI): domain Eukaryota; kingdom Fungi; phylum Ascomycota; class Eurotiomycetes; order Eurotiales; family Aspergillaceae; genus Penicillium; species Penicillium bovifimosum. The sequence goes on along the minus strand of NW_026622714.1, from coordinate 88,816 downwards.
CAAACTCCTTCACACTCTCCACCTCATCCAAACCCACTGCCAGCTGCAGAACCCCATCCCCTTCCTTCTGTTGTCCATCCCCATCCACTTTGTGATCTCGATCCTCCTCCACAATGCCCGGCCTCGTCACCAGCTGAAAATCCTTATAGCGTAACCTCCGCACCACGTCGACCCAACTCTCCACCCGCTCCTTCTGGCCTTCGACGTACATGATGCCCGGACAGCCGCCGGACCGGAGGAGGACGGAGCATTGGTGGGTGTCGGCGGCACGTTTGAGGGCGGCGACCTTTTTACGAGAGGTTATGTGATGAGTGCGGATTAGAGCGTTGTAGAGTGTTTGCATTTTGTGGTGGGCAGAGGGTGGTGCAGTGCAGTTGGAGAGATGGGGCGGGAGCTCGAGGCGCTAAACTGGATCGGGGAGATCGAGGATGTAATGTACCAGACCATAGTAGTATTATGCTGTAGTGGCCTACATGCTATGTGCCTCTTGATGACTTTATGGAGAAATGACCATTGACTGCAGACCTGCAGAGATCAATGATCATTTTCTTAGGCTCCTTGTGAGCTCATCAACTCTATATTTTGGAATTTGCATGGTGCTTCGTTGCGTACTGTGTGGACTTCCAAGTTCCCAGGGCGGTCACCTCTTTTTATGTAACATTCTGCCAGTCAAAAACTTTAGCGTTTTCCACGTTTTTGAATAGGCGGTGTGTGAAAGGCGAAACACGTGGGTCAGGAGTTAAAACTATGTCCAGTTACTGTATCAGAGCATGAATCATCTTATATTTTCTGAGCCTAGACGTTAACTACACAGTACTGTAACCAAAATGAGACAACCTGTATTTGCTTGGCATAGTCCGTACTTCTGGCAATCGATCTACATGTGAAATTTCTCCGATTCTGGGCCTGCAGGAGTCGAGGCGTGCGGGGGTGACACCGTGCACTTTTCTATTACTCCGTAGATGTTCATTCATTATTTTCAGAGGCAATTAGATACTGTTGTGAATAAATACAGAAGCCCTACAAAGTCTTCAGAGTCACGCTGCACGCAGTATGTATCTCTATTTACTCCACTTTTTTGTTCAGTGGACTGTGGAGTGATTTTCTCGTCTTGGCTTCCAATTTTCGTTAAACTTCCGACTCGCCGACTCCACAGAAACTTCGTTTTCTCAAACGAACTGCCACTTCGAGTGCCACTTGAGTGAACCGAATCCTCGTGGCCAATGGTAATCGCATGTACATCAGATATCTCCTGTGACCCACCAGGCAATCTTCAACTTGACGATCCATAGGACTGGCCGATGACCGTTAAATCCAATGGAGGGAGCCGTGGCTGTTTATTGTAGCCTGTTCTGCTGTATTTATTATTAATTTCTCCTCTTTATAAAGGATTTCCCAAGATCGTCAGTTTTGCTCATGAGATGAATGCAGTATCTTGCTTGTCATAGCCAACCATCGAAGGGTCAATATGCCCGCGCCTCTAAATCCCCACCCAAAGCAATGCTCTTCCTTTGCGTCTCCAGAAACACACAGCAACGAGCAGAGAGTGCAGGTCTCGCATGGAGACGAGGATGCTCTGGCTGATATTCATCGCACATTAACCGAGAAGAGCCTCGCGCATCCCAAGTATTCAGAGCCGCATTCTTCCTTCGACAGATTCCTCGAGGAACAGGTCCGGGACAAGAAACCCGCCAACCTCGGTGTCTGTTTTCAATCACTCTCGACCTGGGGCGACGCGGACAGCCATGCAGATATAAAGACCCTTGGCACAGCCCTATGGCGGACATTCACTCTGCAGGATATCTATGAGTGGACCATCCAGCCATGGCTCACGAAGAAGAAAGCCGAGGATGGGCGTCCGCTTATCCGGGATATTTCTGGAGTCGTGGACAGCGGGGAGATTATGCTGTAAGTGGGATCGCAGGTTTTTCTCCGAGAGTTTACACTAATCGAAATATATAGCGTCCTTGGCCGTCCCGGCGCCGGCTGCTCGACATTTCTCCGCACTATTGCCGGTCACCATTCTTCCTTTTTGGGAGTGACAGGCTCAATCGACTACTCCGGTCTCAGCCCGGAGGAAGTTCGCGCTCAGTACCGCGGCGCTGTGGCATACGTGCCCGAAGACGATGTGCATTTCCCGACTCTGACGGTGCGCCAAACGCTGGAGTTTGCTCTCCAAAGTAAAACCCCCAAGCGGTACCGGGAGAGGATTCCCCGGTATCTTGAGATTTATGGACGGGTATTTGGCATGTCACACACCATGAACACGTTAGTGGGCAATGAGTACATACGCGGAGTGTCCGGTGGCGAGCGCAAGCGCATCTCCATTATCGAGTCTCTCGCAACAGATTCATCTGTCGCATGCTGGGATAACTCAACGAGAGGGCTGGATGCTTCGTCTGCCCTCGATTATGCACGGAGTCTGCGCATTATGACAGATACCTGCGGAAAAGCGACCCTGCTTACATTGTACCAGGCGTCAGATGCCATCTATGAGCTGGTGGATAAGGTCTTGCTCATTGATGAAGGGCGCATGCTATATCAAGGGCCTGCCGATGAAGCAAAGCGTTACTTTGAAGATCTAGGATACGAATGCACCGATATGCAAACTACCTCAGACTTCCTTACGAGCATCACACTGCCTGAAAGGCGGCGGTTCCGTGCTGGATGGGAAAACCGCGCGCCGAAGGGCCCACTCGAACTTGAAGCAGCTTTCCGCCAGAGTGCTGCCTACACCAAGATCCAGGCTTCTGTGGAGCACTACGAAGATCAGAAGCTCGCTAGGTCTTCGGGTGCCTCGCTAACAGAGTCTGAATGCGGCAGCGTGGAGGAATTCAAGAAGACTGTGCAGAGTGATAAGTCGCGCTTTGTATCTTCCAAGTCGCCGTACACAATTTCTCTCTTCCGACAGGTCGTTCTTTGCGCGAAGCGTCAGGTCTGGCAGTTGAAGGGCCATCTGAGCCCGTTGTATATCAAACTGATTTCCTGCGTGGTCTATGGCTTGCTGATTGGATCCATGTTCTACGATCAACCCCAGACGACCGAGGGCATGTACTCTCGTGGAGGTGTGCTCTTCTACTCTTCCATTCTGCTTGCCTGGCTGCAGATGTCAGAGTTGGAGGAAGCCATGCAAGGTCGAGATATCTTGAGCCGGCAAAAAAGTTCGCCTTTGTAAGGCCCAGTGCTGTCTGTCTGGCTCGAGTCCTCACAGATATGGTCGTAACTACGCTTCTGACATCGTTGTATCTGATCGTCATGTACTTCCTGTCTGGTCTACGAACTGAGGTGAGTATCTCCAAACCTTGCTACCAGGACAGATACTAATTGTCCAGGCCGGCCCATTCTTCATTGACTTCCTCTTCATCTACATGAGCACCATGTGCCTTACAGCGCAATTCCGTGTCTTTGCCGCCTTATCGCACAACTTTGAAGTCGCCCTGCGTTATTGCGGAGTTTCCGTCATGGTCTGCATCGTGTTCGGCGGTTACGTCCTCTCCGTTGACAAGATGATTCAAGATGTTCCCTGGGTGGGATGGCTGGCGTACACAACGCCCGCCTTATATACCTACGAATCGATCATGGCGGCAGAATTCCACAACTTGAACTTCACTTGTGCTCCCGGATCCATCATCCCATCCGGAGCGGACTATACGGATATCGCATACCAGACATGTGCCTATGCTGGTAGTCAGATTGGGAGTACGGTCGTGAACGGCGATGATTACTTGGCCGTGAAATTCGGGTTCTACTACAGCAACGTCTGGCGCAATTTCGGCATCATGTGTCTCTTCACTGTTGCGTATATTGCGATTACCTGTTGGCTCAGCGAGGTGCTTGAATGGGAGCTAGACAGTGCTGGACCCATTCAATATAAAAGGTCCCAGAAGCTGTTCCAACGAAAAAAAATGTTCAGTCTGATGAGGAGAAATCGCCCGTCTCCGTTCATTCCAATGCGCCACCAGCTGTCCATGAAGCCAAGCAAGAGCAGACTCTCGCAGCTACCGAGTCTACCTTCTCCTGGTCTGACCTGGAGCTTGATGTGCAAATTGGCAAGGAAAGTCGAAAGTTGTTGAATGGCGTTTGTGGATACTGCAAGCCAGGGTCTCTCACAGCTCTCGTTGGTGCTTCAGGAGCCGGCAAATCCACATGTAAGATCCCAATGAGTCTAAGTTGGTGATTGACCACTAACAAATTATAGTGTTGACCGCACTCACCCAGAGGGAGAGCCCTGGCACCTTATCTGGCACCCTCTTCGTGGACAATCGACCAATCGACCAGTCGTTCAACCGGCAGATCGGATATTGCCAGCAGATGGACATACACGATGAAAGCAGCACAATCAGAGAAGCATTCGAATTCTCTGCAATGCTACGACAAGGCCACGAGATCCCAACGGCAGAGAAGTTGGCATACGTGGACACGGTGATTCATACATTGGACTTGGTCGAACTGCAAAATGCAGTAATCTGGTCTTTGGATATCGAGAAGAAGAAGCGTGTGACCATTGGAGTGGAGCTTTGCGCCCGACCCAACATGCTGCTTTTCCTCGACGAACCGACAAGTGGACTTGACAGTCAGGGTGCAACCAGTATCGTCGCTCTCCTCCGACGTCTGGCCGATCAGGGGTTGGCTGTTCTTTGCACTATTCACCAGGCCAACCAGCAACAATTTGAAGAGGTACGCATATTCCATGCCTCGATCACGAAGCATACTAACAGAAACAGTTTGACCGCGTTCTAGCCCTCAGTCCCGGCGGAAGCACCTACTACTTTGGTCCAGTAGGCGAATCCGGCCGCGCAATCTTCAGTTATTTCGCAGGACACGGTGTTATCCCAGAAAAGGTTACCAACGCAGCCGACTTCCTCATCGAAGTAGTCGTCGGCGGTATGAAAGCCTCGGGGAACCAAACGAACTGGGCAGCCATCTGGCGCGACTCAGACGAATGCACCCAAGTCACCAGCGAAATTACCGCCATTCGCTCCGACAAGAATTCCCGCTCGCCTTTCCTGCCCCCGACTCTCCCACCTCTCAGCCAACAAATCAAACTCCTCACTCAGAGGACATGTCGCCAGTTCTGGCGCACCGCTGAGTACCCTTACTCGCGACTTTACTCTTCCTTTCTCCACGCTCTCATCAACGGGCTCACCTATCTGCAGATCGGGAATAGTGCTACGGATCTCCAGTCGAAGGCCTTCTCCTGCTTCCTTGTTCTGATGCTCGTTCCTGAGTTCATCAATGCCATCTCCATGAGATTCATTATGAACCGCGATATTTGGTTGGCCAGAGAAGGGCCCAGCGGTGTCTATGGTTGGGTTTCATTCTGCACTGCCCAGATTGTATCCGAGATCCCTTATTCAGTCGTTGGTGGTGTGGTATTCTTCCTTCTATACTACTTCATGGTCGGACTACCGCTCGGCTTTGCAGCTGGATATTGTTTCCTAATGTTTTTCCTGTTCTTCCTATTCGCGACTTCTTGGGGACAGTGGATCGCTGCTTTGAGGTGGGTTCTCTCTATCGCCTTCCTTTGCTTTTAACAGAATAACCTAACATATACTGTCTAGCTCCGACTCAATGATCGCTGCCACACTCATGCCCTTCTTCATCATCATGTGCGAGCTCTTCAACGGTATTCTCCGCCCACAGAGCCAAATGCCCGCCTTCTGGAAGTATACTATGTACTACGTTACACCGTTCACGTACTGGATCGGCGGTGTACTTGCGTCTGTCTTACGGGGTACCTCTGTCATCTGCTCGCAGTCGGAATTGACGATCTTCGAGAGTCCCGCCAACGCCACTTGTCGTGAGTATGCCGGTGCATGGCTTGACGCCAAGAGTGTTGGGTATCTCTCCAACCCGGAGGAGATGGGACAGTGTGGATATTGTGAATACAGCGTCGGTGATGATGTGAGTTTCCAGCCCTGTCCTTTTGTATTACCTGAGACTGATGCTAATGTCGATCTGCAGTACTTGGATGGCATTGCGCTGGATTCTTCGAAGATCTGGCCCTATTTCGGTATATTCCTGGCTTTCACCTTTACGAATTATTTGATGATTTACCTGCTGGTTTATGTTCGATCTGTTATGAAGCCGGTATGGCGGTCGAAGTAAGAGTGACTGATTGGCTTTTGTTGCATACTCCTGGAGTGTATATAGCCCGGCATAGCGTTGGCGTAACTGCTCAAATTCAAAAGTGGTTGTTAATCATTATACGACTTTATATACGCATCCTTGTACCATTTCACGAATGACACAGAAATAGCCGTCGAAATAGTCGTCTCGTTTCTTAACGCTGTCACAGGTCACGTGGCATAACATCAAGGGGCAACTCCCGGAGGAAATGACAGCATTGGGATCTTGTTCGTATACAAGACAGATGCACGTTCATGAAATATCTCATGATGTGTAACTTAATATATAATGTGTTAGGTGGCATCCACGTGAGTCACGTTGGCACATGCGGACATCGGCGCACTCGGAGATAACTCCGGAGTTACCAAAAGCGGTATCTCCGGACACGGACGTTCACGACCCAGTAAGTTAACACCTCCTCTCACGATGTTTCTTACATATATGCCATTTAAACCGTCTCGTGGAGACTCTTGGAATTGATCTATCACCTACTGCCTGTCGTACAGACACTTGTCCCTCAAGACTCGGTGAAATTGTCGGAAAAGGGCCTCGAGTCCGACAAAAGATAAACGTCTCACCCATGCTTAGCGCCATTGCCAGGCGACACTAACAAAGAAAATCCATCGAAATGTCTCAACAACTTTTCAAAATGGACGCTCAACACGATCAGGTCTCTTCGGAACATGAAGAGACAGAAGATCAATCTCACGCGCCACAGCGCCGGCGTCGTCCACCCCTGTCTTGTACAGTCTGTCGCAAGCGCAAATTAAAGTGCGATCGCGCTCAGCCCTGCGGGCAATGCGTGCGCTCAAAGACCACAGCCCAATGTGTTTTTGTTGGATCGCAGCCAGGCCCTATATCAGACTCACAGCGACGAATGTCTCCCCCGCAATTACCGACTGGTCGTGGGGCAGACGATCAATCGGGCCGGAAAAGCGGGATCTTTGTCTTTGATTCAAAATTGGGGCCGACTTCCACCTCGAATCGCGTTTCAAAGCGTGGTCGCTCCGATGAACTGCATGAGCTCCGGAGTCGGCTACGTATGCTGGAGAACTCTCTCGGCAAGTCGTCTCAACTCACACCCGAGACGTCTGTTTGCGATGTCCTCTCCGAAGTGGACACGGCGAATAGCTCAGAGAATGTCGGTGTCGATGATCGGGTGCGATTCTTGCCTGATACGAGCTTCCGCGGGAAGAAGGCGAAGACCCGCTATTTCGGTCGCAGTCATTATACAACTACGGTCTCCTTTGTGAGTGTTTCTTCATTATGGTGACCATGAGACAGATGTGCTAATTAGATATAGTTCCAAGATATTGGTGCCTTCATGCGGCGTGGTCGTCGTCGGGGAGAAGGAAAGGACAAAGAGTACACTGATATGAAGAAGTTCAAGACCGAGTTGTGGTCGCGCGAGACTCAAGCTCATCAACGCGAGTTCCGTGAGCAGGCCTTCAAACTCAAAGGAATGGTCCCCCAAAAAGTAGTTGCAGACCATTTGCTTCAACTATATCTCGACACTTTTGAGATGACATATCGGGTCTTGCACACGCCAACTTTCTTGAAACAATATGACGAATACTGGAATGAGAGCCAGCCAACTGACATGAGCTTCGTTGCTCAATTGCTCGCCATCATGGCTGCTGGGAGTTGCTTCTACGTCCCACCCCCAGGTCAAGATAATCGAGATATTTTCCAAAAACCTGCCATGAAGTGGATAATGGCTGTTCAGTCTTACATTTCATGCACATTTGTGAGTCCGGAAATCGACTTCCGGATGCTCCAGACCCAAACACTTCTTCTGGTAGCTCGTCTCGGGGTTGCCAGTGACGGAGATGTAGCTTGGGCCTCGGCTGGGTCATTGATTCGATCTGCGACGACAATGGGACTGCACCGTGACCCGACCCGGTTCCCAAAAGCTCGACCGTTTTATTCGGAGCTGCGTCGTCGTTTATGGGCGACTATCGTCGAGCTAGATCTCAAGATCTCCCTTGACCGTGGTGTACCACCCTCAGTCGACCTAGACGAATGTGACTGCGATGCACCATCCAATTGGAACGATGCAGACTTGTTCCCTGAGATGGAAAGCGATCCTGCTCCGTTGAGCACTGCTCTCTATACCCAAAACTTTTATCATACCCTCCTCACCAAGACCCTCCCCCTGCGCTATCGAATCGCCAAGAAGATCAATAGCCTCCGGTTCGACCTATCTTACGATGACGCTCTACGGATGGGCGATGAGCTCTCTCGCGCCACGCAACATACCTCTTCCTTATTCGACGATAACGCACACAGTTGCGCTTCAGACCAATCAGAACGCCATCGATTCGCCCAATCTCTCCACCTATTCATCATGCGCAAGTTCCTCCTCGCCCTCCACCGCCCCTTCTCGCTCAGCGTTGTGCGTCTGCCCAAATGCTCCTACTCTCGCAAAATATGTCTGGAAGAGTCCCTCGGCATCTTATCTCAAATGGAACTCTCTCCTCAGACAGAGAACATCCCCTATCCGCACATCACGCAGCTGGGTAGCGGTATGTTCCGCGATGAGACCTTCCACGCTGCAGTCACGGTATGCGTGGAGCTCTCCCTCCAAGCTAACGAGATGAGAACGTCCGCCACATCCGGCATGGACGGCGTTAACTCTAGCGTTCTCATGAGCATGATCCAGTCTCAGCAGGGGGTGATGATGCAGGCTGTCGAGCGAACGGCCGATAACTTTGGGAGACGTATTGGTGCTGGCGGAAAGGGGTGCAAGCCTTTCTACTTCTTGAATATTATTCTTGCTTCCGTCAAGTCGCGCGTCAAGGGGGAGGATCCTTTGTCCAATATTGAGGCTGCGTCGAAGAGATCTATTCGGGTTTGCAAGGGTATCCTGGATGGCCTTACATACGAGCAGTCGAAGAGCACTGCGGATAATGGGTTTGTACAGGTTGGTAGCCTCTTCGGCAGCTTTGTATCGGTCCCGGCTAACAGTCTTCAGACTCCTGTTCCTTCTAGCGCTACACCGGCTTCTGCCACACCAAGTGATGTTGATCCTATGTCACTATTGTCGAACGATTTCAGTGATTTTACGGTGAGTCTCTCTAATTCGGAACATGTTGAGCACTGTGCTGACCTTTTACAGCCAATGGACATGGGAGGATGGTTTGAGGGTCTGGATTACACTGGCACTGAGCTGTGGGACTGGAATGCCGATTTGTCGGCTAGTCTTCTTCCAACTTACGCACCAGCTACCTAGTTGTATCAAGGGCAGTAGGGGTTCTACGATAATGCACGTATCAGCCACTGGGTGGACCTCTAATGTAAAACATCTTTACTTTTCTATGTACGTTATTCACCCATTTCTACTAGGCGAGCAAGGCAGGAAGAAGAAGCATTTCAAGAACGTGACAAATGGCATGAAGCATCAGTTCCAACCGAGTTTTTTCCTCCTCGTCCCGGGCTATCATTGTTCTGGCTTCCGCCACCTCTATCTCCGCTCGATGCCAGCGCAATCTAGCTGCCAACAGTCGACGTAGCACTTATCTGCTACCCGAGTTGGGTCTGACTCCACACGTAGAATGCTACGGCCACTGTATAAGACGTGGCTTATTCGAAGATTCTTGGTCATTTACATAGAACCCGCATTTCACGTTCGATCTTAGTCCTCATTGGAGTAATACGACTCCAACTACCCCAACCATGCACGCCTCTTAATGCTACCTGGCTCGGACGACTGCCTTACCTTATCTTTGTACCTTGAGAATGTCATTATGTTGGGGTCTCTCGTGTATCACATGCAGCCCTGAAAAATCCCGAGGCTGTTGGGAAGAGTCAGTCGACATTGAGAATATCATGTCAACGTTTGCACCAGTATCTGATGACAATGCCTTTTCTATCACTCCATCAAAAGCCTCCATTCTTTCATACCTCTGGGAGAACCTTGATCAAGATGTGCCAGGATGGTATCCCTGCAATGCTATTTTTCGATGTCTTGGGGACAATCGTTGAATGGAGATGTTGCATCGCCAACGAACTGAATGCCGCAGCACAAAGGGTCCTGCAAGACCAAGCTCGAGATCTGAGTGCAGATGTGCGAAAGCGTGTCTCTGATATGTCTACTTCGAGCTGGCAGGAGATCTCGAAGGAGTGGCATGGCGCATATATGACCTTCGGGAACACTTACGATTCATCCAAGCCCTTTGTCTCTGTAGATGAACACAATCGCATCTCTTTGGAGAAAATCCTCAACAGACGACTTCTCCGGGGCTTATTTAACGAGCACGAGCTCAATGACTTGACCCTCGCTTGGCATCGACTAAACGCATACCCTGACAGTGTGCCAGGTATTTCGTTGCTGAACACTAAATTCTCGACGTCTACATTGTCCAATGGAAACGTGAGACTTCTCGAAGAGCTCCAAGAGCACAATTATTTGCCTTTCAAGCATGTCACCAGCGCGGAGCATTTAGGTGCTTACAAGCCGTCGCCAGAGGCCTATCATGGTTCTGCTCGGAGATTCGGTCTCAAGAGCTCGCAATGTTGTCTCATTGCAGCACATCTTGAGGACCTGCAGGCCGCCAAAAGGTGTGGGTTTCAGACAATATATCTCGAGAGACACATGGAGGAAGCCTGGGATAGTGAAGGCGTTGCACGAGCAAGAGAAGAGGGCATCGTCGATCATTGGGTCACAGTTGGAGGATCCGGTCTGATCGAAGTTGCTCGACATTTTGGGATCGAAAGTGGATTGTTAATTACCACCTTATCATGATCAACTAAAACCAGCAATTTCAAAAGAGAGCGATAAGTTGGTTAGTATGGTCTAAATAAAAAAAACATAAAAAAGAAATGTGCATCATCCGTGAATCGAACACGGGCCTCGTCGATGGCAACGACGAATTCTACCACTAGACCAATGATGCTAGTTCATGTATAACAGCAAGGATTAAAGTTACAAGAGGCCATAATACATACATGGGATGCTCTGATGTTGATTCTATTATTCTGATTCTATTTTATGAATTATATTTGAAAGAATTTGTATAGACAAGGGAGAGAGGATATCGAGCAGACCGTCACGTTGATTGCTGCATAGTTCCTGGGGTAGGGGTCGGTAGGGCCCTGGGTGCACTATGACAAGGCGTACTGCACAACCATACAGGTCCACTGCGGCTGGTTATGACGTTGAGATAGACATGTGCATATCCTCAGGCCAGAAAGTCAACTTTGAGACAATGGAAGTGGACAAAAGCACGATCGGCATGAGCTCATCCCTCGGGCCCTCGGGGTTGGGGAACGCCGATCGATCGTACTTATAAAGAGCGCCCGGGGAGAGCGCGCAGGGAGAAAACAGCGATTCTTTGAATATAATTTACAAGTTCGTATATATCACATATGTCGTGAGTAGTCGTTGCTTTCTACGAAGTACTTTAGAGGGAAAAAATGACTAACCCCTACAGTGCTCTGTTGTCTATTCTCGGCCTTCGTGCCGCCCCTGGCCAGGTCCCAGCAAACCACGCAGCTGGCTTTTTGGTGGTAAACTGGGCCTTCGCGTTCGGTATTATGAGTACACGCGCCACGAAGATACGCCTGGGCCTCGATCACAACGTTAGTCCGCGTGAAGACTTGAGCAAGTACGGCGAGGCCGCTGTGCAGTCGGGCAAGATCAGTCGTCGCACCCTGGACAGGCTGAAGCGACAGGAGGCGGCACATGCCAATGCGCAGGAGGGATATTCTTTGTTCGTTGCTGCGAGTATGTAAAACTTCCTTTCCTCACGGGTTGACGTCTTCGACCTTGAATGGGAGGTTGAAGCCCTGTGCTGACTGGTCTAGTCCTCGTGTCTCTGTATGCCGGCCTCCCCAATGAGACCATCAATACTGTCGGTGCTTGGTACTCGGTTTCGCGTGTTGCATACAGCTTGCTGTACACCTATATCGAGTTCCACCATTTGAGCTATCTGCGCTCGGTGGCTTGGTGGTCAGGCAACATTAGCTGCATCTATGCACTGGTACAGGCCAGTAAGAAACTGTGAGTTCGACTTTGCATATTGTCTCGTCTTCGAATATTACGTCGAGATAAATGAATGCGTTATGCGACCATATTTTCACATAGAATGAGTACAAGTTCAAGCTTAATCAGCAGCTCTAGAAAGACAGACCAATCGGAGCAAACAGAGATTAGTATTTTGTATACTGTGTAAACTCCCAAGGCAGAGTATTAATCCTGCTAGTCCAAGCTCGAGTTTCTCACACGGACAATGACATGGAGTCACATGGCCCACGTCGACTCGCTTCACTGAGCATCACTCATCGATTCATTACCTGACTTTTTTTCCTACTGCCATTCAAAGAAACGCAGCTGAGGGCGAAGGGTGAAGGCTGAGTAAGTACTTCGTATAGTTATGAGATGCGAGAAAGGAGCCTAACTACCAAAAAGAGGAAAAGTAAACAATGATGAATAACCGCATCACGTGATTGATGGATATCACATATCACCACAAGTCACAACACGGGGTAAGACTCACTGAGGTAACACTCACCGCGCCTGTTGGTGACATAACCTCCGTCTTACGGTCTTTCTCTACGGCCGACAACAGTTCTCGAGATTACAAGCTGCGCTCGAAGCAGTTAGGGGAAAGGCCGAAGCAGGTCGAAGAGAGACAGAAACAGGTTGAAGATGAAATCAGACGGGAGAAAGAGAGACGGGAACAAGCCGAAGACGAGGCCAGGCGGGAGAACAGAGTCGGGAACAAGCCGAAGAGCTCATCTGACCCACTACTTTTGTGGAGTTCTTGCGCCATTCCCACAACCTCCTCTCTCGACCCTTGAGAGTTGGGACACCATCTCGCTCGACTACCAGGAAAATACCCCTTCCTACATACTGGGAAATATTGCCCGATACGATTAGAACCCTGGAACATCTGCTCGACACAACTGTCGGAGATCTACCGGTCCGTCTCTGGCTATCTTCAGCTGACACCAGGAGGGACGCCACATCTATTTACTTCACTGGATGAGCTGGAAGGATTTGGTCGAGAGTTTTCTGAAACGCCTATAAGCAGCGAGCGAGACCTCGAGGCCTATGAGCGATTCGCCGTGGAGAAGCATGTCCGCGACATCATTTCCGAGTTGTGCAAAATACCCGCTGCTCGCGACGAGTTTGGCCTCGGCGATGGAATCCAGTTCAGAAAAAATCATACGAATTCCTTAAACGAGAACGAAGCTATTGAAGCGGATGCAAGCCAACCGCCCAGTGTACACCGGCCAAGACCTGATCAGTTTTGCATCCATCGTATCGACGGCAACACTAACACGCTTCTAACGACTGTCGAGTATAAACCGCCACACAAGCTTCCTGTCGCGACCCTTCGTATGGGGCTCCGACCGATGGACTTATGGAAGGAGATGGTCGGATCAAACAAAGTACTGACAAAGCAGGAAGAAAAGTTGAAAGATAAGGCAGAGCGACTTGTCTGCTCTGCGCTTGTCCAGGAATACCACGTGATGATTCAGGAAGGGCTCGAATATTCCTATGTGACAAATGGGATTGCTCGAGTCCTACTCCGTGTTCCATGCGACGACCCTGGCACGCTGTACTACTTTCTTTGTGACCCCAATAGCGAATTGAACCCGGAAGTTGAATATACTTCTCAGCTACGGAAGACTTCTGTTGCGAGGACACTGTGTCTGTGTTTGATGGCTTTTCGCTCGGCCGCGCGTGGCCAGGAATGGCGAAATTCGACACGACTAGACCTTCCCATTTGGAAGACCAGCTCTGACCACACTCGTTCTCAGATTCCCAAATTAGGACTGCGGCAGACCCTTCTCCACCCAGAGAGTACCAACCCGGTGTATCCGAGTCCGGAATCCGGTTTATCTTATCTGCCATCGTCTCCGCCGGGTTCTCCAGCAGCAGCAGCTCGCCGAGTACCTACAAGGTCTCAGGCGGGCCGCGCACCGTCAGGTGTTCTACCACGTCCCTCGCAGTCGCCAAACTCATCGGGCTCCGATTCGAACCAAGCAACAAGCCGCAAGCGGGGCCTCATCCATGTCACGTCATCCCCGTCTACCCAACGAGCAGGTCGTCAACGGGACAAGGGAAGTAATCAAGGCGACCAGGCCCGACATCACAATGCACAATTTTGCACTCAACGATGTTTACTCGGATTGCAGTCTGGCGGTATCCTAGACGACTGCTGTCCAAATGTGATGCTTCATCGTCGAACCAAGGACGATCTCCGACATCCGATAGCCTCGGGAGATTTGCTGGGTTTATTTAAAGCACAATTGGACGAGAACATTGACCGCTGCACACCTCTCGGGGGTTGTGGCGGATACGGTGCGCCGTTCAAACTTACCTGCGTCGAATACGGCTACACTGTCATCGGAAAAGGAACCACGTCTGGGCTGTGGAAAGAAGTCTCCGGCGAAGCGCAGGTATACCACATTCTGCGAAAGGTCCAAGGGTTGGCCGTGCCTGTCTTCCTGGGTACCATTGACCTGGCAAAAATCTACTTTCTTCACGGAGCTGGAGAGATTCGTCATATGCTCGTGATGGGCTGGGGAGGAGAAAGCACGACATCGATGGAGCTGGCGCCCTGGCTCCGGCACGAAATTCGCAAAACAAACAGAGAAATCAAAGCCTTGGGAATCATTCACGACGATCTTTCGCGTGACAATATTTTATGGAATAAAGAACTTGGCCGGGCATTGATCATCGACTTTCATCGGTCCACTTTGAAATGTCGACCGACTTTGCAGCGATCGGTTAAACGACGACTATTTCCAGAGGCAGAAGATCCCAAACGTCTTCGTGTGACGTGACGCAGTGTGCATAATTGTTGTAGTTCATTATGCCTGATATTGAAGGATACCCTGATGAGAAGCCAAGAAATGAAGTGATAATATTCCAGCTTTCGGAGGAGCTCAAGATGTTTGATCAAGTATGATTGGTGGAAGAACACAATTCCCCAGGACCCCAGATTAGCTCGGGGGAATGAAATCCGGCCAGAACAACGAAGTCACGTGCAGAAACTGTTATGCTCTTGGCATAATGCGGAGAATTGATTCCACCCTCAGTCTATTCAATATTGACTCAATCGATACAGTTATTGGGTAGGCCCTGTCGATCACAATGGTCTGGTCGAAATCACTTGATCTGACAGGCGGAGAAATGTCTTTCCCTTAGCCATTGTGACGCGTGAAGTTCCCCAGTTTTCTTTAAAAATCCGGGGAAAGACACAATGTACAGCTTTAGAAGGAGTTTTGTTTGTGCTGGGGATATTCCGGGGTACTTTATAAATTAGCCGTTGTCTCTGTTGGAGGTTCTAATCTCGACGCTGGAGCAATTGAGCTCATTGACCCAGCTACAACCAGCTCCAACCAGCAACGATGAAGTTTCTCGCTATCGGTGCTCTCCTACTCAGCACAGTAGGTGCTATTGCTACAGAGCACATCATCCATGGCGCACAGATTATCCCGGCTACGGACAAGGCGGGATTGAAGAAGATTGGAGCTCATGGACACCACAAGCACCCGGACCGTCGGACTGTGACAATTCGCTCATCGACGAGTGACACCGACGATATCTCCGATGATTTCCTCTGGGGTATCAAGGCTGCCAACCATGGCGGTAGACTTCTTTTGAAGAAGGGCAAGAAGTATGTCATCGGCAAGAAGCTCGATCTGAGTTTCTTGGATAATATTGAGGTGCAGCTTGAGGGTGAATTGATGGTGCGTCCCTGAGGAAGTGAAGGCCCGAGCCTGACTGACATAGACAGTTCACCGATGATATCGACTACTGGCAAGCAAACCATTTCTACTATCCTTTCCAGAAGTCTATCACCTTCTGGGTCTGGGGTGGTCAGGATATCAAGATCTTTGGCAAGGGTACTCTGAATGGTAATGGCCAGGAGTGGTACAATGCCTTTGCTGGTCGGGAAATTCTGGTATGACTCGGTCCACAGGGATGTTGATTCAAGCTAATTGCTGCTCAGGACGATGAAAACACATTCTATCGACCCATTCTGTTTCTGACCGACAACGCTACCCGCGTCTCTGTCGAGGGCATCACACAACTTAACTCTCCTTGCTGGACCAACTTTTTCGTGCGCACGAATGATATCTCATTTGACGATGTTTATATCAATGCCTTCTCAACTAATGCATCGGTAAGTGGCGCTCTGGGTATATCGCAGATTTTGTCTAACCGCCCGCGCATAGGCCTTGCCCAAGAACACCGACGGCTTTGACTCCTTGAACGTGGATGGCCTTAGCGTGACCAACACCCGCATCGATATTGGCGATGACTGCTTCTCGCCTAAGCCTAACACGACGAACATCTTCGTGCAGAATCTGTGGTGCAACAACACCCACGGTGTCAGCATGGGCAGCATTGGGCAGTACCCCGGAGTCGAGGACTTCATCGAGCATGCCTGGATTGAGAATGTGACTCTCCTGAACGGACAGGTTAGAACTTCCACTTCGATTCAGGCTTTGAGACGCACGATTCTAATGTCAAGCAGAATGGCGCCCGTCTGAAGGCCTGGGCCGGACCGAATGTCGGCTTTGGCCGCATCAACAACATCACGTACAAGGACATCCGAATTGGGAACACCGATGCGCCGATCGTGTTGGACCAGTGCTACTTCGACATCAACTCCACCACATGCGCGGAATATCCGTCATCGGTCAACTTCACCAACATTACCTTTGAGAACATCTACGGTACCTCGTCGGGCAAGAATGGCAAGGTTATCGCTGACCTTACCTGCTCGCCCAATGCCGTGTGTTCGGGTATTCAACTGTCGGATATTGATATCAGCAGCCCGGCTGGTAGCCCTTCGACTGTTATCTGCGATGGAATTCATGGCGATGTTGGTGTTGAGTGCCAGCCCAGCTCGTCTTGATGGGGATATAACGGGAATGTCTGCAGACATTGAATGTGGAGTTACAGTCACATTAGACAGTAGATGGGAGAATGAAGTCCAATGTTCAGTTCAGATTCAAATATCCAAGTGGTCTCATATTGCTTGCATTTCCTCATCAAACATAGCCAATCATCCTATAAATACTCCTTGCATAAAATCCAACGCTGTACAAACCCTACATTTCAATGATACAATTCAATTTACCACTCGTCAACCCTCCGCATCCTCAGATGCATCCCTTCGACAGGCTTAATCGTCACAGCCCCAGAAATATGAATCTCCTGCTTCGGATCCTGCATCTCAAATGCAAACCGACCGACAACACCAGCAAGAGCGCACCGCAGCTCCGCACGCGCAAAATCCTTGCCAATGCAAGACCGCTGTCCATGCAGGAATGTGATCTGGGCATAATTTGTCGATGCCCCGCCGTTATTGTTTGGGACGCGGTTTCCGTTCTTGTCCGTGTCAATCCATCGCTCTGGCAGGAAGTCCTCGCCGTTATCGCCCCAGAATAGTGGAATTCTGTTGATTGCCCAGGGGCATATCACAAGGCGTGTCCCCTTCGGAATGTACTTGCCGGCTACCACTGTATTGCGGACGGCTTCGCGGATCGTGGTTGGTACTGTTGGGTAGAGGCGGAGGACCTCCTGACAGACGCCGTTTAGCAATGGGAGAGATTCGAGGTCTTGGTGTGTGATTGGGCTGTCACCAGAGGGAATCTTGGCTCGGATCTCCTCGCGGAGTCGGTTCTGATACTCTGGGTGCAGGTGAAGGAGATAGCAGGCCCAGGTCAAGGCGCTGGCGGTGGTCTCGTGCTGTGTGAACGTTAGTCAAGTTGGATCTACCAGGTTCACTGCAATACTTACTCCAGCAGCCAAGAAGGTCAACATCTGGTCTACCAATTCTGCGTCCGTGAAATCACCACCAAGCATCATGGTGCCCAGAATATCGGCTTCCAGATCCTGCGCTGAGGCCTTGGACTCAGCGAGACTGATACGCTTCTCGCGTACAATCTCATCGCATATACTGCGCAGATAGGCCGTCTCGACATTGAGGACTGTATTCATCCGCCACGGTACACGCCTGGCCATCCATTGCGGCAGCGCAAAGTTCATCACCAAGAATGCCAGTTTCTCCTTGGTTGGTTCGAGGATCCTCGCAAAACTCTCGGCTACCTTATTTTCCTTGTTGTGTAGAGAGCCAAAGTCGCGCCCCATTGCTATCGGTCCGATGATGTCGAGCGTAAGTCGGCTACACGGCTGTTAGCATGCGTAGTCAATTACGCTCACGGTGAACGTACCTCGCCCATTCGCTCATCTCAATCTTGCCCTCTTGTTCTTCTGGCTTCGTTCCTTCCATTGGGGAATTCTTCATTTCATTCTCTAGTTCATCCAGCAATTGGCCCGTCTTATTCCACATCAGTGAATACATGGACCGTATGTTCTTGATGTTAAACGCGGGCGTGAGTGCCTTGCGCTGCTTCTTGTGGGCTGCACCTTCCGATGTGATCATCCCAAAGCCGATGATCCGGGCGAGGAAGTTGCGTGCGCGCCATGGCTTCTCAAAGTCATATGTGTTTGTGCTCATGATATCTAACAGAGCCTGGTGGTTTGTCGGGAGCAGGTAGCTCTGATTGAACATGTCGCGGATGTGAAGGAGTCCTTCATTCGGAATCGTCTTCATCCAGTGCAGGGGTTTGGTTCCCCTGGGTGAGTCGAATACCATCTCTGAGTGCGAGCCCTGGACGAGTCAGTCTTGTGCTGTTTCATTTTTCATTTTTCAATTTTTTGACTGGGATGTTTCGCCTACCTGTATCTTGGGCAGATGCCGCAATGGGTTGAGCATGAACGGCCATATTATCAACCCGTATACGGCATTCAGGAGGAAGTTTACCCCCAGTACGCCTAGGCAGACTGTTTGAAAGGCCGTGTCTTCAAAGACAGTGCGTTGGAGGACATAGGCTTCTACCAGGGAGAAAGCGGCCACAGCGGGGAGACCGTCACCGAGGGCCATATTGTGATCAGATATTCAGAATATTGAAGACTGAACTGGTTAAACACAGTACAAAGCCTTAGGCCCATCCGATGAAATATGTATTCATTTATCAGGAGAGGTCTGAGATCCCCCCACAGGGATCGGCGTTTTCGTTCCTGTTGGGGCGACCAACGCGAGACCTCGGCAGTCATTTTGTTGAATTTCAGATGTTAACCTCGAGATTGTTCATATCCATTGGTTTGTTATAATATTGACATGAGATTGACATGAGATTGACATGAGATTGACATGAGATGGTAACTATTCAGTGATGCCTGCAGTCTGTCACTTAGCGGAATAGTTCCAAGGTAGGACCAGTGGTGTGTATATCGATCACCGTAGAGCATACTGCGTATGTCGGTGGTTGTAGTGTGTATTTTGTACAAGGCCCGTACACAGCAGGAACTCCATAACTACTTGCGCTGCATTGTTAGTTTACTGTGTTATGCAGTCGAATGTTCTTCCCTCGTGGAGTCCCCGTGATCTCATGCATTTCTGCGGGGTCGCCAAGAGACCAGTTGACATGTGAAATCGAAAGCAGCAGGTGATCGTCAGGACTCAGGACGAAATGCATCACTTCGTCGATCACTTTTGAAGTTGGAGAAATTTTCATTCGCATTGGTCTCCATTTTAGCAATGAAGCTTGATTCAAAGCCTCGGCTTGACACTTGAACATACAGATATAATAATATACCCCGATCTCATCATCCCACCAATTTTACCCTCCGATCAATCTCAACTTCATCTCTCACGCAATGTCGGCCCTCGAACTCGTCACCCAGTACGCTCAGGTAGCGTTGACCCACCTCCCCGAACCCGCCCAACAATTCCTCCGCAACTCCGCAACGCAAAAGACCCTGGGTGCTATCGCCGCACTTGGTCTGGTCCGCGCGACAAATCGCTTCATCTCACAACGCGCTCTCCAGAACTGGACGAGCAATGATCCATGGAATCCCGCCCGTGAGCTGATCCTCTTGACAGGCGGCTGCAGTGGCATCGGCAAGCAGGTCATGGAAGACCTCGCACGCGCCGGCCTGCGTGTTATCATCCTCGATATCAATGAGCCAAACTTTGATTTGCCTGCCAATGTATTTTTCTACAAGGCGAACATCACCGACTCCGGGGATATTGCAGAGGTAGCAAAGGCCATCCGTGCCAACCACGGTGAGCCCACCGTGTTGGTGAACAACGCGGGTGTCGGCCATGACGGCACTATCCTCGAGGAGCCCGAGGCCAAGATTCGTCAGACTTTCGAGGTGAACACTCTCTCGCATTTCCTGATGGTCAAGGAATTCTTGCCGGCTATGATCAAGGCCAACCACGGTCACATTGTGACTGTGGCCAGTATGGCTAGCTTCGTCGCACTCGGTGAGATGGTGGATTACTGCTGTTCCAAGGCTAGTGCGCTTGCTTTCCACGAGGGACTGCGCCAGGAACTGCGCCACTGGTATCACGCACCCAAGGTGCGCACAAGGTAAGGAAGGGAATGCTCCGGTCAAGTGTTCTCCATAGCTAATTCGGTTTTAGTGTTATCCACCCCCTGTGGGTGCGAACCCCTATGATCCACCTTCTCACCGAGAATGAGGCACAATTCAATCAGCCTATTATGACCCCCCAAGTGGTCTCAGACGCGATCTGCAAGCAGATTGTGTCTCAAACCAGTGGCCAGGTTATCTTGCCTGCTCGTCAGTCGGCGGCTAGTCTCGTGCGTGCTATGCCTACCTGGTTACAGGAGAGTGTGCGCACTTATGCGTCTGGTTCATTGAAGAGAATGCGGGATGCGCAGGCGGCGCTCGTTAAGGCGCAGTAGATAACATCGTTCTTGAATTGAATGATTTGAGATACCTCTGGATTTGGTTACGTCGGGAATGAATGTATATAGTATTAGGGTTTAGCAATATCACCAGCTGGTTCATGGACTTGCGTTCTCTGAGGATAAACAAGTATATTTCAGTGTACGGTGTTGAAATTTTCTGTTTCTCATGCATGTTGCGGGCAAAATATCCTCAACACCTGCTCCAGCTAGAGCTGGCACTACTAGGTACTTATAATATACCGCTGAATTCACGCAAGTCTCTGAAATATATTGTATTTCCATGGTATTTACTCGATGTAAAGATATGTCGTTCAAGGTCTACTCGCACATATTCTCCGACATACAGTGTCGTGTGTCACATCCCAACCATAGACTTCATCAAACCATATTCTCAGCCAGATACGCCTCAATGCGCTTCCCCTGCTCCGTCTTCGTAGGATCACCAAGCTCCAAATTCGAGAACGGCGCCACATGGCACTCACGACGTCCAATAAACAACTCCGCATTCTCATAACCCTCCTTCAACTTCGCCGTGAAATCCTTGATAATCGGCAACATGATCTCATTGCTACCGCCGGTGATCAAAATCGATTTCACGGGGAACCTAGAGAACCACTCCTTCGGTGCGGTGGACAGATCCGTGTAGTAGTCTCGCTTTCTACCACCGATGTAGGCCGTCGCCCACGGTCCCGCAACCGCAGTCGTGATGATGTCGCCGCCATGGTAGACTTCCATCTCAGGGAACTCCGTGTCCATCAGTGTCCACGGGGCGATCATCACCGCGCCGCCAAGCTGACCCTCGACAGGTAGCGGCTTGATCTCCGGATGAGTATGGGCCATGTGGGAGAGAACGCCGCCGACGAGGTTCCCGCCTGCCGAGTCGCCGCCCAGGAAGACCGAGGAGGGGTCGCGGTTAGGTTGCGACAAGATATACCGCACGCTGTTCACTGCTTGTCGGAGTTGTGTCGGGTATGTCGCGACTGGCGCGAGGGTGTATGTGATGCCGAACACGGCGACGCTTTTCCCGGAGATTTCCAGGTCGCGCACGAGCTGCGCATAGAATTTCCAGTACCCCGAGTGGGCGGGCAGTCCGAAGCCACCTCCTGCACAGGGGGGAAATTAGTGTGATGGTGATAACTGCAGGTTGGGGAACATACCGTGGAACCAGACAATCACATTGTCGGCATTGGGATCACCGTGCCAATGGCCCAATCCGCCATCACCGACTTGGATGGTTTGCGGTTTTTGGCCCGTCTTCTTCTTGTACCTCTCATAGATCTGGTCGGAGGAGGGCAGAATGTACTGCATTTGACGCGGACTCAGGCGCTTAGTTGCCTGGCGGAAAAGCGCATATCCCGCATGCAAGAGCAGACTGGCTGCTTGGCGCTCAGTGCGCCGGATGCCAGTGAGGATCGCAAAGAAGACGGCGACGACAATGGAGCCCACTGCTGGCAGCAGGTCCAGTTTCTCCCAGAGAGTGAGTGTGACTTTAGCTAGAGACATTTTGGCTATCGAGTTTCATCACTTTTTGGAGGGGCCATGGCTGATAAGTTCTATCGCGGCCAAGCGCGAAGTGGATCTTCGCAAAGCTCGCCCGTTGTAGTAAAGATGAGCAGGGGGCCGAGGTCTTGATTAGGAGGAATCCCTCGGTTTTCTGGGAATTGCATATGTCATTGTCATCTCTCATACTGTGTACTGCATACATACTGTGTACAATGATATCGTGGAAAGACCAACCGGATCATCTGGAGTAGATCTACTAGATCTATGTAAGTGGTACTTCTAATTGAGGGTTCTCAGTATGTTCATGCTTGTCACTGTACTTGTAACTATCGTCTAGTCTGGTCACGATAACTATACGGAGTACGTAGTTACGGAGACACCTAAACACCTAAATATAGATGTAAGAAGTCGTGACAATATCCAGCACGTTCCAACTTCCAACGTTCGTCATGATCCCCGCATGAATTAACGTACTGTTTACCCAAAGTGTTCCTCAAGATCCACCGCCGATCATCACCTGAAGACAAGAGAAAATGTTGAAAGTCAACCGAGGCATGTGAACTGTCTGCTTAAATGACCCGATCGCCAATCTTCAGTTCGACTTCACAAAATCCCAACATGAATGGAACTAAAGAGACTCGTTACGACGTAATTATCGTCGGCGCTGGCATCTCCGGCATCAACGCCGCTTATCGTCTTCAAGAACAATGCCCTGGCTACAGCTATGCTATCCTCGAAGCTCGCAACGATCTCGGTGGTACCTGGGATCTCTTCAGGTACCCTGGAATTCGCTCCGACTCCGACCTCTTCACCTTTGGCTTTCAGTTCAATCCCTGGTCTCACGATAATCCCATTGCTGCGGGCAGTGATATCAAGGAATATGTGCGCTCCACCGCGGCCAAATTTGGCATCGACAAGAACATCCTTTTCAACCATCGCCTGTCGTCTAGCGACTGGTCCTCCGAGGAGAATGTCTGGTCGCTGAATGTCACCACCGACGGGAACGAGCAGACCTTCACCGCCCGTTACATAATTTTCGGCACGGGCTATTACAATTACAAGGAGCCCCTGAAGGCCGAGATCCCCGGTCTTGACAACTTCCAGGGTCAGATCGTGCACCCGCAGTTCTGGCCGGAAGATCTCCAGTATAAGGACAAGAAGGTCGTGATCATCGGTTCCGGCGCCACCGCCATCACTCTCCTCCCGAATCTGGCCCAACATGCCGCCCGTGTGACGATGCTCCAGCGGAGCCCGACTTACATCCTCTCTCTCCCCAACCGCACAAGCAGTCGCTGGCTGTCATACATCCTGCCCAACAAGTTGTATACCAGGGTGCAGCGCCTGATCTGGATTTACACCTCGCGCATCTTCTTCCTGTTCTGCCAGCGCTTCCCGAACTTCTCCCGCTGGATCCTCCAGTTGGGGGTGCGCAAGCAGCTGCCCAAGCATATCCCTCACGACCCGCATTTCAAGCCCAGGTACAACCCCTGGGACCAGCGATTGTGTGTCTGCCCGGATGGGGATCTATTCCGCAGCCTCAGGCAAGGGAAGGCCGATGTCAAGACCGATACTATTCGCCAGGTCACGAAGAATGGCATTATCTTGAACTCGGGTGAACAGCTGGACGCGGATATCATTATTACTGCTACGGGACTACGCTTGCAAATCGCCGGTGGCTCGGTGCTGTCGGTCGATGGGAACAAGATCGATGTCGGTGACAAGTATCTGTGGAATGGGGTCATGCTGCAGGATCTGCCTAATGCTGCTTTCGTCATTGGGTACACCAATGCGTCGTGGACTCTGGGTGCGGATGCCACGGCACAGTTTGTCTGCCGTTTGTTGAAGAAGCTGGAGTCGCGGAAGCTGATCGCTGCTGTTCCTCGCTTGAAGGAGAAGGACGCGGCCACGATTCAGGAGCGTCGACTGTTGAACCTCAACTCGACCTATGTCTCTATTGCCGAACGTGTGTTGCCCAAGGCTGCCGATCGGGGTCCATGGCAGCCACGTGAACACTACATGAAGGACATTAAGTTTGCTCTGGGTGGTGATCATGACACCGGGCTGGAATTTGTACAAGGGCCCAGTCTACAACTGCGACCCAAGCTTGAATGATTGATCGTTATGTATATGTGATACCGCTTTCTTTTTGTTTTGTGAATTCGAACTTTGTAATATGCCGTTCAGCGAGATCTTCAATACACAGTATATCATTATGGTGTGGGACTATACCACGTATCTTGCATTCCTTCCGCTCCTGACTCAAGAATATACAGCGCATCTAGGTACCCTTGCTATCCATCATGTCATGCAGTCATGCTCATCTGTTGCATCAGATCCTTGCATCAATGTCCTTTGTCGGCAGGGTCCGCGCACACGCTGAGATTCCCAAAGTACCACCCGTGGTCAGGACTCGGCCAGATGGGGGACGACGGGGCTGTACCCTCGTTGCCTTCTTTGCTGTTTATCCCTTCGATACGCTTCACCACGGCTGTGGTGACCTGCTGGCCAGTTTCTTGGTCAATCCAGTATTCAGGTGAAGGCTGGCTCCAGTCGAAGATAATTCCCGTGGGCGGGATCTTCGGAACAAGGTCTGCGGCGTGCGTGACTCGATACACACTGTCTGGTGGTTGTTGGCTGGTGATAAATTCGGCCAGCTTCTTGTTTCCTGGTTTGGGGCTTCCGAACGTCCACTACTCAATTTATCCCTGGTTAGCTGGCCGACTTTCCAATCTCGTCATGGCTGTCCAACTGACCATATCCAGAGTGAAGTGTTTCCGCAGAGAAGCTCCTGCCAGGGTCGCAACCGCCGCGCCTAGACTGTGTCCGACGACACTCAACCGATAGTCTTGGTATTCCTGCGTGGCCTGCTTCAGTTTTGAAGTGGCCTGATCTTCCACAGCTTGCCAGTATTCCAAGAACCCCTCATGGGCCAGACAGCCCTCGCAGATGTCTATCTTACTGAGATTAATCTTGAAGTCTATCTCGGAGTCGTGCTTGGATATTGTTCCACGAAAGGCTAAGACGATGAGCTGCCGTGTATGGTCTAAGGCAATATAGCCCGTTGGTCCAGTTGTGCTATGGAAGATGTCGATGACGGTGGTGTTATCGGCTTCAACAAATTCGCAGTTACCGAAATCGCAGGTCACGCTTTGGCCGGTGTGGTTGATGTTTTGATCGCATGCGGACACAGCGGCGAACTGGGAGAACAAAGTGAATCTCTCCAAAAGTTCCGATGAGATTTCTGACGGAGAATGGTTAGGTACTGCGTTACGGTATGCGGTTCAGACTCACCTCGGCGCGCTAGTGGGACAGGCGTAGCTACAGCAGTCACGCTGAGTGAGAGCACCGCTAGTATAAGGCGCATGATTGGCCGGACCATGTCGGACTATAAGAGCGAGAGTATATTGTAAGTGTGATTATTTGTTCCCCGAAAGGTGTGAGTGGTTAATAAAGGAATAGCCGAACGGTTCGCCCTCATCGGAGACGGCCGATACGCAGACCAATATCTATATTACAAGCAGGCTGAGCAAATACTGGGCCGCGTAGCGTTGCAGTGCATTTGCATACATAGGGCAAGGCCGCATAGCATCCATTCCCCCGGGATCGGGCACGTCGCTTGGTATGGGAGACTTGTGACCGAGAGTTCGTGCATCTGAATGTCAGAGTGGTGAGTTCTTAGCACAATTTGTACCTGCAGTATTCCTCGAGGGCCCTTACATGGTTCGATGACGTGTTGATAATGTGGAAGCCGGTGCATCCTGGAGTTTTGCATTTTCTATGGCTTCGTTCTTGGCTTTCATTAGACAAAAGGGTTGACTCGAGATAGATCAGACGACCGGTGGAAATTATGTAAATCTGTCTCGCAACCCCGCTTCGGCCATCCGTGATGCACCAATACCCGCGATTTATATGGGGCCAACGACAAGATATGTCTTCTAATTGAGTAAACACGTTGATGCGGGGCATGTGTGAGACAATGTTGCCATTCCAGCCGGTGCTTATGCCATATTCGATGTCGACATCAATAGACAAGTGAGCGCTAAGGGCCTGATAAACGGTGTAGGTATGCGTCTTCTTGATGGCTAGATATTAAAAGCTATTGAATGGAATGTTCACAAATCATGGATGTTTTTAAGCCCATTGATCGCGCTACGTACAGCTGAGTTTGTGGTCAACGAGATTGAGCCGTCTGTGAACCAACCTTGAGGAATTAAAATTTTGTCATAGAGTTAAACACCAGATCAGATGCGGCACGTGTAGCAGTGGGATTACTGGAGCAAACTGGATATAGCCTTGCCAGTTGGTCGGAAACTCGCCAGTTGGCTGGAAGCTTGCCAGTTGGTCGAAGGTTTGCCAGTTGGTCGAAAGCTTGCCAGTTGGCGAAAACTCCCCAACCACGCGTCTGGAACTCCGCTTCACGTCAGGACATTGGAGAGTATACGTGATTACCAGCTTATCCCTCTTATAAACCAACCGAAGCGGATATTGACGAAGCGGATATTGACAACTGCGCAGAAGATCTTTTGATATTTTATCTTGAAAGGTACATATCAGTTCCAAAATTTTGAATGGTCTGTCTGATTAATTTCCCAGATTTATTGTGCCACTGACAAATTATGTACACAAGTTGCAGTATAGTTAACCAAAATAAACTTTAAGCTTCAGATCGATCGAAAGCTAATCACAGCCGCCGATGAGCATGTGGTCGGTCTGGCCCAGGAACGGTGGAACTTCACATACCTGGTGATGTCACAGATCGATGTCATCACCAATCTGCTGGACCGGCTGATAAGAATCTTTGACAACACCTACCGGACTGCCATGCAATTCGCTACAATCCGCTACACAGTCGCTCAAAATAAACCCTTTTCTCGCCCCATTCACTACGTTTCTATACCTCTCCTAAGCGCCATGCCCCCAAAGGACAACTACACAGACCCAGAGCTTCGCAGTGAAATCAAAGAAGAGATTCACAACAGCGACAAAGGCGGAAAACCAGGCCAATGGTCGGCGCGCAAGGTACTTACCAGTAATACACACTCTCAATTCCTGGTCATGGACACTAACCCGATGACAGGCCCAAATGATGGCATCCGAGTATAAGAAGCGAGGTGGTGGCTACAAGACCTCCAAGGAAGAAGGCCAGACAGAGTCGCAGAAACACCTCGAGAACTGGACCAAAGAAGAATGGCAGACGAAGGAGGGCTCCGGAACAGCCCGGCAGGAGGATGACTCCCGCAAACGGTATTTGCCCAAGAAGGCGTGGGAAGAGCTGGGTGAAGGGGAGAAAGAAGAAACAGACAAAAAGAAGCTCGACGAATCCAAAGAGGGGAAGCAGTTTGTTGGGAATACCGAGTCAGCGAAACAGGCGAGAAGGAGAGCTAGCTCTGAGGTGAAGGATGGCGGCGAAGAATCTCGTGACCGGGATGCAGAGAAGGATGAAGAAGGGGATAAAAACAAGGAGGGGGAAGACGAAGCGGGTGACATGGAAGAGGACAATAACAAAGTGAACGAGAAGGAAAATGGTGTTGGGAAGGATACCAGAAAGGACGACAAGGAGGACAAGGAGAACGAGAAGAACAAGTATAACGCACAGGAAGAGGAGGAGGAGGAGCAGCAGCAGGAAGATCTAGGCAAGGAAAAGGAGGAAAGGGAAAACGAGCATGAGAAAAATCCAGGTACCACGAAGAGAGCCGCAGGAGCTAAACGCAACGCGAAGCAAGACAAGGGACCAAACAAGAAACAGAAGGACAGCGAAAGGATGAAAAGCTTGAGGAAGAGAGACTAAGAGTCACCGTATGTTAGAGTGGAAATGAGGTGATAATTCATGGAAGAACGGTGTAGGAGATGTTCTCATGCCCAGCTGGCAGATGGACGATTCATCCTTGGGGATATCAGAACTACACTTCTACACAGGCACTAGAAATACTCCACTACATACTACAAGAGACTCCAAGGTCTCTTCAAATGAGCAGCCTGATTCCAGAAATTGGGTTGAATATTGATTTCCAATGGTGTATCCGTGCCCTTGAAAGGGGATCTGTTGATCTTCAGGTTCACCGCATCATTTCTTACATTACTCATCCTTATGTATTTCAAAAAGACCTCTCTACTTACGCTCCTCGTCGACATCCACCTGAGCGTTGTAGTTGCTGTCGGGCAACATGTTCATCTGGTCCTCCTCGGCGTCCAACTTGTAGTTGGTTAACCAGAATCCAGCGCCACCAAGGAAGGCGAGAAGAGCAACCAAAGTGTAGTTCCAAACCAGGAGGGGGTCCGTCGCGAGAGGGACCAGGGCCTGTCCGAGCGCAGCCGAGAAGGCGTTCATCATCATGCAGACGGCCTGTACGAGGGAACGCATGTTCTTTGGCGCCTTGGTGTAAGCGTACTCGAGAGAGGTGACGGAGGCAAGAATCTCCGAAATACCACCCAGAATGTATGTCAGAGCCTGGATCCAAACGGAGATGTCGGAGTATTTGCCCTCCTCCTCCAGACATCTGTTGGCGTCGGAACCGCAAGGTCCCAACTTGTAGATGTAGTGTTGAGTGACAGCGGCGACGACCATGCCGAGGGCGGCCATCCAGAAGCCGGCGGTGATCCTTCGCAAAGGAGAGAACTTGATGCCCATCTTGCGCAGGCCAGGGTAGACGAGCCGATCAAAGATGGGAATGAAGATAATAAGAGCAATGGGGTTCAGGTTATTGATGATATCGTTGGGAACACCTCCAAGTCTCATGGTAGCGGCCTGGGAAGTCAAGTTGTTCAGCATCTGGTTGTAAGCGAGCCCTAAGACAGTCAGTATGTAAAAGAGAGTGGTCGCTGCCAGGGGAAAACTTCACATACAGTACAGGGGGTACCACAAGAACACCCGGCAAGCAAGCAGTCCACGTCGAACTTCATCAACCCACGCATCGTCAAAATCCATCCACACCGGCTTGTTGGCCCCAAGAGCAGTGGGCTTGACAGCCGCCCACCTGTCGGTCTGGGATGATTTGCCGAACCTAAAGATGATATGGTCAGCATTTCATTTTTCTGTCGCCATTGGTAGACTGTAGCTTACCATCGCACGGGGTTCAAAGACCAGTGTCCCTTCATGGCCAGCATCGACAGTCTGAATGCCTTGGTGTAGGTGTTTCCAGTGGGAGGGGTCAAATGGTATCTCTTCTTGCATAGAAGCAGAACGGCGGGGCAGAGACAGAACATGGCAGTGGGGAGGAGGTAGGACAACCAGAAGCCGACATAACGCTCAGCGTAGGCCATGCAG
Organism: Penicillium bovifimosum; assembly: GCF_028826915.1. NCBI lineage: Eukaryota > Fungi > Ascomycota > Eurotiomycetes > Eurotiales > Aspergillaceae > Penicillium > Penicillium bovifimosum. The sequence goes on along the minus strand of NW_026622714.1, from coordinate 59,169 downwards.
ATCTGACCGACGAAGGAACCAATGTTGACCATCATGTAGAAGTACATGTAGATTCGGGCAACGGTAGCAGCCGGGTCAACGATCACACGTTCACCAGTCTCGAGTGTTCTGATAAAAGGCTTGTCCTCGCGGTATTGCTCTGCAATCAGGGGGGAGATATTGGCTTTGAAACCACCGGTTCCCATACCCATGATGATCAGTCCAATGGAGAAGCATCCGGCTGCTCCGTTGGGGTTCTGAATAACCTTAGGAATGGCAGAGATAATCAGAATCGTGTGACCGAGAAGCGCGAAACCAATAGCAGTGAGGATGGTGCGGAATCGTCCCCAGTACTGGTCAGCGATAACGGCACCGAGAAGGGGCATGAAGTAAGACCAGAAAGAGTTGACTGGAACAATATATCAGTAGGGAGATAAATCGCAAAGCGGCTGGTCATAGCACTTACACAAAGTCAATCCAGTAGAGGCCTGTTGGCCCAAACCCAGAGCTCCCGGTGAACCATTGCTCCAGTCAGAGGTGCCTGCAACGAGAGCTCCAGTGGTGGATCCATCTGGCAAAGGTCGCTGGAGGAAATTGACGACTATTTTGGATTAGCCTATTTAGATTATCGCTAAGAGATAGGCGCTTCATACAAACGGCGGTGGTTCCGTAGTACGAGAAACGCTCGCACAGTTCCACAAAGGCAACGGTGTATGCCGACCAGGGAACCTTGTCGGAAATACGACGAAGTGTATTCAGCTCCTCATCAGTAGGATAGACCCGATCGAGAGCCTCATCATAAGATCCGTCGGTGCCGCTGGTCACAGTCACTGGGTCCAGCTTCTCATCCAGACCAATATCATGGGTGGCGGCGTGGGACTTGGCCACTTCAGCCAAATCGAGGGGATCGGAGGCATTCATCGTGATGTTTTTGTGGGTTCAGATCTATGAAAGATGAAACTCCCAGAAACGCACGAAGAAGGAAGAAGAAAAAAAAAGCAAGTGGGAGAGGGCGAGGTTAAGCAATTATATGGACATGGCGCGCTTGTCAGCATAGCTGTCAGTTAGCGAGACTCCATGACTTGCTAATCTCCACCCTGCCCGTTCCTTAGTTCATCTCTCACTTTTGCCTTCTGGAAAGCCGAAGGAAAACCGGGGCACTGTCTGTATCTGGACATGGCGGACGCCTAACATATCACGAAAAACCGTCAATAGCCGGGAGACCCTGCCTCTAGCACTCCCAGGATCAACTCTGTGGGATCTGTGCACAGTGGCGTTTCAATCAAGTTCCAATCCTATCAATCGATATAATCTGCTTCGGCAGTATCCGACTGGTCGCGTGTTTGATAGACAGTTGGGGGCGATAAACACGCGCCGGTAGCCACGGTAGCTTTGGTCGAAAAGAGTTTAAGATCCTGGAAGGCTAATAATTGCCAAGCCTTGCCTCGTCCAATCCGACAGTTACAGCGGGCTTGGCATTCCTAGAGGCCCCACTTCCGAGATCCTTGGCCCATGCTTCCTCGAGTTTATGCCGAGTTTGTCCCCGCGCCATGCGGCTTGGCTGGCAACCTACACTGTAACCCTGTCTACTTGGCTATCCTGGGCATCTGAACATCCTATCACAGTTGTCGACGGCTGATAACCGAGGTGAGATATGTACACGGAGAAGTGCTGAAAAAGGGCACATGGCCTCGATCCACAAATGGGCCTTCCTCCATACTCCTGTCAATTATACTCGGCAAGGATTGCACCTCTACGCACCTCCCTAATCTGATTAGAGGCAAAATTGCCACTTCGGGTCTGGGGAAAAAGTGAGACATGTCCAAATGCCATGGCCATGTGATGATAACCCAGATTTCTTACCCCCTATCTATTAGTGTTTACCCAACTTTCATTCAATAATGAATTGGCAAAGCTTGGGCCGACGGTCTCCCGGAGGTGTCGACCTTGTACGGGCTTATGATTGTGGCTGATTAGAATTCCCGCCCGGCGGACGGATAATTGGGTGATATCTTTTGATTGACTACTCCGTACATTTCATCCCCTGTCTTCACGCGATTGGACCTCCCGATTACGCCTTACATTTCCCTCTAGCCCGTAGAGGACATGATCCGACATCCCAGGGATAACCATATCAAATGTCTCCTTCACCACTGTATACTGATAGTATCCGCACCGAGCGATCGGTTGGGTCTTTCGAATGTCCAGTTTTCCATCCGTCAAAACCTCGTCTTTGATGTGAATGGCGATCACCCGGCCGATCACCACATCCACTGTACCCATGGGGGGTTGCCAGGAAGTCGGACGGTGGAATGATACTCGCACTCGAACTTCACTGGGGACTCTTGAACCATCGGGACGTTCATCAACGTCGCAGCTTCCTTGGTCACGTTGGCACGCTCGAATTCATCCACCCCATAGGGAACCTGTTCGGCGGATATATTCACCGCTTCGCGCAGGTCCCATGTCGCCAGGTTCCAAACGAACTTGCCAGTTTCCTCTGCATTGACCACCGTATCCTTGCGTGTGCCATCGACCGTCTGATTGGATGAGAACATCACGTAGGGCGGGTCGAAGGTTAAGTTATTAAACTGCGAGTACGGTGCCAAGTTGGCCTGGCCAGCCTTGTTTTGGGTGGATATCCATCCGATCGGACGGGGGACGACGCACGCCTGCATTCTTGTCAGTTGTCAAGGCCCGATATTCTATGTACAAATCAATGGTCGCAAACTAACCTTGAAAGGATCGTGGGGAAGATCGTGGTCTGTAATTCCTGGTTGGTAAAACATCTTGATTCTCGTGGCAATTCTTTGTTGTGCTTACCCCTCTTATAGCGTTGGTTTCATAGCCGAGTGTTTCTACCGAGAATATTATTCCGGACTTACCCCATACTACCCCATACTACCCCATACTAGCCATTACCTTTCTCCATTCACCTGCATGTTATGCATGGAGACACAAATAGTATTCCAAACTTCGAGATTCCACAAGCTGCGCAGCCACATAGCTAAGCCATCACACACCACGCCACATATTGGTGGCTTGAATCCTAAAAACAACCACCACCTAATAGTTATTGGGATTTTAATTTTTGGAGATGCAGCAATCTGCCTATTACAGTATTCATGCGTCCCATCCAGATCCTCAATGACGCACTCTCATCCCGCAGAGTATTTGAGTCTTGTCGACTGTCGACCATCACTGCCAATGTACCTAACGGGAGCGACTTGCCCGGTACTCAGTTGACCATCTACCAAGCATGTTTCTCCCCAGGTTCGACAGGCTGCGCCGTTATCAAGTGGTAAAGAAAATTGCCGCGAGACAGTATGTCGAGAGGCATCAAAGCTCGGACTTTAGATCAGGAAGCAAGCCGATTAGGTTTAGCGCGCCAACAATCTGGAGACTCGCAGAACTTTGGATCATGTGATACAGTCTGAGGTCTCAGGGGTAACAACGTGGATAGGAGTAGGACAATCAGACACACTCCTCTAGACCTCCTCCTTGTTTTCCTCTCCTATTATCTATAGTCCCGCTGCTCCCAGTTGCCTACCTGGGTCCTGGTTGAAGGCTCGCCGACAGATACGCGAACTCCCTTTTCACTAGTCATCAATGCATATCCTCCACTGTGTCTCCCCGATGACAGGCATGAATAGTTCTTTCGGTCCACCGTGCAGACTTCCTACAGAAATACGGGCTTGTGGTAGAGGGATCTGACACATCAAGTTGCGAGAAATACAGAAGGGACAGTTTTCATTCAATGGCATATAATGTGTTAGAACTCCTAAACCCATGGCCCATGGGTGGTTGCCACCCGTCGTTGCTCGGCTTCAGTGTCTCGGACTCGGGATCCCGGACTTAGCTATTATTGAGTTCGGGCCGGTCCACAACGGGAACGTTGGCGGAGGAAGCGATTAGGACTTCACTTCTGAGAAAACATATTCTCCACTGCGAAACCAGACTGAGTATCAACAAGGCAAGTCTTACTATGTTCTTGAAGGCTGCATTCGACATAAAGAATAGGCCTCCGAATGGACGGAATCCACGGGATAGTACATTTGAGTTGCATGTTACCTCCGAGTCTCAGTGGTCGCGACATGTATGGAGTAGTATGTTTTGATAAAGACGCGACCTCGTCCAGCGCAAAACGTACTAGTTCGGTTCATCCGGGCTGTGACCTCAACTGATCAAGGATTTAGGATCAGCCCCGAGCGGCACCCTCTGCACTCGGCTTCCCCAGACAGGCAGGGATATGCCACCGAAAAGAAGCTTCAGCTCGTCCACGGGTTTGATGTGGATCATCCGAAAATGGGCTGAACCTTGACACAACCTTGGAGGATACTATTTGTCAAACCCCCTTGCGTCAAGTCAAAGTCTGTGTGCACATTCCTCCGACTTGCATTCCTCCATTTCGTGCCAACTTTCTCGAGTGTATCCGTAGCCTTACTATCCAACCACAAGACTCACAGGTCAAATGATCATGCTCATTCCCTGTTCATGCCCCGCTCATGCCCCGCCCGCTCATGCTGGTGGCCCTGCAGGTTATCGATAGCTTTGCACCAGCTAACGACCGCATGACCGGTGTGCGGGCTGAACTCTTTGTCTTGCAATGCCACTCAGGCATAGTAAGTGCACGATCAGTAGGGAATATAACAAAGCACAAGTCCTTCAAAATCGTGTTCGTCTTTCTGAAACCTATCCATCCAGGCTTTATATTTGGAGCTAAGGGTGGGGAAAAGATACATTCTGGATACTCCCTTGTTGCCCACTCGACACGAGGATTGCAAGGCAAGGGCCGACGGCAACTTTCTCGTGGCTTGAAACCGTTTTCTGTCCACTTCATGCAAAGGCGTCATGATGCCTTCCCCGTTGAGGCTGGTCTTGTTGCTTACTTTGCCAGTGGTTCTGGCAGCTCCAGCGCCACACAAACGAGCTGCTAATCCGATCGTGATCATTCCCAACCCAGAGGCCACCGTCGTCGGCTTCTCGAGCCCGAACAAGGTTGACAACTTCAATGGCATACCCTTCGCACTGGCTCCGACCGGATCGCTTCGGTTGAAACCACCCCGGCCAATCCAAACCTCGCTCGGCAATTTCCAGGCTACTTCCGTTGCCAAGTCCTGCCCGCAGTTCCTTTTCAGTACCGACACAAAGGAAATTCCGAGCTCTGTACTCGGGAAGCTGGCAGTTATTCCCATTTTTCAAACAATCACCCATGCAAGTGAAGACTGTTTGACTTTGGATGTATGCCGTCCGTCGGGGACCAACGCCGACGCAAAGCTACCGGTGGTGGTGTGGATCTACGGCGGTGGATTTGAGCAGGGCTCCACGGCGAAGTACGATGGCTCAAGCTTTGTAGCGAGTTCTGTAAAGCTACAAATGCCAGTCATATTTGTTGCCATGAACTATCGCCTTGGTGGGTTTGGATTTCTTCCGGGTGCAGAGGTTCTTAAGGATGGCTCAGCCAACCTCGGGCTCTTGGATCAACGGCTGGCCTTGAAGTGGGTTGCAGACAACATAGCAGCATTTGGAGGCGATCCTTCGAAGGTCACGATTTGGGGCGAGTCCGCCGGAGCCATCTCCGTTTTTGATCAGATGGCTTTATATGATGGCGATAACACATACAATGGGGCCCCACTCTTCCGCAGTGCGATCATGAACTCCGGTAGCATTGTGCCTGCCAATGATGTTGACGGCACGAAAGGACAAGCGGTCTATGACACCGTGGTGGAGAATGGTGGCTGCACTGGGGCGAGTGATACCCTCGCGTGTCTACGTGGGCTGGACTACACCAAGTTCCTTAGTGCTGCCAACTCCGTCCCAGGTATCCTGGGCTATAACTCCGTCGCCGAGTCATACTTGCCCCGCCCGGATGGCATGGTCTTGACCGAATCAGCAGAGCAACTCGTCATGAAGGGAAAATATGCGCCGGTTCCATTCATCATCGGTGACCAGGAAGACGAAGGGACTATCTTCGCTCTGTATCAGAATAACCTGACGACAACCGACCACATCGTCGACTATCTGCAGAGTCTATATTTCTTCGATGCCTCGCGACAGCAGATTGCAGATCTTGTCGCGACATATCAAGACATTCAAGAAGATGGCTCCCCGTTCCGCACAGGGTCATTGTACAACTGGTACCCACAATACAAACGACTTGCGGCCATTTTGGGAGACCTCTCGTTTACCCTCACACGCCGTATCTTCTTGAACTACGCCCAGGACGCAAAACCTGATGTTCCCTTTTGGTCTTACCTCTCGTCCTATGAGCATAACGTCCCCTTTCTGGGAACATACCATGGATCTGATATCGCTCGAGTGCTCTACGGCGTCCTGCCAGACTATGCATCTCAGTCCCTGCACTCATATTATTTGTCATTTGTGTATGAGCAGGACCCGAACGCAAAGGCTGACAAGTACATGAATTGGCCCCAATGGGCTGACAACCACTCATTGATGAATTTCTTCGATGATCATGGCACCTTGTTGCGAGATGACTTCCGTCGGGATAGTTACGATTATATGATGGAAAACCTTGCTTCCCTACATATCTGAGTGGGAATGGGTGGAAAAGGGGAAATTGAGCTGGAAGGGAACCTGGAAGTTCACGAATTATGTCTGCATGAATGACGTTAATATAGCATACCTTAGCTAGCATTTCTATATACAATTTTTATAGGTGTTCCAACCTAGATAGTGACCAATGATATTTCCAGCGCTAAATGTTCTCACCCAAATGCCCAGGTGCTTTCCCTAGCTACTACATGGGACAGTATGGGTCACAAAAACCGATATCCAAGTCGCGGTCGCAGTAGCTGAAGTACTTCCAACACATGGAATTTCCATGGGAGTGTCCGCGATGGAACCGTGGAAGTGGGGTGGATACGGTGGGATCCCAAACAGTGCAAACATGCCGAAGCACATGACCTGCATAAGTTTTTGTCGAAACGACGTTGCTAACTTGCTCCTTGGTCCTTGCCAAGACAGGCCATGTGATCGGACTTATTCCCTGAAGTGTTCCCTGCTGCGGAACGGCACTAATATGTTCCGGAGAAGACAAGTGGAAGAGAATCTCCATCCACCAAATTATTATTATTCCCTTCTGTACGGAGTAGAAATAACAGTATGGTGTGGGTAAGTTGAAAGGCATAGATATCTGATTTCTTGGCCGCTTTAGGGAGTTAAAATAGGAAAGGCGTAGTGGAATTGTGGGAACTTGATGGAATCGACTCCCATGGGACGAACTACCGTGTAATGGGAGTGAAACTCCTATTCCCGTGGGATCTGTCAAGGCCTAGGTTGAAGACTTGAAGTTGGGGCGGTGGCTCTTGTTGTGGCAAGGCTTAGCCGCATAGACCACTGTTGCCGACGGTCGAGGTGAGCACAAGTACACGTGGCTGTCCAGATGCCATTGGTACGGCGATGTTGCCGTTGGAATCCACCGTGATGGATGTGCAGGTGTACAACTCGGTCAATTTGGCACCAGACGAGTACCCGCTCCCACCCAGTGACAATGTGTAGGATGATCCGGAAGACCCGGCGTTGGAGAGCACGGTAATGACCGGTGAGTTGGATCCCTTCTTCATGGCCAGAGTGTGATTATCTTGGTAGAAGGGGACATTCTGAGAAGATGTTAGTTAATTTCCGTCCTAGTATGTCTGCCTGAATACTGACCTTGTAGGTAATGTAGCTAGAGTCTGCGGAGACCGCCAGTTTGCGGATTTTGTTCGTAGTCGCAATATGCTTGTACAACTCTGCCGTGGTAGAATACTCAGAGAGCCAGACGGCCTCACGATTATATGGGTCGTTGCCACCACTGTAGTGTTGCTCCTGACCAGCGTACACGATGGGGATACCGTCAGACAGGAACAGGAACGAGATTACATTCTTGGCCTGTGAATAGTCGCCCGTGTAGCTATGAGAAAACCAGAGTGAGCGTCGGGAATACGGGTATCATGGAAGTACTGTTCACCTTGGGAATCGTGCGTTATCGTGATTCTCGATGAAGTTTCCAAGCAATGTTGAATCTTTGCAACCGGATTTGACAGTGTTGATCATGTTGTAAAGGTTGCTAATGCTGCCACTGGATGATTGGAATGCATTCAGCAGCGGATAGTAACTGCATAGTTAGCATCATGCTTCACATTACGATGAATGGAAGCAATCTCACATCGGATAATTCAAGACGCCGTCCATGTAGTTCTGATAGTCGCAGGTGTAAGATGGATTTCCATCGAAAACTTCTCCAACAGAATAGACGCCTGCAGCGGCATTGAAGTCGGGCCAGAAAGACTTTTGGACATGCTTCACGGTATCGATGCGCAGTCCGTCAACTGAAAAACATCACTGGTCAGCTTAGCTCTTTGAGAATTGAGGAGCCCAGCTTACTCGAGTACTTAGACACCAGCTCAGAGACCCAATTGTTCCAAAGATCCTTCACATCAGTGCGATATGTGTCCAGGTCCGGCAGGGACACGGTGTTATCACCCAGCCAGCAATTCTCAACGTTAGACTGGTCATTGTAGTCACTGATCGAACAGTAGGAGTGGAAGTATGAAGAAGAGTTGAAGGGTGAGAAAACGCTGTAATCCACACTACTTCCGGCGCCAGCATACCCCTATTGATATTATCGTGTTAGAAACAGCCTAGAAACAGCATTGAACAGGCTTCCAGCACAACCTACCATATGATTCGCTACAACATCAACCATCAGATACATTCCTCGAGCGTGTAGCGCAGCTGAGAGTGCCTTCAGGTCATCGGATGTGCCCAAGTGTGGGTCGACATTGTATCTAGTACAGTGTGTGAGCAACCTCCCGACATGTGGAATGTGAAAAGCCTACATATCTTGTTGCCAATACCCATGGAAAGCCTCGCCCACACCAGTGTTCTGCGATAACTGCTTTGTCACGGGAGTAATCCAGATGGCAGTAAATCCCATTCCCTGGATATAATCCAACTGAGACGAAAGTTAGGATACAGAGCTAATACCGTGCTAGGTTCGAATAGGCATTTGAGGGCATACATGGTTGATGATACCGCGCCAAGTACCACCGCAATAGATCTATATTCATGGTTAGTCTTGACCAGGAGGGTGAAAAGGGGCACATACTCTTTCACCGACGTCGCAGCCCGCACTTGTCGAGTTATCCGATCGTCCAAATCGATCTGTCAACAGGAAATATATCGACTGTGGGCGCCATTCAGCGGGTGACAAGGCCGTCACTATCTGCCCCAGCAGCAAGACTGCAGTCAGAAACAGATACCTCATTGTGGCAGGCAGGAAAGGCGAGATATGTAATAATAGTGAGATTTGAGTCTTTGAATACTCTCACAGACCCCGCAGTCAGCTCTTCAATTTATATCCTCAACCTTGTACATTGTCCATCTTAATAAAAATTGCAACAACAACAACAACCACCAAGGCGAAAGCTCCCGATCTGGTAAAGACAGCGACCCCGGGCCGAGACACCCATTCACAGGCGTCGATAAAGTGGAGATCTTACCGTCATCAGGGCAATAAACTCGGTCCAGTCGCAAGTAGTCTCCAGACAAGTCTGTCAGCACCGGAGTAGCCCCTGATGTGTCAGGAATGAGCTCTTCGGGGTTAATCCGAGTTGCTGATTGGTTGTTGTCGCCCGTCGACAGGGGACGGGGATTCGGCGGACTGGGATGTCGGGGATAAAGAGGCAAAAGTCAACTTTCAAGAGTAGATCGTTGCTGTTGAGTCGATCGGGCAGAGTTCGGTCTTTCATGTGTCTCGGGAGATATGCGATGCACCTCCGCACTGAAGACAGTAATGATGCACCTCATCCTTGACAAAATCAGAGAACAAGCTGACTATTTAGACGAAAGTCATTAGTCACTTTTCACCGGACGATGGCGCAGAACCGAAATGGCGATGTCCGTTTGGCAGACCGCGCAGACACAGACCGATTTCCAGGCAAATGAATTGGATCTCGGCATTCGCGACCGAGTGAATTTCCCGCGCGAGATGCGTCTACTGTGTAGTCACCTGCATACACCTGCACCAGATCACCTGATTTACGTATAAAACCCACGTTTGTCCCCGATGGAACTCACACCAACTCATCTTCTATCCCCGCGATGGCTCGTTTTTGGATTGCGCTTTGGGCGCTGACACTCGGCCATGTTGTGATCGCATCACCGCAGGGCCAACTTCCCCTGGCTCCTCGTTCTACAGGCGCCTTGGATGCATGGCTGGCATCTGAGACCACTGTAGCAAGACAGGGCATTCTGGATAATATCGGATCGGCTGGTTTTCATGCGAAGAGTGCAAAGGCAGGCGTCGTCGTCGCTAGTCCGAGTACTTCCAATCCGGATTGTAAGAAGAGTTCAGCTGGTGGTCGAGGTGGTCACTGACCAGCAGTATAGATTATTATACCTGGACTCGCGACTCTGCTCTGGTATTCAAGGCCTTGATTGACATGTTCAAGAACGGCGATACGGATTTGCTGAGTTTTATAGAAGAATTTATTAACTCGCAGGCTCATCTTCAGACTGTGTCCAATCCATCGGGCGGACTGTCCGGTGGGAGTGGATTGGCTGAGCCCAAGTTCAACGCCGATGAAACTGCTTTCACCGGCTCTTGGGGTCGACCTCAGCGCGATGGACCAGCCCTACGAGCCACCGCGTTGATTTCATTTGGACAGTGGCTAATTGTAGGCATCCAGGATGTGATCGTCGGACATTGCTGATTGGCGTAGGAAAATGGATACACCAGTTATGCCACCAGTATTGTCTGGCCTGTCGTGCGGAACGATCTTTCGTATGTTGCCCAGTACTGGAATCAGACTGGATTCGGTAAGTGAACTTGGACCCACACTTGAACAACTCCTGATGAATTCAGACCTCTGGGAAGAAGTGTCTGGCTCTTCGTTCTTCACCATCGCGGCTCAGCACCGCGCCCTGGTAGAGGGAAGCGCGTTCGCCACGGCAGTGGGTTCATCATGTCCTTACTGCGACTCCCAGGCACCACAAGTACGGTGCTTCCTTCAGTCCTTCTGGACTGGGTCTTACATCCTGGCCAACTTTGGCGGCGGTCGCAGTGGAAAAGACGCAAACACAATACTCGGCAGCATTCACACTTTCGATCCCGAAGCCGGGTGCGATGACACCACATTCCAGCCCTGCTCAGCACGAGCACTCGCTAACCACAAGGCCGTGACCGATTCCTTCCGGTCGGTCTACAGTATCAACTTAGGTATAGGCGCTGGCAAGGCCGTGTCCGTCGGTCGATACTCAGAGGACTCATACTATAGCGGTAACCCTTGGTACCTGTGCACCTTGGCGGCAGCCGAGCAACTGTACGATGCTATTTATACGTGGAACCGTATTGGTTCTTTGACGATCACTTCAGTGTCTTTAGGCTTCTTCAAGGATCTATATAGTGCCGCTGCTGTTGGTACCTACCCCTCATCCAGTCCAGCATACAGCGCAATTGTTAGCGCTGTCAAGATATACGCCGATGGATACGTCGGCATTGTGGTATGTATCTTTATTCTACCAAGACATAGGGAACCTGCCACTGATATACACCCAGCAAAGATATTCTCTATCCGATGGGGCCATGTCCGAACAGTTCTCCAAGTCGGATGGCTCGCAACTGTCAGCCAAAGACCTGACTTGGTCCTACGCAGCGCTTCTTACCGCCAACGAGCGTCGAAATGCCATCGTCCCAGCACCGTGGGGGAGACAGCTGCCAGCAGTGTTCCAGCCCAGTGTAGTGCTACTTCTGCCATTGGAACTTTCAGCAGCGCGACCAACACTGCCTGGCCCGCCACATTGACTAGCAGATCAGGAGGCGGAAGCACTACCAAGACAACTACTACCACATCTACTATGACGACGACGACAGACATACCATGCACAGCGCCTACTAGTGTCGCAGTGACATTCGACGTCATTGCCACTACCGTCTTCGGCGAGAATGTCAAGCTTACTGGATCCATCTCCCAGCTTGGCGCCTGGGATACGACTAAGGCTATCGCTCTGAGTGCTTCGTCCTACACGACCAGCAATCACTTGTGGTTTGTAACTGTCACACTGCCTGCTGGAAGTACCTTCACCTATAAGTACATTCGAGTGAAGAGTGACGGCACTGTTCAATGGGAGAGTGACCCAAACCTGTTGTACACTGTGCCTACAACCTGTGGCACCACGGCTGCCACGTTAAGCGATATTTGGAGGTGATGGGCATAGGGAATGGAGTGGAAAATGTCGGGATCGGAAATGTTCGATTACCTCAGGGCTCAGGCTAGCTCTAGGTCAAGAGCTCTGTTACCTTTTCCACATCTCTCGGGTTCTGTTGTCTTTTCATCGATTGGTCGTTAGAATAGTCGTTTATATAGTCATGATGCAGATGTCTGGTCATTAGCATTTTGTATCTAGTTTGTTGCATCTGTCATCAACTAATCAATTGGGTTAGGTCGCCCTGATGTCTTGACTGCCACATATCTGCATAACTGCATGTTAGGCCTGAGAACTCCTAGCCTGGGGCTCTTTCTTGTTACCAGTGCCACTGTCATCTGCGGACATAGGCAAGGTATTGTGGCAATTTATGTTAATTCTTCAATCTTAACGTGGTCTACTCGCAGTCTATTGGGTTGATTGATGGTAGACTGGTAGTACTAAGTCACTCGTAAACCGCTCTGCTCACTAATTCGTCAAATAATCGAGCCGTAAAACTAACTATGTCTATGGATAAAGACATCTACGGTGAATTTCATGACGATGAAATAAGCTGATCATTAGTTATTAAGCTTATTTCCTATGAGGCTCACTGAGGCTGGCCTGGCTGGCATTCAAATATGGGATCAAAGTCCCCAAAAGGATAACACCATGCATAAGGAAGGAAAGCCTTAAAGATGGCATCTCGTCACCTCGTGCCATCCATCATCTTCAAATCTTGACAATGCCCGCTGCCCCGGCAGCCTCTGATCATCCACAGGATGCAATACTCATTACTCGCAGACAGGAGGTACAGGAGGCCGCACTAGCTGTTGGCAATACCTAAAGGCGGTGTGGGACAGAAGGCCCTGCGGCCCCTGCCGTCGCCCTCTCCCCAACTGTTTCATCGCGGCATCTGCATGGCCGACAACTTGGCCACATTGAATTACTCCGTATCTGTGCCTTTGAGCTTACCCACAGTCCCACATCCTCCTGAGTCCTGACTTCACCCGACCTCACGTTATGACTTATGTAAACTGATATCTTATCTCATGTCGGAGCCTGCCCATAGAGGTGGCGCGGTTCTCAGGGTTTTTCACAACATCTCGATTCGGCCAACATGGGATAAACATGGAGCTAATAGTTAGGATAGTATAGAAAATATTTCTCATTCGACTTATCGCCACTATTTCATTTAGGCTTTGGCCTCGGCTTCCCCGTCCGCAGCAACCGCCTTTTGTCGACGGAAATAATATTGAGCACAAAGCAAGAATGCCAGAACCCACGATGCACCGGCGATCGAGCAGATGGCAGTGAGGCCATGCAAGTATTTCGGTGCGTCAGACGTACGGAAAATTTGCGAGCCTGCGATACCAGCACAGTTGGCGGCCATGACAACCAGTGCCATAGCAACGCTTCGTTCTTGGGGTGTACGGCAGTAGAACGATAGCCAGCCGACATTGAGAATGCTACTGGGGCGTTAGTGTATGTGAGAACGTGAGGACGTTTTGGACTCACTGCATGCTACAATAGGCGATGTTCGCGACTGCAATGACTCCGTACCGATGCCATTGTGTGGCGTGGGGGTTACTGGCGCGGAGACACGCGTAGGATATGACATTCCAGGTGATCGCCAAGAGCACAAATGGTCCACGGTGTCTCGTCTTATCGCTATTGGGAGTCAGCCTTTGGTTTCTTGCAATCATCGCACAATGCGACCAGACACTTACGCAGCCACAGACAGAATGATCAGCCAGATCATGCTGCAGTACACTGGAACCGAGGCCAATGCATTGGCCCTGACGGCATCGAAGCCCAATCCTTTGATCATGGTGGGTGTGTATTGGGTCAACCCTGAGAAGCCAGACATCGAAACCAAAGTCAAGAACACATGCTGGAGGATACGCGGCTGCTTCACCGTCTGCCAGATGTCTGACTTGGTGATCTGAATATGGCCCGTAGCCTTGGCTGGGTCATCCAGAAGAACACGATTGCGAATGATATGTGACTGGCGCTCGGTGAAATAGTTCCAACGCCCCAGGGCAATCAATGGATGGCCATCTCCAGCCGAAGGTGGCACGAACAGAGTGAAGAAAATGCCGATGGCCAGGGTAATCAAACCTTCGACTAGTTATGGGTGTAATTAGATCGGTCCGGCTAGTCGTCTCTTCCCCGATTCTCGGAATTTGAACTTACCCAGAAATACCCATCTCCATCCCTCTAACCCATGTGTGTCGTGCAGCTTGAGCAGACCGGCCGAGATCAAGCTGGATGTAGCGGATGCAAACATCTGCCCATAGAAGAACAAACTCACCCGTAGACTAGTCTCGTCCTTCTTGTACCAGGTTGACAAATAGTACAATGCACCTGATGTGCGTTAGTATTCCTTGTTGGGACCAGTAGGCGAGATGACCGCACCTGGAATAAAGCCGCCTTCACAAAGTCCCAGCAGAATTCTCGTAACCAGGTATGCGGGATATGACTTGACAAAGGCCTGGAAAGTCGCGACTAATCCCCAAGCGAACAATTGGCCTGATAACCACTTTCGTGGTCCGATTCGCTGGAGAATGATGTTAGATGGGATCTCAGAAAGGACGATGCCAGCCGAGAGCAGCTGGGATCCAATATTGATTTGATTTGTGGTGATATTGAGGTCTTTTGTGATCGTCGATGTCAAGACAGCGCTTATATTGCCCCGGTCCATCTGCAAAGCAAAGAAAGCCGCAGCGAGGATAGGAAGCAGAATGAAGTCGACCCTGGCACGCACATCGTCAATGTTTCGCTCACAGTGAACACCCGACTACAGCGACTTACCTCCTCCGAACGCCTGATTCCTCGCTATCCCAGTCCTTGACGATGGCATCGTCAAGTTCACTAGAGCGCGTGCTGATGGTCTGCTCGCTGGCCTTGTGTTTCTCATCTAAGATGCCTTTCTCCATTTTTTGCATCTAATAGACCCTACAATAGGGCATCAAAGGATCAGTGTAATGAGTGAATATCGGTTCCTTGAGCTTCTGTGGGCACAATCTTATTCTTCGCGGCCTCCCAGCTATTCTTATAGGAGAAAAGAGAAAAGCAGAAACAAAAGAAAACAAAGCTTATGATATAAAAGCTCAAGCTTGCTGCAATCTCCAGCTAGCACGACATTAGCCGTCAAGTCTTGTCGCGACACGGTGGGGAGATATGGCGACATCACGGCTTATATGACGAGAGCGTCCCATTTGCGGAGTCTCAAAGTGATCGTGGGGGCTCTTTGGCCTCTTTGGCCTTTTCAGTTGATTACTGGCTTTCGGCAGTATTGAGCATCTATAGGTGGATCTATTCGGGTGTTCCCTGTCACATTCGGGTTATACTTCCACATAATCACTGTTTCAGTGTCCCTACAATGCAGTCTCTGAACCTTAGAATGTGGTTTAATACTAGAATAAGTCATACCTAGGTACCATGTTTTATCTACATTCTATCTACAATCTATCGGGCTTCACACCCATATTTCCCAAGAGACGCCATGCCGACTAGTCAAAGGTACCTGTGGTCCTTCGGCGGCAACGATATATCCCGCATCACACCAGCTAAAGGAAACCCGGGGCTGTGCACCATAGAACCCATCATACTCTTCATCTAGTGCGTCCAGGAGAGTATCAACTGGGTCTAATGGGTGAAGAACATCCCAAGGCTGGATGCAAGTCACTCCTTGGCAGGACTTGAGGACCATGAGAAGGGCATCAAGTCGATTGATAGCCTGAGTTAAACTGCGACCGAGGATTTGGGGCTCATCTCCATTGGCCTGAGAGGTAGTTTGGTACAGATTGTTCAACTGGTACGGATCCGTCTGGAGGATGATTAGTTGTTGCACGAGGTATATTGTGAGTAGTGTTTACTTACTAGTAGATCATAAAACTCATGTTCGTTATTGCACCAGACCGAGTAGTACAGGTTGTAACCCCGGCCTAGTAGACGAACGGATTTGTAGGTGTTATTCGGGATGAAGGCTGAGCCTCCAGGACCTGTAAGTTGGAAATTAATATCAATGCCTCTATATCTCGAAGCTGGCAATGTCTTTTAAACTTACCAATACCGCTAAAAGCACCTTCGGCAACAGCGGAGCCCCAATATTCTACTGTGACATGTTCATGCCGCTCACCATCAAGCCCAGGCGTAACAGGAATTGGGGCACCATCGAAATCATCCCGTGCCGGAATTCCAGCAAGATAGAAAAGCGTCGGCGCGAGATCAACATGGGTCGTCACCGCATCCTGCACATGACCCTTGGCAACATCCGGTCCCCGAATGAATAGGGGAACGCGAATATCCTCCTCGAACCCACAAGTCTTTCCGGGGGCAGTCGGTGTTGGCCGATATGGAATCCATTATCCGAAGTATAGATGATGTAGGTGTTATCCATTTGACCACTCGCTTCGAGTCGAGTAATTAGGGAGTCAACTAGTTCATCTACGCCCTGTAGGGCGCGCAGACGTGAGCGATAAAAGTGATCGTTGTAGTCGACCGTTGATTGGTTCAGCAGGGGCAGATCATGAACCCAGCTGACTCCACTCGGCTGCATCGAAACTATCAGTCAGAGATGCCAAGGCAAACGGAAGATATTTCACCAATGATCGCGCTTACCTGGTTCGGATTGAAATTTGCCGCGCGGGGCACCTTGATATCTTGGAAGTAATGCTCGTGTCGTTTGAGAGGGATAGGCGCCGACATATAAATATTGCCAGATGAAATATCTCCAGGGTCCACATTTGAATGCGGTGCGACAGGGGAAACGGCCAGGAAGAATGGCCTCTCGCCGTCCAAGGCATCATCGAGAAAACCAAGAGCCTTCCCCGTGATCACATCGATGGTGTGTTCACCCTCATGGCTTACGGGCGGGTCATGATTCCGCTGGTAGGTTGAATTGAGGTATGAATAAGTGTAGGGATCAAGGAGGAAATCCGATCCATTGAAGCCATTGACGTGGGGGCTGTCATAGTTATAGATGGTATGGGAATTGAACATTTTACCCGTGTAGTAGGTATCGTAGCCCGCATTTTGTAGCCAAACAGGAAGGAAATTCTCATTGAAGCCGCGCTCGACAAACTTGGGATATCCCCCGTACGGGGGGTTTACGTCGGTTACATTGGTGTTGTGTGCCTGGCGACCGGTCCATAAACTCACACGCGAGGGACAACATAGTGCCGTAGTGACAAAATGGTTGCGGAAGAAAGTTCCCTGTTCGCGAAGGTGCTTTGATATGAACGGAGTGTAGGATGTGGAGTTGAGCTGGAGGTCTTGGTCGTCGGTAATGATGAAAAGGATATTTGGTTGGCGTGATAGTGCCTGGCTGTGTTTGAGTACTGACTGAACTGGAGATTGTAGGTTGGATTGAATACTCAGGGCGGCTCCTTCAACGGCGATGAGGCCGGCGACCACCGCGATCAACTTCATTGTGAGTTAAAGAACTATCTTCGATCACAACAGTACCTAGCTAAAGTAGTTATGTTATACTGTGTACTGCATGCTCGGAACATTTAGCCGTTATCCCGTTGGAGCTCGGCTAATGTGGAGCTTAGAGTTGTGGAGTCTCACGGTTGAGAATGATGCCATCAATGGGTCCAATGGCGATCGGAGAGGGGAAAAGCTTTCTTGAGCACGTTAAAGATCTGAATAGATTTTCAATACGGAATCATCTTTCTAACAAGGTTGGTACCACGTAGTACAAGATAAGGGAGACTTTGATCTCACTTCTTGTCTTACAGTCTTTCTTTATTTTCACTCATTCTTATTCCTAAGAGTAAGAAACGAAGGTACATGTACTCGGTGGCCAGAAGTATAGAAGTGGGTCCATTGCGTACCATTGCGTGCTCTACAATCTGGATGAGCACACTTTAAAACACATTACCTTCTGCTTGGGATATCCCGTCGGAGACGGATGCTTCCGTCCCTGAATCACTATTATCGTGGTAGTGAGATTTGAGTCAATACTAGGGCTAAAGGTAAATTTGTCGTGACACAGTATCTCTTGCATATACCTTGGTCTTCCTCCACGGCTGACCGGTAGCTGACACGAGAATTCTGAGTCTTCTCTGCTCGCCCGCAATGACCCATACAGAAAATACGCAGGCTGAGCCGGCGATGCATGCAAAGGGTGTCATCGGGGCGCATTCTGTTTCTGGTGATATTGGACACATGCGAGATGAAGAAAGTCCTTTGCTTCCGCGACCTGATGCAGAGTCAAAGAAGGCCTTGAAGAGTGTTGGGACGATTATCGCTGTACTTTTACTGGGTAAGTTCAATTACAAAGTCAGAAGCAAAAAGAAAACAAAGAAACGGCCGGAGAGTTAATATGCGAATACAGGCGAATTTATTTCCAATGCCGATGCGACACTTGTGATGGCGGCAGCAGGCCGCATCTCGTCAGAGTTCAATCGACTGCGCGATGCCAGTTGGCTCTCCACGGGTTATACATTGGGTGTTTGTGCTGCCCAGCCCATGGTGAGTGAGCGCATACCGAAGAGAGCAGATCGCAGTGCCTGATAGACCGTTTAGTATGGAAAATTGAGCGACATATATGGCCGTAAGCCGATGCTGCTGCTCTCATACCTATTGTTCACGACTGGCTGTATTATGAGGTTAAGAATGATCTTCATGAAACCAATGAAGTATGATGCTAACGACAAATAGTGGCATCGGATCCAAGATGCCGCTGGTTATTCTTGGTCGCGCAATTAGCGGAACGGGTGGCGCCGGAATCATGACCATCAGCTCAATTATCATCACAGACATCGTGCCCAAGCGTGAGGTTGCTACGTGGAGAGCATATGTGAACATTGCCATGACACTGGGACGCAGTCTAGGAGGTCCCATAGGTGGATGGCTGAGCGATACCATCGGATGGAGATGGTACATGCCCAGATCCAATGGCCTTTGAGTGATTGCTAACCGCGTGCAGGCTTTTCATTCTTCAAGCCCCGTTTCTCGCCCTAGCTGCAGTTCTAGTGGTTGTTAAGCTACATGTTGGCGAGAGCAAAGTCTCCGACGCTGAAGAAAATAAACTTGGCAAGGTTGATTTCTTAGGAACCGCGCTGCTGGGTTCATCCATTATCGCTATGACTACGCTCCTCGACCAAGGCGGAAAATTGTTCCCATGGAATTCATGGCCCACAGCCCTCTTTGCAAGTGGTGGAATCTCAATTCTAGTGGCATTTGTTCTGGTTGAAGCCTTTGTAGCCCGCGAGCCAATCTTCAACCTCCGCATCCTCCGTCGAACGAATGTACCGACAGCCTACTTTATCGGTGCCCTCCAAATAACCGCCCAGCTAGGAATGATGTTCTCAGTCCCATTGTACTTCCAAGTCACCCAGCGAGCATCGACCACAGCAGCGGGTGTTCATCTCGTGCCTGCAGTGATTGGAAACACCATGGGCGGTCTGCTAGCTGGGATGTTTATCCGTCGAACAGGCCAGTTCAAGATTCTGCTTGTGGTCGCCGGACTTGTGGCCTCAATATCTTACGTTCTTCTCTATCTTTGCTGGAACGGTAACACTGGTTTCAGGGAGTCACTTTTTATCCTCCCCGGTGGGCTCGGAACAGGTATCGCCGCTGCCTCGTCATTCATTGCCATGTCCGCTATGCTCCCTCCCGAGGAAGTAGCCATGGCGACTGCAGGATACATGCTCATCACCGGATTTTCTATGACGGCTGGTGTGACAATCTCTAACTCTGTTCTGGGCATGGAATTCCAGCGGCAGTTGCGGCAAAATCTTCACGGGCCTGGCTCTGGCAAGGTGAAACTTCTCCGACCTGCTTTTGAATGATAGAATTCAATAGGGCTAACTTGCATAGATTATCGAACGCGCAATGGCTGATACGAACTACATCAAGCACCTGAGTGGTCAAGTGCACGAGATTGTGGTAGCTTGCTATGTTTCGGGGCTTAAGCATACATATTGTGAGTTACGATTCCTTCATGGATGCATCAACCACCTCATGCTAATGTCATATAGTGGTTTCCCTGGCTTGTTCACTTCTGGCGTCGTTCAGTGGGCTATTCATTGTACGCCATCAGATTTAGACAGGAGTAGTTCTCATTGT
The DNA here is from genome assembly GCF_028826915.1 of Penicillium bovifimosum. Lineage (NCBI taxonomy): Eukaryota > Fungi > Ascomycota > Eurotiomycetes > Eurotiales > Aspergillaceae > Penicillium > Penicillium bovifimosum. Next base: position 38,919 of record NW_026622714.1, on the reverse strand, counting down.
TCTACCTGCATTAATCTTCTTGCTTTAAGTTGCTTATCAACAGGTTAACATGACTTTCACTCAGAACCCTACTGTACTAAATCACTATGTACTTATACTGCGCAAGCTAGCTAATCCTCCAGCATAGAAGAAGCCACAGGGTCAGCCACACCTGCCAAGCCGCACTCGCCCCAATACAAGCTGGTGATAATTGCCCACCTCCACATATCGGATATACTTGCCGCAGCTACAACAACATAAATTATGCGTCGATTCCCCTTCAGGACCTGTCTCCCGTTTTTCGGAGTCGATGGGCTGTCAAGGTGTCACCATGTGCCCCCAAGGCAACTCCACTGCCTCTCCGGTACTGCCCGCGTCAAACTGCCAAAGAAGGTACCTCAGAGGAACACAGTCTACGGCAGACGAGGAATCATTACGTCGCCTAATAAATCACATCATGTGATGTCAAAGCGTGAGATGAATCAAGAAGCTTCTTTTAATAAGAAAGTATTCAACTTATCCTTGGCTCTGTCGAATAGCCGCATGAACGATGCGACGGAGCTGCGGTGCATGGTCCTGAATGTTGATGGCTCCGTTCAGTATTCCGAAGTCCGCGGAACGAGAGAAGATGTGGCCAAGCGGTATGGACTAGATGGCCGAGACCTGCGGAATGTCGATCTTGTCTCCGAGGGAATTCCACATATATTGGTCCGCCCAACGACAATCTTCATCAGCATGTTCACACTGCGGCTTCTTGTCTGCACAGATGGTGTGCTTCTTTTCCTTCTCCCACTAGAAGACAGTCACGTTAAGGTGCAAGACGTCTTTATGACCGACCTCAAGGGTAGGCTCAGCCCCCGTCCGGGAAGCGGTATGTTCAGCAAACTGCCATTTGAACTCCGAGCCGTGGATGCAGCACTTGCTTCTGTTATCGCCACTCTTGAAGCGGAACATGTTCTCATTCGTCGAGAGGTTGCCGACAGTTTGCATGATTCCACGAGAGAAGACGTCGTTCATTCGGTTCTCCGCGGGTTGCAGGATCACAGGAAAAGACTGGTGGCTATCGAACAACGCGCCCGCCAGTTTCGCTCCGCCTTACGGGAAATTCTCGAGAATGACGATGATATGGCGTTGATGTACTTATCAGATCGGCTGGCGGGTAAGCCGCATGTTGTAGAAGATCACCAAGAAGTTGAGTATCTCCTAGAGGGATACTACAAGAACACGGATGCGATCGCGGAGTCTGCAAGCGCATTGCTGGGCGACGTGGAACGTACAACAGAGACAATTCAGTCTATTTTGGATGTGCGGCGAAATCAGATTCTGATCTTTGAGGCTCAACTCGAAATCTGTATGTTGGGATTTGCTGTGTCAACATTTGTGGCGGGTTTGTTTGGGATGAACGTGGCAAACTTCTTTGAAGAGAGTACTTCAGCATTTGCAATTCTCGTTGCTGCATGTGTGATGGGAACTGTTGTTATTGCAAGGTATGGTATGTGGAAACTGAATAGATACCGCAAACTTCGCTTTTAGGGCCTGCATGCTGCTTGTCGAATGCATATTTCTTGGGTTTCACGTACGGGGATATGGCCCGGTCTGCTCTCATTTCACTCTCGAAGTCGTATTGCAGCTGGCCGTCAACAAGCACCAATTCCCTAGATTCCAACCCAATCTTATCGGCCACAGGAACTGGATATAGATGTTCGACGATGGGAATGCGATCCTCCACAGGATTTCGGCATTTGCCCGTGTATGCAAACTAAGACTCCGAGGATTCATTCCCAAGCCGATTGACGACGACGGGCGTATGTCACCCAAAGACACGTGGTACAGCCAAGGCGACAAGGTCGATCAGTTGACTTCGTTGGGGAATTATTACAGTCCTTGCATGGAGGGGATTCCTAATAATGCACATCCAGACTCATTTGACATTGACGCGTGGAGCCCTCTGGACTATCACGAGCCATCTCTCGGGTCCGGGTACTGGAATTGAGGAATATGGTAGTCGAAGCAAACCAAAAGTGAATCATCACCGTGATTGAAAATAGAATGGCAGGCAAGCGATAAAGTAATTAGATCCAATATTGACAATTTGCCTAATAACATAGATCATCGACTTGGTTTTCCAACAAAGTCACCAATTCGGGAAGGGCTCCAGAGCAAGGCTATCTCCACGTTATATTGAACGAGTTCCGAGCCCCCTGGTTGAGAATCTGGGAATAGAAGAGGAAAGCAAATGCCAAAATGGCCAAGAATATACACGAACCAAAATTACAGATGGTTGGTCTTAGAGGATAAAATTATAGAGCGATCATTCCAACACCCGCCAGAACCGCGGTGGCAATGTAAGCTGCCACCTGGAAAGATCCAAAGGATGTGCTGGGGTGGATGCTGATAACACCAGCGCTGGACGAGGTAGCCGAGGTCGAGGCGTCATCTGAGGAAGAGCTAGAGCGACCCTTGCCGTCGCCCTCGGTGGTGACAGTTCCGACCCCGGCGGCCCCGGCCTCCTTCATCTGCGCCGCGCAGGAACCGGTAGCCTTGGACACGGATTTGACGGTGGCCGAGCCAGCAAAGTCACAAGCATCTGCAGCGCGGTCCTGCTCAATGTAGTATTTGTTCAGAGCAAAGGCAAGTTTCTCCTTGGTCGAACACATGCTGTAAGCGCCATACTCGCCAGTGGTCGCATTGGCTTCCAGACCGCTGCAGTCGGTGTAGCCGCAGACGGTGCTGAATAGTTTGGCATATCGCTTGGAGTCGAGGGATTCGGACACCACGCAAGCGGAGGCATCGTACATGCACTCACACAGACCGGCGTCGGCGACGGGGGGCAGGGGGGACGCCTCAGCACCCCACTTGGAGTTTACGGTAGGGCAGCTGCGCAGAGCAGCCAAGGTCGGTGTGTAGGAGGCCTTCTTGGTGCCAGTAGGGTTCACTTTGGCGATCTGGCTGGAATAATACTTGAAGTCGGGTAGAGTCTTGACACTGGTGCTGTCGATGACGGAGACGAGTCCTGTAAATTCGGGATCAGTCAATTGCTCACATTACTTCCCAAGACCTGATTCTTACCGTAGTCGTTGGCCTCCTGGAAGTACATGTACACGATACCACCGGACCAAACTTCAGCCATGGGGTCCTCATAAAGAGCCTTGACATCGGTAAAGGTGCGGGGTTTCACCTCGTTGCAGCCATACTCGGCGAAGAAGACAGGAACGGAGTAGTTGGCGAATTCTTCCGTACGGTCCTTATACCCAGATCTGGCGTAAGTGGAGGAGGAGCCGCACCACGAGTAGATATTGTATCCCCAGAAATCAATTGCCTCGTCGGTATCCTCGCAGTCGAAATAGTCAGCCATGTTCGCACGGATGCTGCTCACATCAGCGGTAGCATATCCGACACCCATCGGGCGATAGCCCTTCTTTTTGATATGCCTCTTCGTGTCGCGAACAGCGGCTTTGACAAAGGCGCTAGCATCAGAAGTAGCGATGTTGTTAGAAACCTCGTTTCCGGCAAAGAACCCAATGACGTTGCTGTATTGGGACAGTTCATCGACCACATCGGTGTATCGCTGGAAGAGTTCGGTGTTCCAGAAGGGATCGTCGCGATCGATCGACAGTTTCGGCTCGGATAGATCGGAGATCACGTAAATACCAGCATCCTGCAAAAGCTTCATGCAAGCCGAGTGGTCAGCCGTGGGGTTGATGGCATAGGTACGAATCACGTTGGTGCGCAGCTCCTGCAGAATGGGGACATCACGGGCACAAGCCTCGGCATCGGCCAAAGGGTCCTTGTAGCTATTGCTATCGGTAGACTCCTCTGTGAGATGTTAGTAGAGGAATCGACCGGATAGTCGTAATAACGTACGCTGATAGGCGATTCCTCGCATGTAGCTGTGCTGGTCAGTGGGTTGCTCAATCATCACGAAATAGCGCATCGACTCACAATTGGGTATCGTTGCTGGAGTAAAAGAACTTGGTGCCCTATTCACCAAGACTTAGTACTCAGAAGACTCTCATGTTACTCAACGAAACCGTACCTTGATAACAATAGGGTCGAGATCAGCAACAGCAGCCCCCAGCAGGGTTGCCAGCGCTATCGCGGAAAACTTCATGGCGAGTATGTTGCGGAGCTGAATCCCAAAAAGAGAAGAAGCTGAAAAGCGAATGAACGAGTGAACGGGCAGTTGGAACAACTACAGTCGAAATGACCGGCGTAATGGGCGAGGAATATAAAAGAGTGACTTCAAGACGTTAATAGAGAGCGCGGGACAGGGAAAGAGGACATCGAGGCTATCAAACCATTAATCCCTCCCCTGAAATCAAAGGAGGTTGTCTATAGCCGACCTGACCACGGCCTTGGGCCTTGGCCCTTGGCGAAGTGGTGAAGTTGATCTATGCAAATTTAGACTTTGCGCTAAAGCCAAATCGACTACGCCCAAACCAATCAGAAGGCGTCCCCCCGTCAAAATTAGCACGCTAGACTGAGCCAAATCTTGGTACTTCGAAAGTGATTGGTCCGGTCGTTTAGGACATCAAACTGCATCATTCTTCAAGGAACCTCCAACTCACTTGTACTATTACTATGTTCCAGACATCTTCATCCTCTATGAAAGAAGAGGCAGTATGTATTCCAACAAAATACGTAAAGGGGAAACTGAAAACTGAAATGGTGAAAATGCCTCGTTAGGCTGACGCGAGGTGTGGGGCCTCTTGGCTTCTGGGCGCCGGCAATGGGCGGATGCCTTCATCCCAACTTTTCCTTTTCTTCTAGCAAAGCATCCCTAGCATGTCTATTTGGCAACTGAAAGGTATACAGTGTAGTCTGTCTGCGGCATTTCCTAGCACAAGGACGGAGTAAGGTGGCCAAACAAAACTGTTTGGACTCCTGCTTTGTGCTGGAGTCGGTGTGGAGCGGCAGAACGCCCACATGGTTTGCTATTTAGTCTCTCAGTTCGTAGGATAGAAATCCAACTCTCTTCGCTTCCTTCCTGGTCTCCATCTCAACAAAAACCAAGACAATCTTCCATCTTCTCGATTGCTCCACGTGGAGACCCACCGAGATAGCCGTGGCCCGTGGGAGCGGTTGGTCTTCTTCTCTGATTACACTTCAAAATAGTAAAACGGGCCAGCCTGATGAGTTCCCGGTATACGTTTTGTCGCACAATTGTGGATTACGTAGCACCAGATATATCCGATGTGCCCGAGGTCAACGTTCCAAGGTTGTATGTTGTAGCTCAGACCATCGTGATCGGCTGTGAGACGATCTACTAGGTTCCATGTAGATCCCGGGCATGGGGCTCTGTCCATTGACCATTCCTTCAGTCGACTAGGTAATGGTACAACATGATGCAATTGAGGCACTTCCCGCTCATTTAGACTAAGGATTTGGCACACTCGGCCCCTCGGAGCTACGGTACTTGGAATGGATCTAGTATCTCAATTTGACAGCGCATTTCAAAATTTGACATCTTCAGTAGTAACTCCAGGATACATAACATGGTACAAGTAATTATACATCAACCCACCCGTGCTAGAATTCAAATAGGCATCAACGAGCGTTCCTTCGTTTCATTCTAATAATTCATTCGAGTTCAAACTGATTCCTCAAAACCGTTGTTGTTTGCGATGTGCCTCGATGGCTGCATCGAATGATCGGATGGTATCTAGCGGGCGCTCAAGACGATTTCGCGTGGGGTTGGAGAGATCGGGATCGGCTGGTATGGAATTAGGATGCAATGCATATCAAACATTCCAAAATACGATCACTTACTGATGAGCTTCCCCTCTCGGTCTCTATGCTGCATATCTCGGAGGGAAAATGTATCCTGGGCTCCTGGTTGGAGGTTCACAGCCGCTGCTAACAGTCAATTTGTGTCATCGAAACAGCCATGATTGGCATAGGTACGCACTGGGCTCTTGTTCATAAAGGGCCATGTTAGGGTCGGCCTTGGTTTGGAGAGAAGTCTTGGGGCTGTGTTGCGACTTGACCGAGCCGGAGCGCTCGCTAGAGGCCGTCGAAGAAGGCATGATTGGAGATGAAAAATGAGGTCGAAGTTTTGTATAGATTGAGAAAGAGTATGGGTTTATCAATGAGATGATTCTGAAAAATATTCCTACAACAAGATATGGTGACTGGCGGGATGTAGGAGACGACCCATCCTATATAAGAGGACCCCACCCCCTGTCACTTGTCATTTTCGGCCATCGTTCAAGAATAGATATCCTTCTCAGAACGCCAAACTTTGACATCACGCAAGCTGTGGCGACACTTGGGCTCATGATTGGGCTCATGATTGGACCGATCTCGATCGGCACCCTTGGCTGATTCGCAGGGGACAATACCATTTCCGTATGACGTTTAGGGATCCATTGGTGACATTCTCAAAGGCCAGTGAGACCCATCTGAATGTGCAGCAGAATGCTTAGCATGTGTTGTGACCAATCTGGGTGGATGAGCGTTTCCGGGGCCACGCAAGCTCCGGTGGCGAGACCCCTGGGTCCCATCAGGTACCCGCAACGATCCTCAGGTACCCCAGTCAATGTTACGATATCCAGCAATAACGCATTGTATGCGGAGTATGTAGATAGAAGGATATTCGCTGCATCTGATGTGAATAGAAATGATTTACAACGTACAGAAAAACAGGTCAATTACAGGTACAAATTGTGTGACGAGTGACGACTGTGCCTTTGGTGGGGACGATCGCCGGTTTCAACAATGTGACAGGAATGCCCCAGCACTCTCTCTCCAGGAACAATCGATCATACGCCGTAAGAGGGCCAATCACGATCGATTGAAGTCTAAATCTCACATGGCGCTGTAGGACAAATATACTGTACAAGGCTATTGTACACTGGCAGTCCGTGCAGTGTGGGAGGCCGAAACTGGTGGTCGCCGGATTTGAAACACTGCGCTTCTGCACTTAGCCCCAGCATTCCAGAGATCGAAATTCTTCTCGGTTCCTTTCGTGTCAGTCCGGATCGACAGTCTCTACCACAGTGGGCCCAGACTCCATGTGGGCTGGAATAATGTCGCTCCCCGTCACGGCGATTTGAAGAGTGGATGCAACGCTACGATGCACGATAGGGTTCTCCATTGCACATGATCACATCCCCGTGACAGCCCAAATTGTCGAAAAACACGGTCGCTTTTGGTTCGTTGATTTTTTCCAAAGTCTGACCATTTCCGTGTCGATCGCAGCTGCTGGAACTTAGCCATTGGACCACTGGCGCCTAGGCCAAATCATGCCACAACCTGAGGCTCATGCGTGCTAGAGGCAAAACAAGCACGAAGCTGCACGATGTTACCTATCACGTGCATTAGTGAATTTTCGACTCAATATCAGCTACATGGAGACAGACCATCAGTGGTATGGGTTGGTCAACCCTTTTCTGGCATTCCCATTGATAACGCAATTCGATCATGCCAAAGCTTTCCGCTGCTCTGTTGACGTGGGCCCATTAGGTGCAGTCGAGACCTCTCTTGGGTTAGACGAGCGAGTTGGTCGGTATCCTTTACGACCTCCCACTCATTATGATTGGGGCCGAGTGTCAACCACGGCGATACTGATTTCTGTCTGGTTTGATCGGCCGACAGAACAACAGATAACTGTCGGAGAAGCGCGAGCCCTGAGCGAACACCCTCAACTGAGAATCTTACCGAGTCGTCCTTGATCCAACTGGGTATTAACCCAAAGAATTCCCGACTCTCTTTTTCATTCCCTTCGAGGTCGGCCTTTATGCCTGCCAGCATTTGGGTCTCCACGTCGCTCAGAATCTCTCGACTCTTGTTGACTGCGCATATCAGATTCTCTCTCTCTGCTTCAGCGGCTCGCGAGGAGCCCACCAGAACTTTCGTCTTGACAAGATATCCAGGACACTGTGCTATCTCATTGAATGCAAAGTCCATCAGCTGACCCAGCCGACAGCTCCTGCCGCGTCGCTCTTCGTCCTCCAGGACCTGTGGAAGAATTGACCTCCACTCCTCGGTCTCCAAGAAGCATGGCTCGCCTCGAGTGAATGCCTCGAACACTAGGAGTCCCCGGAACGATAGAAGAAGGGTACGGCCAAACCCCCTCGTATGGCCCTTTGCGCCCCTCAGCTGGAAGAGATGAGATATCCCACGCGAATGCAACAACCATGACTTATCCGCTGTCGCATTCATCAGCTCATAGACGCCCAAGAGGATTGCGGCCCCAAGGGTAGCATCTGTGCTAGCAGCGGCAGAGCTCTTGAGGCTTTGAACTAGATGGCGTAACCCGCGGCCATACATCTCTTGGCTGGTAAGGATCTGTTCTTGCTTGCCACTTGCTTTTCCCAGCTGGAAGGCCCCCAAGCTACGAACTCCCCAGTCCAACGCTTTTCCCGTGCATTGCTCACCATGAACGATATCGAACCAGGGAAGTTCCACACGGGTGCTGTAGCTGTAATATATGTTGGGGAATACTGTATCCACAAAATCACAAAAGCCTTTTCGGTATTGTTGATCTAGTGCCCGGGCCATCAATCCTGGCACTAAGACCTCATCCATCGACGGGCGGGGGATCGACGTGCTGTGCTGTGTTTGTTGTGCAGTGACCAGTGTCATGTCTGATCTTGAAGATTGGTTCGGGGGAACTACAGCTTGCGACGGCGTGTGTTGGCTTGAGGTAGCAAAGCGGTGATAAAATTTGCGATCCTTATTGTATCCAGGACACGGCTGTCCTCTCCTCTGGCATGACTGACATTCTGGATGGGTTTCATCGCACTATACATGGGGTTAGCGCACGTCCTAAGCCAAGGCATAGTTCAAGGTCTCCCCCCTACTTTGACTCGCCGTCGGAGACACGCCAAGCAGCCCTTGCTGCGAGGTACACCAACCATCGAGGACTGTTAATTGTCGACCAGCGGTTGTTCTGGTAGTTGCTGCAAAGGCTTGAGGCACGGAACAAGAAACATGGCGAGAATACGAGGTTATTTAGGGGCCCCGCAGCTCACCATACCCCAACGGAGGCAGGGATTTCCCCGTTGCGCATTGGGCGCCTCGTGTACTCCCGAGGTCCCTTCCTTGGCACAAAGTGAAGCTTTGCAAAAGACAAGTCGTAGCCGCTAACCAGCGCATTTGAAAGTCATTATCCTGGCGGATAGTCACCCTTATCACGTTGGTTAGCGCGAGAGTGAAATAGTAAAAGATGGAAAAAATATGAAGGGAATAGGGGGCGCTGACATCAGCCACTACCATACTGGCCTCTATTGGTAGCGGTGGCGAGTAGCCATCAGATCAGCGGCCAATTGAAAATTGTCCTCAAATCCTCAATTGCTGTTTTGCTCCAAGCTCATTGAAATGATCGAGTAGGTATTACTGTACTTCGCTTTTGATTTTGTCCTCCTGATACGCTCTCTACGGTAATATCAAGATATTGCCTTCACAAAAGTCTACCAGCCCCTCGACTCTAAAACAGACCGATCTGGGTCGTTGGTTTGGGTGTAACCTTGAAGACAATCATCTCAAGGTATGAGTTGAGTATGTGGTGGAATGGAAATCTATCGGGTCTCTCACTGCTTGCTTTGTGTCGCTAATCCCTGAAGCCTAGTTGCTGCCTACTCAAAAGGGTACAAGAGTCCGCTGCCTATTCCAAGACTCTCATTTGCTGTCCAATCATAGAACAGTTGAACATATCTCAAGAAGTACTATCGCCAACCCTTACCCCCCAAAGTGATTATGAGAACCTTGGCAGGCTCGACGAATGTGCCCAATACAGGCGCAATTTGACCACCACTGGTGCCAACATAAAGTGACTGTCGGCCTTTGCTCAGGCGAATCGAGCTTGGGCCTGGCATTTCGGTCGAGATTTGGCCGCCCGCCACGAGTGCGATTTGGCCCAGAGGAGTGATCCGCACGACCGAGTTTTGGGGGCCTGTGGGAATATACGCAGTACCGTCCTCAGTAACCTCGATGTTGTCAGGCAAGAACCCACTAGCGACGACTTCAAAGTCTCCGATTGGATTAGCGTCTAAGTCCACCTTGACCCGACAATACTTCATCTGAGTCGTGCTGGTATAGTGGACATAATCGTCGAGCACCGTCAGACTGTTGACTCCTAGGGGTAGGCTCTGGCCCTTTGCCGGAAGCATGGTAGTATCGTTCAGAGCGACTGTATAGTCTCCAGTCTTGGTGTTGACCTTCCAGATGACTCCTTTGGGGCTATCGGCAATCAACACTAAGTTGGACGCTCTCGAGAAAGTGGCCATTCCATTTGGAGCGACAGTCTCTGGCAAGGCGGCGATCTCGGAGGCCGATGGATTTTCAGACTGCCGCTCTTCGGCGCTGGATGGGATATTGGTGAAGTCCAACTTTTGAAGAGAGAATGAGCCCGCAGCAGGCTGGAAGGTTTTGGTGGAGAAATTGCCCACGATAACCGCGAAGACATCGTTTTCAATTTCACTGATTCCGAAGCAGCTCGTGACGTTGGGGAATGAGTAGACGAGGGTCGCATTTCCGCTAGTGGTGTTGACCAGCCAGACCTCGGGAGTATCCAAGCGCGTCAAAAGCAGGTTGCCATCTGATCTGACGACCAGGTTGTCGATCCATGAGCCGTTGTTAGGGAATTGAAAGAGTGTCTCAACATGAACATCAGGCTCCTGGTTTGTGAAAGGGGGAGTAACCTCGAGTTCTGCGGTATTGTAGAACATAGGCCAAGAAGCCAAAACCACTGGAAGGGCGGCCAGGCCGCTCAGCCAGGTGATGGGAAAGCGCATGGTGAAAACAAAAAGCACTTCGTCTGGCAAGAGCCCAAGGGTGGGGAGGTTCTGGCTAGCTATATGCTGCCACACCAGCGAGCGTCATGCCCCAAGGACTTTGCAAATGCCCGGCAAATACATCCGCTCTCCTGATTCCGCCAATGATGCAGGGAATCTCCATCCCTTGACCTTGCTGTGTTGATGTGGGTTTTATCCCTACATTCTCGTTCTGACATGCATTCCACGGGCAGGTGTATCCAATCCAACATTAACAAGAATGAGAGCAAACATCACGCCATATTGGTATTCATTTTGGACCGTATAATTAGAAATGGGAAATGGGGTGTAGGTTGCAGTGAATACGATATACTGTGTACGCCGTTGAAGTACACAATCTGTACCAGGTCACTACCTCGTCAAACCTGTTATTCTTATTCGGTGTGTGCCAAAGAAGACGGAAGGCCATCGAAGTAGATACGGCCTTCCAATGGATGTAGGTGGGAGATAGGCAGAAAACCTCGAACAAGAAAGCAACAAGGCGGACGTCCCGGTACAGACATTTTCGCCATCTGAGGAGCAATTGAATCGTTAGTAGGCCACAACATACATGAAAAGCCCCAGTATTATATTATCGTGGAAATATCGAGATCCGCCTTATCATGTTCAGGGCAGATCAAGGCTCACTACCCTAATTGTGCGTGTTCCTCGTTATCACAGGCAGGTGTTCGTCTGTACTAGAGGCCCAGCCCTAAGCCATCAGATCCTCTATCATGCTGCAATACCATCCGTCATTTACCCATTCTCGATCAAGCATGCGGCCTAACTGGAACCTTGAAGTTGTGCACCAGTGAGGTGAAGGTCCTGACTCTGAAGTGGTCATTTAATGCACTGTCGTACTACCCAGCTAGTACACGGGCACGGGTGTAGCCATCGAACGAGAGAATTAAGCTCAATGCCGGCGATTGATATACCAAGATGACGAATGTTTTCGTCGCTAATGGAGCCACATGTCTCCGTACTGTGTAGGTACCTTACGTATTGTAGTGGGAGGACTGCGCCGCCTTTATGAGTGATACGGTGATACCTCAGGCTCCGATGTTAGACAAGACCTTCGTAGCTAAGCTCATCCTCCTGGCTAACCGCTAAAGGGCTTTCACCTTGCAAAAACCGGGGTAGACCGACTTAGAACATTGAGCGATCACCCTGGTAGCAGGCAGTTGGTCTTCCTCTCAGCCCCCCATATAGCCGACTACCGGGCTTGGCATCTGCTGGAGATCGGCAACTCGACCGAGGCCCCCCCGTGCGGAGTATTTGGGGTGATTCGGAGACTCACAGTCTCAAACCCCATTGTGTTATATTACAGGGCAGCTGGCAACCTCCACAGTTCACACCCAGGATAGGTCGACTCGAATGCCGTCTTGACAATGAGATTGTTCCTCTCGCGTGCTTCCCGGCCCCTAGCCCTGTCGGGGACAGTTTCACCTGCAAAAAGACCATACATTGCATCGCGTGGTTATTCTAGTACACCTCCCGAGGAACATAGGCCTCTGCCACTTGCCGGTGTCACTGTTGTCAGTCTAGAGCAAGCCATTGCCGCGCCCTTTTGTACACGACAGCTTGCCGACCTGGGAGCTCGAGTTATCAAGGTTGAACGACCGGTTGTCGGAGATTTTGCGCGCAACTACGATACACGAGTTCGTGGACTCGCGTCGCATTTTGTTTGGACAAATCGATCTAAGGAGAGTCTGGCGCTGGACCTCAAACGCGAAAAGGACCATGCCGTCCTAATGAAGCTACTTGAAAAGGCCGACGTGCTCGTTCAGAACTTGGCCCCCGGTGCCAGTGCACGATTGGGCCTCTCTCACGAAGCATTGAAAGAGAAGCATCCCGGTCTGATCGTCTGTGATATCTCTGGGTATGGGCAAGACGGTCCATACCGCGACAAAAAAAGCCTACGACCTTCTCATCCAAAGTGAGGCAGGAATGCTTTCTGTCACAGGCACCGAAAAAGAGCCAGCAAAAGTTGGTATCTCCATCGCCGATATTTCTGCCGGAATGTACGCCTACAGCAACATTCTCTCAGCTCTGTTGCAGCGTGGGAAGGACGGCAAAGGTTGTCAGATCGACATTTCCATGCTGGAAAGTATGGTCGAATGGATGGGCTTCCCGATGTACTACGCATATGATAACGCCCCTGGTCCGGTACCAGCAGGTGCTTCCCATGCGGCCATCTACCCATATGGGCCTTTTGAAACAGGGGATGGACAATCCGTCATGCTGGGCATTCAAAATGAACGAGAATGGGTCAATTTCTGCAACGATGTCCTCTCTCGGTCGGAGCTGGCCACCGATCCTCGGTTCTCAAACAACTCACAGCGAAGTCAAAATCGGGATGAGCTCAAGGCTATCGTCCATGAGGTCTTCTCGGATTTCACGGCAGAAGAAACGGTCGCTCGGTTGGACAAGGCTTCGATTGCCAACGCGAGTGTCAATGACATGAAGAATCTCTGGGGACATGCACAGCTTCAAGCGAGGGACCGGTGGACAAACATTCAGACACCGATTGGCGCTGTTCCGGCTCTTTTGCCTCCTGGATCAAGCAAATCAGTCGAGAAGGGTGGGTATGGCGCTCAAATGGGCTCAGTCCCGGCGGTGGGAGAGCACAATGAGGCCATTCTTGCGGAGCTCGGCCTATCCGATTGATCTCGTGTACATTCCATGAACTGATACAGTATATATACGGAGTAATGGACAGATACCTATCAAGCCACAATTGAATGGTTGGAGTCAAGTAACAAAGGTAGGATAGTCATTGAATCTGCACCATTACAAAAATCGATACAAAAACTCGAGGTTCTGGGGGTTCAGATAGTCCGGATTTGATAATGAGCCCGCAAGACCCATAACATCATCACCCTCCATATTGAACAGTTCGTACCAGTCCATATTGACTGGGGCCTCATCGATAGAATTTTGCAAAGGGGCTGTGTTGGCTGACAGCAACGGATTGCCCGCCGTGTTGGGGGAGAGGAGTTGATATGTGCCAGTAGCAGGCGTTACGAGTGAGGCCTCTTCGTAGTCATGGCCGCCAGTTCTCTGCGATGCCGATGGTACAGTGTTGTCAGCTAATCGGAGATCGCGAGCAGTACGATCATCCAAGCACCGAAAGAAAAGATCCAGCACCCAGTTCTCCAGATCCCATGATTTCTGTAGTTCTTTCAAGCCCAGGAGACATAACTTTGCCCTGTGTTCTGCTAGCTTACGGGCAGTGCCTATCACCCGACCGAAATGTATGGTGAGTATACATAATGAGGAGAATGTGTGAGTAATCCTGCAGCTTTAGCTTTAGTTCAAGTGGAGTATCGTTGGAGAGACCTACAAGTGGACTGATCCATGTTGGACCAGATTTTCTGAGAGCATGTCCTCTAATATACGGGTGCTTCGTGTTGCAGCATCAAGAGCGACATTGCCTTCTAGGTCCGACGATTGACCAGAGGGCTGTAAGAAAAGCGGTCGATATAAAAGTATGTATAAGTTACTGCTTACTTGTTAGCCCAGGAACATCCTAACAAACACCACCGACGGAGAATTGCATACTTATAAGCCATATGAAGCATGCCCACAAGAAACATAGCATCTCTGTTCATTGGTATCTGGAAATGAAGTTCTTTCGGGAGTTGCGATTCCCAGTCCACCAAGCGTCGATGAAGCATCGGTCGGGCTGGATTATCCAATTTTGACCGACCGGGTAGATATTGGCTGGAGACAATTTCCCGCACTGTAAGATGAAGTTGTTAGTGAGAAACAAAAGAGGATTGCATCCCAGAAGATCGTACATAGTCTGGCCAATTGGGCCATTCCAATAACATATGAGACGTGAACTTCTGGTGGAGCTCGGAATATTTTAGAAGGCCCCGTTTGCTCGCCTTCCTCAAAGTCCGCGGGCTCGAGATCAGCTATCTGGCAATCTTCATCGCGTATTCTCGGTGGCAGTCCAAGAGCTGCCGATGTCTGTTGATCACGGACCTGAGAGAATATTAGATTGCATGTTCCATATTGACAAGTGGGAGACGGAAGCTGTACATATAAAGCCCACCAAATTCGTTTCCATATCCTTTGGTCCTTGACATTGAGGAACTGCAACTTAGAGCTGTGCACGTCAGCGTGTGATTCAGGGCTGGTGAACCAAGGAAGAAGACCTACATGACATGCATTCCTTTCTTTTGAGCAAGACTAATGGCGGCTCCGAGCCAGAATCGAACATCACGCTCCTCTGTGGGACCCCCACGCCAAAAGCTCAACAAGAACAATGATTGTAACTTGGTGACTGTGTCAGTTTCCAATCCTGAGTCATAAATATCCTTTGCACGCTCATAGATTGCCTCTTTGGCTTGATATCGATTGCCAAATCCAGTGGTGCTTAAGGCTGAATCCGAGCACAGGCTAACACCAATGAACAGCATCGACTGCAGGAGTAGAGGTGACAACGTGCCATCTTGGTAGGCACTTTGCAGACCTGCCCGATCAAGGATCGGAAAGCAAGGGTGGAGCCAATCAAAATAAGCTTGCAGTAGTGTGTCGCAGATGGCGGGCGAGGGGAATGCAAGGGCCCCTTCGCGGGTAAGGCGATCATGAATCAGCTTGCCACGGGGGCCTAACGAATCGTGACTGTCTTTGGTTCCGGCACTTATCTCAGAAATTGAGTAGTGCAATCGCCCTTTTTGGACACTACCTGCGTGACCCTTCTCCGGGGATCGTCGACTTTCATCGACAACGCAGGTCAGAGGACTAGACTCGCCGAGGAAGACAGTTTTATGGATCGCATCCTCTGACGTTGAAGGGCGAGCCTGTGTATACTGCAAGCACTGTCCAGATACTAGCAACTGGCCTTGTAAGACTCGGGACTTCGCTGCATTTGTTGTCTCATTGCTTGTGGGCGTTCGAGTCAATCCCTTTTTCTTTCTGCGGGGATATCTGCCGACTAGCATAAGCTTGCACTCCAATCAACCCCTCCATAGGATCCTTACTTTCCACGTCTCGAGATTCCTACTTCACATGCGAGATTCCATGCCACGCAGTTCTGACAGGGCTGCATTTCTAGCACGTTGCAGCGCACGCGACGTGAGTTACATGCCAAGCAGGCTTTTTTCGCCCTCGTGCGTGGCCGATCTGGGCTTTTGGACTCCATATCTTGCAAGTAACAGAGGAATCGGCTGTTTCGATGAAATGATATTCAAGAATGAAACCATTGGTGATCTTTTTCCCTGCGATGCGTCCCGGGCACCTCGATTGATTGAATAGGTGGGGGGCTCGGCTTCTTCGGTTATATGCCTCGGTCTTTCGCCACCTGACATCGCCGTGGTCTTGATCAGATTGTTTATCCGTGTACACAGTATATTCTCGTGATTCCATGAACGTAGATAGCCTTATAGGTAGTTCGGAGTTCCTCATAAGGAACCTCACTGCTGGATTGAGGAAATCCAAATCTACTTCATCGTTGGAATTTTGTTGTGTTGTGTTATGGCCTCAGGCAACCACATGTTGAACCCTCCTCGGATCATCAGTCATCACTCATCACGAATGTACGGCATGTGACCGGCACGGAAGAATGATTCTTCCGTGCACAGACCAAAACACCCTCTCCAGCCTCTGACCTACCTACTGCTTCTCGCTTTGTTGATCAATCCAATGCACCAGATATATATCCTAGGTGACTCCTCCACCTGTAGGCTGTAGCATCAACGCAATGGAGTCCGCCAACGCTTGTCTCTCAGGCCTCCAGTTTTTTGGCCTGGAATCATGGCGTTGGATCACCACAGGCACACGGTACTCGTCACTTATGAGTCTGACCGAGCGGGCCCTCTTGCAAAGACTATCACCTGGCAACCTTCATAAAAGCTCTATTATGGAACTTAGGAACTATTAGCCAGTTGACGACGGGAGTAATTGAGACCCGCGCTCGATATTGTCGCCGTATCATGTCAGGTGCGAGTGGGTGAATCGTGTTTCGCTTGGTGCGTGGATGGACGATACCCATGGAATGGATGTTTCACAGATATGTCTACCGGGCTAGCCACCTCATGAACACCAAATTCGTTTCAATGGTGACTTCACAATACAATACCGTGGCTCTCAAGAAGTTGAATTCTGCAGGTTTCTTGTTTGTATAAATGTGTATCAATCCATATAGACAGCCTAGGTATCCCTTGCTGGAACAATCACCTTAGCAACCCGCCCTGAGCAACATTCACGGGCTGAGCTGGAGATTGGTCTCACCGGGCTTGCGTCTCATAGGAACGTAACATAACTCACAAACTACACGAATAGATACGCCCCGCACCAATACCTAGGATGGTCATAGGGAATCCGCAAGAACCCAGATTGCCGCAACAATTAGGTACCTCCCGACCCTTTCAAGTCGGCGTTGCTTACCAGGCTACCTGCGAAGAGATGGGAGCCACGGAATATATGCACGACATTCAAAACATCCATCGCCGTTATTAAGATCGGAGGAGCATCACTCGGGCCGGGCGATGAAAGTGGCGTGGAGTCCACGGCTACTGTAAAATCCTCCGGTGGCTGTGTATTTACCCGGACAGGGTAACTACGCGATCGGAGGCCTTTATCATTTAGGAATGCTAACCCAATGGAGGCCACGTCAATTTGAGGAACTTTACAATTGGGTGGATGGACTCTGACAAAAACGCTGGACTCTTGAGATGACCACATGGGAGTCATGGAACATTCCATGGGACTGTGAGGACGTGAGAGTACGTGGACTTAGGTTGTCGCGTGGGAGGTACGGGGAAGGTATTGTGGGTACTAAAGTTTAAACATACTAAAGTTTAAACACAACCTTAATCAACTTTGTTTGTGCTACGACACTACCGTGTAACTAGTACCTCTGTGTACTAACATCCGCCCATTAGTGTCTCACACCACATAATGATTCTGAGTTGTCAGGGCTGCATGGAGGTACCCTTCTAAGGTTTCCAGTGCTGTCCCCAATCCCCGTAGACAAGGCACAAAACTTTCTATGAAACCCGTTTCTCCCAACGTCCGAACCAGCGGGTTGAGAACAGTGCTACCATTACTTGACAGCTCGAATGGCCCAATTGCGCGAAACGACTGGTCGAAGAGCCGCTTTCTCAGTTCGCCGAAGGCCCCGGATTGAAGCAAGACATGCTTCGACGTTTGAGAGCCTTCTCCATAGGAACACTTATCAGACATCAGTCCGTTGATTTTGAACAATGGATTCCCGAGTTCTGACACTCTATATGGGGCTTCTAATTAAGTAGCTAGAAAAAGCACACATGCATTTAGTTCTATCCACCATTTCTGACAAAAAGTGCAATCATAGGTGAGAAAATCTTCTTTCCCATATGGCAACCTCCCCAAAGAACCTTAACGATGCGACCATTTGGAACAAAGCAATATGTCAGCGGAGCGCGAGTAGTTGAAGATGACGTCCGAGATAAACATAAGAGGATACCCAGAAAAAGGAGGATGTACCTGCTATATAGGCGGAATGGTGATGTCAATAAAAAAGGTTAAGTCATCATGGCGTTCCAAACATCAGCAGCCTCCTGGCCCGAAAGGCGGTTGGCTGCATTCGCGGCCTCGGCGCAGCGGTCCAGGGTAGCCTGTGGTGCATTGCACGGGCTTCGGAGACGGTTGCAGACTAGACCGGTGACACTTCTAATGCTGGTATCGGATCCGAAAGGGAAGTCGATCTGATTGTTGGTCGTGAAGGAGTAGTGATTACGTCCGTCTAGGCCGTACGCCCACTTGATGCTCGGGTCTGAGCATCTACCGTAGTCGAGGCTGTTACTGCCACCAGTCTCGGAGCAGTCGCTGGCTGTCACGGTCGTGGTGACCTCCAAGGTTTGAGTCTCAGTGAGAGTCTCAGTTTCCGTGGCGACCTGGTAGCGGGTATACGTGGTGGTCTCAACACTAGTGATGGTGTCGGTCACAGTCTCGGTCTTGGTGGAGCCTGGCTCGGTGACGGTGGATGCGCCCTCAGTGATCGTATCAGTCACAGTAGGACCGGCTGTCGTCGTGGTCTCGGTGATTGTTGGGCCGTTGACTGTCACCGTCGTGAGGTCTGTTGTGGTGGCGGTGCAATCGCTGGTTGTCGAGATGAGAGTTTCTGTCATGGTGACGGTGGTGCTATCGATTATGATATCAGCTTTTGAAGCATCAAGCCCCGAAAATATAGACTGACCAGTCGCTGACAGTCCGAGTTGAAGAAGATCCAACATCGCAGTTGTCCCATGGCCTCCCCCCATTTCCTTTCTTCCCGCAGGCACCTCGACCGCCGTCGCCCCAGTGATTTTTACCACCACTTTCATGTTCATTGCTGTGGGCGTACCCATCGCCGTTGCCAATTTCAACGTTCCCCACATTCCCGTACCCTTCACCATTCGGATATTCCCACGGCTTGTCTAAGGCGGGATGGGCAACCGCGGCGCTAGTTGCTTGCAGAAGCAGGACGGAGAGAGCCAGGAACGATGAATAAGAAGGCATGTCGACAAATTAATGTTATGGGAGTAACAGATGTATGTCGAGAGAAGAAAACAACGCCTGAGGACTTGGCTGCTTTATGTATTGAAAAAGAATGGAGACCGACGTTGGCGACTAGGTACGTACACAACTGGGAGGAATATCAACAGGGTAGGTAAGGTGGAAAAGTTTTCCGTTTTTATACTCGATCTAAACCGGCTAGGTACAAAATACTCAAGCAAGGTCTTCATTACAACATCGAAAAACAACGCTCTAGTCTGGTATGTATGCTTTGGCCTCTGCACATCATGTCGGGAATGCTAGCTGTTCCACAACGGCATTTCGGTCAAATCCAAGTTTTGGCCATCTTCGACACGCTTGTTCATCGTGTTAAATGCCAAGGGGTGTGAAATTAGCCAAGGGGGGTGTGCCTGTGTCAATTCTCTACATTAATCAGTGGTTCTCGATGAAAGTAAGTCTCCTGGCTCTGATTGCTCTCGCTTGCTGTGCACGGGATACTATCCGTTTTGATTTGCCTAGTTCGCAGGCTTCACGGTTGAAATATCCATCGTCTTCTTGGTGCGCATCACGCCTTAAGATCTGCTTGCATGATATTCGAAGCATGACTGCCTGCATGGCCTAGTCGTCGGTGAGCGAATTCAGTCGAGATAATTGCTGCGCCGAGACGGTATGTAGGGGAAGCGAGGTGTGAGAAGGGGGCACGTTGGTAGTTTCTGGAATAGCCAATGAGCCTGTCATATGCGCCATGTAGAGCTCCAGCCCTGCTATTCCACCAGACTCCCGGCTGTTTAGATGCGGTCACGAGAGAAAAGAGATTGTACTGGTCGGCCTTTTTGATGACACAGTGAAAGCTTAGCTGGTAGCAAGCTGGTGCTGTTTTGATACCTGATTCCTGAGCTGTATGAATTTCAGTGTCACCAAGGTGTAAGGCCAAATTGAGAATGCCGTGAGCATCTGTCTTGCCTTTCTCACTGCCGGAGGTCCACCATCTGTATTCCTTCCCCTGGGGATAGGCTTGCATGGTAGAAAATGCAGTCTCATCACTGCAAATGTGCTCCGAGGCGCCAGTATCCAGAACCCATGGATAGTCTGGTGCCGCTGCAGAGAGCCGGATTGCAATCAGGCCTTGTTGAGCAGTTGATTCTGGCCTCTTCTTCTTCATCGAGATAGATATCCTCTGAAAAAGCAGAACCCTCACATTGAGCCATGGGAGACGTCTCCTTTGGAAGTTCCGCCCCTAGACAATGAGCTGCCGCTAGAACCCATGCCTGATGTGAGCAATGAACCTGCTACACACACCTCACCCGAAACCGCACTAAGTGAGACCGACCAAGCCGGCTCCATATTAGAGACAGCTGAAAGCCTCATCAAAGAGCCTTCTACACACACTTCGCCAAAAACTGCACAAAGTGAGATCAACCAAGCCGGCCTCATACCAGAGACAGTTGAAAGCCTCACCCCAGAGCTTGCTACACACAACTCGCCAGAAAATGCACGAAGGGAGATCAACCCAGCCGGCTCAATACCAGAGACAGCTGAAAGCCCCCTCCAAGCAACCAACAGAGTCATGGGCTCAGTACCCGATCAATTAGAGTCTCCTGCTGCCAATTCTGCCGATCGCATCCATAACCTCGCCCGGCTTCTCACTGGTCAGCTCCAGCAAAACTATGGCTGCTGTCATACAACAGAAGAAGATGAGGTAATTGCCAAGGTCACTTATCCTATCGATCGTCATTCACTCCCGGCGTCGTTCAGTCCTCCTTTAGGTTATCATCTTACACCTAAGCTAAAGAGTCTCCTAACACAGCTGAGACACATCATAGATGGGACGCTGGAAAGGGACCATCTTACAAAGCTCAGGCACACCTTGAATGAGAAGCTAGGGCGTATTTCCGGCCCTGCAGTCACTGCGAACATCGACTGCCCAAAGCTTCTCGCCAGGCTAGCTGACAGCTTTAAGTTCGTCAACAGTTACGAGTATCGTGCGGGAGTTGAGCGGATCCCCGATGACTCTGAGTTCAACATCGGCTGCCCATGCAATGGAAATGAGAATGGGTGCGATCCTTCTATTTGTGACTGTCTCAATATAGAAGAGGATTCAGATGATAGGATTGTGCCATATCAAATCAGCGAAAACAATGCTAAGCTCATTGTTGCGACCAAGGACTTCCTCAGACGCAAAGCCATCATCTACGAGTGCAATTCACGTTGCGGCTGCAGTGGTGATCGGTACTGGAATCACGTCGATAACAGGGAAGGTCTATCAAGTTGGAGATATTCAACACTGGCTCTCGGGGCTTGGGTATGTTCAAATTCACCTTGGCCCCTCGCTCTACTACTTAGGATTGTTCTCAGGTCTCCGATCTCCCGACTTCCTCCACCGAGGACAATACATTGACCTTTATCTCGGCGAGGTGATCACTAAAGCTGAAGCCGAGGAACGCGAGAACCTCACCGAAGGCTCACATACGCAATCCTATCTTTTCTCAGTGGACTGGAACATAAAGGACGACGAGGACGAAGACCGAAACATGAAAGTCGTCGACACCCGCAAGTTCGGCTCCGCAACCCGTTTCATCAATCACTCTTGCAACCCTAATTGCAAGATCGTCCCTGTGTCCACCACCAATCACGCCGATGAATACCTGTACAATCTTACATTTTTCGCAAACCGGGATATCGCACCCGGCACTGAGTTGACCTTCGACTACACCCAAGGAGAGGAACACACAACTGCCGCCGAAGTTGACCCTGACACGGTGCCTTGCCTATGTGGTGAAGCCAACTGCCGCGGACAGTTGTGGCCGAACAAGCGCAAAGGCCAGGGATCTAAGTCTTAGGGCATCCCTTTGCCACCTTGTTGAGCAAGTCGGGCAAAGAGCGGTTGCAAGATAGACAAAGGCATTGAAGGTTTTTTGCCGAGACGTAGGTGAATCAAATACGAGACGGGAGATAGAATCAGTTGCCTGTTGTGCAGTAACTGAATCTCGCAGAGATCCAACCCATGAAGTCCAGGATCTTTATCCCCCAGCGTTCACGCCGATTTGAACCCTTGAACGCAGTGTCTCGTCTGTGAGAGAGGTGGAGTAAGACCACCGGTAGCCTGTGAACTTGCTGTCGCCTATTCCGCCCACTTGGTGACGAAGCCTTGTGGCACCGGACATGATGAAAAGCTTGAAAAATGGAAATATTGGCAATACTGAGAATACTGTGTTCTGACATCAGATTGTTGTAGTCCCCAGTCTCAAGTGGCGGTAAGAGTAACAGACTAGGGTCGCCAGCGGAACCCGGGGTTGCGCCAGTCCAGATCCTGAATCTGCTGCAGGGAAAGTCCCACCAAGGCACCGTGGATATCGAGACGTGCTCGACGCCGGTTATCCCACGCCATATAAGCCCACAGGCCGGCTCCGAGAATGAGCGTTGTGGTCGAAGTTGCCAAGTTGAGCCCATTCCCAATGTGGTAATTGGGCCCATCAGACGGCAAGAACGACCAAGTGCTGATGAGCCCTCCAACGTTACCAAACATGACCGTCGTTCCAATAGCCGACGATCGTGCGGTGTCGGAGATCACATTTGCTGACGAGTGTGCCGTGCACAAGGAACCGAAGGCAAAGGCTCCGCTAGCGATAATAAAGGTGGCTCCGTACCGTACCATGCTGTCTTCGCTTGCTAGGAACATGATATAACCTACATAAACATCTCTGATTAACATAGGGTCCGGGTTATGTTTGCACAAGAATTAAACTTACCAACCATCATGAGCGGTGGGCTAATAATGAAGAAGATCAAGCGATTATCGAACCGCCAGCTAAGGAATGGGAACAGCACAGCGACAAAGGCGCCGACGACATACGGAGGCACCGTGTGCAACTGTTGAGAGACCACAGTGGCGTTGGGGTAGATGGTCTGGACAATGGTAGGTGCAAAGAAACCCAGACCCTGAACGGTGATGTTGTTCAACAAGAAGATAAATGCCGTCGTGATTGTCACAGGACTGAAAATGCCACGTAATGTTTTGGCTAAGTCGAGTTTGTCAAGCACCTCCGTTGCAGCAAGACGTTCGGATTTGACGCGGGCAACGGCTAGGTCCTTTTCTTCCTGGGTGAGCCACTTGGCTGTCTGCGGTCGGTCGGTAAGGGTGAAAAAGCCCATGACAGCAAGTCCAATCGTGACAATGCCTTCTATCGCGAAGATCATACGCCAGCTGCGGAGGGAACCGAAGTGATCGAGCTTGAGAATCCCCGAAGCTAGGAGGCCACCGAATGCTCCTGCGAGCGGAGCCATGACGAGGAATAACGACAGATGGAAGACAAGTTCACTCCGTCGGTACCAACGTGAGAGGTAGTAAGCGATTCCGGGTAGGAGTCCTGCCTCAAACACCCTAGATAAGAGCTGTCAGCAGTGTTTTAACCTTTCGAAACATCGGAAACGCACCCCAGAAGGAACCGGACACCAGCTACGCTGTTGAAATCTTGAACAAAGGCAGTGGCAACTGAACAGATACCGAATCCCAATGTAATCCCCGGAAGCCACCATCCTGGCCCAACCCATTTACACATGAGGTTGCTCGGGATCTCAAAAACAACGTATGCGATGAAGAAAATCGAAAGCACGGCATTGTAATCATAATTCACCAGTCCTAGGTCTTTATCGAAACCGGCCAGTTTCGCGTTACCTACCGCAGAGGAAAATGTTAGTCTTTTGGAATTAGGTAGGCGAAGAGCAGAGGAAAATTGGTATACACACCAATATTAGCTCGATCGATGAAACAAAACAGATACATCACCGCGACAGTGGGGAGGATGTAGAGGTCGATTTTTAGTCGTAGTCGCGATTCGGCCGCCTTGTCGAATTCCACCAAAGGCCGGCCATTTTCATCTGTCGCCAGTTGTCCCCTTTCTGCTGCATCGTGGGCGGTCCCCCCTGCACGTTCTTTGTGGAGTGAGTCCTCCTTATCCTCATCGATGGGAGTGGTGCCCTTCTCGGTGTCGGCCATGACCGACGATCGTATAACTGCACAGTTGACTGAGGTTGGGAGGAGGGGTCAGGTCTGAAATTATGAGACCTTGTTGATTACAGGTTCTACGAAGAGAGCCAATCGGGTTCGCCTTTTTATCATATAGCCAGTGGGATCAATAACGTCCTCGGAAGAGCTAAGGACAGGGTCCAGGGTTGGGGGGCGCAATCCAGGCCGATCGTCACGGCTGTTTCTGTATCAGTTGCTGGCCAGTATTTGCCGTTGCCAAGAGAAGACATTTAGCCTGATAATGGCGATGGCCAAACACTTGACGGTCGGGAGTAGACAGTGTCGCTTATCAAAATGATTACGGTTCTTAGAAGGCCAGAGGGGGTCAAGCTTCGTGAGTTCCATTGTGCATTACCCTTGGATCTGTTTCTTCCAGTCGATTCAGCGCCAAGTCTCTGCGACGGACTAGTAGACAATAGATCATATACTGACTGGAAGCAGAACACATTAGCCAGAAAAGAAAGGGCGCAAAGTGTATTTCTTGCCAAGTGTAGAGGACTGGAGATCTGAGGAGAAGTTAGGCCAATGACGAGCACATGGGCTTCGGAAGTTCCCCCACACAGCCCGTCTGGGTATTTCCCCGGATTTGAAGATCTTTGGATCTCGGATTAGCCATTAGGAAGTGCCGAATTTATCATCCGGCCTTCGTCTGGCCGCTTCGTGTAGATGGAAATTCACCAGTTGACTCGGAAACGGCGATTTCCCCGCACTTTAAAGCACAATCAGTAGCTTATCTCCGTCGGCAAGGTCCGAACGTTCCACTCCGTCGCTTCTGCTTCTTCTTCTATGACTTGAACAAAATGAATCGCGTCTGTGCTCATTGCTCTCGCATAGTTAGTGCACTTTCCTTCCGAAATGGCTTGTGCTAATGACACCAGAAGCAAAGATGCGACGGGGAAATTCCTTGCTCGCGATGCACGCGTATGTAGTCCCGCCTGTGAGATGGTCCTTACTGACATCCCGAATATAGGTCTTGGCCATGTTTGCAAACCGCGTAGTCCGGAGAAAGATGCAAACGTATCGCGCGGACCGAGTGCGCCGCGACGGCCACGTGCATCGCGCTCCCGGGGCGGCTGTTTGCCATGCAAGGGAAGGTACTGTAGAGGGGTCCATGGGTCCTTGCGTCGGAAGCTGATACTAGTGTTTTAGGAAGAAAAAATGTGACGAATGCCGTCCTCGCTGCAGTGATTGCCGCCGTTTGAATCTCAGTTGTCATTGGTTAGTGGGTGCCACCACTGTCGAAGCAGACAGACCCGAAACCAGTGATGCGTGCTCTCCTTCCTGTCTTCCGACGCTTTCTGCTGAGATCGTTCCGAACAATGATCCCGAACCCGAAGGGGATTTGTCTACGCCGAGGCCCATAACACCCTTCGACGCTGAAGACTTCATTGCCACGCTCTTTCCTCACCCCTTGCCCAGGACGAGTGCTGTCACACCACCTCTCAGCCAATTATCTATCTCCATAAACCCCTATTTACGCACAGACGAAGAACGATCGCTCTTCAATCACTACATCCACGTCGTTTCAAGGGCGCTTTGCCGCTCGGGTGATAAAGAGAATAACCCTTTTCTGGTCACACTTTTACCATTGGCAGCAGTTTCGGATACCGTAACTAGTGTGATATTGAGTTTGAGTGGTTGCCATTGGAAGAGAGTTTACCCAACCATTTGGGGGACTGCATTGACTCGACAGGGACAAGGTAGGCTATTTACCCGGGAAATGCCTTGTACGATAGGCTGACAATTTCATAGCATTGGCCCAAGTAAACGATCTGCTCGGTTGCTCGGATAAGCAATCTATATTTGCATCATGCGCCACGGTGCTCTTGTTATGCCTCACCGAATTGTTCGACGGCACATCCCGGGTTTGGAAGTGGCATCTGAAAGCCGCCAGCGCAATTTTGAAGTCAGCAGCATTCCAATCGCTTATCTCGACGGATGAGTGGAAATTCTGCATCAGTCTGTTTCATTATCTAGATTCCATGTCGACCATTTCTCGCTGCAAAGCACCGCTATTGCAAAGCGATGACAGCGTGATAGAATTGTGCAGATCGGTTCGTCAGAGCAGTGTGCCAGAGCTATGCCACAGCGATTCAGCAGATGCTATTTACGGCATATCCCCTGCCCTTTTTGACTTGTTGGGCATGGTGAATTTGCTAGCCAACCAACGCATCAGGCGTGTCGATGAGTTATCCGAGATTGGCTTCCGAGCAGCAGCAACGCATATTGAAGATAGGATCGACGAATGGCGCACCGGACACGATCGTGGAGTTTCAGGTGCTTCACCTCGTGAAAACAAATCAGATACGGACCGTGCTACGACTGCTTTTGAATGGGCGATTCGACTTCGGCTCCATCAGATTGTCGAAGGTTATGACGCCCTTCATGGGTTTGTGGAACGCGCAGTCACCATGATCCTCGACTCTGTTCAGGCGATTCCATATGCTAGCAGGATCGAGGGGTGTCTTCTTTTCCCTCTTGTTATCGCTGGGTCAAGCAGTATCAGCGTTGAACGACGGATGATGGTTAAAGAACGGCTTATGGTGATGGAAAGCACTCTTGGATTTAGCCATATCCATCACGCACGCCAATTATTGGAGACATTGTGGAAGGGAGCTAACAGTGCTTCGGATTTGAACTGGGCTGCCGTCAGATATAGCCAGTTTCCAGGCGTAGTGTTTATTTAAGGACAGGATTTTCTATTGTATTTTGTGATGGTTCTCTGAGACGGGATCACCTTGAATTTCTGTTACTAGGTAGTAGGTATACCAAGATGTTCATCAAGCGGGATGGGTATTTGATGACAGTGACCTACATACTACGCCCCCATCTCCGAAGAGTCCCATTCATCGACACTTTCCCGATCGAGGCTCGTTAAGATAACACAGTTGCCAGTGACAGTAAAAAGGGCGATTTTTGTGAACGACATGTAACCGCCATATAACTACCGTTGGACTCTAGCCCCCATTTCACCAAAGGCAATGTTCAATACACGTAGCGGAAATTCTCATCAGGATAAACATCTTGAACACCTCTCTTCCCAGCCAGTCGTGTTTCAACAAGACTACGCGCTGGAGTGCCCAATCGATCTGCAGCGGTGTTGCGTCTTCCATACATGATGCGCAGGGCAGTTGACACTACAATTGCCGCAGCATTAATGGCAACGATTGTTATCTTTGCCGGTATATACCTGTGACAGTCAGTCAAGAGTAGATTCCAAGTATGCAATGTAGTAGCCTACTGCGGAGCATCCTTGGCTTGAAAAGTTTGCGGCCCAATAATGTTCGCAATACTAAAGCCAGCAGACACAATTGCGGCACCAGAAACCTAGGACATTTTGTCAAATGCTGATGGGCTGAAAGGGATATATACAATGTACCTTCATAGTGTAGCCCTTGTAATTGGCCCCAGTCCATGCATAAATCAATGCCAAGGGAGCGACCGTCTAATAAAGTCAGGAATGATCCCATGTCAAATGCTTAGAGTACATACCGTGTTCACCAGATAGATTCCCACTAGACAGCCAGTTTGATTGTCGGGCGGAAGAAATGACATCAAGCAAGATCCTAGTAATGTCGGAATCAATAGCAAGTCAATGGCTAGCCAGCGCGAAAACCCCCTTGAAATCGCGAACGTAGAAACCATAGTTGCCACAATACTCACGATTCCAGAGGGCATATTGAGAAGTGCACTTTCCTTTGAGCTGTATCCGAATCCTTTGATCAAGATTGCGGAGAATGTTGTGATCACGCCGCTTGGAATTGTTATAAGAATAGTGAGCAAGACAAGAAGCCAAGTCTGGAGATCCCCGAACGCCTCGAGAACCGACCGCCATCTGAAAACTTTGGACCCAACCCCAGACTGGTCATCTGTTAGTCGTTGGCCAATTCGTTGTTTCTCTGTCTCTGTAAGGAACTTGGCCTTTTCCGGATTGTCGGGTAGAACAAAAATCACAAGTAGAGAAACCAAGATGTTGACTACACCAATTACCACAAACATGATGCGCCAGCCGCCAAATGACATACTGGTAGGGGCATGTTGGGCACCGAAGGAGATGAGAGCTCCAACAATCTGTCCGACGCCCAACCCGCAGTACCAGAGTCCGTATCGTGGTGTTGATTCTGCACGCGTGTACCACATGCTTGTGTACATTGTGAGAGAGGGTGCTGCGATGAGGTTACTTTAGTACCCTGTTTCCTCTTGTGGATTGGAAACTCTCCTACCTATCACAGCTTCCATCAAGCCTAGCAGAATTCGCAAGGCGAGCATGTGAGAGAAATTCTTGGCGGCGGAAGAGCAACACAGAATGATTCCCCAGCAGAACACATTTGCTCCAAGCACTTTCGTTACAGAGAATCGCTGGAGGAGAGCGCCCTGGGGTATCTCTGCCACGGCATATGCAATAAAAAAGGCCGTTGCGAGCCAGGGGAAATCATTCCCGGTCATATGCAGATCGTCCTGGAGACCCATAACATTTGCATACTTGCATTTGTTAGCTGGAAGAATGAGTTAAACTGAGGTGAACAAACATTGATGGAAATCTTGTCAATCATCTGTAAAAAGTAGGTCAGGAACATAATGGGCAGGAGGTGCCAGTCAACCTTGCGTAGCAAGGTCTTGTCGTCCATCTCAACAATACCCAAGCCACAGTCTTCGGTATCGCATTTGTCGGTGAAATCAATCTTATCATCCATAGTTCAGGTCTTTTTCAGAGGATTAAAGCACAATGGCAATTGAGCAAATTTGCAGGCCGGTCAGCTTTATGAACGACATTGGACCAGATATGATATAGTGCTGAGATTGCAGCTCAGCAACGTACCCGAACTTTGCTTCCCCAGACAATGATAGGCGTTGATCTCCTGGCTTAAAACGGGAAGGATCGACTGCGGAGAAGCCAAGAAATATGCAGCCGTCGGATAGATAGCCAGCCGCCTCAGATTTCTTTGGCTTCGCAAGGTCCCTGGCCGTCGCTTATCGTTACGAAAAGGAAGAAGCCGATGGAAGATAACCAAACCATGCGATCAGATGTGTATTGTGTTTTTAAAGTACTTTGCCCTGCTGTTGGCAGGTTATATAACTCCAATGGAACATTGTGGGTTTTCGGCTTTCGCAGATTCGAAACAAGAATTTGCCTTTGATTCAAGTTATTATGCCTTCTCGCACCGACGCGCCTCTTCAAGTCGCCATTGTCGGCGCAGGTCTTGGTGGTCTTGCGGCTGCTGTTGCTTTACGTCGACAGGGACATATTGTGACTGTATATGAGAGATATGATTTTGCCGGTGAAGTTGGTGCGTCTTTGAGTGCGGCTTCGAATGGATCACGCTTCTTGGAAGAATGGGGAGTCGATGTGAAGGGAGCCAAACCGGTTTGTTCTTCTGGGGAATTATGATCAAAGCATACAGCTTATAACTCCGTAACAGGTCATTCTCAAGCAACTCATCATGCACGAATGGTCCAATGGCGAAGTGCAGAGCACATACCCGCTTGGTGATTATAAGTCCAAATTTGGCACGGTAGATTCAAGCGTCTTCTTCTGTTGTTCATTTGTGCTGATCTATTCATAGGATTATAACAACTTTCACCGTATTGACATTCACCAACAATTACTGAAGTCTGCGTTTGAGCTACCCGGGGATGGCCCTAAGTGCGAGCTGAAAGTGAACTTCAAAGCAATCGATGTGAATTCAGAGAGCGGGGTCATTCAGTTCGAAAATGGTGTTGAGGCATCAGCCGATATTATTGTGGCGGCGGATGGTATTCGGGTACTCAAATGCTATCACAAGTTCATTTGCTAGTTCCGCAACTGACCAGATTAATATAGTCTCTCACACGAAACATGATTGGAATTACACCGGATTTTGAAATGTCCACATCATGCTGCTATCGATGCATCATAGGAGCCGATAAACTTCGCTCTCTCGGACTACAAGACTACATCTCCAATGAAGCGATCGAATATTGGGGCGGATTTGGGATCAACAAGATTGTGATGTCTCCCTGCAGTAACGGAGAGGTTGTCAGCTGTTACTGCTTTTATCCAGCAGCACATAACAATGTCCGTGACGACGGATGGAGCATCAGTGCCTCGCCGCAACAACTCGTGGATACCTTCCCAGATCTGGATCCTAGAATGAGAACTTTGATGATGAACGCCGAGGATATCAAAATGTGGCGACGTGAGAACTCTCGGACTTCATTCAATCTTATGTATACACGCTGATAAACTACAGTCTATAAGCATCAGCCATATCCTTATTGGGTAAAAGGCAAGGTTTGTCTCCTGGGAGATGCAGGTAAGTCGCTCACCCGCAGTTAACTCATTCCTGCACTTAAACAAGCTGACACAGTAATAGCGCATCCGATGATGCCCGACCAGTCGCAAGGCTCCTGTATGGCCTTTGAAGATGCTGGGGCTTTAGGTCTCGTGTTCCATAAGAATTTCCGCCAAGAATACAGCGCGGTTCAAGGACTGGCTCTCTACGAGAAACTACGCAAGGAAAGAGCCACTCGCATCCAGGAAGCTAGCTTTAAAGCCCGTGAAAACCTGAACGAGCGGATTGGTTGGAGCTCGTCTACGGATCGACCTGGAAAGTTGACTATCGAGGAGGTCTGCGGGTACGATATGCGGGAACATCTAGCTCAGCTTGTTTGTCAACAAAACACAACATGACCCAGTCGAGGTCGGGAACCATATTGGCTACTAGTTGAAATAAAAGATTTGCTCTTGATTCATGGTTTTATACCGAGTACTGGTGGGTCTGTTCCAGGTCGATTCCATCCTCAGATCCTATTCCAAGCGCAAGAAATGTGCTAGCAACGCGTTTTCCTTTCTTCAATCCCCTATATCGTCTGTTTATGTAGTGCTTCTCCAATTTGTGTGTGACGAATCTTGGGGTTGACGAGTGAAAGTCGAAGTATGATGGGGGTTTCCGATTCCCGGGACGCAGATGTTGCCATCCATTTGCGGTGTTCCAGTCTGTTGATAATACGCAATGGGTTGGAATTATCTATTGCAGACTCCGAAGTAAAGCCAATGATAGCATTTCAATCTAAGCAATCGGCCTACAATTTGAGTTTGATAATATAAACAAAGGATAAAATATTGAATACATGTGTATTCAATGCATTTCCATGTTGAATAGCTGCTCAGCTAATGGAAGAATGGACTCTTCGAGGCTGCGGAATTTCATTCCCAGCATCATTTGTGCCTTTGAGGAATCACACGAGTAGTGGGTATTCGCAATGCGTTTACCCGGCTCTCCAACCGGCACACGACGGCTGGCCACAGGGCTAGAACTAGCGATATCCGCAATCTCCTGTGTGTCATATGATCCCTGAGTCACCAAGAACCTCTCATGCCCAACCCCGGAGAATGTCAATGTCCGGACAGTCGTCTCAGCCAGATCTTCAACATCAATCCAAACTGTTTTATGGTTAGTTGACATCGCGTGGCGGCTGGCGAGAACAGACACATACCAGGTGCTTTCGTGGGTGGAATTTGACCATCCTTCCCCGCACTCAGAACCTGCCACACAATCTGATTGCTGGCATTCAGCTGAGAGAGAGATGAAATAGGATGAATCATTCGCCCGAATACCATTCCCGGGCATAGAGTTATCAATTGAAACTGCACCCTATGGTCGCGGACGTACTCCCAAGCCGCCCGCTCCGCGACTACCTTTGAGGCACGATATGCGGTAGGCTGGCTCTTGTTAGATTTGAAGTGGCAAGGTAGAAACACGATTCTTACCACAGCTGCGGCATTCACACCATTTTCGTAAGTCAGTGGACACCAATCTTTCTCGGTGTACACGGTTCCGGGCTGCAGGCCCAGATCGGCATTGTAGACACTGGCAAAGCTAGACATCACCACGACCCGACGAACTGTAGGGTGGAGCTTAGCAGCTTCACAAACGATCTGAGTACCTTTTACCGCAGGTATCATTAACCTCTCTTCAAATTCACCCGGAAGAGCATCATAAGTGAAAGCCGATGCCAAGTGCACCACAGCCTGACAGCCTGACAGTGTCACGGACAAAGCGCCCAAATTCGTGGGATCCGAGACCACCACTATTTCAAGCTGTGACAGGTTCTCAACTTTGGCGGAAGATAGTGCCTGGAGTGTCAAAGCTTTCTTCTCGGCTGAGCGAACGGTAGCGCGAACACGGTAATTGCATCGCAGGAGTGTCGCTATGCAATGGGCGGCGATGAAGCCGTTCCCACCCGTCACTAGCACCAATGATCCGGTATCGACAGGAGGCATTTTCGATTAGCTTAATTGATGCTTAACATAAAAACGAATAACGATGATTCGAGACCCAGAGTTTCCGGTTATATAGAAAAATTGGATGAATCCGAGCCATCGGATCTGCTTGCGCCGCCGTCAGCCGTCGGGTAGATAGCGCATCATTCACACGCTCATAGCGCGTTTTCATTGTTGCGTAAACTTCCCCACCACGAATAAGTCGATCTTCTCCATTCTCAGGTGTCATACCTTTCGGGAAAAAGCTATGGCCCCTGGTAAGGGATTTTCGTGGGTGATCAAGGAGGGCCCAGTCTTCACAACTCAAAAAGGGACGATGTTGAAAAGAGGACCTAGTTGATTAAGAGGTGTTGCGTGCAGAAGGAAACCGTAATAAACTACTACTATGTTCAATCCTTCTAGCTAAACCTTGGAACTGTGACGGCGAAAGATGTATGCCACGGAAGTGGAGGCAAAACCTTGAAACATGGGGAAAAGCACAACTTGAACGTGAAGATATCTAAACTGGAGGCAGACCGCGATAGTAGGTTGCATGAATGAATGACAGAGAAGAGACATTGACAGTACTTGCTTGTGGATGTGTCGTATGGACCTATTGCTATTTATTTCTGCCCAGATCAGAGTATATACTCTAGGTATCACTTTCCCAGCGTGAATTTGATATGCTCAGCAGTCAACTCAATAAATTCTTTGGCTTGCCATAAATCTGTAACTGGGGTTAGTTTATTCAATTCTCGAGGGTGACAAAAACAAACCGACAATACAGAGGGAGTCACTAACCTTTGTCCATATGCATGAACGGATGAGGCACTCCAGCAAACCTTTTTTGAATGACTTCGCTCCCGCCAGATATGAGTTTCTGGGCATAGGCTTCTCCTTCGTCCCGCAGAGGATCACAGGCAGCCGTATAAATGACAGTCTTCGACAGGTTGGTAAAGTCTGGCGCATCAAGTATGTTTGCATACCACTTGAGGGCGGCAAGTTGGGAGTCTCGTTCCGGGCCTGCCGGGGCAATGCTCTGCCACTTGAGGTTATCGAACCATTTTAATCGGGCCCAGTTCAAGGTAGGTGCATGCTCCATTTCGTGCATCGACTGCCATGGCGTTTCGGATGCTGTCTTGTATTTTGAGATGTCATCCACGGTGGGAGTGCCGACAGCTACTAGTCTAAGAGGGATCTTCGCGTCTCTAGCTAGGTGAGCACACACCAAAGCGATATTGCCACCTGCTGAGACGCCGCCAATTGAGATTCGATTGGAGTCAATATTGAACTTTTTCGCGCCTTCGGCGTGAATGTATTGCAATGCAGCAAACGAATCTTGAATTCCGATTGGAAAAGCAAATTCCGGAACGAGGCGGTAGTCAACGTCGATAACGCAGACGTTTGCTTTCATGCAGATGTGTTTGCAAATATGCGATTCCGTGTCAAGGTCACCCAGGCCCCATCCTATTCATTGAATTAGTTGGTGAGATCGAAATACTCCTTCTTATCCCAATAGCACAAACTAACCTCCGCCGTGGAAATCAACGTGCACTGGCCATGGGCCCTCAGAGGCGGGCTCGTACACGCGAACAGGAACCGCATCTCCGTTGTGACCAAGAACTTCTGTGTCATAGACTCGTGCACAATCAGGTGCCGGACCTGTTCCGTATGAATACAGCACAGAATACTTTTTGCGCAAAACTGCAAGGTCAATGGGTCCTGCAGGGGTGCTTGCTGCATGTTCGTTATACAATTGAACGAACACAGGGTCCAGGTGAGGGAGGACCTGGGGGTGGATTGGGTTGAGAGCCTCGTGCGACATGTTTGAAGAAAATGATGATAATCAAAGACGGAGCTTCCAAAATGCCTTATATTTCAACACTCGGGCAATATTGAAGCTATCCAACCGTCGCGTCCAACTTTGCCGACGGTCGGATGCAGTTCAGGATAAACCCCGCACTTTATTTACTGTGTAGGCGACGGTCGGATGCAGTTCACGATAAACCCCGCACTTTAAGGTATCTATGCGACGGTCGGATACGAGTCGAATACTTCCAGCAGATTGGGGTTTTGTTATATTGACAGGAAAGAAGCGGCAGAGGTGGCATTATGCTCAATCAACCGACATCATGGATCCTGTTCTTATAGTGGGTGCTGGTATTGTTGGCTTGACGCTTGGTCAAGCCTTGAAGCAAAACAACATTCCTTTCGAAATTTATGAGCGCGATTCGACACCCGAAGCTCGTGGTCAGGGGTGGGCCATCACCTTACACTGGGCTCTGGAATATCTGTTCAAGATGTTGTCGGAGGAGACTTTGTCGCGCATTCAAGATGTCCAAGTTGATCCCGATGTGGCGAGTAACGACAATGGCAATTTTCTCTTTATAAACCTGGAGACTGGAGAACCGAGATTCAAAATCCCTCCTAATCTCCGATGGCGTGTGAATCGCGAAAAGATGCGACGCGCACTACTGCATGGCATTGAGGAACATGTTCATTGGGGACGACGAGTGGTAGGCCTCAACTTTCCCGAGGACGAGAATCAGGTTCAACTGGTATTTGATGATCAAGAAATCGTCACCGGTAGGCTTGCTGTTGGCGTTGAAGGTAGCCGCTCCATGGTGCGACAAGTGCTGCGTCCGGATGCCTTTGACAATACGCCTATTGGGATCAACTTCACCGGAGTAGCTGTGGATCTCACCCCGGAGGAGATCCAACCGTTACGTGACATGGATCCCTTGCTATTCCAAGGATGTCATCCAACCACGGGGGATTTCTTCTGGTTCTCCATGCTTGAAACGCCGCTCATTAACGGCACGGCAAACACCACAGCCGAGAGATACCGAGCACAGATCTGCATGTCTTGGCCGGAGAAGAGCCCCGAAGATCAGGTAGCGACTACCAATGATGGTCGTTTGGCAAACATGAAACGGCGTGCACAAGGATTTGTGCCTTTCTTGCGACAGGCGGTGGATCGAATCCCAAGTGGAACACCTGTGACTGAGATCAAGCTTGCGGATTGGGAATGTCTTGATTGGAACAACCATAGTGGAAGAGTCACTTTAGCAGGAGATGCAGCACATGCAATGACCATGTGTAAGTGGTTTCATCGTTGTCAAATGAGATAGACACTGACCGTCTTAGATCGCGGAGAGGCGGCGAATCATGGGCTCTTGGATGCTTATCGTCTCATGGAAGCTATCAATCACATCTATAGCGGTTCACTCACAGCCTCCATCGCGCTTGATACATATGAGGAAGAGATGAGGGTGCGCACCCGACGTGCCGTTCAACTCAGCCGCCAGGCTTGCCGAGATGCACATGATTGGGGACGACTAGATGAAACATCGGCCATTTTGACCAAGAGGGCTATAGTGGCAAACTGATATAGTTTCATCTCAAACCAATGCAGCGTTATTTGTGCATCGAATCTGCTCAAGTTGAAAGTGGTAGGAAAGCATCGATGGTGGGGAGTAACTGGTATACAAATCAAATTTAGTCTTGACAACTCTGCCTGATCATATACATGTATAAATCGTCAACCAGTCTGTTAACCCAGAGAGACTCCAAGTTGTCGGAAATGTACTCTCACTTTTGACCAGTTGGCTTGCCGTTTGTATGAATGAATATCCCCGATCACAGACTGGAGATAATTGATCGACTGACAAATATTCTTAGTTCTTTACTTCAACGTTGGCATGAAGACTGTCTACCTTGAGATCGGCCACGAAATCTGCAGCCTCCCACCTATCACAACAAAGAAGGGCAAATATCTTTCGTGGGGTCTCGGTCCCGTGTATTGGGTCATTGCTTTTGTGATCTCCATGTCTAGGTATTCCGCAATTCAGTGCCTTCACCAATTTTGTAGGGGGATTGTTCAGTCTGAACTTCACCTACTCGCTGTTACCAGCCAAATCCTTTAGATAAAAGAGTGCATTCAGACGAAACAACAACTATGAGAAAGGAAAAGAAAGAGAACAAGAAAGAATCCACAGAAGAGTTTTTATCTCTTCTCCCAGTTGTGACACTGCAGGTGGGTTCTGCCAGGCCTGTCCAGGCGGTGAGTCGATTCAGGTCATGTGACAGGAGGAGGAGAGACGAGGGACTTGTTTTGTTGCGCGCCTCTTTCGTTTTCTTTCTTTTCTTTCTCTCTTCTTCCTTTCCTTAGACTAGTTATCTTGTCGAATTGGACTCTTTTGCAAGAATAGCCTACTGCCACATAATAACTAGTCTCTCTCATTACTTTCATTTCTGGACCGCCGGCCGCACAGACGCGCGTTCCTGTGACGCGTATCTTGGCACCGG
This sequence comes from Penicillium bovifimosum, assembly GCF_028826915.1. NCBI lineage: Eukaryota > Fungi > Ascomycota > Eurotiomycetes > Eurotiales > Aspergillaceae > Penicillium > Penicillium bovifimosum. Next base: position 2,123 of record NW_026622714.1, on the reverse strand, counting down.
TCCACCCCACCGAATCCCGACTCGATCCCGATCCCGATCCCGATCCCGATTCAGATCCCGAACCGAACCACGGTTGCCGACCGTGCCGAGAAGCTAGAATGGCTTCTCTGAACCCAGATCCCGCGCCCAGCACTGCCGCTGGCAATGACTATACCACACCGAGACACGCATCTCGTCTGATCTCCTTCCGACTCGACTCGTCGTCGGTCGCGAGGCGACTCGAAAATACCGAAGAGAAAGATCGGTACGCTAAGCTCTCGACGCTGTACCAAGCCCTCGAACAGAAGTTTCACGAACTCGAGGCCCGGAATATCGAGCTCCAGAACGACAACGATGAGGCCCTAGCCCAATACCAGAGAGCAATCGAGCAGCAGAACAGCGCTCAAACCACACTCGAAGCCGCTCTAGTAGCAGAGAAAGCAGCCGTGGCGAAACAGAACGAGATGGCTATGAAGTTTTTCGATCTACAGAACCGGAGCACACCGAGTATGGAAGCTGCGGTCCCGAGGAAATCTGCTCGTATGCCTGACGCACCAATGTTCAGCGATGGGAAGGAAGTCCGATACGAAGCTTGGGCCACAACGATCCGCCAGAAGCTACTCGCAAATGCGGACCATTATCCTGAACCAGTACATCGTAAGCTCTATGTACAGAGTCGCTGCGAGGGCAAAGCCCAGCTCCATATTGCCCCCCGCATGGATGAAGCCTCCACCAGGCCATACGAGGATGCGGAAGATATCCTTAGTCACCTGCGAAGTGTGTTCGCTAACCCGAATCGGAAGGCGGAAGCATACTCCGCCTACCATCAGCTAACGATGAAGCCCCGTGATGGTTTCACGGATTTCTTAGCTGAGTTCCTCCAGCTCGCTGAGGAAGCATGCGTGGTCCGAGAGAACTTGAAACGCGACCTCTACTTGAAACTGCCGAACTTACTTCAAACCCAGATGATGCTGGCCGTTAACCAGTCCCATGTCACGTTCGACAATTTCACTGAACAGTGCCAGAGCATCTCCCACGAGATCATGCTCCAACAGCATCGATCCACCGACCGCAGGAATCACCGGGGTGGCACAGTAGGAGGAAGCGCAAGAACCACGACCGCACACACCGCCCCTAACACATCGGGCACCAGCCAGCCGACCACCGCTCGAGTCAAACGAGAGGGATTTACGCCGGCTAGAATGACTGATGCGGAACGGAACAAACTGGTCAGTGAAGGAAAGTGTTTCTATTGCAAAGAACCCGGACACATCAGCCTCCAGTGCCCAAAGAAGACTACTACTACCCCCGCGGCTGTTGCGACAGCCTCCACTAAACCCAAGGAAACAGTGGTGACCCCGGATCCCCGCATTGTGGAACTCGAAGGATCGGATGACGAGCAGGGAAAAGAGTACGCCTAGGGCAAGTCTCCCGCCTAGGCGTCTCACGGCAATCTACTAGCGGAATTGACATCACGAAGCTGCTCTCATCTAAGAGCTTCCTGACCAAGGCACAAATTCCAATCAATTCGTTATTTTTTCAAGTCAACGCGTTAGTAGATTCTGGAGCAGATATGTACATTATGATTCACACCCGGGTGGTGGAGAAGTTAGGCAGGTACGGTCTACGCACTGCGAGAGTGCAGGATATGGGTGCACATTCGATCAGAGCGTACGATGGGCGACAGTCGGCGCCTATCACCCATGTCGCCAGAGTACCCCTGATCGTGGATAACCATCGCCAGCCATTGGCAACTATGATGATAGCTGACATCGGCCACCACAACATGATCATCGGCAGGCTATGGCTAGCAGAACAGGACGTGCTGCTGGACAGTCGGAACTCTCGAATACTATGGCCAGCTCCGCGGACCACAGAGCAGAAGATTCAAGCCATAAAGGAAGAGGTGGCGTGCCAATTGACACGGCCAATCCCCATGCAAATCCTCAGAAGGCCATGCGTGGAGGAGGATCTAGAGCACCAGAGAGACTGCGAACGACGTGACCGGAAGTTTGAGAAGGGTCTCCTCTCGGAAAAGGAATCTAAACCCCAGAAACGGATCCCACGGTCATATAACCATTCCCATGGAGAGGATACCCTGAAGAAAATGCACCGGGCGCTGTGACACTTAGGGCTTAGGGCTT